>NC_030679.2:85615186-86257686 GCF_000004195.4 Xenopus tropicalis | reverse complement strand
AAAATAAAAAATAATAACGAATGAAACTGGAGCAGTGTAATTGTGTGTGAACGTTCTACTTGAGCCCAGCCGAAAGGATACAAATAACTGTTGCCAGTAATATTACAGTGTATCTAAACATAGGAAGCACAGGGATGGAAAAAGAGTTGTGACAACCAGCATAGGCAAAGTAAAGGTCAAGTCCTTGTAGACAGGATAGTGCAAACTGTTCAAATGAAGCAACCAAGCAGTAGGGTCTCGTTAAGGCCCCGTGGGGCCACACAATCAAGCTTATATATCCAGCGGGATTCTCGTTGAAGAAGAGCCAAGTCTCTGCTGCCTCCCCCTAATAGAGGAGGCTGGTGGTCTATGGCCATACATTTGAATGTTGGTAGGGTATGACGCATCAGCAAGTGTCTTGCAACAGGTTGATTGGATTCACCCTCTTTGAGGGCTTTACTGATGCCGAGCGATGGTTACCGATTCGCTCTCTGAGGGTGGTTACTGTCTTGCCCACGTAGTATAGGCAGCAGGGGCAGGTAATGATATATATCACATAAGTTGACAAGCTGCGGTAATTAGGAGCGGCTACATTGTATTAAGGACTTACTGTTACAAATGTTAAATCCAGTGTTGTATCCAGATCGTGTCAGTGAAAGGCGTGTGTTGCAGGGCAAGGACTGCTGTTCAAAGGGGAGCACAACTGCTTACTACTCCAAGGGAAAGCATCTGCAAGGTGCGCATTGCCATGGTAATGTCTATATGTTGGTCAAGAGTCTGGTGTGGCAAGGTTATAATGCCAGGTTGTCAAAATTAAAAAATGCGAAACTGGGACTTTCCCAATTAATACTCTGTATCTGGTAACTCAATAACCACTAGAGTTACAGGAGCTCCTCTAAACTTAGAGACTCCGACCTAATCAGGATCAGTTGTGCTCAATCAGGATCAGTTGTGCTCATAAACATATCATTTTGGGGAACAGTGTAGAAAAGGAACCTTATTTATGACACAACAAATCTTTTGACAGAGAACTCAGTGCAGCGTGTCTGTGAGTGCTGATGGCTGTATTTACCAGAGGGGATGACTTTGAGATAGTTGGCCAGATTGAAGTATATTGCAATATATGGACAAAAAATCCCTGTTTTGCTTTAAGTTGAGGGCATTGCTAGGTAGCTGTCTATGAATTTTGTTGTCACAGGCTCATTGCACCCCTGCCTAATGGTTAAAAATTTAGTGGTGAGCACAACTTTCCGTTGTTTGCTATATATAAACATTGTGCAAAGAAAAAATGCAAAGGCTGCAACAGACCAATAAATGGAAACTCCTAACTGGCTGTTATGGGTTACTTAAGCAGGAGTAAACTTAACCTTGCTACATTCCTGCATAAGATTCTACCTACAAATCGTACTCTGTGTCAACTAATCCTTAGGATGAAGAGAAGCAAAGAATACGTACTTCTCTTTAAATTGTATTCTTTTCATTATATTACTGATCATTGTAATGCCCTCAGAATATGGAATTATAACTACATTCTGACTGTGCCTTAGAAACAGTAAGTTAATATTATATTAAAAATAAGAGGGAAGATTGGATGATGACAGCTTCAATTGATGGTATAGGAATAGCTACTCTGCTTAAACCATCTAAAACTGAACTACAGTCCCTACCCCCTATTGAAGGGAAGGGGACAGAAGGAGACACTTCAACAGTAGCTAAAGTGCTTGAAAAATAGCAGCAAAGAAATCATGACAGGTGTATTATTTAAGAATGCAGAGACATTTTGAAAGCTTTGAGGAATTAACATATACGCTTCAATGAATTCAAGCTGTTTAGTAAATCCCTAATTTTTTTTGTGGATTTCTTCTTAAATAAATGCTAATTATAGCATCTTAGGATCATATGGTTATGGTTCCACTCACTGGCCTACACAATGCAAATGGAAACCTGGGTGGGCCAAGTGGTACTTATCTGCTTTTAACTTTTATGTAAGCGGCACATGCTTCTGAAAGCACAGCCTTCATTATTATCAGATTAGTTATGCTACAGTTGCATGTGCATTTGCAGGCTTATTTCAATCAGATAATAACAGTATAATAAGTGGCTTTTTGTCTGTCAATCCAATTACTTCCTACTTTGTGCGTGCCGACATTCTATTAAAAGCTGCAGACACATGTCAGACTTTATTATTGCCACCCGACTATATAATTAGCATCCACTGGGAGGCAGCTGATCAATGAAATCGAAGGTTGTCACTTTCTTTTGAAAGAGAAAACAAAATAAAAGCTAAAATAATTATAACAAAGGAAAAGAAAACAGAAGAGGTGAGGTGGGACCAAAAAAACCAACACTAAGGCCCAGATTCTCATCAGTGCCAATATTGGGGTTACAGGGCTCAAGCAGAGCTAAATACCATGGGGATAGCTACATGTTGCTTCCCACTCACTGAAAAGGCAAATTACCCCATAATCTACCATTATCCCTACTAGACCTCCTGCTTGCCTATAGTTAAATGATAACTGTGACTAAGGACTATTAAGGGTATCCTCATAAATGGCACAATCAAGATGCTGCATGTACCATAGCTCTTATATTTGAGACTTTTTTCATGATAACTAAGCTGAAACAAGCTGACATGATTAATGACATTTTATTTCACAGTAAGCTGCAGGCACTGAATCCGGTATAGCAGATGCCACAAAGAACACTTACAGGATTTCCAAATGTTAGTATTAATTTCATGTATTTTCATCCATTTGCACCCCCTTAAAAATATTTAACAGCACATTTGTAATCCTTACTAATGGTAACACACCAGATTGTAATGAAGTTGTAAAACAACCCATGTCACGTGTCTACATAGATGATAGGAAGAGATTCTTTAAGGCAAAGGCTAAACTTAAAGCACAGGTATCTATAGTTCTATATGCAACTAAGTACAAAAATACAGTATATCTTCCAACATTCATGTTTTAAAAATGAGACATTTTATGCCACAGGACATGTTGCTGACCTTATGAAGTCTATTTTGTACCAGCACTGTTTTTCAACTGTTAGTGGTATCTTTAAGCAGCGGCATTACTAGTGTTGATTGGGCTGAGGTGCAGGACGCGCACCCGGGCCCTCTGTTCCTACAGAAGCATGTCAAAGCTTTTGCAGACACAAACATCTCTGCCATGTTGCCTGCAATATGATGGTATTGCGTCTCTGATGGACCCAAGGGTGTGCAGGCTAGGTGCAGTTACACTACCAGTAGTTATGCCACTGTCTGTGAGTGCCTACTGTGTTTTTAAATGTGATTTACTGCCTCGGGCAGTATACCACACTTTACTGGTGATCTTCAACTTTTGTCAGCCTGAAACTACTAACACATTTGTTATAAGTCCCTTGCAACCCTATTATGGTTGATATCAGGCAATGTCCAGCTAGATGATACAAAGCATGGGGCACACATGACTCTAAAACAGGAAAGGACTTCACTAAAGGGAAGAGTGTAAATCGGAGGTGTTGCTGAACTACACCTTTCCACTGCCAAAGGTAGTAGTAGTAATAAGAATAGGATGCCAGAGGTTCTTTGTAAATAACTGGAACTTGATTTATTTGTCCAAGACAAAGCAAATATGCAGGGTGAATACTCAGCAATGACATACTAAAGCAGTACAGTAGGTGCAGTTAATATAAATGTAGAGTGTTATAGCACCACTGTGGAGAAAGTAGAATGAAGTCTCAAGGGTTTCCACCTTAAATGGCGCAGATACCAGCGCAGAGCCGTCTTGAATTCCCTGTCGCTACTGCTTTTGCTTAAAGAGATACTGACACCAGAAATGAAACCTTTTTTACATCTTTCATAACATTGTCTTTGCATGCTATTTATAATTTTGCCATAAAAGTATTTGTCCAAGCTTTTACATTCCCTATCTAATCCCCCATGTTCCTCTATGAGGGGGCTTCCATATTTGTCCAGCAGGAGCCCGTTAGCATTAGAAGCTATAACTGACAGGTTGGGAAGGGACAGTCAGGCTGGCAAAACAGTCAGGTTTTGGGATTTCAAGTAACAATTCCTTACAAAAGCAAACCTAGCAGCAAAAAATGATCAACACGACCTATAGGCAACTTTTTATGTAGATTCATATTTTAAAAAGTTGTTTTTTCATGTCAGTATCACTTTAAGTAGTTCTTAAGAGAACTACTCAAAGTAATTTCTCCTTGTTGGAGACAGATTTGTTCTTTCTAAATGAACTATTTCATGCTCCTAGAACATGCTCTCATAACAGATAATCTGAACACCGACCCCTCAATTCAGAGGTCCCTGCTCCCCAACTTGTATCTCTAGAGCTATGGCTTTCCTCTAGGGCTCGATGCTTCTGAGCCTAGTTGGTCCAGGCTTCCTGCAACACAACCTTCTAATGAAAAGATGAAGGCCAAAGAGGAAGTGCCAACCTCCAGCCAGACACTATATTACAGTGTGCAGAAAGTGGTCATCCTATCTAAGGGCCAATAAATGCACATATGTAAAAAAGAAATTGGCAACAGGTACTTCTGCAAAGTAACAGCAAAACTAGAAAGTGGTAGGGAATAAGGTCATAGGGATAGTTAACCCTATGGTTACCTACACCCTGATCCACCCCACTTTCCTGCAGTCTCACTGAGTGTTATGATATGGTAACCACTTAGTTATAAGTATAATATATAAGTATTAAAATATAACCAAACTATAAAGTGTACATAACCAAACAAAAAGGATAGAATTAAATTGGATCGAATGGAAAGGCAGAATCTTATTATTTTGTCAAAAAAGACTGAACTGTATGCGATAACTGTTCAGTGGCTAGCTTGATATTGCCTGGGAAGACCATTTTTTTTTCTTTGTATTTATAATAATACGATTCTTTACAAGGATAGGCTTAATTTCTTTATTGTGTTTATTCCTGAAAGCCTGAGCTGATTTAAGGGTCATGGCAAAAAGCATATTAAAAATTTCTCATTATAAAATGGGTGGGGGAAACGTAAAATGGAATGAAGCGCTGTGCATGAAATTGTGATTAATGCCGTAATAATCTGCTTTTGTTGGCTTACTGTGTGCATGAAACAGAGATTAAAATCAGAAGCATAAATAGTCAGAGCTTTTCATTCAAAGAAAATAAAGAGAGGAATCTGGCAGCATGGAAATGGCATTAAGACTTAATCAAGGACTGTGGTGAGAAATTATGACTATACAGTTCTGTTATAGCCTGGGGACAAAGTATGAGATGCTAAGTCGTCTCTGACTACCAGAGTGGCCAGCCTAATAATCAGAAAAATAAATCTGTACCATTATCCTAGCTAAACATCTTACAGAGCCTTGTGAAGAAGAAATGAATAACTATTAGTTCTGCTAAAGCTGTCTGCAGTTTGATATTACTACACATATCCAAAGGTTCTGCCAAACGATATACATAGGGGCCTATTTATTAAAGTATGACAGGTACGGATTACAAAAAAATAGTATTTGATGGTACTGTGCGTATTTTCTGCGACTTTTTTCGTATTTTGCGGCAAAATTTGTGACAATCGTATTGTCGCACCGAGTACGAACGTTTCTGATTCATTCAAGCTTCGGTATCGTGACTTTCCTTGGGCCAGGTTGAAGCTGCAATTGAGTCCTATTGGAGGCAAAATCATGCACAGAAGGATCAAAGTCAGAAAGGTTTTCCTGCTGTTTACGATCGTTCGGATATACGAAAATTTCGCGATTTTTTCGTATGCATTTTCGTGATATTTGCGATCATCAGAAATTATCGTATATAATCTGAATTTTTCCCAATTCGGGATTTGAACTCGTACTTTGATGAATAGACCACATAGTCTATGCTTATTCTTACTTCTGATAACATAGATCTGTTATTTAGTTCAATAAAAGGCCCAACAAAGTATAAGTTAATTAAAGCTCCAACAAAGTATAACATTTACATGTGACATAGCTCTGATTACATGCCTTTAATAAGCCACTTGACTGGTATTTTAATTGACATGGGGTAAAAATTATTTCTGATGCCAATGGAAAGTTGGAATACATTAAAAAGCTGTTTTTTTCATAAAATGTAACTTTAAATAGTAGGCAATGTTATATAAAATGTTTATTTCAATGTCAGCATTCACTAGAAAGTCAGAATTACACTTGCCAAATACAGGACACCAGTCTGCATTCCTTCTTCTCACGTGTTCTATAAACATGAATTATTTGGAATATTGCAAGCTGAGCATTTCCTATAAGAAATGTATATTAGCAACCAATATGTTAGATGTATAAATTAGTGGATCTGTAGTAAAAACTGAAAGCAGGGAAGATGTAATTATATGGTCTGAGCACTTAGGAGAGAGAAGTAATTGAAAATAACAATATGCCTAGAAATGCAAATAAATGCTTTGTATTGACGATGAAAGAAAGCAACCTCTACATGTAAGCAAATGAATAGGGGAGGCTGAGTGTCACAATGAAAGCAGCATTCTTAGTTGTAGATTTAGAATCCCTTTGGATTCAGTTACAAGATGACATTAAAAATTGTGACTGAGCTGTATAGCATATTTATGACCTCTTGGTCTGTACTTGTAAGTGCAACCAGCATTAATAATTAGGTTAAAGCACAAAGCTAAATTCCATTTCCCCATGATGGGATCTTGGGAAAGGAAAAAACAAGATGATATTAAAGGCAAAAGGGTAGCTGGTTCAGGATATGGATAAAAGAGAACAGACAAATAAGCAAGAGTAATTTAAGGGGATAGTACAGCGACTAGGGAAGAAGGAAATCAAAGCTAATAGATATGAATCAAGGAAAGAATTCTCTGTCCAAAGGCATGGGTAATTCAATCACATGCCACCCTGTGGTTCTACAATACTAGTACATGATCCTTTTGCCCTTTTGTTGCTATAGATAATGCTGATCATTATATATGAGCAGCCTGTCTATTTCAGTTGAATGTATCATTTCCCACCATAATGTTATTTTTCAGTGTATCCTTTTTACAGCTTAATTGTAATCTTTCAAATCTTCCAAAATTCATTCAGATTTTTTATTCAAAATGGCTTATGGAATGTCAGTCTTTTGATACCTCACAGATTATAGGATTGTTAACCAAATAAACAAATAAGGCACAGGACCCTGTACTAATAAAGTATGTAAGGCAGATGTCCTTTATGCAGTTGTTAGCTTCTGGTCAGTGCAACATCACAACCTAGCATTTGTTGTTAAGTATAGATGCCCCACTAAGGGTAAAAAATGAAGAGTCACAGAAATACATGTTTAAAAAAACAGCCAATGACTCTATTTATGGTTTCAATTTAAAAAGACCTAATAAAACAGGGGTGGAAGTGATAAGAGATGCAGTCCCACAGTAGCTGACTGCCAAATTTCCCTACCTGATTACCAAAATAAAATTGATCAACAAACTAAAACTAACTGTGCAAGTGGAGAAGGCACTACTGACATAAATTAATGTAGTCAAATGTACTGTTATGCATTTGTTATATCAGAACAATGTTTACAGTTGTTTTTACAAGGATCTTTAGAACACTGAAGAGAGTGCTACTAACTATTATGAAGCTTTCCTGGCAGTGCTAATGAAGAGACTTAATGGGCTTTCCAACAATGCTCATTAGGATAATTAACCAGCAGGCCCTGTTCTTCCTTGTGGTGACTGGTAACTACAGTATGTGGTCATGCGGAGGAGTAAATGCGCCAATGATATTACATTAAGGCTTTCAGGAGATTAGGTCATTGGTGCCAATTAACAACTTGCTCTGCGTCACTAGAGCTGCTCCAGGAGATACTACTCATGCACATTATGTGCTGCGTGACCCTTCAGAACACACTGATTATTGCAGTTATTATTTTACTAAGAAAAGATTGGGTAAAGGAACCCCATATGCATTATACACTGAAAGTAACACATAGAAACATCCACAGAACAAGATAAAGACATCAATATGCTATGGATAGGGTTGTCACTTCTTCTGGATAAAGCTGCTTTCTATATTTGTATCTCTCTTCATATAAATAACACTGGTATTAAGCATCATACTTACCAGCCTGGTGGCAACCCTAGCTATGGAATAGCATCCTCAGCACATAATACAGTGACGGCAAGCGGTAACAGCATTAAAAAATGATAATACAGCCAAGCTCATTAGTATTATTAGTGGGAAAATTTGCACCTGGGCAGTATCACATACCAACCAATTAGAGATTTTTTTTTTAAGCCAGCTGCAGGTAGAACATGAATATAAACAATCAACTGTTGTCATCAGTTATTGTCCCTGTGTAAAATACCCAATTTTTTTTTATAAAAAAAAGGAACCGGTATGAGATAATAAATAGGACTTCAACAAAAAAAATCTATATACCACATATTTTCTATTGCGGATATACAGCACTAACATATGACTCATTTTTAGCTGTACTTGCCACCCCCTCTAACCCCATGCAATGAGTATAATTTGTTTAAACAGCAATATTAAGCCCCTTCTTTAAGACACAATCTGTTAGACTTACAGATAAGAAATATTTCCCTATAAAGAGGTTTTATTGAAAAACTTGCACCAGTTACATGTCTATAATTCCTTCTAACCTATTTGCAAAGAGTTAACATGTCCTCTCGCAAACGACTATTCTAGAAAATAAGACAAACAAAGAATCTGTGCACATGTAAATATTCAATTTCTCTTACCATTTTAGTCACACAATTAAGCACTTTTTATAACCCATTCAGGGGACAAAAATATTCTATAGTAGTGTTACTCCCCATAAATATAAACTACAACTTTCAGAATTCTACAGCTTATTCGGTAGGGTTAAAGTAAGATGGGAGTTGTAATCCTCCAACATAACATCCAGAGCCTGCTACCCAACATACATGACAGGATCCCCCACTTAGAATATGACTTCTCTTTTTAGATTTGCCTCTCTTTTCTTGGTTTCATGTGATCATCACAGCATTAAAGGGAAACTATACCCCCAGAATGAATACTTAACCATTAGATAGTTTATATTATGTTAAGTGAACTATTAAAGGAACAGTAACATCAAAAAATTAAAGTGTTTTAAAGTAATTAAAATATAATGTGCTGTTGCTCTGCAAAAAAATTGTGTTTTTGCTACAGAAAAGCTACTATATAAATAAACTGCTGTGTAGCCATGGGGGCAGCCATTCAAGCTGGAAAAAAGGAGAAAAGGCACAGGTTACATAGCAGATAACTAGTAGATTAGCCCCATATAATGGGGAATTATCTGTTATCTGCTAAGTAACCTGTGCCTTTTCTCCTTTTTTCCAGCTTGAATGGCTGCCCCCATGGCTACACAGCAGCTTACTTATATAAACTATAGTAGTCTTTCTGAGGCAAACACACCAGTTGTAGCAATGCAGGGCAACAGTACATTATATTGTTATTACTTTTATACATTTTCATTTTTGGTGTTACTGTTCCTTTAAAGAATCTTGCCAAACTGAAATATTGACCTTTTACATCCTTGATCTGCCATTAAGTGATGGACTGTGTGCTCCCACAGAGATCACATAACCAGAAATAATACAGCTCTAACTGTAACAGGAAGAATTGTGGATGCAAAGGACAGAACTCCATTATTTGGCTGATGTGGCCTAGCGCGTATGTGTGCCTTGGCTTGTTTGTATGCGCTTTGAATCCTATGATCCCAAGATGCGGCCCTTAATTCTTAAAATGGCAATTTTCTTTTTAAGATTAACCAATAGCACATTCTACTAAAAAAGTATATTTTTATGAAAATGGTTTTTAGATGAAGCAGGGTTTTACATACAGTGGTGTGAAAAACTATTTGCCCCCTTCCTGATTTCTTATTCTTTTGCATGTTTGTCACACAAAATGTTTCTGATCATCAAACACATTTAACTATTAGTCAAAGATAACACAAGTAAACACAAAATGCAGTTTTTAAATGAGGGTTTTTATTATTTAGGGAGAAAAAAAATCCAAACCTACATGGCCCTGTGTGAAAAAGTAATTGCCCCCTGAACCTAATAACTGGTTGGGCCACCCTTAGCAGCAATAACTGCAATCAAGCGTTTGCGATAACTTGCAACGAGTCTTTTACAGCGCTCTGAAGGAATTTTGGCCCACTCATCTTTGCAGAATTGTTGTAATTCAGCTTTATTTGAGGGTTTTCTAGCATGAACCGCCTTTTTAAGGTCATGCCACAACATCTCAATAGGATTCAGGTCAGGACTTTGACTAGGCCACTCCAAAGTCTTCATTTTGTTTTTCTTCAGCCATTCAGAGGTGGATTTGCTGGTGTGTTTTGGGTCATTGTCCTGCTGCAGCACCCAAGATCGCTTCAGCTTGAGTTGACGAACAGATGGCCGGACATTCTCCTTCAGGATTTTTTGGTAGACAGTAGAATTCATGGTTCCATCTATCACAGCAAGCCTTCCAGGTCCTGAAGCAGCAAAACAACCCCAGACCATCACACTACCACCACCATATTTTACTGTTGGTATGATGTTCTTTTTCTGAAATGCTGTGCTACTTTTACGCCAGATGTAACGGGACACGCACCTTCCAAAAAGTTCAACTTTTGTCTCGTCGATCCACAAGGTATTTTCCCAAAAGTCTTGGCAATCATTCAGATGTTTTTTAGCAAAATTGAGACGAGCCTTAATGTTCTTTTTGCTTAAAAGTGGTTTGCGCCTTGGAAATCTGCCATGCAGGCCGTTTTTGCCCAGTCTCTTTCTTATGGTGGAGTCGTGAACACTGACCTTAATTGAGGCAAGTGAGGCCTGCAGTTCTTTAGATGTTGTCCTTGGGTCTTTTGTGGCCTCTCGGATGAGTTGTCTCTGCGCTCTTGGGGTAATTTTGGTCGGCCGGCCGCTCCTGGGAAGGTTCCCCACTGTTCCATGTTTTTGCCATTTGTGGATAATGGCTCTCACTGTGGTTCGCTGGAGTCCCAAAGCTTTAGAAATGGCTTTATAACCTTTACCAGACTGATAGATCTCAATTACTTTTGTTCTCATTTGTTCCTGAATTTCTTTGGATCTTGGCATGATGCCTAGCTTTTGAGGTGCTTTTGGTCTACTTCTCTGTGTCAGGTAGCTCCTATTTAAGTGATTTCTTGATTGAAACAGGTGTGGCAGTAATCAGGCCTGGGGGTGACTACAGAAATTGATATTGAAATTGAAAATTGAAATTGATAAACCACAGTTAAGTTATTTTTTAACAAGGGGGGGCAATTACTTTTTCACACAGGGCCATGTAGATTTGGAGTTTTTTTTCTCCCTTAATAACGTGAACTTTCATTTAAAAACTGCATTTTGTGTTCAATTATGTTATCTTTGACTAATAGTTAACGGTTTTTGATGAGCAGAAACATTTAAGTGTGACAAACATGCAAAAGAATAAGAAATCAGGAAGGGGGCAAATAGTTTTTCACACCACTGTATGAGCTTGTTTATGCAATATACTTACTGTATACTACTGTAGATAATACTTTCTCATTTAACAGATCTGGATCAGCAACACAAACCTCAATACAGTGTAGAATGTGGATTGGCTTCTTTGGTACAATCGTATAGTTTGATTGTACTGTGAACTACTTTTTTGCATCTGTTCTTGGCTAATTATTCAGTGTACGCACACACACTCAGTCAGAGACCTGAAGAGGGCTGAATTCCACAAAAGCTGCAAAGTGTAAGCTACAAGTTTACAGCCAATACGAAAGTATCTTGGATGAAAAAATGTAAAACAAAACAAAAAGAGAGAAAAGGCAGTATACCCCTCTTGTTTAACATGAGAGCAATTAATAGGGCTTGTGCTGAACATACTTTTTGTCTATTGATTTAATCATTAAAAATCAATGTTTTTGTTATTTCTTGAGCCCAGTGCACAAAGAAATTGAATAACAGAGGCTAACAGGGAAGGGCGGTGCGGTTCTATGTAGATATTGGTGTTAGATTTATGCTATAAACACATATATTAGTTATCAAAAAAAAAAGATGGCACAGAACAGGCACAGAACTGGAACTGTAGGATAATTTTAGACATCAAGACTAAAGGTCATTTCATTTGCTTGGGTCTTAAAAGGCTTACACACAACAAGGAAATCATCTGTTGTCTCCTATCACAAGTATTCATAGTGCAAGGCTAAGAAAGTCACCAATAGTCTCAGAAACACTGACTGCACAAATACCATTCAGTGCTGATGCGGATAATGTCTTTTACGAGAGAGATACATTTTTAGGCTATTGTGCTGAGACAGTTAAGCCTTTTCTTAAGGAACAGTAGCACCAAAAAAGTGTGCCAAAGTAATTAATATATCATATATTATTGCCCTGCACTGGTAAAAGTTGTGTATTTGCTTCAGAAACTTTTATAACTTATATAAATAAGCTGCTGTGTAGCCACGGAGGCAGCCATTGAAGTTGGAAAAATGAAGAAAAGGCACAGATTCCAAAGCAGATGCCAGATAAAATGCCATTGTATTCTACAGAGTTTATCTGTTATCTGCTTTACAACCTTTGCCCTTTCTCCTATTTTCCAGCTTTAATGGCTGTCCCCATGGCTACACAGCACTTTATTTATATAAACTACAGTAGTGTTTCTAATGCAAACACAGAATTCAAGTCAGGTCCAGGGGAAACTTCTGGGCCAGGCTAAATTTGAGCAAGTATTTATTTAAATCCATGAGTGACTTACTGTAGCCAAGAATCATATATCCCTAGTGGAGGATCACATGGGAAGACAAGTACATACGAATAAGACATTTAGATCATTGGATACGACATTGCACACAGGTAATCTAATTATCTACTTCACAAGGACCAAACATTAAATAACTTCAATCTCCATGTCACTGTTTAGCTCAAGAAATAACAAAAACCACTGGCTTTTAGTGATTAAAATAACAGGCAACAAGTATGTTCAGCACAAGCCTTATTCATTGAACTCATGTTGAAAAAGGTATAATGGCCCTGTAATACTTTGTTAAAGGAGAAGGAAAGGCTAGTAAAGAGTTAATCTCAAGCCGCAGGCATACCTTATCTCAATAGTGCCATTAAGTCTCCCCATATTTCACCTGTTCAGAAGATCAGAAGCCAAACAGGAAGAAAAAATGCTGAGCTGTGTAAAGAAAATTCCCATAATGCCTAACTCCTGCACCGAGACCCAGACCAAGTGAACATGCTCAGTTAGTAAGACTATGGGGCACATTTACTAACCCACGAACGGGTCGAAATGAGTCCGATTGCGTTTTTTTCGCAATGATTGGTATTTTGCGTTTTTTTCGTATTTTTTTGCGAATTTTTCATTACCAATACGATTTTTAGCGTAAAAACGCGAGTTTTTCGTAGCCATTACGAAAGTTGCGTAAAATCGCCCGATTTTTCGTAACGTTAAAACTTACGCGAAAAGTTGCGCCTTTTTCGTAGCGTTAAAACTTAAAAGGTGCGAAGTTTCGCGTAAGTTTTAACGCTACGAAAAAAGCGCAACTTTTTGCGCAAGTTTTAACGCTACGAAAAATCGCCAGATTTTACGCAACTTTCGTAATGGCTACGAAAAACTCGCGTTTTTACGCAAAAATCGTATTGGTAACGAAAAATTCGTAAAGACGCCGAAAAAATCGCAAAAAATACGAAAAAGTCGCAAAATGTTCGTTCAAGTCGGAACTTTTCCAATTCGGGTCGGATTCGTGGGTTAGTAAATCAGCCCCTATGAGTCAGCTTCCTGCCGATTGGCTCAGATCCACATTCCTAAGGGGGGGGGAGTGAGTTCTTAGCATTCTTGGGGGAGGGGGAAGCAGGAGAGAGCAGAGAACAGAGAGCTGTGTGTCTCTGGCACAGGAATTACAGACACAAGAAATCTTTTTTCAGAGAAGTCAGTACAGCGTTTCTGTGAGTGCTTATGGCTGTATTTACATAGACCTATCTGATAAAGCTTACTTAGTTTTTACCTTTATTTCTCCTTTAAATAGTTTGTAATGACCATGTGCATCTATGGCATATTATCAGGGATGCAACAAATCTGCAAATTTAAACACTAATATTTTAATATATATAGAAGAATAAAAAATGCATCAATTGAAAAAAAAAATTTGTTTTGTCCCTTAAAGCCACATGGCTGAGATTTTAGGACCTTTTTTATTTTAAGACCTTGGGTTTGGCGAAATACAAAATTGACTTCTGCATTTGGTGCTTTCCTAATGTTTAAAAATAAATTAGTAATAATGGGTTTAGCCAGATTCAGACTTGTGCAAAATAATGGCAACATTTTAGTTAGCCTGGTGAAGAAAAAATACTTGCCTTTATAAATATGCACATTAGCTATTTGCGATGAATTATTCCTGTGGTTGCAATGCTTGGCACTGATTACCATTTAAGGCCCACAAAGGAGTTACGTAGTTACATAGGATTGAAAAAAAGACCAGAGTCCATCAAGTTCAACCCTTCCAAGTAAACCCAGCACACACAACCTATACTTACCATACACTCACATACATAAACTATATATACAACTACTAATACTAACTGTAGATATTAGTATCTTAATAAATCTTGTAGATTGTAAGCTCTTCTTGTAAATTGTAAGCTCTTTTGGGCAGGGCCCTCTTCACCTCTTGTATCAGTTATTGATTGCTTTATATGTTACTCTGTATGTCCAATGTATGAAACCCACTTATTGTACAGCGCTGCGGAATATGTTGGCACTTTATAAATAAATGTTAATAATAATAATAGCCTTGGATACTATTCTTGTTAAAGAACTCATCCAGACCCCTCTTAAAGGCATTAACAGAATCTGCCATTACCACATCTCTAGGAAGGGCATTCCACAAACTCACTGCCCTCACCATGAAAAACCACCTACGCTGCTTCAAATGGAAACTCCATTCCTCTAATCTAAAGGGGTGGCCTCTGGTGCATTGATCGTTTTTATGGGGAAAAAGGAACACCCCCTATCTGCCTATAATCCCCTCTAATGTACTTGTACAGAGTAATCATGTCCCCTCACAAGCCCCTCTTTTCCAGAGAAAACAACCCCAACCTCGACAGTCTAACCTCATAGCTTAAATCTTCCATTCCCTTTACCAGTTTAGTTGCACTCTCTCCAGCTCATTAATATCCTTCTTAAGGACTGGAGCCCAAAACTGCACCGCATACTCAAGGTGAGGCCTTACCAGAGATCTATAAAGAGGCAAAATTATCTTTCATCCCTTGAGTCAATGCCCTTTTTTATACAAGACAGCACTTTATTTGCTTTAGTCGCCACAGAATGACACTGCCTGGAATTAGACAACTTGTTATCTACACAAACCCCTAGATCCTTCTCCATTAAAGATACCCCCAACAAACTACCATTCAGTAGATAGATTGTGTTTATATTATTTCTACCAAAGTGCATAATTTTGCACTTATCAACACTGAACCTCATTTTCCAGTTTGCTGCCCAGTTTTCCAATTTTGTCAAATCGCTCTGCAAAGCGGCAGCATCCTGCATGGAACTTATAGTTTTGCACAATTTAGTGTCATCAGCAAAAATAGAAACAGTACACTCTATGCCCACCTCCAGGTCATTAATAACAAGTTTACTTGTTTATTGCGGTACTCCACTAACAACACTGGTCCAATTAGAAAATGTTCCATTTACCACCACTTTGTTCTCTATCTCTATGGAAAATGTTCCATTTACCAGTTCTCTATCCAATTACAAATATTATGTTTAAGGCAAATATTCCTCAATTTGATTATTAACCCTCTGTGAGGTACTGTATCAAATGCTTTAGTAAAGTCCAAGTAGATGACATCAACTGCCATTCCAGCATCGAGGTTCCTGCTCACCTCCTCATAAAAGGCCAAGTCTGCCAAGATCTGTTACGCTCAAAACCATGCTGGCACACACTTAGTACATAGTATTGTGAACTGCAATGTACCCTATCCCTTATTACCCCTTCCAAAATCTTTTCTACTACTGATGTCAGACTAACAGGCCTATAGTTTTCAGGCTAAGAACGGGATCCCTTTTTAAATAACAGCACCACATTAGCAATTCGCCAGTCTCTTGGCACCATGCCAGACCTCAACAAATCGTGAAAAATTAAGTGAAGAGGCTTGGCAATAACAGCGCTAAGCTACACCTACTTTTACACTTTTTTATTTACTTTACTATATACTTTATTTGATATAGCTAAAGCAGGTTACACATCACTTTACAATGACAATATAACAGAAAACTAAGCATACAATAACAATGTCCCACTATATAATCATCCAACACTCCAGCAGCCATAATCAGTACACCAGTACATCAGACTATTTATTCAAATCCATGAATGACTCACTGTGGGCGAGAATCATATATCCCTAGTGGAGGATCACATGGGAAGATGAGTACATAAGAATAAGACATTTACTATACTATATACTTCCTTGGCTGCATGCTACATGCATCTATTCTGATTGCTGAAAAGCCATTCATGTGTGGATTCCAGGAAAATACAGTAATTAATGGATAATTCCAAATGATTTCTTTCTTTCATTTTTTGGAATCCACAATCATCACAAGCAGGCAGCATTTTGTATAGACTGTTTTCTAGAAAGCTTTAAATCTTCCACATCTTGTTTGTGTGCTAGAACGGAGAACCCGATGACCATGCCCATTCACAGGCTACATAGTTAAAGACTATGAGGACGGAGAGGGCATTTAACAATGGCAGTAGCATCAAGGAGGTACAGAAATGAGTGAGTGAGTTTTGCGCCTGAGGCATAGAGGTGGGGCAGGCAATATGACTGATAGCTGAGATTTTTAAATTTGTTTATAAAATGTATGGATGTTTTAATAAAACAACATTTTGCTCCACTTTAACTGGCAAGTCCAACACTGATTGCAGTGGCTTACTTTTCCTACAGGCTTTCTTTTAGGATATCAGTATCATGTTGTCAGTTGAATTTGCTAACCTCACACAGAATGCAATTAAAACATTTTAGACAAAGGTAAGTAAAATTGAAAATCTGGACTCAAGAAATAGAATATTAGTACCCTAAAGTGTACATATGCATATCCATACAACTGAATAAAGATTTCCTCCTTTTTCTTCTCAAAGTGCTCTTTTTTCCAATTCATAATATTTGCAGTTTTTATACAGTTTATGAGTGGCTAGCAAACCAATAGATTAATACCACAAACCAAAAAGACTAGAAACACACTTAGTGCTATAAAACTTTTAAAGGCACCCTTAGCTTGCTTAACACAAGTTATTCTCATTTATAGACTTTTCTGCCCTTTACAAAAATGCCAGTAGCCAAGTACATTGAAAACCCAGAATACTATTATTCACTGCATTTCTACCATCTACCCTTGCTCACAAAACTTAATTACTTTTCACAGATGTGGACAAGAATCACATTGTGTCTGAAATTGAGTCTTGAGAAAAACCAAGATTTTTTTTGTTAGCCTTTTCCTCCATTCTCTTAAGGCTGAAAGATATCTCATAAACTTCCAGAGTTTGTTAATAAAAGGAAGCCTGCTGGTTCACTCAGCCTCCGGTAATAATTGTTCTAAAGTTCTTGAATCTCAGGGTTATTAAAAAATATATATATTTGATATTAACATGTAGCCTAAGGGCGGCAGTCAAAATTCCAATCACAACAATATCAAGAAAAATCTGTTCTATCTCCAAGTAAGTAAAGGAAAGAACTAGATTTTTATACTTTTTCTTAGTAAACCTTAGCTGCTGTAGCACTGCAATAAAATTTTTGTTATTGTATACAAAGAAAGCAATTCATTCTGTTATCCCATTATTAACAATAGAAAATACATTTATAGCACCTGTGTTATGCAAACTGACACATGTCTACATGGCCTCTAATGTCAGACAACAGAAATCAAATCAATTCCCACCAGTCTCCCACAGACTGTCTTCTTTGGTTTCATTAGTATAATATTTTAAGTATGAATTATATTCTCATACGTATGTTCAGTATCAGTTCTTCACATTTGTTATAATTTTAGCAATGTGTTTCAGAGACAGCAAGAGCAACTAGAAAGGGAAGTTTGAGAACACTGAAGTCACTGAATGGGTGCTGCCCACTTTCTCTGACCTTGGACCACAGTAATATAGTAAAAACCACTGTACAAAGTTTGGGGACCCTGGTTTTAATAGTGTCTGAATGGCAGCAACTTAAATTTCCCCCTGAAAGCCAACGAGTGACATCTGATTGGCGGTTGGTGGCTCCACCCCCTTTTTCTAAAATTTCCCCACTGAATACAATGAAAGAAATGTGATTGGCTTTTGGCGGCCCCCTCCACTTTTTCTAACCTTGAGTACGAAGTCACGCAAATTTTGCGAACCCTGGCAACGAACCAATAAAAAATGAATAGGTTAAATCTGATTGGTTGTTGGTGGCTCCGCCCACTTTTTCAAAGCTAAAACTGCAGTCCCCTGGGGACCAACTGTGAAAAGTTTGGGGACCCTGGTGTTAATTCTGTGAGAATGAATTTCCCCATTGAAAGTCAATAGGTAAACTCTGATTGGCTGTTGATGGCTCCGCCCACTTTTTCTTACCTGGTGCCTAACTCTGCAAAGTTTGGGGACCCCAGTGTAATTACTGTGAGAATGGCAGCAGGTTGAATTTCCGCCAAGTCAATAGGTAAAATCTGATTGGCTGTTCAAAACTCCGCCCACTTTTAGGCATCCAGCAATCATCATATTTTCATTCAGGCTGACCCCATGACTATGTGATTCAAGTTTGGGGAGTGTGGCCTCAAAGCTATAAGATTGGCAGCAGTTTCAATTTTCCCATTAAAGTCAAGGGGAGAAATTTGATTGGCTGTTGTTGGCCCCTCCCACTTTGGGTTCATCCAACAAATGTCGCTCTTTCATTCGGGGTGACCCCATTAGTATGTTATTCAAGTTTGGGGAGTGTAAATTCAAAGCTGTAAGTGTGGCAGCAGTTTGAAAATCTTCCCTGTCAAAGTCAATGGAAAAATTTGGGTGTTCAGAGCGGCGCCACAAAAAGACAGGGGGCCGGATTGCTTAGAAAAGCACAAGCAACCTGCTGTGCTATAGGGCGAAGAAGTGTGGAGAGTTTGGGTGTTGTACCCCTAAAACTGTAGGAGGAGTAGCGTTTAGAAAATGGGGGCCACTAAGAATAAGAAGCGAAAGTCAAAGAACAGTATGTTGGGGTTTTCAACCCAACACAACTACTAAAAACACCATGGTTGGCATCTCTGATTATTTCGTGTTATACCACTCCTAGATTATTTTTTTTTTTAAGAATACTACCATACAGGAGTTTAGGCTCCTGCATTATTTTTCTTTTGTAAAGATAATATACTCAAAAACTGTAAATTCAATAAACATGTAAAAAAATAAGATTGGGTGTCTAGTAACCATAAACTTGATATAAAGAAGATATGAATTTATGGGTGGGGCATAAAAATATAGTTTGATGGTTGAAATGGAAAGGTTACTGAAGATGAAGATATGAAGCTTTCTTAAGAATCTTGCCACAGCCAGATTTTTTTTATGGTTTACCCTTTTTTTATCGAAAAATGTCTGCTCTCCAATGATTTGAACTCCTGTTTTCAGTATACTTTAAATAGAACACTAAGATACTGCAGAGAAGGCCAGATTAGGAGGAGGATATATTTAATCTCAAATGGCCATTATGTGCACTAGATTGACAAACCTTTTCCAACCAATGCAGTAGTCTTAACGAAAGGCATTTTAGCATTTTATTGCCAACAGATTAGTCACAATAGTGCAAGCTAAAATGCTATATTTATTCTGTAAAATGCTTTACCATAAACAGACATTGAAGCTCCCTCTGTTTTTTGTTTAAGATAGCAGCTGCCATTTTAGTTTGGTCTTGGTAACTTCTGGGCTGCAGCTCTGGCTGCTGGCAGCTCAGGATACAGTTGAAAGGGAGGGGAGAGAGCAGAGTTGGAAGTGGGGGAAAGCAGAAGGGAGGGGTGGTGACATAAATGACTAGTAGCTACTGATGAAATTTTTCACCAGGACTTGCCTTGAAAAAAAACCCATAGCTTCCAATGGGTGAAAAAAAGTTGTACAATAAAAAAAACTGCATGGAAAAACACTGATTGACTGATTGAACGTATTTTGCTATTTTTTGCGGTTTCACAAATTTTTCGTAAAACAAAATGGGACATAATACAGTAGCTAACCAAGAGTGAACACAGTGGGAATAACTTTCTTGCCATAGTGGATACTGAAATATTCTTCAGAGAAAAGAGCCAAAAATAGGTAATGAAAGTAAATTAGCGCAAAATGGCAAAAGTACATTACAATAACTCCTAACAGTCCTTTAATAAGGAAGTACAGTACCGAAAATAGATGTGTCTCACCCTGAAGTAGGTGGGCTTCAATATGTATCTGGGATTCAACTGTACCTAACTGGCTACCCATGGTGGCTCAGGAGTGTGGCAGCAATGTTCAATTCTCAAGTGTTTGGAGGAGCACACCACAATTATCCCAATGGTTGTTTGAAGATAAGCAGTTGCACAGGACTGGCAATTATAACAATAATAATACTAAATGTATTTTAATTAGTGATAACTGGTATCTGATTGCATAAAAATACTATTACAATTGGAAATTATTTAATCAACAAGAGTGAATGGAACAGTGATTAGAACAGCAAGAGGCTAAAATACTAAATATGACAGAGAATTCAAGATATTTATCAGGCATAAGCCGCTGCTCTAGAACTGACACACAAATAAATTTCTCTTAGAATGGCAGCGTTAGCAACACCAAAGTAACTTAGGGCTACTACAATCCCTTATTTTCCTGAACTCACATGATCTTATTTTTGGCTTTTCAGCAAAGCGGCAGTATGAAAAACTTCACATTCCATGCGTATTGATTTTCTGACAATATCACATCGCAATTCTGATTTAAGTCTTCTTAAACATTCCTCCACTTTCAGTACAAGGTGCTTCCTAATATTTCATTCATTTGCCGCATGGAAAAGGTTATACATAATGCGAAAAATCAAATAAACGAGCATTTTACACAAAACACTCACCTGGAGCTTACAGGGTACCAAAGCTTACAGCAGCCCAATACAAGGCAACATCACAAAATCCAGCAACCCAACCCAATATTCATGCTACATATCAAAATAACAACCAACTGACCTTTTTATTTCTGTATTTATAGAAAGGTTTGTGAATAAGTAGAGGGCCATTCTACAGAAATGAAAATGGAATTATTATCAATTTATGCACAGAGCTTACTAGACTTTATTCTCCTAGAAGTAAAACATATTAACATGCTCTACAAAATTACTAAAATGTAATACATATTCAGACAGTAAAGCACTTTAGCCTATGTAGGGCAGGGAGAAAGTTCTTAAAGGGACACAAAAATATCAGTGGTCATTAAGGACCACATGCACAGAACCTCACATTTCACAGCAGTGATTTGTGTGTTTAACCCCACTCATCAAAGGTACTTGCGTCAAAATGCATCCCACAACCATCTATTTGTCAATTCAGCATGGGTAGAAATTAAGTCTAAACAGTATTAAAATAATACCAACAAAAGATGTAAAAGAATAGTAGTTAATTTATTCTACAATTGGCACTTAGTCAGAGACCAATTAGGCCTCAGAGGGAAAAAAAAAAAATTCCTGACCCAACACAGCAGTCTGTTTTTCAGTGGTATAATCCATCATCACCTTACTGAGATATGTGAATTTAGTGTCAGAAAAATGGTAAATACTCATTAAGCTTTACCAAGTAACATTATTTTAAAGGGAAGGGATTCTGTCATAATTTCTATGCTGTATTTTTTATTTCTAAATTACACAGCAAATAATTCACTCTAACATTTAAAATTTTATTCTTGAACCAACAAATGTATTTTTCTAGTTGTAATATTGGGGTGTAGGCAGCCATCTCAGTGCATTGTGCCTGAGTCTGGGCTTTCAGAAGAAGCCAGTGCTACACATTAGAACTGCTTTCCGATAACCTATTGTTTCTCCTGGAGGAGTCCCAAGCCGGACTTGGATTTCTTACTATTGAGTGCTATTCTGATATCTACTGGGAGCTGCTATCTTGCTACCTTCCCACCTTCCCATTGTTCTGCTGCTCAGCTGCTGGGGTGGGGGGAAGGAGAGTGATATCACTCCAACTTGCAGCACAGCAATTACAGCAGGTAGCACTACTGAGAAACCACTAGAGTTGTCGGAGTAATGAGAGACCTTAACAGGAAGTGGGGCCGGAGCTTCACGCTGAACAAGAAAGGAGAGGAATGGAGCAGCTTGTAACTCAGCAACCAGGTCAGAAAGAACAGAGGGACAAAAGGTAGGTAATTCAGGGAAGCTGTTTAGAGTAATTTTAAGAATAGAAAAAAAAAAGGTTCATCAATTCTTCAAAGAAGAACTATACCCCCGGGCGCTAAAAGCCCCCTCACCTCTCCCTTATCGCATAGTTTTTAAGTTTAAACACTGCCCCTGATGCAAACTCCAACCTTATAATGCAGAGCAGCGCAGCTGCGTACCTGGGCGCCATCTTCTGTTCAGTCGTAGAAGCTTCGGGTCTTACCGCCAACACGCCAACAAGATTTCCTGCTCCCTCCAACTGCGCATTCGCAAGCAGGTTCATACTGGCGGAGAGACACGAAGTATCTTCAGTTGGTGAGAAGATGGCGGCCAGATACGTGGCTGCACTTTTCTGCATTTTTAGCTAGGGGTTAGCAATAGGGACAGTATTTAAACTTAAACACTATGTGATAAGGGAGAGGTGAAGGGGGTCTAGGCAGAGATAGTTAAGGGGGCTTTTAGCGCCCGGGGATATAGTTCTCCTTTAAACTACTGCAGAGATTTAATCATATATCGTATACACGAATGCTGCATCTCTTTTATGTTAAACAGTTTCTGTTTGAAATTTGATAAAATCAAATTTTATTTTACCTAAATATAGGTATATAGTTTCTCAATGCAGGCAGGAAATTACACAAAGTGGGTTGCAAACTAGACTAGTTTTTGGCAGAATGGGTAGGGTAGGGAGTGTTTGGGAAAAACATATAATAAATAATATAAATAGGGGTATAACTATTCATTTTCAATTAGACTGTATTGAGTAGAAGAGGTCAGTGTAAGAAGTGGGTGATAAATGAGGTAACTGCTTACAGCATGGCCATTTATGTTTTATACAAGCAGGAATAGACCTAGAATAAACTTATGAACACAGTAATGTGAGGTATCATAACGAAGGGGTGCACATTTCTTATCCATAATTCAAAGTGACTTAATAGAAAGCTATTCAAAAAAGAGTAATGGAATGCAAACAGTGGTGGTCAATGATATTATTTAAGTGTAGGCTGGACTCAAAACTGATTCTCATGCTATTTAGTAGGTCTACAAGAAGCTTCAATACAGAGAAGTGTCTTTTTTTTACAACAGATATTTATTTTTGACAGATCCTTAAAAGTTGCTAGAATTGTCCATTCTATGACAACTAAAGTCAACTAAGTCAACTAAAAGTTGGGAAACAATGAAACATAAACTAGTAATGAATACACTTAAAACGTAAAAGCTAATATTCCAGCAGTGATGTTCAACAGTTCATGAGCAGGAATGTAAGATATGTGCAAAAAATGTAGCAGGAGTTTTAAAGGTGACACTGTCACCTGGTTGGGCACAAATGTCAGACACTATAAGGTGGCTCCAAACATTAGCAATTCACTAAATGAGTTTTTTTTTACACCAGAGGAAAATCCAATATATCTATTTACATGAAAAAAAGAAGAGGGTATCTATAGCACCACAAAAAAATATCTATGTACAAGGATCAGAAGTTCTTGCTGATGGACAAATTGTAATTCTTATTCCTTGAGCCTCTCTCTCTCTCTGCCATCATCAGGCTACAGACTGTACATTTCAAGAACCACAGAGACGCATACGCATAAATATCCACATGAAAAAAAAACTGCAGTGCGCCGTGAGTTAATAGCATAATATCAACAGGGAGAAGAATGAAGTCTGGATGCACTCTGTTATACAACGATAATAGCATCATGTTTCATTATCTGGTTTTTCCCTAGTTTTCTATTTTCTATAACTAACCTAATTCATTACAACTGTCAGGAGGGTTTGTGACACATTACTAAGAAGCTGTTCTGTTTCATCACATTAATTGAGATGGTTTTACTGGCTATACACATTTTCAGCTGAAATAATTGGGTACACAAAGCTGCTCTCTAGGCATACAGACCCTCTTCCCTACCAATACCCACTAGACTTGCAAATTTAGCATGAGGAATGGCTATTGTAACAGTAACTCACAGGACACAGGATGGCCCATTGTTTTGATCAAGAGATTCTAATTCCTGAGAGGAGTTGGCTAAACTTGTGTCAATTCATTGTAGCTCCTGGGTAAGCAATAATCTCTATGCACCATAGACACAAAATTTAAAGGAAAACTATACCTGACCAATATAAGTCTCTATAAAAATACATTGCATAAAACAGTTCATATGTAAAACACTGCTTCATCTAAAGAGCACGCATACATTTTAGGTCAGCCAATTACTGGTTTCCACACTACTTCCTGTCAGTTAGAGCTGCATTATTTCTGGCCAGGTGATCTCTGAGGGAGCACACAGCCCATCACTAAATGATGGCTCAAGGGAAAAGATGTAAAATTGCAAGAGTTGGTAAGATTGTTTAACAGGCCACTTTAAATTATATAAACTATCTGTTGGTTAAAGGACAAGGAAAGTCAAAATCTATTAAGCACACTATTAAATAGTACTACTATTGCTGTGTAAAAAAGCTATATTTCTAGCTTGCCTAGTGAAAGATTAATGGAGATACACTTACTACAAACTACATACTTGTTTCAGTGAACAGCGCCGCCATCTTTAAAAAGGGATGTCCATACCCTTTCCCTTCACATCTCTACTGCGCATGCGTCTCCCCGTCTGCTCCCCGCTGGGCTACTAGTAGCTGATTCCAGACTACACAGAAATCAGCCTCTGCACCCCCTGTCGCCCTCCCTGCATCTTTGTCCGGCGGAACCCCGCCCCCACTGCAATCCCCGCACCTTTGGAGTCCTTAAACAAGCACCCCACCCCCACCCCAGCTCCCATCCCTGGAGTCTTGTAGTCTTTGTCAACCAGTACCAACCCCCCCCCCCTCCCGCTCACAGCTCCCCCCCAGCACTCGTCTGTCCGGCTTCTAATGGCCCCGGCGCGCCGCTGCATGCGCAATTTATAAAGTGCGTTGCCATAGCAACCAGACGCTTGCCGGTCTGTCAGAAGGGGAGCGTGCCTGCTTATGCTGAAGAGGGACATGTGCGCATGTGGCGCCTACAGTCCTGGTCGTAGGGTCGTTGCAGGAGCGATGCATTATGGGAATCCTCTTTACCCAACTCAGCATTTTTTTTTCCTGTTTGGCTTCTGATCATCTGAACAATGGCAATTTCGGGAGACTTAAGGGCACTATTGAGACAACTGAAGGTAAGCCTGCAGCTTGAGATTAACTCTTTATTAGCCTTTCCTTCTCCTTTAAGTTTTCATTCTGGGGGTTTAGTTATATTCAAGACTGTACATTTTACAGGACAAAGGGTCTAAATAAAAACGCAAAAATTGTGTTTGAACATAAACTTTACGTATTTTGCTCCTGATGTATTTCCTTATTTATTTTGTCACACAAAGGAAAAAATACTTCAAGCTGAAAAGGAGGCAGACATACTGGGGAGAAGGAAAACGTGAGTTAGAGGAGCAATGTTGGGGATGAGGAGGATTTTATATTAAATATTCACTGGATTTATTTTACTCCCACAGATCTGCTTTTCAGTTATGGTACCTTGCCACCAATCTTGTGGATATTTTTAGACAAATAAAAGCTGAGAAAAGCCTTTCCTGCTTTGGCCACCTTATTGACATTATCATATACTATTCTTGAGAGTTGCATGCATATGGAAAAACAACCACAATATAATGAATACACACACAGTTTTCTCTTTCCTCTCATTTAGGCAGGGGGCTACCATTAACGCATTTCTACAGGCTGAAAAATTGAATTGTTTATTGGGCCATTGCAAAAGAAATGGCAATAAGGGTGAGCCGAGGCATCAATATAATACACTACATCTTCAGCAATGACAGGGATGATGGAGGGAGAATGGTTGAGCATTTGTTAAAGTTCTACCAGTAAGAAAGCAACCTATCATTTTGCTGCTTGTTCTGCCAAATGCCTTAGTCCCCAGTATAACAAGTCAGTGAGCAATAATGCAGTTCATTTTCTATTGTTTTTCTGCAATTTAGACAAGCAGTGTGTTTTACTCCTCCCTCAGTCTCTCCCACTCATTTATCGAACACATTTCTATCATCCCTGGTGAGATTCTGCGAGGATAATAATTCTTCAGAAATGCCTCTTTTCAACACATCAATTATCTTAAAAAATATTGCAGTTTTGGCTGATTTAACATATAGTTGCTGAGTGTTCTGTCCTTGTTTTACTCGATACTGCTGTATTTGCAACATTCAACATTTTAGCTGTGGCTTTAGGAACAACCTTTTAGTGCTCTTCGTATTAAGGAACTATGTGATTTGGGTATGTAATAGCAGCATTAGAAAAACAGTTTACAGGGAGATATTGCTTCACAAGGCAGCATAAAGTATAAACAACAGAACAGCATAATACAATACAGTGTTGCTTGTCTTCACTCTAAACTTATAAAGGTTCATTTATGAGCGCATGTGCAATGTTAGACATTTTGCCATGTTTTTTACCCACAATACAGCATTTTTTCTACAAAATTCCAATCTAACTGCAGCTGCGAGGAGGAGGTGAACTTGACACAAAAAATTTAGTTATTGCATAATTTCTGGCAATTGTGAAAATGATGTATTTGCATGATTCTCTAGGCACTAATGCACTATGCATAACAGATTGACCAATTTGCGTACCCTGGAGCAATTTGTCAAAAGATCAAAGGCATGTTTATTCCAAATAAAGGCTTCTTAAATGTATACTATGGCTGATGTTGTTTCATCTACCTCAAGTTTAGTACCCTGGAGCTTCTGACACCAGTAGGGACGTGGGACAGACACAACTATGTGGAAGTGCAAGGAGCAGCTTTGGACACAGGTACCTTTAATGAATGCTTTAATTCACACAATGACTACTTCCATTTTTGATTAATTTTAACTAAGTTAGTAGTCATTAATTAGACCCTGTAGCATCAATAAATGTGACAGGTGAACATCATTTTCTGCTTCATGATTTGCTGTGACCCCAAAGCTTAGTTTCCCAACAGCTGCCCAGACCACACTGAGCATATGAGTGTCACTGACACTTTTAAGAAAATCCAAGATGGGGAGCTCCTATGGCAACTTTAAAAGCCTAGTCAGCGCTCTCCAACTTCTGTGGTACCGAGGGCCGGAATTTTTCTGGCCAACGCAGTAGAGGGCCGATAATGGAAGCCAGTTTGACCACTCCCCCTTTTAAACCACAACCACTTAAAACCACACCCATGTAATCACAAGAGCTTTTAAGACTATACCCACATTAATGGTGATAGCGCAGCAAAACCCCAAAAGGTTGGTGCTCACTGTAGGGATATCACCCTTTATTCATTTGTGAAAGAATTATATTATGCCATATTAAGACACCACCTTAAATCCCTATGCCTCCTCTTCCCCTGTGGATAGAACAGCAACCCCCAGCACATAATTACACATCTTAGGGACCATATAATGACTATTTTCAAATGCTATCAAACTCCCAGAACAAACCCCGGCCAGGTTCACCTCCCACAGGCAGAGTATGGCACACACAGGCAGCATAGGGCAGGTAGAGTATGGCACACAGGCAGCATGGGGCAGGTAGAGTATGGCACACACAGAGTATGACACATACTCTGCCTGCCCTACCCTGCCTGTGTGTGTGTGTGCCATACTCTGCCTGCCCTACCTATGTGTGCCATACTCTGTCTGCCCTACCCTGCCTGTGTGTGCATACTCTGCCTGCCCTACCCTGCCTATGTGTGCCATACTCTCTCTGCCCTATGCTGCCTGTGTGTATGGCATACACAGCATACACTGACATAATGCTGGCACTGCTCCTACAGTCTGTCTGAGGTGTGAATAGGGGACCAATGTGGGTGATTAGAGCCTGAGTCTGAGGTGTGAACAATGCAGGGGGTGAACAATGCAAGGATTAAAAGGTGTGAACAGTACAGGAGATATTTAAACAATACAGGGGGATTACAGCCTGAATATGAGGCAACTAATCTCAGTACTGATACCATTTAAAGCTTCCACAAAGGTAAATCATCAAAGCAGGTAGACAGGTGGGGGGCCACACAGAGGGGGCCGCCAGTTGGACAGCCCTGGCCTAGATCATTTACTGTTATAGGGATTCTGAAACATCAGGTTAATGCAGTAAGTTCAGTATATGAAATGTGGCACTTCTACCTATATTTATTTTTATGATTTTGAACTCCTTTAATGACCCCGTTATTCACAGTTTAACTTTTATCACATGAATTAACTTGTCTTTTTGCAAACTAGCCAGCCCACACAGCCAGACTTTTAAATTGTTAAACATCTCAACCATTATATCTTGCTTGGTATTAGCTAAGAGACAAAGATCATATACAAACATACAAAAAGGGCAAAGTAATTAATATACCTTAAACCAACCTGTACTTGGCTTCTAGTTTGCCTTTGTCTTAAAAGGATTCTGTCACAGGAAAATCACATCAGTTAATAGTAATTAAATATAATGTACTGTTGCCCTGCACTGGTAAAACCGGTGTATTTGCTACAGAAACGCCACTATAGTTTATATAAATAAGCTGCTGTGTAGCCATGGGGGCAGCCATTCAAGCTGGAAAAATGAGAAAAGGCACAGGTTACAAAGCAGATAACTGATAAGCTCTGTAAAATATAATGGGACTTCATCTGTTATCTGCTAAGTAACCTAATGCCTATTCTACTTTGTATGGCTGCCCCCATGGCTACACAGCAGCTTTGTTTATATAAATTATAGTAGGGTTTCTGAGCCAAACACACTAGTTGTACCAGTGCAGGGCAACAGTACATTATATTGTATTTACTTTAAAATGCTTTCATATTTTGATGTTACTGTTACTTTAAGAAGTCGAGAATTTTTTATAAATTGGCCCCTACACGTTAGTATCTGGTGGAAACCCATGAAAACACTGGGAGAACATACAAACTCCTTGTAGACAGTGCTGTAAGGACTGCTCACTAAAGCAAAAATTTCTATCATGTAAAACCACCTTAACCTGTCCCAGCAGCTTATTATAATAGAACACAACTTTATTTTGTATTTGATGAGCTGACCTGTTCAAGACTTATTTCAATAAAAGTATGACATTTAGAGGGCCTGGGGAAGTTTTCACTGTTTAAATTATAATTGAACCTTTAAGGTGGCCATATACATGTAGATTTTTAAGAGATCTTTTTGTTATTGTACAACCAAGCATATCTTGAAACGATTGTTTAAATCATGATTTGTCCATCAACAAAAACTACCATTTCAAGCAATATTGTCTAGTTGAAGCTAGGAAAACTGTGGCTAGCTGCCTGCTTGGCCCTGCTAACAATTGAACAATGGATACATTTTATTGCCATGACTAATATTTTAAAACCTGCCCAATCTGACTGATGTTGGATGAAAAATCGCTAGATATATGATCGTTAGGTGCCCTCTAACCTTACAATAATTTGATAAATTTGATTTTGAAATTGGTCGTTAAGGAGAAAAAATCGTTACGTGTATGGCCAGCTTTAGACTGAATTTGAAGATAAAGATTGGTCTCTTGTCAAAGAATAAAAAATCTGCAATGAATTATTAAGACAAAAAATGACAAAAGCCATTGTGTGACTCTGACAAGTAAAATGAGAAAGTGATGAGAGCTGAGGCATTGATTCTCTGAGCACCTTCTAACTGTGTGGTTTATCTTTTGTGTATACGTGTGTGACAAAGTCTTCATCTGGCTACCATTAGAGCCTTCTTATTAAAAGAAATCTGCATGCAATATATTACTGTCATTGTCTCAAATTACAAGAATTTCCCAAACAGATGTTGGACATTGAGTATGCTGTCTTCTATAATTTTTGTTGCAGCAAAAACATACTCTGCAGTGCAGTACAATAAAGGGGAGCCTATTGTGTGCATAATCACTTGGCACAGGTCCTGAATCATTTTCTAACAGAGATGAAGGCTGCTTTATTATAAAGGCAGAAAAACAAAAAAAAAAGCCTAGAAACTTCTAACTGCTGGGACAAAAGCCAAAGAACAGTTATCCAAAGCTGGGGAATCAGATTAGGTGGCCTTCCACACTACCACATAGTATTAAAACAAACAAAACCAAGTCCTGTTCAGCCTTAACGTTCCCCAAATATCCTTTGTTCTTGTACAGTCTCATCCCAAATTGATTTACACATCATGTTAGAGAAAAACTATACCCCCAGAATAAATACTTAACCAACAAAAAGTTTATATCATATTAAATAACCAGATAAAATAAATGTAGTGATAACTTTGGGTCACTCTAGGGTTAACAGCCACTAAAGGTGGCCATATACAGGGCGATTTCACCTGCCGATATTGGTCCTTCAGACCATTTTGGCAGCTTATCTGCCCATGTATGGGCACCACCAACGGGCCTCCCAGACCAACATCTGGCCTGAAATTGGGCAGGTTTGATTTTCCCCCCGGATCGGGGACCACATCGGCTCGTTGATGCTGTCCCTGAACCTGCGCCTATGCCCGATGTTTCAATTTGTTCTTTTGACCCTAGGGCCAAACGATCGAATAGGTGGGCATATCGGGAGAAGATCCACTCGCCAAACCAGCAGATCTTGCAGTGTATGGCCACGTTAATCCACACAGATCCCTTGTGGGAAAACCCATTAATTATAAAAAGACAAAATTGTGGCTGAAAAAAAACCAAACACTAATTTATAATTGTAAATTTTTTTCATTATTCTCTAAAAAAAAATTACAATTTATAAAACTGAGCAGATAGATAAAAACACAGTTCATATAAAATTCAATATCAATTGATTCCCCTATACGTTAAATTCATATATGCACACACTTTTTATCCACAGTATTCCTCGACCTAATCACTCTCCAATCATAATATCTTTTTTATAAATCATAATATCATTTTTATATGTGTACATAAGCACACACATGGGGATACGGCTTACAGCTGTTTAGAGCCTATATAGGCAGGTAGCATAAGACTATGTCTAGGATATGCAATAATTTAGCAGTGCATGTAATAACTATTTTAAGGTTTGTATTACTTTCAAAGTATATTTACTAGGAAAATAGAGATAGTTAATAAATAATTGGATACTTTTTTTTATATCTCAGCTCTGGTAGGAGGTCTAGCAGCAAAATTAAGGTCACTTTATAGACCACTGGTTGAACGTTTGTATGCAGAGCTAGGTGCCAAACATTGCCAACTGAACAAAAAAATTCCACCACAAAAAAACAGACAAAGCAATGTTATTTGAAAGCAAATTATTGCAAATGGTTAATTAAGAAGAACTTGTTCTAAAAGCCAAATGGGCACCTCGGTTTTTGAATACAGAGGGAAAATGTGGGTTGAGACATATTGCCTCATGCAGCTGTTCAGCCCACGGCACCATTTATATCACAGTGGGATTGTAAAGTACAACAGAACAGCGTTCTCTCTGCATCAGTCTCAGGGAAAAGGTAATCATGTCTGCATTGTCCTAGCTCAAGCAGAGGTCTCTGCCTCTTCTAATCCAGCAGGATTAACAGCAGAGTAGCTTAGAACCCATAATTATCTGCAGTATTTTCCTACTATACTATATACACACACACACACACATACATACATACATATATATATATATATATATATATATATATATATATGACAAGAACAAACGGAGCACACCCTATTGAAATTCAAATGCCCAGGGTGCTAGCAGAAAAATATAAAGCAAGAGAATGAGCTGCACAAATGTGCTGTACAAAATCCTGTGCTGTACAAAAATGAGACAAAGATAAATCATTTCAGAACTTTTTCCACCTTTAATGTGACCTATAAACTGTACCACTCAATTGAAAAACAAACTGAAATCTTTTAGGTGGAGGGAAGAAAACCAAAAAAACCTAAAATAATGTGGTTGCATAAGTGTGCACACCCTCTTCTAACTGGGGATGTAGCTGTGTTCAAATTAAGCAATCACATTCAAAATCATGTCAGCATACACCTGCCATCATTTAAAGTGCCTCTGATTAATCCCAAATAAAGTTCAGCTGCTCTAGTTGGTCTTTTCTGACATTTTTTTAGTCGCATCCCACAGCAAAAGCCATGGTCCAGAGAAAGCTTCCAAAGCATCAGAGGGATTTCATTGTTAAAAGATTTCAGTCAGGAGAAGGGTACAAGAGAATTTCCAAGGCATTAGATATCCCATGGAACACAGTGAAGACAGTCATCATCAAGTAGATAAAATATGGCACAACATTGACATTACCAAGAACTGGACGTCCTTTCAAAATTGATGAAAAGACGAGAAGAAAACTGGTCAGGGAGGCTACCAAGAGCCCTACAGCAACATTAAAGAGCTGAAGGAATATCTGGCAAGTACTTGCTGTGTGGTACATGTGACAACAATCTCCCGTATTCTTCATATGTCTGGGTTATGGGGTAGAGTAGCAAGATGAAAGCCTTTTCTTATGAAGAAAAACATCCAAGCCAAGCTACATTTTGCAAAAACACATCTGAAGTCTCCCAAAAACATGTGGGAAAAGGTGTTATGGTCTGATGAAACCAAGGTTGAACTTTTTGCCCATAATACTAAAAAAAAATGTTTGGCGCAAAAACAATTCTGCACATCACCAAAAGAACACCATACCCACAGTGAAGCATGGTGGTGGCAGCATCATGCTTTGGGGCTGTTTTTCTTCAGCTGGAACTGGGGCCTTAGTTAGGGAATTATGAACAGTTCCAAATACCAATACTGGCACAAAACCTTCAGGCTTCTGCTAGAAAGCTGAACATGAGGAGGAACTTCATCTTTCAGCATGACAATGACCCAAAGCATACATCCAAATCAACAAAGGAATGGCTTCACCGGAAGCTAAAGTTATGGAATGGCCCAGCCAGAGCCCAGACCTGAATCCGAATGAAAATCTGTGGGGTGATCTGAAGAGGGCTGTGCACAGGAGATGCCCTCGCAATCTGACTGATTTGAAGTGTTTCTGCACAGAAGAGTGGGCAAATCTTACAAAGTCAAAATGTGCCATGCTATAATAAAATCAAAAGGTGCTTCAACAAAGTATAAGTTTAAGGGTGTGCACACTTATGCAACCACATTATTTTAGTTTTTTTGGTTTTCTTCCCTCTACCTAAAAGATTTCAGTTTGTTATTCAATTGAGTGGTACAGTTTATAGGTCACATTAAAGGTGGAAAAAGTTCTAAAATTATTTATCTGTCTCATTTTTGTACAGCACAGGAACCTGACATTTTACCAGGGGTGTGTAGACTTTTTATATCCACTGTACATATATATATATATATATATATATATATATATATATATATATATATATATATATATATACATACATACATACATACATACGATGCAGAAAATAAAGTCATAGTGAACATTAAATCACATTTATAAGCATTTGAGATGAAGATAGATCAGCAGAGATATCAGCTAAGAATTAAGATGACATGGTGGTGTTAACATGTTTATGATAAAATGTCACAAGGTTTCAAGTTAATGCGCTTTGACAAATAGTAAGACGAGGATGGAGGTTTAAAATGAGGGTTTTATTTTTGGAATTAGTAAATGTAAGCTAGTTGTTAGTATACAATAAGTAAGGACAGCTGGAAAGGTTATGATAGCTTGCTGTCTGGATGTGTCCCAAGTACCATATGAACACCAGCCTCAGGAGAAGATAAAGCTTGAGAAATGAATGAGGAATACCGAGTGACAGCACTGGGTTTCTATGTCTAGAACAAGTTGAATAGGGTTTGTTAGCTGTGTAGGAGGTGTAGTGGTGTTACCTACCCTTGTAGGGAACTAAAATATACACAGGACCCCAAGTGGTTAAGTGCAGGTAAAGAGTATTACCCAAGATAAAGGTGTGAAAGACTGAAAGTGATGCCATATTAACTGTAAGAGCAAGAAAAGGTTACAATAACATTGAACCTTACAGAGATAACATGGAGCAGCCAAAGTGCATTTTGCTCAATAATGACACAAGAGAGACCTCTTTACAGTTACAATGAATTGACCCTTAGCACACAATAACCCTCAAAATATCACAGTTCGAAGAATCTACTGAGGTAAAAATCTCTGTACACATTGGTTTTAAAGTCAGTATGTACAGCAATCTTTTTATCTGTTGTTTAAGTAAAGTTTCACCTATAGTAATTAACAGAGTCTTACATAAGAGCCATGACAGAAATGATTTTGTCACCCAACTTGGCCAGTCTCTCTTTAAAACTGAGCTTAGTTACCCTTGTTACCCAATAATACCCTTTTTACCCAATAATATCCTTTATGAACACTGGAGACCAAAACTGCACAGCATATTCCAGATGGGGCCAACTAGGGCTCTGTAAAGTAGAAGAATAACCCCTTCCTCCTGTGACTCTATGCCTTGCAGCAGCTGAATGACATTGCATGCTACAGTCCAGTTTATTATCTACAACAACACCAAAGTCAGAAGCTTTATGTCCAAATAAAAATATTCCTAATATTACCCTGCTGCTGCTTTGGAGATTGGAGTTCTGCACCTAGTGGACCTATGACAAACAACTTTTTAACACTTACCTCAGGATAGCCAACACCTCACAACTAGGTGATAATTGTATTAATCTCTGCAAGAGAGGCTGATCAATATCTGTACAGAAATGGACTTTACACATATATGTCAGATATATATTGTTTTCTACTCTGTTCTAGTGTGTATAAATTTCATGACTTTTTAGCTGCTGTTTATGCCATGCCTGGAGAAAGGAACTCAGTGGTCCCAAAGCTTCCAAAATGTAAAATTATACATTTGTTTAGCCCATTTGTGGTTATGACCCATTTCTATACACTGAAACGTATGGGCAAGGAATTGCAAAACAGTCACATGCATTTAAATACAAAATATGATTAGAAAATGCAGCCTACCATTCCTAATATTTTAACAAACAAAGATACTGATAGGAGGCAATATGGGAAAAGAGTTTGACAGCAATGCTTAAGTTAAATTAAGTTGTCTACTCCCACCAGCTACCATGCTGTTAAGTATTCATGTGACAAACATATAGCTCAGAAGGAAAAATACAAAAACTATCTTCTTGATTATGCAAATCTTTACCAGCAATTGTATCACAAAAGGCACTGATAAACCTACTTGTCAGTCAAGGTGTGTAATTTAAGGGTAAATTAGAATCAACATGCATGTATTCAGCATTTTACTGCATGCATAACGTTGAACTTTTTCTGTATACAATATCAAGATATCCGGTGTGCAAAGTGTGTGTTGTTTAATACCTTTTAACATATTTTGTAACAAATTAAGTGAATATACAGACATAAAGTTAAACAATATTGAAGAAGGGCTCTGCTTGTATTCCCTTTTCATAAAAATTGACCTTAGACTGTTCAGCACAAAACTGAAGCAACATTCTTTTTGAGCTTCAAGCAGTAAGATGATCTGGATAATCACATTAAAATGAACATTACCTAATGTTAGTCTACTGTGTATCACATGAAAATTATAGCAGATTGTGGCATTTTGGAAACTTTCATTTTGCAGATTAGAGTAACTACCACAATTATATTTGACACCAAATTACCTTTACATTGAATAACAGGCAAATGGGCCAAACATTAACTTAAAACTTGCTACCGAGCAAGCACTTGGAACTTATGCAAATAATTGTTATAGTGATATAATATCCCATATATTCATGTTTAAAAGAGCGATTTGGCGACAAGACGAACGACAAGACGCCAATGCTAAACCAATGGAAATCGCCAGCGTCAAAACATACAAGGCTACTTCAAGTCGCCTGCTGTTTCAAATCGCACACAGACCCTTTTCTGAGCGACTTGAGTGAACATGTGGGAGGGGTAACTGTTGAGTGGTACCATGGGTAGCAGATCGCCTGGAGCTCAACTTGCATGAAATCTCTTCGTGTGTATTGTCGTGGCGACTTGTCGCCAAAGCGCCGGGGGGAAAAAACGTTAGCGACAAATCTCCTTGTGTGCCAGAGCCCTTAGGAAAGCTTTAGAAGGCAATGAATTATGCTTTACTAATTGAAGAATATAAACATTCATTAACATATTAGCACCTGTATGCTATTTCAGACATAACAAGCACTGGCCATATAAATCAACAAGTGATTGCAATTTAAGTCTAGGGTAGTCTGTTTCAAATACTTAATTTCACATTTTTAGGTTACTTAAAAAAGGCAGCACTTAAAGCACCCTAAATAGCCATTACTCTTACTTAACAAAGGAAGTCAGCCACATGTACCAGGCAATATTGCAGCAACACAACATCCCACACAAAAAACGTTGTGTGTCGGGTGTATAATGTCTGCACAATCTGACAGAGCTCTAAATCCTTTAAATGGAAACCCTTTATAAAAGAAACCTTAAAATGTAAATACTGCCTAAAAGCCCGATATTTTAAAGCTTTCATATTTTATCTAGAATCTTTTCAATTGGTCTTAATGATTTAGAATAACATTCTTGTGCTAAAAATACTTATTTTAGACGTGGGTTAAAAGGTGATAAGTTAATTGGCAAACAGGTTAGGCCTACAAATCAAATTTCAGAGAAGGGTTATATCTATATCTATCTATCCTATTCTGAGATGTAAAAAAGGCCAAATATTTTATATAATATATACATGCATAAATACAGTTCACCACAATGACAAAGAGTCTTATCAGATTGGAAACTATATAAGCAACTAAAACTTTGTGTGAATTATTTTAATGTTAGCCGACTCTGAAAAACCCCATAGACTGAAGCCTTATGTTAAGAGGGTATTGCAAGGTGTTCCGGGTTATGAAATAATTTTCCACAGCCCAGAATGATACATTTCTGCTTGATTTTAAGCTCTTTTGGGCAGGGCTCTCTTCACCTCTTGTATCGGTTATTGATTGCTTTATATGTTACTCTGTATGTCCAATGTGCGAAACCCCCTTATTGTACTGCACTGTGTGAATATGTTGGCGCTTTATAAATAAATGTTAATAATAATAATGAATATTCATTATTATGCCCTGTCTGCACTATTTTTCAGTGTTTGGTAGTTCCCTGTTAATACTGTGAATGTTGAATTGCAACATAATGTTAGCAAAGTTTATCCTAGTTAAGCTATCTGTGTTTGTTAGGTATATTCAAACAAGTCACAGCAAGATGGAAACTAATATAAAAAAAACAAAAAAAAAGCCTCTGTAAGCTCCCTTTTCCCCATGTATACAGATAGATCAAGGTGTGGAAAGACATTCCCTGGGCCTATGTCCGGCTCTGGCAAGTAATCTGACCCAGCATATCTGGCACTGACTCCAGATGAATTAAAGGAACAGTAACACCAAAAAATGAAAGTGTATAAAACTAACTAAAATATAATGTACTGCTGCCCTGCACTGGTAAAAGTTGTGTAATTACTTCAGAAAGACTACTATAATTTATATAAATAAGCTGCTGTGTAGCCATGGGGGCAGCCATTCAAAGGAGAAAAGGCACAGGCACATGGCAGATAACAGATAAAACACAATTGTATTCTACAGAACTTATCTGTTATCTGCTATGTAACCTGTGCCTTTTCTCGTTTTTTCCAGCTTGAATGGCTGCCCCCGTGGCTACACAGCAGCTTATTATATAAATTATAGTAGGGTTACTGTAGCAAACACACCAGTTTTACCAGTGCAGGGCAACAGTGCATTATATTTTTATTACTTTAAAGCTCTTTCATTTTTTGGTGTTACTGTTCCTTTAAGATGTCTAAGAAGTCAGGACATAACTGCCTTCACATCAGTTTACCTAACACACCCTCCCTCCAAACTGTCACCTTCCTCTGAGAAAAATCAACTTGGTCATTCATGGGGACCTGGTTTACGTGGAAATTTTTTTCTCTTTTCTTTTTCTTTTTAATGGCCTATCCAAGTTACATTTAACCAATAGAACAATGAGCCTCTGAAATACAATCCCCCCAAGCCCCATGCCAATTAAATACACTTCTGTATGCTAAAACAAAGTTTTCCCCTTATCTGCAACACCATAGCAACCCGATACCTGCTGAAATGTCAAACTGGAGAGTTCCTAAAAAGTGAAATAATGAAAAAAAACTGAAATAAAAAATGAGGGCCAATCCAAATTGTTTTATAATATTACTCTCTACATCAGTGGTCCCTAACTATTTTTTTACCTGTGAGCCACATTCAAATATAAAAAGAGTTAGGTAGCAACACAAGCCTAAAAAAGTTCCTGGCGTGCCATATCGGCTATTTATTATCTCAATATGGCCTGGCAAGCTACAGGAGATTCTGTTTGTCAGAACACCTGTTTTTTATGCAACCAAAGCTTGTACTCAAGCAAAAAATTCAAAAATAAGCCCCTGCTTTGAGGCCACTGGGAGCAACATCCAAGGGGTTGGTGAGCAACATGTTGCTTGTGAACCACTGGTTGGGGATCACAGCTCAACTCAAAGGTAAACAACTCCTTTAATAAGTTGCACTACGTATTTTTTTCCCCGCAAAAAAAGTCTTTATTTTAATGAAAGTCATCCATGAATTTTTAAATAGTGTTTTAAATGTGGAAACTTTGTATATACATTTCACAGAAGAACATATTGTAATTTAGCCAGCATTTCCTTTAGTGCTTGTCTGAGCATATATTATAATAACAACATGCATTACTTCTATGCCTACAGGCTGCTTTTTTCTCTGTTTTTCAGTCTTGGTTTAACATTTTGCACAAGATGAAAACTACATTTTCTAGATACATTTGTTAAGAAAAAAACAACTCTTTGTGTATGATTTTATCCAGCCCTCTTTCACTTAAAAGGTTGGGTGGCCTTTAAGAACATATATATAGTGGCCTTTATGCATAAAGACATTCAGTCTTAAGTTATTTTGTTTTTAGAAGCAGATACATTCAAAATCAATAAGGCAAAATGAAAGAAATCTCTTCTACTGAATATGGTGACTTTGTTCTACAGAAAATCCGACCATGCCAAACTTAAGGCATAGATCAGCACATACTGAGAATCAAATTGAGACAGTTCAGCAGCAGTCACACATGTGTCTCTCTTTTGTACAATGTACATTAGGTTTATCTGCAGGGGAAGAAAACACAAGTACTTCATTATCTGCTTCTGTGCCCAATAGGAGGAGAAAATTCATTGCAACAGAGTGTGAGACATGAACACATCCACCTGATCACAGCTGCCTTACTTTGGCTAATTTCCACCCACTTTATAACATTTTGGGGGGAAAAAAAGCTCAACATTATTATAAGTGTTTGAAAGCGGCTTATAAAATTTTTTTCAAGGGAACGTGAGAAGGAGCTAGATGTTTAGATTTCGCTCGACATGGCTCCTGTTCATGTTTTGGAAAAGCCAGTGTCCAAGATAAGGCTAAACACACTACCTATTTACACGAGTGGCATTGGCTTTATTATCAAGAACATTATTTCATGGATGAAATCATGACTTTTTCATTTTTAAAAGTACAAATCTCTAAGCTCTTTGAAGTTAATAATTGCGGCAGAGAAATCTCTGTAGATGAAGAACTGAATACAAATGTATCCAATTATTGTTCCTTCAATAATACCCTCTTCTTGGATGTATTACATGATAACCTTGTATTCCTCTGTAATGTAGCTGAGAAAATACTTGAAAACAAGATGCTTATCACTACAAGTAAAATGCCATGTTATTCACAAAGCAATTTGCTTTTTGGTTCCGTAAAGTGCAATGGTAATGCAGAATTAAAAGCTGCACAAACCATAATATATCAAAATAACAAATATTCATTGATGCTGCACCATTTTCTATTGTGATTAATCCTGCTGAGGCACTATGACACCACTTATGTGAAGGTGAGCAAAGCAAGGCTAATATCTTTCCTCTGGTTGCCAACATGGAGCATGCCTTTTAGTGAAGAAAATGGTTCAGTCACTATACATATCTATAGCACACAGGAAAAAAGCCAAGTGTAATCCTGCATCACATCATCTGCTCTAGTGAACTATTAAAAAAAAATGCACTGAACATATATGAAAGACAAAGCAGTTAATGGCAGCAGATTTAGAAATGTCCATTTCACACAGATACTGATTAGAACATGGTTTAATCCAATTGATCAGCAGTCATCGGAGTTGGTGTAAGCAATCATCAATGAAATGAGATGTATGGCTCCCCTGAGTGATATGGCAATTCCAGTGACTATCACAAGGCTCTATCTGTGAACCTATATATGCTAGTCTGGCCCACCACCCGAGGGGCAAGAAAAACAAAACCAAAATGCTAAAACTAAAAACAATCAGTAATTGTGTGACATTGTGTTGAAATGTGGCCATAAAAAAATTGCGGGCTCCAAACATCAAGAAATATGGAAAATGCATTTGGGCCTCTATCTACCGTTGATAGCGTTAGCTAGGGTATGCCACAAATGAGTTCACTGATAGTAACAAGAATAACTGGCTGTTGTTGTGTGTATAACCCAAGCACCATGCACCTCAGTCACTCGATGTTCTTCTTTGGCCTAACAAATCAAACAGACCCCCTTAGGCCATAGGCAAATATTTCTGGTTATTGTTTGGCAATCCAGTTTGAGTTCCTAAATTTATAAAACAACAATAAAAAATTAATGTTGTGAATTTGTAAATCTTAACCTATTTCATATGGGAGCTAAACTGTGCAACTGTTATTCCAACATGCATAAATACAGATAGGGAGCAAATACAATTTACATAATAATTGCCCTACACCTTCAATAGAACAAATTACCAAACACCATTAGTGTAGATATACACAATACAGTGTCCGTAGCAAGGCTCAAATGATAGTAGTTGTTTCCATAAAAAAAAAAAAAAGAGAGGGTTAAAAAATTATCAGTACCCATAACAACATTCTCTTGTTTAGAGTCTATGTTGGTTGGTGCTCTAGGAACCAATACTTTGTAAAGAATATTAGAAGTAAGCTCTTTTGGGCAGGGCTCTCTTCACTTCTTGTATCGGTTATTGATTGCTTTTTATATGTTACTCTGTATGTCCAATGTATGAAACCCACTTATTGTACAGTGCTGCGGAATATGTTGGCTCTTTATAAATGAATGTAAATAATAATAATAGAAGCACAGCATGCAGATATGCAGACTTTCCTTTTGCAACAAGCATTTCCGAAAGCATGCCAGCAGGTGTCCTCCTTACAGCACACTTCTCATCTATTTCAGCCAAACTTCCTTGCCACTAAACAGCACTAACCAATCTCACGGCTCACAGGCACAAGGCAGCTGCTCTGTTCACTAACCCTTATGATCAATACTATCTAGCAACATCACTTTTTTAGCAAGTGGTTAAAATAGCAAAGTAATTATTCAATTTACCTTTTACCAATGTAAGCAACTGCTGAATAACTCACGTTCCAAAGTAAAGAAAAATGCCAAGCCACAGCAATCCTAATTCAGGCACCCACACACAGCCTCACATTTTAAATTAAATATATAGCCAAGAAATCCTTTGCAAGTAAAAGGCTGTGGCAAGATAACAAATGTAATTCGCAACTAGTGGTGGGAGGGCTGAAAATTTGAAACATTTGAAAATTAATGTAAACTGCAAGAGCTTAAAAAAAACTTTAAATCTAAATCAGATCATTTACTGAGTTTGAATTCCTTTAATAGGGAAAAGCAGCATTTTCAACTGAAGGCAAATAAAAACAGATGTGGCCCTTCAGCTGATCTTTAAAGTCCTCAGAATGGCTATTGGCTCCACTTTCTTCTGTGTACTTGGCAAAGCCGATCAGCTGAATGCTATTTTTCTAAATTTACAATTTGTAAGACAATTCACATCATAATGTATATTATATGAAAACAGGTTTACATGGTGCAAATTTTGTCTACATTAGGCTCAGATGGCCAATCATGGTGTGTAATTTATGACAGAAAAATCCTTTGCCATTATTCTACAAAAGAAGTCAGATCATTTGCATTAGCCATCAAAGTTGCCAAAATACTATATACTTGCAGAAAATGTAGTCTTACATGATGTAATGCATTTTGTAATCTCATCTGTTTTGTTTTAAAGAAACAAGAGTTGTAAAGCAACATAGCCCCAAAAACAAACTCATCTAATGTTTTGGTTGACTTCTAGATGCTAAAATCACCCTAATGAGCATCACAGCAGTTTATTATAATGACCAGTGATGTGACATTCAGATTAGAGTTCTTGAACAAGGCAAAAAACCACACTGTTTGCAATTCCTAGCACAAATGTCACTTTAGAAGCCTGTCAAGCACAGATGAAAATAGCCAATTCTGAAGGGCTTCACAGCATAGGCTATAGGTACTGTACTAGCCAATTAATACCTAGTCAGTGATTCCCGTTTAAAAGCTGGAAAGAGGTAGAAGAGGAAAGGAAATAATTTAAAATGAGTCGAAGGCCAACTATAAAGGTGATAAGAATAGGTCAGTCTATAATATAGTAACAGTTAACTTAAAGGTGAACTACCCCTTCAGGGCTACTGAATTCTGTAGAGTTCCTACATACAGTGGTGTGAAAAACTATTTGCCCCCTTCCTGATTTCTTATTCTTTTGCATGTTTGTCACACAAAATGTTTCTGATCATCAAACACATTTAACTATTAGTCAAAGATAACACAAGTAAACACAAAATGCAGTTTTTAAATGAAGGTTTACGTTATTAAGGGAGAAAAAAAACTCCAAATCTACATGGCCCTGTGTGAAAAAGTGATTGCCCCCCTTGTTAAAAAATAACTTAACTGTGGTTTATCAATTTCAATTTTCAATTTCAATATCAATTTCTGTAGTCACCCCCAGGCCTGATTACTGCCACACCTGTTTCAATCAAGAAATCACTTAAATAGGAGCTACCTGACACAGAGAAGTAGACCAAAAGCACCTCAAAAGCTAGACATCATGCCAAGATCCAAAGAAATTCAGGAACAAATGAGAACAAAAGTAATTGAGATCTATCAGTCTGGTAAAGGTTATAAAGCCATTTCTAAAGCTTTGGGACTCCAGCGAACCACAGTGAGAGCCATTATCCACAAATGGCAAAAACATGGAACAGTGGTGAACCTTCCCAGGAGTGGCCGGCCGACCAAAATTACCCCAAGAGCGCAGAGACAACTCATCCGAGAGGCCACAAAAGACCCCAGGACAACATCTAAAGAACTGCAGGCCTCACTTGCCTCAATTAAGGTCAGTGTTCACGACTCCACCATAAGAAAGAGACTGGGCAAAAACGGCCTGCATGGCAGATTTCCAAGGCGCAAACCACTTTTAAGCAAAAAGAACATTATGGCTCGTCTCAATTTTGCTAAAAAACATCTCAATGATTGCCAAGACTTTTGGGAAAATATCTTGTGGACCGACGAGACAAAAGTTGAACTTTTTGGAAGGTGCGTGTCCCGTTACATCTGGCGTAAAAGTAACACAGCATTTCAGAAAAAGAACATCATACCAACAGTAAAATATGGTGGCGGTAGTGTGATGGTCTGGGGTTGTTTTGCTGCTTCAGGACCTGGAAGGCTTGCTGTGATAGATGGAACCATGAATTCTACTGTCTACCAAAAAATCCTGAAGGAGAATGTCCGGCCATCTGTTCGTCAACTCAAGCTGAAGCGATCTTGGGTGCTGCAGCAGGACAATGACCCAAAACACACCAGCAAATCCACCTCTGAATGGCTGAAGAAAAACAAAATGAAGACTTTGGAGTGGCCTAGTCAAAGTCCTGACCTGAATCCTATTGAGATGTTGTGGCATGACCTTAAAAAGGCGGTTCATGCTAGAAAACCCTCAAATAAAGCTGAATTACAACAATTCTGCAAAGATGAGTGGGCCAAAATTCCTCCAGAGCGCTGTAAAAGACTCGTTGCAAGTTATCGCAAACGCTTGATTGCAGTTATTGCTGCTAAGGGTGGCCCAACCAGTTATTAGGTTCAGGGGGCAATTACTTTTTCACACAGGGCCATGTAGGTTTGGATTTTTTTTCTCCCTAAATAATAAAAACCCTCATTTAAAAACTGCATTTTGTGTTCAATTATGTTATCTTTGACTAACAGTTAACGGTTTTTGATGAGCAGAAACATTTAAGTGTGACAAACATGCAAAAGAATAAGAAATCAGGAAGGGGGCAAATAGTTTTTCACACCACTATATGTACAGTGCACACAAAAGTCAAATTAGAAAATGAAGGTGATGATGTAATTCTCTCTAGAGGTAAAATAATGTATGTATGAGTTTCCTCTTCCTACTTCCATTAAACTCTCATCTCTCAGCTCAGGCTTACATTAGGCACTGTAATTCTTCCTTTATTAGATTCAGGTATATAAATGGTGGCCGGGGGAGCCATGTGAATTTTGATCATTATTTCTCAGCTTAAGTTGTACTTGTCGTCCTGCAGAGAAGATAATCACCAGCCATCTCCCCTCCATTGCATGGCAGGGACTGTGACTCATTACATTACATTTCACAAGAATGGGTAAACAGGCAAATTAACCTATTCACAGCCACACAAAACATGGTGTATAGATCAATTGCTCATTCTCTTTGGTGCTCAGGGATTAAGTACCTCTAAAATACCTTGCCATGGTTTATCAGTCCTGTCCTGTCCTGCCTTTTAGTAAAGAAGAATAGTTTATGGTAAAATGATTAATTTATGTGTCAAAAAAAGTCAATTTTGAGTTTATATTTGGAACTAAATTCCTTGTGGCATTTAGTACAGTAAACATTCAGATTTCTTAATGTAAATCCATTTTGGTAAAAAATTATTAAAGCAAGGGAGGCACTGCAGGAAGACAGCAAGAGTTACATTTATTGTCATAGTAATAAGGTTTGAGTGCCTAGCCTGAAACCCTGGGAGAGCTGTATATCACACATTGCCTTTTTAAATGAGACTTCTAAAAATATGCAGGATCATAAAATTATAGGCATGTAAAACTTTACAGCAATGAAGGGATGAAGAAAACTTCTAAGCTTTTTTTCCTCAACTCTTCTGGAAATGTAGCATTATTAGTCAGCAAACTTCAGAAAAATATAAACATGCACTCATGATTTTCTTTTTATTTATGCCAGAGCATATTAAATTTGACCCTACTCTAGTTTGTTAATTACTTAATTGCCAAGGATGAGTGCAGCAAAAAATTACAAGAAAGCTGTTGGGGTGCTGGGATTTGTACAGCTGCAGCTATCATGAAAATGAAAAATGTAATACAGGCTTCTTCATACTTGAAATAAGAAACTTTTTAATTATAATCAGTTAAAAAATCCATACAATTTCTGAAATAATGATGTTACTCTTTACTATTCCCCTCTTAGTAGTGACCTTGCTTCATTCTCTCTTCATGAAGGAGTTGGAGTCAGATTTTGAATGAAGATGTATTAGACCTCACTCTTTCAAAATAACCAACTCATACATAAATTCTCTCTCTCCACATACAGGGTTTGTGCCTGTTGTCAGTTATTTTGTTAGATTTTGATGCTGCTGGAGTCGGTTATAAACACATCCTTTAGGAATGAGAGCCCCCTAAAAGATATATTAAATCTGTCAATCAAAATCTGACACCCGAATCCTGCATGAAGAGAGACAGATACTGAGAGGAGTATAGTGAAGAGTAACTTTATTATTTCTGAAACGGTACTGAATTTTTAAATTCATTATATTTAGAACATTTCTTATTTCAGTATGCAGCTTACATTACATTTTATTTTTGTGATAGTTCCCCTTTAAAAACAAAGCATTGTCCCTCTTTTAACAGCTCAACCCGCAGTCCCAAATTCTTACTGAAAAGTCCCTTATTTCCCTTTGATCTTCTGCACTGGCTATAAATGATACAAACTTAATTAAAAAATAGCTTTTGGCAGAGAGCCCAGAAATCTTAACACGCTACACCTGCACTTAGATACATTGTTTCTCAGACTTAATTAAATAAGTGGGCTTTTGGCAGAGAGCCCAGAAAGTTAACAAGCCACACCTGCACTTGGACACAATTGTAACTAATAAGCTAAACAGGTCTCTTGGGGAATGGAGAGTTTCAGCTTAAAGGGCAATTTCACCTGCATTAGCATAACTGCATTTTCCCCAGGGGGGAACTGGGTTGTCAGCGCCTCTCTCTGCTCTACTTTATTCAAATATCAAATCGTGATAGTTTTAAACAGACTTGAGGGCAGTAAACCTATTCAATTAATAATATGATTCAAATCAATTTGCAGGATAGAGAAATTAAAGGAAAAGGGGAAAAATACTACATGTATATTAGCATGTGTTAATATAACGGGGTCGTGTGAACTAAACAGCAGCATTTCTTGTGCTTGTGAATCACCCTGTCTCCACTATACCATACACCAATATGAGACATCTTCTATCCTTTCCGCCTATTGTCTCAGTACCGGAACCCTGCAGAGGGAATGCTAATAAAATAAAGCATTGCGGCTGCTGTCCTGTTGTTTTTAATAGATGTGCCTAATGGACTCTGAAAACCAGGACAAGGCGCTGTTACCACACTGAATGAGTTGGTTTCCATTCCAGAGCCAAGTCTATCATAAGCACTTCCTTTTGAAAAATGACTCCTCTCAGCATTAGATGGGTGAGAAATATGTGTGTATTTTTATAACCAACTTTTTATAGGTATGAGTCTTACAAAACTGACACTTTTTGCTTTTAGGTGCATGATGAACAATCTCAGTAAAGTGATCCATAAACATGTAAGCGCAATATAAATTATAATAATGAAAATAATAATAAAAGCAAAACTGTCACTGCATCGTTTAACATGTCTATGAAGATTCTCATTCATCCAGGTCATGATATACAGTATCTAGTAGAATTAAGTCTAAAACAACTGGACTTTTCTGAGTTTTTCTTGAAAACGTTTCACCACTCATCCGAGTGGCTTCTTCAGTTTTTTTCAAGAAAAACTCAGAAAAGTCCAGTTGTTTTAGACTTAATTCTACTAGATACTGTATATCGTTTAACATGGTTACATTTTAACAGTTTAGAAGTCATTATGCAAACACGTTTTTTAGCTGTTTCCTAAGGTTGCTACTCTCAGGAAAGTTAAAAAAGACAACAGTCCATCAGCCCTTCCACACCTTTTCCATAGTTTAATTATTCCATCCCTCTTATCATTCTAGTTGCACATCTCTACACTATTTCCAGCTTATTCAACTCCTTTTAATGTCTGGGGCCCAAAACTGCACTGCATTCTCAAGGTGAAGCCTTACAAGGCATCTATAAAGAAGCAAAATAATGGTTTTGTCCCTTGAGCCACAGCCTTTTTAATAGAAGAAAGTACTTTATTAATAATGTCTAGCACTACCCAGTGTTGCAAAGTCTTTTATCCACAATAAAAATCAATAGTAATATTTTTTTTTAACTAATGAAGAATAAAAATATCTTAAATGAAACATGGCTGCAAGTGGAAATTTCTTTAACAAAGTCTATAGATAAGATTAAGCCAGTTGTCAGGTGGAAGATTATTCCCCGAGTGTGGGTTGTGTGTGCTGGGTTTACTTGGATGGGTTGAACTTGATGGACACTGGTCTTTTTTCAACCCTATGTAACTATGTAACTATGTAACAACAGTGATCTATCCAAACTACAGAGTTAAATGGCACTACTGTAATTCTAGCTTAAAGAAGTACACTAAAGACACATCCATGTAGGTTGTTAGAAGTTCTTTGATGAACAAAATATGCTCAGAAAATTTTATTTCTATTTTACAGACAATACAAATATGTTACAACCCTCACCAAGCAACCAATTAGTTAGATATTGCTCTTATTTTAATTTTTTCCATTAAAAAAGGATCCACAAGTTACCAGTGAGCTGTGAATGATGTCCTGTCCTGTCCTTGTGTTTTAAAGGACTACAAGTAAATTTCAAGCCACACAATTTACTGCTGATCATTATAAATGTCGTGACTGTAAGAAGTAGAAAATGTAAGTCACTACAGTGACAGAAAGATTCCTTATTCAGAAAGCCTCAGGTCCCGAGTATTATTGATAACAGATCTCAGTATAGAACCTGCATCTTTATAACGGCTGCATATTTAGCATCAGCAACTTGGAATAAGTATTGCAGTTTACCTAGCCTGTTGTAAAAATGTGATGCAACGATATAAGAATATTAGTCTTCAGAAACTTGATAAATATATCTAACTACCAAATCTGTCTTCAATGTATAAACATAATAAGCTAAAAGTTTAACTAATACGTCAGGCACTTTGCTTTATACACCACATTTAGAGTATTAAATGCCATTATACAGCTTCAGGAGCACAGCTGTGAAATATCCTTACCCTTGGATATCCCAAAAATGCATTCCATTTGTGCAGAGATCCAGTAGAGGTTGTCAGTTTGTATTGTGTATATCAGTACTGAGAGCATTAGCTTTGGGGCAAAAGATTAGGCTGTTGGAGGTAAAGCTGTCCCCCCAAACGAGGTTAAAATTACAGCAAAGCATCAGGCATAAGGTGACATCTTGATTCTAATGCTAGCACTGCAGATATCGTGCAGAGAGGCTTGAAATAAAAAAGGGGAGGCAGGCAGGCAGACACTCCAAAGGCATGCAACATCAGAGAAGGTGTGTGCAAGTCACCCAAAAGGAAGAAGAAACTCTTATTAAAGCTGTATAATGAAGCGTACTAATGGGCTGTGAGAGAGACCTTCCTGCAAGCAGGTCAAGAAATGGTATATACACAGGCACACATACAAGAGAACAAGAGATAGAGGCAACGGTGTGTTTTGTCTCAGCGATAATAGACACAGATATGAAGAGAAACAGAGAAACCCAGACACATAGGACAGCAAGCAGAGATGGTTCGTTAATCTTTATTTTACCGGAAAAAATTATTCCTTACTTGTATGACAGCGATTAAAGAGTTACAATTCAGGATGCAAAATGCAACTTAGCAAAGATAGTACTTCATATTGGCATTTGGAAATGTATGGTTTGGGAGCCATTTTCATGTACAAGGGCTGTAATAACTGGATTCTTTAAATGCAAATTCATTTCTGAAAAAAACAGTCTCATTTGAAAGCGTGCTCTCTATAAAGCTAACATGAGCTTCCAGCTAGTAATGTTTGCAAAGAGATATGGGATATCTTTAATCATTAATGCAAAAAACAAATAGCAAAAACATCCACCAGAGTGAGTATTAACTATGCCATTTTACTGTAGTTAATTTAATTACCTATCATTAGAAGATCAATGGGAACATTGCTGTAATGTCTATGGTGCAAGGCTTTTATTCCAAATATAAACATTTTTCCCACCTAGAGTTACCTCTTATGCATTGCAGATATTTCTCTCCTCTACCATTAAACAGGTCTTGGTGTGGACCAAAATGCCAGTTACTGTATTACACTAACTTATAAATATAAATATCTGCTTAAAGGAATACCAATATTTTGTAAACTGGGCTTTAAATGAGAAGGAAGTCATTTGGCATTTTACTGCCAATAGATTCAGCACATTAGTGCCACCTAGAACACAGAATATTTATTCTACAGAAAGCTTTATCATACCTGAGTAAAGTGCCCTAGAAGCTTTCTCTGTTTGTTTAAGATAGCAGCTGCCATTTTAGCTTGGTCTTCATAGCTTCCTGATTGTAGTTTAGCCATTGCAGCTCAGATTACACATTCCTAAGGGTGGGGGGGAGTGAGTTTTATGAATTTTACACATTTTAATTCCTTTGTGCTTTTTCAAAACATATCTTTTAATAAATGACTAGATATTCTTGTTTTTAGTGGAAATTAGTTTATTTGTGGTTTCATAAACCTCTAAAACCATGAAAACCAGAATGTTAATAAATCTGCCCCTTAATTTTCTGTTCATCGGAAGCATCAATCATACCATATTAATATTAACATTGTAATTTTTCTTAATATAGTATACAGGTGACTATATTTAGGTTTACCAGAATATAATGTAACCAACGTGAGAGACAGAGAGAGAGGAAATACTACTTTAAACCCTTGTTAGCAAGAAAATACTTTGGGTGATAGGTGATAGTTTCCAGGAGCTATTTTTTCAAAGAAAGCAGCAAAAACGAATACTATTAAAAGAAATGTATGGGGCTAATTAGGAGCTAGCTTAGAACTGAAGAATATGTGAATTGTAGAAGAGCAAGGTAGTGACAAATGTGACATTTGAGAGACTGTAAAAGGAGATTGTGATATTTGATTCCCTGTTTTACAAAACGTGTACTTTATATTACTTCCACATTACCTTTATCTTTCATTTCTATCTCAAACCTGTTATTTATTGCATCCTTCAGAACAGTTCCGAAAGCCTGAAATACCAATGGCTTTTAATAAGGAGGTCGTAACCCATCTGTTGTGTGCAACACACTGGGATTAAAATAACCTATTAGTGTGGATTGTTTTCCTGCTACAATAGAATGGCCGGCACTTCGCTCATGAAAAAAGAATAAAGATAATATAAAATAAAGGGCTGCAATTCTTTTAATAGATTCCAGCTTTCCCTATTTCACAGGTGCTGGATGAGTTTTCTGAATGCCTCCACTGTGGAACTGCTCGCTTCATTTCATTTTAAAAGATGAAATAAAAACACTCCATAAAATGGAGCACAAGAGAAGGCTGTGAAAATTTTAACAGTGCACTAAACTGATAACTTTATGTGATTTTATAGCTGGCAATATCATAACAGAATATGATGTAGGTTTAGTAGCATCCTAGCTATTTATTTCACAGGCCAACAAGCAGTACGGGACAAAGACTAAAAGCCATCCCTTATGTTTAGTTAAAACAGACTACCATAAAGATGTGTAAGGAACTTCAGGTGCATCAGGTCCTTGAGCATTTTCTTGAGTGGCTGGATGGGGACTGCTTGCAGTAAAGGGTTAACATCCTATTCATGGCAGCACAGGCATTAGGTATTATTTCCTACCAATGGCACCTAAAATGTATAGAACTTAATTCCCATTGTGACCCAACCTTATGCGTCAGAGACATCTGCCTTCCATAATGAGCAATTTGCATTGTTAGTAGACAGCACAGTCATAGGAATAAAGTCACTCTGACATAAAAAAAAAGGGCATCATAGATACATACATTAAAGTAATGCTGACCAGTTATGATTTTCGAATACATTGCTTTCTATTTTAAGATAAACAAGGGCACTTCGGAGCAACACTAACATGTTTGTAAAATTTGACATGATAATTTGTCCATTAGGAGCAATACTTCATTGGAGTCCAGAGGTTGACACTTCATTCTACTTTAGCAGCTAACACATTTCATCAACACAAACACAGATAGCTCAATGGAAACCTACAGATAAGTTGACATTAAAAAATCTGTTGAAAAACAATGCTGCATTTTCCTTTGCTCTTTCATCTGGTTACAAAGTGATGAAGCTGTTCTGCACTGACGCTGGACAACATCTGTCCCAAAGCCAAGCTAACACAGCTTATGTCAGGCACTTTCGATGTAAGACTATCTGGTATCAAATAACCTCTAGCATAATGACATACTTAATTTGTCCCAAGAATGTTCCTATCTATGATATGTGATAAAGTTTTAGCATATTTAGGAGCTGTTGGCACTTTATTCTCCTGAGGGGTGCTAGGAATGTGTTGCTTGTTACATGCTCGCTGATTTAAAACTCTAAAGGACAACGTGGATTTACAAACTCAAATCATGACTGATCAGTTGTAGCACCTTTTTTGACAGCTTGTCTGGGATTAATGTATGGCATATTAGGGTTTTGTAAGGAGAAGGCTGCAGGATTTTAGGTGCTGTCACCAGCAATGAACTGCCCAACCTTAACATTTTTAGAAGTTGTCATGCTTTATCAAACATAACTTGACAAAGCCTGTCAACAACGAGGCACTAATGTGTCAAAAAAGCAGAAGTCCCCATCTCGCACCAATACTTTAATGACCTAAATAAAAGTTAGCCCTGTAACCGGAAAAGCGATTTATGAAATACAATGGACAGCATGAAAGGGAACTACTTTCCTATTATTTTACTGGTGCTTCAAAACAAATGCATATACATTCTAACAATTTAGGCAGATATCGGTATACTTTGGCTGAGCAACACAGTAGTAATTAATTAAAAAAAAAAAAAAGTATCATTTATGTATGTATGTATGTATGTATGTATATAATATCAAAGAGGAAGTTCACCTAAACATAACATCTTGCAGATGGAAAGAATATGTGTGTATATTTTTCCCTACTGCTTCTCTCAAAATGAACCTCTATTTGCTAAGGGGATAAAAATGCTGTGAGAAATGTATGTGATTCACCCCCTGTTGGTCCCTACTAAATGCCTGGTAGCAATGAAGCATTTGAAGGCATGAAACTTTGTGAGAGGAACATCAGTGTAAAATATGCCATGGTAACATGCAAATCTCAGCACAAAGATCCATCAAAATAAGGATTTCCGTTGGGATTACAATTCTTCATTCTCAATTAATGTTTCTAATTTGGTCACTTGAAAATGTATCACTTGTATCACCATTGAAGATAATCCAATCAGCTCTTCTGTTAAGAAGTACTGTGCTTTTTGTTTTTTCCTTCCAGGCTATATACTCAGTGCTGCTAATTACTGACTGACACTAATGCAATGTGGCTGGTACTTATACTGGCAGCTATCAAGTGTTTTGCTACAAGCGGGCAGCTTATGTTGGCCTTTCTGACATCTATAAATTTGTCTGCCTGTGTCCTATCCCCAGTCCAGAACACTACTAAAGCTGCATATTCCTGGTATTAACAGCTATGAGTTAATGAACAATCTATGAAACATATGTAAGATTTTTCAGACCGTCAAGAGTAAGCATTTCTTGTTTTAATGCAAGGAAACAAAAGAAACTATTTCTTACAGGGGTGGTTTGCCTTTAAAGGAATACTGCCATGATTTTTATGGTATATTTTTTATTTCTAAATTACAGTGTTTACATAGCAAATAATTCACTCTACCATTTAAAATGTTATTCTTGAACAAATGTATTTTTATTTGTAATATTCCATTTCCATTTGGGAAAGGAATATTTCCTTGGCTCGAACAAGCTGAAGAACCTGAACATTGTAAGATTGCTTAAAGGGAATCTGTCATGATTTTTATTGTGTACTTTTTATTTGTAAATTACACTGTTGTTACAAAGCAAATAATTGACTCTACCATTTAAAACTGTATTCTTGAACCAACAAATGTATTTTTTTTTAGCTGTAATATTGGTGTGTAGGCAGCCATCTCAGTGCATTGTGCCTGAGTTTGAGCTTTCAGAAGGAGCCAGCGCTACACATTCAGGTAACTATTTCAGGTAACCTACTGTTTCTCCTACTCCCATGTAACTGGAGGAGTCCCAAGCTGGACTTGGATTTCTTACTATTGAGTGCTATTCTAATATCTACTGGGAGCAACGATCTTGCTCCCTTCCCAGTGTTCTGCTGATTGGTTGCTGGGAGGGGGGGTGATATCACTTTAACTTGCAGCGCAGCAGTTAAGTGTGAAGTTTATCAGAGCACAAGTCCCATGGCTGTGGCACCCTGGGAAATTAAAAATATGGCATGTGAAATTTCAAAATTAACTATAAAAAAATCTGTGTTTTTGAAAAATGGATTTTAATGCAGGATTCTGCTGGAGAAACTCTATTACAGTATTGCTTTTAATTAACTTTTAGTATGTTATACAATAACCAATTCTAAACAACTTTTCAACTGGTCTTCTTTTATTTATCATTTCAGTTTTTTTTTTAACTCAGGGTGAAAAACTGCTTAACAATTAAATGAATGTTATAATTTATAGTCAATGCACACTAAATAGCATCCATATACCCAAGCATAAAATGTAAAATGAAGCCTTCTTCCTGCACATGACTGTACTTGTGGTTAAAGATTCCTTCCATCAGAACCAGCCATCATTTTTTCTTTACTCCTTAAATACACATTCTGATATTGGAAAGCTTCACAGTTCTTTGCGGACTTCACACTAAATTCAGGCCTGACCACATGTCAAATCTACACACCAGCCTATCCCATTCCATTTTGGTTAAGCTGTGGCACTTATCTGTTCTTTAGGATTGTCATGTTTAAATAATGAGTTGGTAGGTATGTTATCCTTCAGTTTTTTACACAATGAAAGTCATCCATACCCATACCGATTAACATTATTACTTTTTTTTTTATTCTGAGCACCCAATGGTGTGTATATATTTGCATAACACCACCTTAGCCAGCAGGGTCCACCTATACCTTAAAGGTGCAATATACCCCTTTGTTCTACATGAATTTAATAAAAAGGGCTGAACAAGTAGGTATACGGTACTGTCATATTTTATATATACATTGCTATGGGCCAATCCCCCAAAGCCAAACGGACAGACACTCAAACAGACCGTATGGTTTTTGTAAGTGATTTTACTCCTATAAGTCAGGATGTTAATAAGATTATTAAGAGAAATTGGCCTATTCTTCAATTGGATTCCAGTTTACCTTTTACTCAGATGCCACCGCCGGTGTGTGCCCATCGACGGGGGCAATCTTTAAGAGACATTCTTATGGCTACGGACTTGAGACCTGAATCGCCAGGTACTTGGCTGAGGATGGGTAAGCTTGGATGCTTCAGATGTGGCAATTGTAAGACCTGTGGATGCCTGATTATAGGGCCCACGTTTGCCCACCCACACACTGGGAAGAGGTTTACTATCCGACACAGGCTTTGCTGTACATCTGAATACGTTATATATTGTATTATGTGCCCTTGTGGCCTCTACTATATAGGAAAATGCATCACCATGTTCCGTACACGGATGAATAATCATAGGTCTGTGATACGTGCTGCCTTGGCGTCTGGAAACTCTGATAGCCCATTGGCAAGACATTTTGTGCAGCTTAAACACTCATTGCCAATGTTGCGAGCGATGCTGATTGATCACATCCCTCCTTTGATACGTGGGGGTGATAGATCCAAACTTTTGTTACAGAGAGAAGCCCAATGGATTCGAAGATTGGATACCATTGCCCCACGTGGTTTGAATGAGATGTTTTCACTCTCATGCTTCTTATGAGACAATTGAGTTCATATATTTTTCTTAAGATATGGCAACATGTGAGAGTTTGCAATTGAATGGGATTATTATTGTCCTATTTCATGATATTGCTTATTAGGGATATTATACTGTCTGGGTTAATTAGGTCTTAAATATTTACACACCACGGCAATGTATATTGATACATGATGTTTATTGGGGATACTACATGGTCTAGGGCATATCAACTCTTGAATATCTATATAATACAGTATTGGATCCTGTCATATTATTCTACTGGGGAGGAGGCTCTTAATGTGCTTTCTTATGTATTTACTTTCTTGTCCCTGTGAATTGCTAGACAGTAATAGGGCCTGATAGGGTTGATAAATGTGCTGCCCATGCCTTTACAATTGAATAAAGGGAGGTGGTTAGGTGCCATACTTATAGGTCCTGTAGTATAATGATAATTTGTGAAATGGGACCGTTAAGTGATGTATTGAGCCTTAAGTGACCACTTTGGGTCCCATAACACTGGTCTCCTTTTTAATTTATGGTTTTAACGCTTTATATTTTTTAAAAAAAAACCTTTGTATGTGTTTTAAATCACATTTTTAACACGTGAGATTTATATATCACTTTGTTATGTGATGGTTCTTTAACACTTTGTTTGTCATATTTAGTTTTGATCTTAGTGTTATTATATACTAAGCAGTTCAGTGCACTAACACTTCTATTAATTTGAGGTTAATTTGAATATTTTTTGTATACGTTTTTATTTCACCTTTTAATGGTGATATATTTATAAAAAGGATGTACATATATATCTATAACAAGGATATAAACACTTACTGATTGTTTTAAATGTAATGGACATGTTGGTTACACATTGAGGAGTCTTTTATATTTAAATGCACCTATTTATTAGTTATAATATTGATATACTGTGGTTTTTCTATGTGCACATAATGGGTTAACATTAGTTTACTTAGATGGATACACCGATTGGATAGTACCTATATTTAAACACGCACCTCACTTCCTGTCTTTGTCCTGATGACGATCCTATATGGATCGAAACGCGTAGACGTTTTTGTGTAAATAAATATTTTCTTTTTTTCCCAAATACCGCGAGTGCTTTCTTAAGGAGGATATATATATAAATATGTATATAGATATAGATAAATATATATATAGATATATTCCCAAGGAGGACATAACTGTTGGTTTACAAGCACTATATATAGATATATAGATATATATAGATAGATACTAGATATAGATTTCAATAAGTACAAAATTCTCTGAAGTGCTAATCTCGTATTATTTCTAAAGTAACATTATTTTCTATCTACCTAAATTATGATTTGAAAAACTCCATAAATAGACTGTTAATAAACTTTACACTAGTGGTTGTCAAAGCTTTTACATTTCAAGCAAGGGTGAGCCCACCCTGCCACTGTTCTAAGGCACCCCAGGGGGTTGTGCCACACAGCTTGGGAACCACTACCATATAATTATCATTATACTTTACTTATGTTGTCTGATGTAGCACTTTACAGTACATCATTCCAATGTGAATGGTCATTATTAGCCAGTAAAACCATGTTTGCAAGAAGCTTAATTCCAAAGATAGTGTTCTATTAATCAACCAGGAGCGGTTTCACTGGAGTGTATGTATTTTAACTTGGTAGAGTAAGCAGTATGGTAAGTCTCCACACATGCAATGAAATTAAATTAGCCTTCCTGTACAGAAATACCTATGTTACTAAATTTGATCGAATACTGATGGTAAAAAATTAATGAATTTAACAGTTAATATTCATTACTTAATTGGTAAAAAATAGACACACATAAATGAACAAAAACAGTGTAAATCAGGCAGCTTTACACCAACTGCTGTAAAACTACACCATTATCCAGGTTGCTTCATTAGCAGGGAGTTGTAATTCTGAAAACACTACAGATTTATTGAACTGCCCCATTTCAACATGTTTTCCATATTGCACAAAATATTTTCTGGTAAAACCATTACTGTTTAAAATATATTTTACTATGAAATCCTAAATTGTAACTGACAGCATTGGGCTGTCCTTACACATTAAGTAAATCCTTTTGGAGGTACACAACCAGTAAAGGGCAGGAAGAAGACAACAATGCACCTTTAAAATGGAGCTATGGTAAATGAAATCCTCTCAGACAAAAAAGGTATTGGCTCCTTTAACATATCAGTACTTTTTTTGTGCACTAAATCTAATCTTTCCCTTTTTAAAGTTCACCAAGGTTACAATAAAGAGGAAAAAACTCATCAAGGACTGAGTGAAACTTTAAAATGAGCGACCTGTTGACAGCAGCCCTCCACAGCTTGGAGCGAGCTGGCAACTGCCACGTTGTTCAAAATCAGGAGAAATTAAATTTAATTTCACCTTTCCAGCTCAACCTCTGACCGTGCTCTGACTCCATCAGATCAAAATAGAAGCTTAATCATTTCAAACTCTCATGTTCTCTTTTCCCTTCCCGGTGCTGACCTCAAAAGCACCAGCAGCAGGTTCCAACAAATTGTCCACTGCAAATGTGCAACTCAGATCAATATAAGATTTCAGAGCATCTTAAATGCTGGAATAAACGAGCAGGAAGCCTGACACTTTCAAAATTCTTGCGAGGCCAGCAGCTTCATTTTAAATGCCTAGTATGTCAAATAATTCTTGCATCTGTGTAAGTATATGTAGGTTATCCACTAGGTGCAAAGATTTGGTGTCCCTATACTATATTTACCTGGATTTCCACAAAGCAAAATTGCATACCACTGCAACATCCTAAACCACTTCATTACATAAGTACACTTTTAATGGGGAAGTACACATTAAAACATAACATTTTTAAAAGGTAAGACGGTAATATTGTAAACATCTTTTCAACTAATCATTTTTAATTTGTACAGTGTTTATTTTGCAGCCTTCCAAGTTTTGCCTCTTTCAGCCTGTAACTGAAAATGATATGTGGTCCTTACCAGAACCCCAGAAACCAGCTTCCTGGTGCTAAATAAATGAAGCCCTAGCAACTATACAACAGTTAAAACTTCCATTTTCTGTAAACTGTCTTTGGGGCATCAGCCCTGAAATCCTATTTTCAAGTTACTCAGTCAATTGTTTCTCAATGTGCCGATGTCACAAGGAGATTACAGAATTTATCATTTACAAGTATTGTACAGCTTCTGAGCTAAGAGGCAAAAGAACAGGTTTTCTGTACAATGTTATACATTATAAACAAATGATATGCTGGGGATTCATGGTTCAGCAAAGAACCAAAAACAAAAAACTTTCTTTTAAGTTATAAAACACAGACACTACTAAGCAGGGCATTTACCATAGCTTGTTTTTTTTATGCTGGAAACCTGATTTTCTTACTTAGAAAAAAAAAAAAAAAACTTCATTTTTTTCAACTTATTACGTGACAAAACCACAACAATTTTGAATGCTAAAATACATCAGCTAAAACTTGTACAGTTCATGTGGAAGCCTATGGCAGATGTCCCTTTTACAATTTTAAGATCTTTACTTGCTTTGTGGTTTTAGAGGTTTTCGGGGGTTATTTGACATTGACTTGTGTTCATCAAATTGAAAAAGTTATGGTTTCTGTGACCTTTTTTTTAGTTCGGATCTTTTGATAATTGACTGCCATTTATTTCTTTTAACAACCCTGGTTACATAGATATTAACTACAGAAATCCATTTCCTAGCAAACTTCCCTTTCTATTAGGGGTACCCAATAGCACATACTACTAAAAAAATATATTGTTTGGTGGGTATAGTTTTCTTTTTCTTAGAAATTGTCATTCTAAGAAACTTTGCAGAATATATTACTTTATAGTTTTTATATTGACATATTTTGTTTTCTGCACTGCTGGTTCAGTCTCTTGAAACACCAGCAGAAGTCAGTCTTGCATGCTTCTTCAAGGTCAGCTGGCTATTGCTATTCAAGAGCCAGAACAAGCAGTGTAGATAAAGGGACAAGTAGACACTAATTTTAATCTCAATTATATTGACAACTTTAACTTTTAAACCAGTGAAAAATGTTTTATTTAGTTATTTATGTATATATTTAGTTATTGTTATTTAACTTTTATAGCCCTGGGCACATCAGCACACAGGAAAGATAACACGAGAAGAACACTAAACATAAATTAATCATGTAAAAGTGCATTCTCAAAAATAAACATTTATAGCTGTCAGTTGTTTTACTGGGAAAATTAGCTTGATGTATTTTCTTATACGGATGCATTAAAACTAGAATTCGTTTCACTGTTCAGCAGAACCCTAGCACTTTTTCAGGATCCAGATTCGGACGAATATTAAGAGTTTGGCATAACCAAATCTGAACCCATACAGTCATGTGACTTTAAAGATCTGAACAACTGAATGCTTGACAAAAACATTTTTCTTATATAAATTAAATTTCAACAAACAAATTAAGGATTAAGATTCCGTTCTTTATTTGGCAAAATCTTTTATGTGGGATTCAGAATTCCAAAAATGATAGGAGTCATTTCATTTTCATATGGAACTAAGTAACTTTGCATTTGGTCTTTGTTACTGTCCTGAACCTCTTTCTAAAATATAATAAAAATAACTTCCAATTAATGGTGTCAAAGACAATGAGTGGTTGAATAAATTAATTTTGTTTGGCTGCATTTTTCTATGTATTTAACAAATGTAAATTGTTACTTAATTCATTAAGACTTTTAGTGGAACATATACAGTATTCTATTTGATTTTGAGACTTGGATATAAGTTGGAAAACCCTCCCTTGAATAAAAGCAAAGTAGCTTACTAGAGTAAAAGTGCTATCCTGAATATTGTCACCAATATAAAATGTCAATACCCTTAATTCTTTATTTTTAATTCAGAATGAAAAATAGACTTTACCCAAAACTTGGAAAAATATATAGACACCCTGGACAGCCCAGTCCAATGCTGTTAACACTACTCCAGAGCTGGAGTAATAAGGAGGAATTATTGAGTGCTCTCTACTGTGGAAAATGACCAGCAATGGTTATTGGCAGTTTAGAATTTGGCCATACACTCTACAATTATGATCTTTCCAATGACCATTGGTTGTAAAAAAAGATCCACTCTACTAATGTTAAGAGCTAAATCATCAGATATGCAGGTAAAAACAAAGGAATTCTTTACCCCTATCTGATGATTCAGCATTAATGGTAAGATTTTCGGGCAGTTTCAAAGGCACCTGATGAAAGTTTTTAGTCCTACCTGATTGACATGGTAACCCATATCCAAGGCTTTTACCGATATGGGTCGCCTTGTCTCCCACCATAACACCGACTATCGTACAAAACAAAGTTATTGTATGAATTAGTTCACAAATATACACAATAAATTTACTCAACCCTGGATTAAAAGAGCACAATATCAGACAGAGAAGACATTTTTGAGGAAGAGCGCCATTAAAAGCAATGCAATTATAAACTGTAATTTTACATAATAACAACAATTTAATTAAATGGCTTGTTGTGCTAAGTAGTAGCTAAAATAAGTGCATTTTGTTTCTGTCCACCTAGGTTCACATCCATATGCAAAATGTACACCAACTGCACACTAACTCTTTGAAGAATGAAAATGTAAGTGCAGCTATGCTAGCATACATTCCCCAAAGTGAACAAAAGTTAAATTTTTATTTTGCCATATTTTGGATTATTTATGTTTAACTAACAAACAGGTAAGACATTAACTGAATATGGACAACATGATCATTTTTAGATCTGGCTGTGCTATGGTGACTTTTAGAAAGAAACAACGGCACTCAAGGGCTTAATCCAGGGCTCTGCCCTTAAAATCCTTTATTGCGAAACATGCAACGTTTCGAGGCTAAGACCGCCCCTTTGTTTGCTTGACAAAGGGGCGGTCTTAGCCTCGAAACGTTGCATGTTTCGCAATAAAGGATTTTAAGGGCAGAGCCCTGGATTAAGCCCTTGAGTGCCGTTGCTTTTTTCGTTTGGAGTCTGTGGAGAGGGTGCCGATCCCTCTGAGCGCTGTACACCGGGCAGTGAGTATTGATTGAGAGCTGAGGGTGTGCGGGTAAAGGTTTTAAACTGTGTTCGTCTTTTAGAAAGACAAATACGGTACAGAGGAGCTGAAATTCCCTAGAGCATGATCTATGCTGTAAACTCTATGACCATTTTATATTTGTATCACCTTAGGTGTACTATACAGACACAGTATAATACCCTGAACCAAGTCAGAGAGGTACGAGCAGCAAGCTTATGAGCGCTAAAAGCTCATAAGGCTGTTTAATTTTAATTGTATTATTTCAATACCTTTGTGTATGTTTTACATCATTAAGCTTTTTGGTTAATATCACCAACAACTTCAGTAACTCCAGGGCAGAGTGTCTGACCCCCTAAGGGTAAAAGGCTCTTTCTTTCTTCAGTGGTCGCAGTTGGAAATCATGTATGTGGATGCAGCCATAAGGGATCCTCACAAACATTTTATAAAACATTTCTGCTAGTGCTTAATTTAAATACAATTAAGGAATTAAAACCTTTGCATTCTGTAAATGCTTGGCAGATTCAGTATGTATGTGAAGCTGCTCTTACCTGAGCAAGGGATGGAATATTATAGTGATATTTCTGGCACCTGGTTTACAGACAAATCGTGTTCCTCCACCAATCAGGTTATCATCAGGACCACCTGCAGCAACAACAAAAACTGTGATTACAGAGAGGAATATTTCACCACTTACATAGCACTTACATCAACCACATTATTACTATACCATAGTTCTAGGTTTTAGCAACTTTGTGCAAATACACTTAACCTGCAGCACTAATATACATGTTAAAGTAATGATTAATAATTTAATAGTGTGTCACTGGACAGCAGTTTTCCATAATCCCAATCCAAAAGACAATATATTAAGTGATTAAGTGAATCATTTAGCAACTGTGTGAATTATTTTTTAAAGTTTAAATACTGAGCATGCTCAAAGGGCAGAGAAACTACTAGCATGAGGTAGCCTGGTTGAGGAGGTTAATAAAACATTTAATTTTCAGGCAAGTTTTATTGAGTAGAACAGGATACATGGTTACAGGATAAAAGGGTACAACTAACAGTTTTATATTACTGCAGACCCCCTAGTGCCTGAAATTAACCAAGAAAATGTTCTCACACAATAAAAGCAAGCTTTTATAAATTATTGTGTTTGTAAATGAAAATCTGTGAGGGACATCCTCTTCATCTGTCACATTTTAGTCTGTCCCTTTATGACTGTCACAAAGAATTAAAAGAAAAAATTATAATACAGTGACAGCTGAATGGATTAGACTACAAGCTGTATGGCAAAGAACGACAAGACAAAAGAAATCTTCCTGGGGGGGAGGAAGAGCAGAGACATTCATGTTTCTGACACAGAGGTACGAGAAGGAATAGTCATCAATGTTTAATACACAATTTGACAGATATAAGGGGAAAATTTGTAGTACAAACCAGTAGAACTTCATTATACTGTGTGCTGATGTATCACAGGTTACCATGCTTCTTCAAGGAAGCCTGGAGACACATTTACTGAACTAGAAAAGGAAGTGCAGAATGAGTTTTCAGGCCCCATTATATTGTCATAAAATGTACTTATTAACGTACTTTTCCCTAGGTCCGTTTCTCTATCTCTGCACTCAGAGACCCATAGCATCACTAACTTCCTGAAAAAGTCTGCAATGCATTCACATCACTAATGCTTTATTCAGTATCCATCATTAATCAGAAAAGTCAGCAGGCTGAAAATGGGAAAAATACATTATCTTCACACTTGCTCAGGACTGTTTTTTTCTTTTGCAATTATAAATTGGTACTTTATATAAATGCTTCACATTTGTAATGTATTCAGGATTAGGTATGGGATCTATATCAAGAATGTCCTTTCCAGATAAGGGAGGGGCTTTCAAGTAAGGTGAAATGTCATGCCTTAAGGCTACTAAAAATTAGAAAAGACCAAATAGGCTTGTTTTGCTATCACCATGGATTTATGTTAACTTACTAACTCATAAAAACGTATCGTAAAAAGCAATAGAGCTTATTACAGAGAAAAAGCAAACGTCAAAAATGAAAAACTGTTTATTTAAATTGAACACTATTGAAAATGGCTTTGCCTTATTTTGGAGCTTTCAGCATAACAGATTTCTGGATAACAGAGTCCACAGCTGAATATTTATTACTCTAAAAAATTACTCTAGAACTGGTCTTCCACTAATTTGCTTTTAATTTCTTGTATGTTTAGAGAAGCAAACATTGCTTCTTTAAACATACAAAGTAAAGCAGCCAATTGGTTTTGCGTCGGCACTGATTAAAGTGACAATGACACTTACTAGTGTAAGCATTTGGATTGTTGTACTTAAAGCAGCACTGACATTAATATAGTTCCATGTGTTTCCATGGAACCTGTAGTCTAAGTAAATGCATTTTTTACTTTTAAAATGCAGTACAGAGAGAAGTGCAAATGCTCACGTACAGGCCACAGCACCTGGCACACAAGGTAAAGATAGGGGGCAGTCTGTATGCAGCCTTGTCTCTTTTTTGCAATTGCCTTTCAGAAGGAAAATGTTGATGTATAGGGCATTTTTTCTGCATGCATGGGTTCTGTGACTGTAACAGTGGTTTCAGTGCTTCAACAAAAAGTAGACAGTTTTTATACTTTTTGAAAGGAAGATGTACAGAAATATGGACTTTGGGTTCTATGGGCAAGGACCTGCTTCCTCCTTTGGCTTTTAAAAGTGAAACTTTTAAGTGAAATCCTTTTAACTGTGCATATTTTACATATTGCAATGTCTGTTCCCCCTTTGCACAAATATTGTAAAAATGCGCAGAGCTATGTATACAGTAAACATATACCCAAGAAAAACTTTACACACAGAGTTTGCCTTTGACAGGCAGTTATGGGAATTAGAATGGAAGAATTGATCTTATGCATATCAATTACTTAAAAAAAATGTCAGCCTGTGCTATAGTGCAAATTTTTCAGCAATAGGTATAGTGTATATCAAGAGCATTCCAAAATCAAAGCATTAGGTTAACTGCAGTACTTAGGCTTAAATACTGACTGCGCTGCAGGGTTACACAAGTGCAGGCACTGAGATAACTTAAGTGTTTATTATGTCTGAACAGTGACTGCACTGCAGTGTTTTCTAAGTGTCAGCACTGAGCTAATTGCAGTGGTTTTGAGCTTCGGTGTCTGCAGAACCACAATGTTTCTGTCTCAACAATAAATTCCCTGCATGCATCTGATTTTCAGCAGTACTCATATGTGCTATCATGTGCACAAGTAGTACAAAGACAGTAGTTGGACTGCAGTAATTGTATTGATTGACAATACTCCTGCTATAAGCTTGCAGAGAATACGCCTGTGTGGCATTAGCCTTAGGCTAATGCCACATGTAGCGCATGGATCGTATTTTCGGCAAGCCGAAAAACACTTGCCGAGAATACACTCCATATGCTCAAAAATACCCCTACCTGTGCCTGCACCTGAATGAAAGAAATACACTTGGGTGCAGGCACATGTAGCCGATATCCGCCGAAAATATGAAGTCTCATATTTTTTGGCGGATATCGGCTACATGCCACACAGGGCTGAATGTTGGCCTGCACCTGGAGCCACTGTGTCAGACCAGGTACACTCAGCAGATACCCGAGAGGTTGCATTTAAGAGAGAGGACATAAACCATGTGTGCCTGCACCTGACCGATGAAATGGCTCTGGTGCAGACAAAGAAGGAAGCTAATACTAGCGGCTCTGCGTGGCATCAGCCTAAAGGTGGCCATACACGGGCCGATTGTAGCTGCCGATATCAGTCCCTTGGACCGATTCGGCAGCTTATCGGCCCATGTAGGGGCAGGAACGAGGGGCATGCCCGACAGATATCTGGCCTCAAATTGGCCAGATATCGATCGGGCAGGTTAAAAGATTTAGTCGGATCAGGGACCGCATCGGCTTGTTGATGCGGTCCCCGAACTGACTGCCCCACTGCTGCCATTATAATTCGATCTTTTGGCCCCAGGACCAAACGATCGAATTAGCCTACATGTTCCCCGATAACGCCCACCCGAAGGTGCGGATATCGGGTGATGATCCGCTCGCTTGGCGACCTCAGCAAGCGAGCAGATCTTCACGTGTATGGGCACCTTAAGACAAGGCTTTTTTGCAATACTTTGTTCAGTCTAAAGTGATACTATCACCATTTACTCACTTACTTTAAGTTAACCTCATCCTACAGCTACTGTATATATTGTATATTGACTAGTTGCTGGATGGGAGCCATTGCAGCAAAGTAATTACAGCAGCTGAAGCTTGAACACTATTATTAGGCACCCTCAAACTTTGCGCATAGTCCAACTGCATAATTTAAATGTAAATGAGGGCTGAAATTCTCTGCACTGTGCTCCCAAGGTTAAGGCAATTTTCATTCTTGTTCCTTGCATGAAGGGAATTTTGTATTTTGGAGAAAAGAGTATATTTTTAAGTGTTGTTCTTGCTGAAAACAAATATTAAGTGCACGGCAAAAATAAGAACATACTGATTTCCATAAAATATACATCCCCTCAATCACTTTCATGCTAACTAAGTTTACTGGCTTAAGTCGATTTCTTTAGTAGATCGGAGCCAGGCTTTGAAAAAAATAATAGCTGCGAACCCAATTTCTTCAGCATCAAGTTCCAAATCTGTGTTTTTTTTCTAATCTTCCTGATTTATGAGCAAGAGAAAAACTCCTTTATCATCATTGTCTATAGCTTGGCATCGGCAGCACCAGCACACATTATGTATGTATTACAGCATATATCTAGCAAAACAGAGGGACATGTGGAGAAATAGAAAAAACAAACAGATTATTAATAATATAGATTGCTGGAAAAAGAGTTAAATGGCACAATTATAATTCAGCTCACATGTATTCATTACAAATTGCTTCGAAAAAAGGAACTTTACCCTTTCAGTATGAACCAAAGCTATGAAATAATAATGAACCTAATATGACATATTGATAATTCAAACCGTGTGGTTTTTAATTAAAATAAGCTAATTAGAACTATCCTTTCATAACCTAATTAGAACTTTCCTTTCATACTAGAGCTTGCCTACCGATTCCTGTTACCTATGCAAAGTTTTAGTGACGACCTTGCCTTTTCTATTAAATAAAACCACTACATTATGCAAGTAGCAAATACATTTTAAAGGGGACTAAACCTCAATAATAATTTATTGTCTAATATAAGAAACAATTCTAAGCAACTTTCTAATAAGTATTAATTAAAACATCTAAAATGGTTTATTTGTAAATGCTATATAATTGCTATAAGTATTGAAAGTGGCATTTTCTGTTGTTTCCAGCACTTTGGGGGTCTGTCTCCTGAAACAATGTGACCGGAACCAAGACATCTATTAAACTGGCTTCTGCTACCTTTTTTCTGCATTGTTTTTCTTATTTAATTTGACTGCTTTGCTTCTTCTTTGTAACAGCAGATCAGCCTTTTCTGACAAACTGCATGGTATTGCATCCAATGTGCAAGGTACAGTACAGGGCACACTGTAACGGGAATTAACAGCACGGTTGAGCAAGTGGTACCGTTAGTTCTCCCTTTGTTTCTTGCCCTACACATGCAGTTCAATTATGTCAAACACTAATGTTTCTTCTGATGCATCTTCAATTTTACCAAAGCCTGCTTGTATAATGTAATTTTGGTCAAAATTGTTGCATCATGGTGATTTGTGTTCATTTTTACACCTTGCACCAACATTCATAAAGCCTTAATGTGATCTCTTGAAATGGCTCAGTTTTGTTGCTCGATTACTAATTTTACGATTTACTAATTTTATAAAAGCAAGTAATTTCACAGCACCTTCCATAGCAGACAACAACAAACAAAGCCTGAACAACTTTGCCAGATAACACTTTAAAGTACTAATATCGGTATGGCAAGCACTTGAAGTACAAGCACCATAGTCAAAGCTACAGACCAAGTCATAAGTTGTAAAGAAAGTTAATGCCATGGCACCTAGGTTCACATTTTCTTCAGGATATAACCTAACAGCATACAGTTTTCTAGACTTTGACTACCAAACCATGACATAAGAGAAAAAAATGTATTACCCATATTACTATTAGTTGTGAGTTTTATGACTCCGTCCCAGGAAAGCTGGAATATGAGAAATGAATCACACAAAAGACAAAGCAGTTACATTCCCATAATAAAAAACAAAACACTTCTTTTATATAATAAAATATATAAAGAGTTTTATGTTTAACAATTAGTGTATGCTAGACTCACTAGGCATTGCCTGGATACAGAAGGGAAGAAAGATCAGAATTGCATAAATTACATAAATTTTACCTGTTATGCACCATAAATCAATGAGCTGAGGTAACTAAAAGCAATTAAGCCATATCAAACACAGAGTAACCCCATAATTTTTGCATACTTTAAAATACACCCCAGACTGTTTATATTAGACTTACAGTTTAAGGATATGCAGAGCACTGCAATCGGTCTTTTAAGGTAATTTTTATATGTCTGTTTATATATCTGTTTCCACCATTTTGGCATTAATAAACAAACACTGTTTTTAAAGATGAAATGCCACAGATGGAACTACTGTGAGCAACCTTTCAACTGGCCTTTATTATTATTTATGGTTTATAAATTTTTATTGTTGTAATAATTTTCTAACACTTATTCTATCAAACAAATCCTTTTCCACCAGCAACTAACATATATCCTTAAAAGTGCAGGCAGATTTCACCTGCTCTAACTGGCTGATCCAATATGAGTGAGCTATTTGCAGAACACTACTGAAAAACAGGATGGCTGAGTTGTTTGCAGATGGAGAAAATATTACCGTATATACTCGAGTATAAGCTGAGTTTTTCAGCACCAAAAATGTGCTGAAAAAGTCACCCTCGGCTTATACTCGAGTATATGGATTTGAAGTCTGGCATCCGTTGCGCATGCACCACCCCAACCCCCCTGTGGACGGACGGACAGACGTGTGACATAATCGATTTGCAACTAGGAACTAGCTGAACTAACAAGTTGGCGCCAGCAGAGCAACTGCTGATCAGTAAACGGCGCTAAAGGAAGTGACTTCAACTTTTCGCTGCACTGCTTCCGAGTATTCCAGAGCAATTCTAAGCAGGTATTAAACGGGGTAATCAATTGTAAGTTGTTGGGTAGTATACATATTACACTGAATGAAATACAAAAGACAAAGCTGCAAGCAAATACAGTATATTGTGTAAAGCTTAACTGCTGAAAAGTTAAAGGGCAAGTAAAGTCCCAGAGCAAGTGGCTCTTAAAGATGTGTAACATGGTATAGGACTTTTTGTAACACTTTCCTGAAGGGTGAGTTTTTGTTTTGTATTTTTTGGTTTGTATTTGTGTGTGTGTGTGTGTGTGAAACATATTAATTCTGCACTTCAGTCTGTGTGCAGTCTGCGAGTTCAGCTAACCTAGGACCCTGCGTCATGTGGCTGTCAGGGCCACTGACAGCCACTAAAATCTCACCAATTTGGCACACGATGCAAATAGATAAACTTGCCACAGATCAACTTTCCCATGTAATGTGTCATATACCAATTTTCTAAATTCTTTTGTGAGTTCATTAACTAGGAATTGCCCTATACTCGAGTATATGGATTTGAAGATTTGAAGTGTCTGGCATCCGTTGCGCGCACAACCCTAGGCTTATACTCGAGTTAATACGTTTTTCAAGTTTTCTTAGGTAAAATTAGGTACCTCGGCTTATATTCGCATCGGCTTATACTCGAGTATATACGGTAGGTAGCGATGGGTGGCAATTCGACAGAGGTAAAAAGAAGGGTTATAATTATGCAGTATTCTTTTATGCTCCATGGCACATGAAGTGTTTGCTGCTTCTGCTGCCAATTTGCTTCTCATCCAGTTGGTGCGAATCACAATAAAACCATATAAATACAAGTACCACCTGAGACCACTAGATGAAACTCAGCTACACCCCAATTGTACCTTTGATAAGCAAAGTATATAACAGAACAGTACTGGTAAGGGAAGACCAGCGTAAATTCTCAAGAGACACGATGGCAAGGAACATTCCTGCACTGGCCAGGTGGTTTGGCATTGTTTTAAGGTACACTAATGACAGGCAGTGTTTATACCAAAAAGCATATTATGGAACTCACATATACTTATGTTAAAAATTCGGTAACCTTGTGATAAGCAGAGGAAAATCTCTATACCTTTCAGCAGCCTGTGAAAAACATTTTTCCTGTAGCCATTTACTAGAAGAGAGTAACAGAAGCATTATAAAGGGCTTAGTTTATACAAATCTGAATAACAAATGTGGTTTTAACTGTCAAGGACATCTCACAATCTGAATATCTGTTTTATTAATACAATGTTTCAGGCATAATTTGAAATAGCAAAGTATGCACACACTGTGTAAGGATCCCACTACATTTTCGAAGCTTCTAATTAGGTAACAAACATGCTTTGTTTTCCAGCTCAGCTTAGCCTTTTTTAATGGGAGATGTTAAAACATGGCTAATGCAGAATATACTCTCTGTCTTTTGTCCTGTTTTTAAACTGGATTCCTGCAGTTTGACCTATAAGCAGTGTTCTTCAGACTTGCATTTTGGGGAGGCTTAAATCGACTGCCGTTTTCTACTTGTACTGCTCTGAAATGGCCATGACCCAAGATGTTCAACACTTGATGGTAGCGTGGTAACAACTCTTAGGTGGGCATTTACTAACATGGGTATTTTTCTTATGATTTGTGTTTTTTACACTAAAAGTCACAATTATCATGTGAAAAAGACAGTTTTCGTGACTTTTCCAGAACTTCCACAATTGGATTTCCGTGGTTTTATATTTATTTGAAACCATGAACAAAAAAAAAAGGTTGTGGGGAATAAAACATGAAAACTGCGACTTTTTCTATTTGTTGCACGAACAATTGTAAAAGGGACATCTGCTATTGACTTATAAATGATTATTTTTCGCGATTATGTTGGATAATAAATCGCAAATAAAAAAAAATACCATTTTTTTTTTTCCACAACAAAATTGGGTTTTTGGGGTCAAAAAAGTAGGCGGCCCATGTTACCTGCATAGCAAAACCATATAATTCCAGCCTGCCGTTTTGTGTTGGTTGGTGCTGACTTTACGAACCCTGTTACGGGGAGACTTTACAAAAGCCGTGGTCACAATACTTGTAACACCAATTTTGTAGTGTACATGTTAATATGTCCGTGCAATTTGATCTATGTTGGTGAAACCACCCAAAAGGTACAGGATAGGTTTTCCCAGCATAGATCGACTGTAAATACAGGCAATAGCACGCTTCCTGTTTCCAGACATTGTCTGGAAATGGGACACACTTCAGAAGATTTAAGATTTCGGATTATACAGCATATTCCGCCTCCTAGGCGGGGTGGTGATCAGGTTTCTATTTTGAAAAAAACTGAGGTTGAATAGATACATCGATTAGACACACTTATTCCTAAAGGGCTGAATAGGGACTTTGATTTACATTTGTTCTTGTAATGGATGGGATCTTTATGCCTTTACTATTTTGTATAACAATTTGCTTCTAAGCCTATGTATAATAATTTATAGAGATATCTGTGTACACACTGCCAAATCTGCTTCACTTATGACTTATGTCTTTAAAGTTTTTGCGTTAATATCAATTTTGCTAATATAGAAGTAGCTTTGACGCTTTTGGTGTTCCGGCTTCCATGTAAGCTGAACACTGTGTGTTCGGTTTCCATGGTGACTCGCTACGTCACTTCCGTCTTCTTCTTATACACGGAGCGACAAACAAATGTGCTTTGGAATATGTGAGATGGCAACGCTGCTGCGCTTGAGAAATGGGACACAAATTTCCCAAAACATTGCGCTTAAGTGGTATGTCTGACAAACACTCATGTTTATCCTACTATAGATTGTTCTTATATGGAACTCTTTTAAACGATTACCAATAAAGAGCAGAGTTGGTACTCGAAACGTCGGATTTCTTTCAATAAATACTTTTTCTTTTTTCACAAGTCCCTATGAGTGCGGTACTCTGTTCTTTTATATATTATATATATTTTATATATATATATATATATATATATATATATATATATATATACAGGTCCTTTTCAAAAAATTAGCATATTGTGATAAAGTTCATTATTTTCTGTAATGTACTGATAAACATTAGACTTTCATATATTTTAGATTCATTACACACAACTGAAGTAGTTCAAGCCTTTTCTTGTTTTAATATTGATGATTGTGGCATACAGCTCATGAAAACCCAAAATTCCTATCTCAAAAAATTAGCATATTTCATCCGACCAATAAAAAAAAAGTGTTTTTAATACAAAAAAAGTCAACCTTCAAATAATTATGTTCAGTTATGCACTCAATACTTGGTCGGGAATCCTTTTGCAGAAATGACTGCTTCAATGTGGCGTGGCATGGAGGCAATCAGCCTGTGGCACTGCTCAGGTGTTATGGAGGCCCAGGATGCTTCAATAGCGGCCTTAAGCTCATCCAGAGTGTTGGGTCTTGTGTCTCTCAACTTTCTCTTCACAATATCCCACAGATTCTCTATGGGGTTCAGGTCAGGAGAGTTGGCAGGCCAATTGAGCACAGTAATACCATGGTCAGTAAACCATTTACCAGTGGTTTTGGCACTGTGAGCAGGTGCCAGGTCGTGCTGAAAAATGAAATCTTCATCTCCATAAAGCTTTTCAGCAGATGGAAGCATGAATTGCTCCAAAATCTCCTGATAGCTAGCTGCATTGACCCTGCCCTTGATAAAACACAGTGGACCAACACCAGCAGCTGACATGGCACCCCAGACCATCACTGACTGTGGGTACTTGACACTGGACTTCAGGCATTTTGGCATTTCCCTCTCCCCAGTCTTCCTCCAGACTCTGGCACCTTGATTTCCGAATGACATACTTTGGACCACTGAGCAACAGTTCAGTGCTGCTTCTCTGTAGCCCAGGTCAGGCGCTTCTGCCGCTGTTTCTGGTTCAAAAGTGGCTTGACCTGGGGAATGCGGCACCTGTAGCCCATTTCCTGCACACGCCTGTACACGGTGGCTCTGGATGTTTCTACTCCAGACTCAGTCCACTGCTTCCGCAGGTCCCCCAAGGTCAGGAATCGGTCCTTCTCCACAATCTTCCTCAGGGCCCGGTCACCTCTTCTTGTTGTGCAGCATTTTCTGCCACACTTTTTCCTTCCCACAGACTTCCCACTGAGGTGCCTTGATGCAGCACTCTGGGAACAGCCTATTTGTTCAGAAATTTCTTTCTGTGTCTTACCCTCTTGCTTGAGGGTGTCAATGATGGCCTTCTGGACAGCAGTCAGGTCGGCAGTCTTACCCATGATTGCGGTTTTGAGTAATGAACCAGGCTGGAAGTTTTTAAAAAGCCTCAGGAATCTTTTGCAGGTTTTTAGAGTTAATTTGTTGATTCAGATGATTAGGTTAATAGCTCGTTTAGAGAACCTTTTCATGATATGCTAATTTTTTGAGATAGGAATTTTGGGTTCCCATGAGCTGTATGCCACAATCATCAATATTAAAACAAGAAAAGGCTTGAACTACTTCAGTTGTGTGTAATGAATCTAAAATATATGAAAGTCTAATGTTTATCAGTACATTACAGAAAATAATGAACTTTATCACAATATGCTAATTTTTTGAAAAGGACCTGTATATACACATACATACATACATATACATATACACATACACATATACATCAGGTCAGTTGAAAGCACTCACGGCTCAATAAGTTTCAAAGTATCAAAAATAGATTTTATTGCTCCACACTCACATCGACGCGTTTCGATCCACAGGGGATCGTCGCCAGGATCGTGGTCGGTGAGTGCTTTCAACTGACCTGATGTGGATAATCTTTTGGTGAGCACCCGGCGTGTGGCTTTGGAGTGGTGAGTGCTGTCAATGGAACAGATATATATATATATATCTCAGAAAATGCATGCAAGTAGGCACTCACGTTTATCCAAGTCCGAGTATCAATGACGTCATGAACTACAGTTTGGCGCCAAACTTGGTTTAAGAGTGGGTTTGTAAATGTTTTTGTTCACTTTGAGAAAGGCTGTGGATACGGCCGAAACGTTAGTTTGACGTGTTTTCCATCAATAAATATTTTCAATTTTTCCACTAAGTCCTGTGAGTGCGGCATCTACTTTGGACTATATATATATATCTCAAAATAAGCAAGCACTCACATACAAACAATGAAAAATAGCCGGAGTGCAGTTCCAAATAGTAAATATAAGGAAAAAATACAGTCAGCACTCACAAGTCTTATGAAAACAAGAATGGTGCTTTAATATGGGAGGCTAATGTTTCGGCTAGCAGTCTAGCCTTTAACAAAGTGAAGTTTCACACAGAAATTGTGTCAACACACAACAGTGGGATATTGCCGAGAGTTACGTCATTGTATGTCAATGTCCAGAGACTGAGTGTGTAAAATACAAATAAAGAAAATAACAGAAAACAGCATATACACAACAAAGTTACATCCAGGATCAGTAATGCTACTGTTTCACATTACTATTCCTTGATGTAACTTTTGTTTTGTATATGCTGTTCTATTTTCTATCTTTTAATTACTGTATACTCATTTGTTTTTGTTTTTTTACACACTCTGTTTCCACAAATTGGCATGCCATGACATAACTTTAAGCACTGCCGCTGTGTGTTTTTTAGACCCAATTTCTGTGTGCAAGTACACCTTGATAAAGCACCATTTTTGTTTTCATAGGACCTGTGATACACACACACACACAAACACACACACACAACCAGTTATTAATGTACCCCCTATGTTAAAACATACAAATATAAAATACACAATTTTCAGTGGTGGAAAGAAATTGAGAACCCCATGCTCTGAAGAGTTTATTTTAGTAATGTCCCCTCTTCTTGTCATTTATTAAACTTTAGAACTCCTACAGCAAAAAATAAATTATAATGATTATTTTTTTTCTCTCTTCCTTTTTTCTGAAGGAAAAGAATCCTCTCTCCTCCCACAGTGATTTTTCAAACTTACTCTCTGGGGTGCCAACATTTTAGTAGCCCCCCCCAGTAAATTGCCAGGGCCAGCACTGTTTTCTCCGCAAAAAAAATGCTATGTTCTTTTAATTTTGGGGTTTTCAAAGCTCCTCTTAGGTTTCAGTTGAATGAAAATGTTTTCCACCCTAACCTTCACTGCTGTTCTTTTCAACTAGAGGCTTAGGACCCTGATATTGGCTTCAAGGGTTTTATATCCCTCACCGCCTTACAAAATTTAATAAGAAAAACATTATTTATGATGGGCTTATGCACATTCTAAAAGGTTTATCTTAGAAGGTGGCTAGAGAGGTCTGGTCTACTTACACAATCAGGTGGCTAGCTGTTGTTGCTATGGGTTTCTAGTTACAAGTCACTCTTAGGATTTACCCCAAAAGCAGAAAGTTATTGGTCTATATAAAGTTATTTTGATCCATCTGTATAATATATGTCAATTTGTCTCCATCATGTAGAGAAAGTACTTCATAAAGACACAAATAGAATTTCATTTCAGCATGTGTTTGAAGAAACATTTGATTCCCAATCTTACTTTCATTTGCTCTTCAAATAAAAAAAAGCCAAAAAATACTTTTAATTGCAAAACATATTATCTCAGATATATCTGATGTGACAAGTGAATTGCATAAAGCAATACAGAAAGTTTTAAGGTCAATAGGTGGAAATGAAAGCATCATATACTTATTTATTTAAGAATACTGAATATTTACAAAGTTTAGCTTTTAAATGCAACTCCTAACAGAAAGATAACAATTTTTCTATTTTCTATATAAGATCTATATCTAACAATATATGTTTTGAATGGTTCTTGCCTAAAAATGATTATTCTCACATCTTATGGTTACAATGAAATTGCTGGATTTTTGATCTCGCAATTCTGACCATCTGAGAGAGTAACCTTTCCTTTTTGTGTCCACATGATGTATTATATGAACATGGGTCACGTTTGATTTCTCCTAAAAGTCAGACAGCATTTGATATATCAGAGGGATCGTTGTCGATTAGCAGATGAGTTTTGCTGCAACATCTGTAGACAAGACACCACATATAAACATGCATGTGTTCAACAATCTAAAGAACAAAAGCTCTATACTTTGATGTCCATATGCAATAACCCACTGAGAAAATAAATCCCCAACTTAAGTCAGTCTTTATAATGTTTCAGACTACAATTTAGGAGCTATTCTTTTAGAGTAGTTATATATCATCCCCCTGACTCTAATCACCTATTTGAAACCTGGTTCAGAAGAAATGTGCTTTAGAATGATCCTACCATATTTAAAGCAAGGGCCATATTTCTATTTTTCATATTTTCACATTTTTCACATTGCTGGCCCATTAACTCTTGATCCTTTGGTATCTGTGACATGACACATAAGACAAGGTGTGTAAATTCAGTTTTGGTTGGACTGCATATTATACACAATAGCTTAAATTTAATTCAGTGAAAAAAAAAATGTTTCTCCTGATTTAATTTAATATTCTAACATAACTTTAATCAGAACAAAGCCTACACAAATGGGCACCCAAGGCAAGCCCCCAGGCTCACCTTTTTCCCCACAATTTCTTTCTCTCCTCCACCACTGCCCAATGTTCCCTCCTTGACACTCATCACCACTGCTTTTGTCCCCTCCACTGCCCACCTGGGCACTTGCAGCTGCTCATGCAGCCAGAGTACCAGCTGCTGATGCAGGCAAAAGAGGCAGGAAAGAGACATGCCCAGGGTCCTAGGGCCCCTTCACTGCTGCGCCCCAGGCAGATGCCTCTTCTGCCCATCCCTAGTTCCAACATTGCCTGTAATTAAACTTTTGCACCGAGCTTTTATATGGTCATATGTGGCTTGTACTACCATTGCTATATACAACTGAAGTACTTTATCATCCTCTCTATGATACACATTCTCACAATCAATAAAAGTGAAAGTTGAATTATCAAGGGCAATAAAAGATATCTGGTATAGCAGTAGTTCATTGCAGATTCTGCTTCTATATTCATACTTGTCCCCTGTATTCTCATCCATGCAGAACACTAATGTGATATAGGTAAAAGATTCTGAAAGCATGAAGCTTATAACAGAATCATCACCCCCCCCCCCCCCCCCCCCAGCTCTGTACTCATGAAAGTAAAATTCCATGCACTGGGGAAACTTGATCATATTAACAGAGCAACACAGCATGGAGGCAGAAGAAAGGGTAGGATAACTACTGCCAGAGTACAAAATGGTAACTCAACCCACGACAGACATTAGCCATTTCAGGAAAACAGCCAAGACTTTAATCACATTTCTTTTCAAACACAGCCAGGGATTTGGAATTGCTGTTATTCCAAGAGGTGACCCTAATACAGTGCTTAATCAAAGTCATTGCCAGAAAGAGAGCATCCTGCAGGCTTTAATAAAAACCAATTTCAGAAAAGTCACTATGTCACAATCTTTCTGGACCTGCTAAAAAAATCTCTTTGGAGAAAAAAAATGTGCAAAAGAAGAGTAAACGAACACTTTGCATCTTTCAGCAATAAGAAAATAATACCGCTGAATTCTCTTAAGTAAACAGGTGTTTTATGCCTTCATTTGATCAGGGATTTCCCATTATATAAGCTAATCACATGAAATCTATTCAGCAGTGTTTTTAATCTCACAGCAGAACAGTTGCTTCAACGGCTTATCTGTTCTCGTTAGTGAATATGGAAATTGACAGAAAAATTACCCAACTGGTACCATGAAATTGAAAGTGCAGCAAAATCAAGCTAATTCTGCAATCTATAACAAGCTAACTAATTTAAAATGAGTAATTTTACATTACAAAAAACTTTGAACACAAGTGGGCATATTTAGGCCTATGTAAACTGCCGACTTGGCAGCCACAGGTCCATCTCAAACCCTACTGAGTTTCAAAAGTCTGTAAACAGCCTATTTTAGAGAACGTAAGCAAAAGGTTAGACCTGGGCATAATTGAGGAATCAAAAAATGATTCCGGGTCTAGCCTGACTGTTATCATTCCAAAGCCCGATTGCTCATTGCACTTTTGCAATGGTTTCAACAAACAAAATGCGGTATTCCTACCCTACCACCCTATACCTAGGGTGGATGAACTAAATAAGAAGTTAGCTACGCTTGACCATACTAATGGCAGGGCAAAATAAATAAATTAATAAAACAAAAAAACAAATTTCTCCCTTAAAGGACAAGGAAAGGCAAAGTCACTTGGGGTGCCAAAATGTTAGGCACCCCCAACTGACTTAAATCGCCAACCTTTTACCCCGGGCTGGTGCCCCTGTTAAGAGAGAACAACACCAGCCCAGGGTAGCTGCAGCGCTTCCTGCTTCGCATGCGCAGTAGAGTGAAAAAGACGAACTTTAACAGAGAAGTCGGCTTTCCACTGTACTGCGCATGCGCTGGTCCCGAGGTCCCGGCAAAACGAAGCAGGAAGCGCTCACTACAGGTGCCTCGGGCTGGTGCTGTTTTATCCTAACAGGGGCACCAGCCCGGGGTACAAGGTAAGTGATTAAAGTCACTTGGGGGTGCCTAACATTTTGGCACCCCCAAGTGACTTAGCCTTTCCTTGTCCTTTAAGGCAAGGCCACACAGGTGTATTGTCAGCCTGCAGATAAGCGCAGGCTAACCATCAACCCCTTTTGTTTTTTTATCTTCTAGTTCACTCCGGAATCACTGAATCTGCCCAGGCACAACTAGAAAAAAAAATTTAAGCATAGGGGAAGATTGTCAGTCTGTGTTTATCTGCAGGCTGACAATATGCTCTGTGTGCCCTTAGCAAATATGCCTCTGAATATCTAGAATATGCCATTATCTTCTTTGCATTGACTGGGAAACCCATCTGCATACATACAGGCAGTGATAAATTCCATCAGAGAGGCTGGGTTTGGCTAATGTTCTACAAAGTGATTTAGTTGCCCGTGATAGATCTCGGCACAGGCGACTAACTGCTCTGAAATGCCTTCACACAATTTTGGAGAGCCGAAGCGATGCAAAGGCCTTACCACCATCTAATATCTGACGGGCGTCTAATTTGCTACGTCGCACATTAGCCTTAACTGATACCCCAGAAGAAGTCCATTATCTGCAACACATTGGAAGAGGGGTCATAAACCTCAGATAAATAAGGCAGAGGCAAAAGACTAGTCACAACCTATAACAAAGAAGTAGGTCAGAACATTTCTGGGTATTGTGGGATACCCCTGAATGAATATCCCAAATTCTGTCACCTTTGCAGGACCCTTAACAGATCCTTTTAGACTGTAAGCTCTTGTGAGCAGGGTCCCATGATTCAATTTTTATTCTGTAAGCCTTGTTTGTTAAATTATTTTAAGCTACCTGTTTGGTATAAATCAATGTAAAGTGCTGCGTAACTTGCTGGCTGGGGTGAGGGATATGTGACAAAACAAGTGAAAAAACCCTTGAGAACAGTTATGTGCTACATAAGACAAAATAGAATAGTACAAGAATAACAGGAGCTGGCTTTGTTCAGTAGGGCAGATTGGGGAGACTGTGCAGGTGCTGAAAAAGAGAAAAAGGGTGCAAATGAGAATCTGTTTCCCAAGCCCACATAGGGGCAAACAGAATATTAATACAAATCAATCAATTACTCAATGCACACCTACTAACCACAAGACGGCAGCAAATGGTTAGTTTAACATATAATGCTTTTTATATGGTAAATATTCACAAAACAGTAAAAACAATTACAATGCATAATATACATACCACCAGTTTGACAAAATGTAGACACGTGTGGATTGAGAAAACCTTGTTTTTACTGTTTTGTGAATATTTACCATATAAAGAGCATTATATGTTAAACATACCATTTGCTGACTTTTTGTGTTTAGTAGGTGTGCATTGTGTGATTGATTGATCAGTAACCTATAGCAACCAATCAGTGGTTAGATTTTTCAAACTAGCTGCAAGTTGAAAAATGAAAGCAATCATCTGATTGGTTGCCATGAGTTACTGCCCAAGTGTAAATGTGTCCAGTATTTATAAATGACCTCCAATGAGTCACTTCCTGGAAAAAGGGATTTATCAATCTGTGAGCTGTCTGCACAGGAATTATGAAGCATACTATATGCTTACAAAAAGTTAAGTGAAAACCTTTTTATTGTTTTAGATTAATAGCCAAGGCACTGTCAAAAGCAGGTTGTGAAGGTGTAAAGTATGTTTGAAAACCCTGCTGAAAAATACAAGCAATATTTGCTGAAATTATCCCAGGTGTTCTTGGTTCAGTTTGAAAAAGTAATAACTATTTCTGCCACTTGTGCAAATACTCACAATATACACATAATGTTTTTTTCTAACTGTGTATCCACAAGCCAAATATATAGGTTGTGGGGTACATACACAGTTCTTCTATCCTTTGGCCCACTACAATAATATTTCCTGTTTCCTTATATTGGAAAAGTGTTTTGGGGCAGGTATTAGGCCTCACTAACACATATCAACATTTGTACATTCGCGCCTGTTACTGCAAAAAACATGACAGAACTGCTAACAGCTGACAGGATCAAGGCCTCATTTGTCTAAACAAACATTTCTCTCTTAAGAGCCCCTCTTTATCTAATCAGACATATACTGTAATGGCATTTGTCAGAAAAAAGAGGTGAAGGCTACTACATAGTTAATAGAATGGGTGCATTCCCAAAAAAATGTAATGAGGTGCCAATTCACAATAAAACCACTATGTGTAGAATAGGTTTACTTAGTTTTCTGCAAATAAAATGTACAGTATATACAAGCAATCGATAAATAATAGAAAAGGTTTTAGATAGGTGAATGTTCCACATAGCTCTGTAGAGTGACAGTTTTACAAATCAATGCAAGAGGGAATGGAAGTACTTTGAGAAGTAAGCCTTTTTAATACTTTTAATTATGCCCACAGGGTATGACTCTGAATTAAGAGATTGAACAATGATTAAAAAGACAACTCTTTACTTGACTTGTGCTCTTCTTTTCCTAACCCCAACAAATATGTAATCAATATTTCATCCTACGCCCTCTGACTTCCATATCTGACAGCTCAACATAGAACTACTAATGAGTGTTTGGGGACAGCCACACCCTCAGAAAAAGGAAGTAAGTTAATATTAAAGCCAATTAAATAGTTCCATTGTGCATATTTTGCTGTGAACTGACATCTCAGTGCAGAACAAATGCATACATAGCTCTTTCATTTATAATGTAATTCAGGAGGTCACTTTGAAAGCTACAAGGGCTGTTAAATGCAGAGAGCATTAGCTGTGTTAGGTTCTGTAATTAAAGATGTGGCCTCACTATCCATTCACAGCATTAGCAAAATGCACATGGAGGAATAAAAACAACTACTGTGTAAAGTAGAAACCAGCAGTGGCTTCTTGTTGTAATGTAAAAATATATTTGCATTTTAATTATGCATTGCACAATAATGTTTAAGAGTGCAAACCACTGGATCCTATCTAGCATTTTTGTGGTCAGCTGCATCTATCCAGGTTTCATGCAACTACGTACAGGTATGAATGGGTCCACTAAATGAACACACATTTCTCAGTGGTTAGCACTGCTGACTGAAGTGACAGGGTCCTGATTTTGATTTTAACTTGGACACATTCTTTCATGTTCTCCCTATGTCTGCATGTTTCCTCAAGGTACTGCAATTTTCTCCAATACTGCAAGTCACCCAGGTTGGTTAAATTAGTTCTCATGTTCTGTGTGTGGAGGTGCTAAAAACCTTAGATTATAAACTCTGGGGCAGGGGACAATCTCTATAAAACCTGGCATAAATGTGTCCGAGCATAAACAAAAAATGTTAAAAGTGATAAACTCATTTGGACATACTGATCAGAGTCCAACTAGGCAGAATCCACCTGAAAACACAGATTTTCATTATCTCAAAAAAGCCTTTTTTCTTAAAGAAATATTGTCACGGGAAAACATGCTTGTTTCAAAACACATCAGTTAATAGAGTTTTCCCAGTAGAATCCTACATTGAAATCCATTTTTCAAAAGTGCAAACTGACTTTTTTTTTATATTTAATTTTAAAATTTCACATGGGCCTAGCCATGATCTTCATTTCCCAGTGTGCCATGGCCATGTGACTTGTGCTCTGATAAACCTTAGTCACACTTTAGTGCTGAGCTGCAAGTTGGAGTGATATTGCCTCCCTCCCTTTACCCCCCAGCAGACGATCAGCCTAAGGTAGCAAGATAGCAGCTCCCTGACACCTTTATTAATAAAAGTGGTAGATATAGGAATAGCACTCAATAGTAAGAAATCCAAGTCAGGCTTGGGACTCCTTCAGTTATATGGCAGTAGGAGAAACAACAGGTCATCTGAAAGCAGTTCTATTGCATAGCACTGGCTCCTTCTGAAAGCTCAGACTCATTGGACTGAGATGGCTGCCTACACACCAATATTACAACTATAAAAAATACATTTGTTGGTTCTAGAATACAATTTTAAATGGTAGAGGTAATTATTTGCTATGTAAACATTGTAATTTACAAATAAAAAGTACACAATAAAAATCATGACAGATTCCATTTAAGCAATCTTACAATGTTCAGGTTCTTCAGCTTGTTTGGGCCAAGGAAATATTCCTTTCCCAAATGGAAATCTTTACACAGTACATCTCCTCATCACAAAACAGTCACAAAAAAGATCATGCTCTACCATCCACAGACGATATATAAGAAGTGATATGTAATACCACAGTTAAAGTAGAGCTAAACCCCACAAATGAAACCAGCCCAGAAACTTAACAAGCTTCACCTGCACTTAGATACAATTGTAACCAATAAGCTCAACAGGTCTCTTCGGGGAACTGAGACTCGCAGCTTAAAGGGCAATTTTACCTGCATAAGCAAAACTGTAATAACGCATAAAACGACCCCAAAACCCCCAGAAATGTGTTCAAATTTTAAATAACCTTCCAAATGTAGTAAAATGGGAGTGGTATTTAGGGGGTGTGGTTTCAAAAATGGGCATGGTCAAAAAAAATTTGCCATGCTGCATGTGTCATTTCTTTTTGTTCCTTTTTTCATTTTCCAAATGTTAGGAGATATGATAATGGCAGCTGCTACCTTAAACAAACAGGGGGAGATTCTAGGGCTGTTTACTCAGGTATGGTAGAGATTTTTACAGATTAAATATAGAATTCTAGCTTGCACTACTGTGACGTATCTATTGGCAATAAAATGCCAAAATGCCTTTCCTTCTCCTTTAAGACATTCTGTGCATTACGCTACCGAGATATGGCCACCCCTTTAAGCAAAACAGGGACTGGTTATCCATATATTGCAATCTACTTCAAGGTGGCCAACTACATCAAAGTCCCCGGTCTGGCCAGTCCTACACTCATTTTTATCTGATTCATTCAGAATTCTACTGCTTCAATATACATTTAACAAAGGGCTAAGGTGATCCCAGCAGATCCAATAAGATGATCAGGAGATCCCAGTGGAGCCAATAAAAGAGTAACCATTTGGGGGCTTTAACCCCCAAAGCAAGCAAGTTGCAGGTAGAAGTCAGCCCCTTTGTTAAATGTATAGACATTGATAAAATGCAAGCATCAGTACAACCCATGCAAAGAAAAATCAGTATGACAAATAAACTACAGGAAACTAAAATATCAGTATTTACTGCTTTAATGCTTAACAGTATTTAAACAGAGTGTCAAATTTTACAGCACGGGGCTATAAAACAATCCTTCATTCCAGAATGAAGGATTGCCCACCACCGATATATGTAATATCTCAGTAAACAAACTAAGTGCATCTGATGGTCCCATTTTTCCTGACAATGATTTAAGTGCCTCTCATAATCTAATGAAAGTGGATTTAAAGATGGGAATAAAATGGAATAACACACTTAAAAAAAAAAAAAATTAAGTTTAACTAAAAAATCTTTAGCTCCATTTGACAGCTCATCTACAAAGAATATTTCCACTTAAGTAAGCAGGACCTTAAAAGCTTGATTTAATTACTGTAACAAACTCAAGCATGTCATTTTCCAAACAAAAAGGAATCTCAGTTCATTCCAGCAATACAAATCCCAATGTACAGAACCATTCTCTCAGGTTAAACACTCACAATAGTTTAATTTGTTGTACAGGTATGGGACCTGTTACCAGAATGCTCGGGACCTGCAGTTTTTCCGTGGTTTGGATCTCCAGGCTTTAAGTCTACTAAAAAATCATTTAAACATTAAATAAACCCAATAGGATTGTTTTACATTCAATAAAGATTAATTATATCTTAGTTTGGATCAAGTACAAGGTACTGTTTTATTATTACAGAGAAAAAGGAAATAATTTCTAAAAATTAGAATCATTTATTTAAAACTGAGTCTATGGGAGATGGCCTTTCCATAATTCTGAACTTTCTGGATAACAGGTTAATGGATAATGGATCCTATACCTGTACTTACCATGCTTATTGCAGCAGCCTTCAGGATTACTACTTAGACCCAACAGTCCTTAGCAGCTGGCAATTCTCATTTTTGTTTCTCAATATATTAATTTGTCTTGCATTCCACTACTTTTAGGGGGTGATTTATCAACGTTCGAGTTTGAATTTTTTTTCACAATTCCGAGTGCAAAAAACTCAATGGAAGATGTTATAGGCAAACTCAAGTCATATTTTCAATTCAAGTAGTTTTAAATTCAAGAAGTGTTTTTATTTAAATGAATTTACCACATTAATAAATAAGTGAGAATTCGATATGCAAGTTTATTCAATGTAGAAAAGCAAACTCGAATTCACAAACTTGAAAACTGATAAATAAGCCCATTAAAGTAGCCTATTAGCCTGGACATGGGTCCAATCCGATCATTAGAATGGTAAATAAAGAGTTTTCTATAGAGGCCTGCATATCTGACATTCAACTAGTATGAGGGCTGGATTATAATAAAATGGTTATCATATTAAGAAGTCTATAGAACCTCTAAGCAGACTGGATATACAACTCAACAAACTTGACTCAGCTTGTTCTGTGGTGCCGCTTATACGTAGTAAAGTTCTTCCTATATGGAATATATAGTTAACATTTTTTTTCATTCCCCCTGGAAATGACATCAACTCTCTCCACTATGTATCTCAACATCATCCTCCCTGGACCGAAATTTGGAATATTCCTATATGAATTTTAGTTTTTTACATTTTTACAATATAGTTAGACTTTTGCATTGACTGTATTGAGAATTGAATGGTTATTCATTAAATATACTGAATCTACTACATCCTTGTGCAAACCCATCTTTGTATGTGTATGTGTAAGTGTACAACAAATAATCAAGACATATTCAGTAAGATCAATACTTTATTACACTGTCTGCAACTAAGCATAGTGAGGAGGTAAAAATGTCTTTCCATATATTACAGAATCCAGATTTTTTTAAAAAATAAAAAACATCTACTTTTACAGTGGATAAAACTAAAAGATTTAAGAACAGCTATTTTCTGTAAGGCATTATATTCCCCTAGTAAAATCCTCAGGGACAAGTCCACACTGTTCAAGTTGCAAATATATGATTTTTCTTAAGGTGATTTATACTAAAGCTCAATTTTATGTGATTAAAAAAAATACTGCATAATATACACCAACTCCCACATTCATACATATGTATTAGCAGTAATGTTGGTAAACAGATTCTCTGGGATGCCAGAGGGATATGCAGACTAAGGTACAAAAAGTTCAGTTTATTTCTTGTGCCCTTGATTAAAGTTTATACATTCTATCTGTGCCCATCACGGATGTAGTTGATTATTTGAACGTAGAGAGAGCTATGATTTCCAGCCACTTTACTAATCAGTGAGCAGCGATTAGCACATAATGCAGCAGTGACAGCCAAGGAATGACAACTCAAGGCTGATTAAAAGCTAGGAGAGGTTCTTCAGCAGCAACCCTGTGAGAGCTCTCAAATGCAACTACCACCAAACAAACATGACCACACAGTAAAAGGAAAACAGATGCTTTGCAACACAGCACTGAGACAAATCAGAGAACAGATAAATAGCATAACATTTCTACAATAATGGTTGCTGGGAGAGGCTGGTGCAGCAGACGGGCAGGCTTGGCATGAAGGCCAGGGTTATATTTGGGGATAATGTTATTTGCTCTCTGAGATACACCTGAAGCTTAGCTTCAAGGTCAATTAGGGTGAGGTTTAGGGTTAAACTATGGCCCTTACCAAAGGTTGAACCTTTATAAATATACAGGGATTGGGGGAAAAAAAGCAACACAGGGAAAGTTTTATGCTAGTCCATCACTCCATTGCAAATTGGTAGTGATTTTCAATCTAACAATGGGACATTTAACAAGGTCTGTGTAAGAGAGTAAGCATATTTTTTTGCACCAGAATGTTTTTAGCTCACTTCTGAAATGTCCCATGACTCCATCAACATGTACTAACTAGGCATGCACCGAACCCAGGATTAGGCCTTTTTTTCGGCAGGGTTTGGATTCGGCTAAATCCACGGTCCTGGCTGAACGGAATCCTAATTAGCATATGCTATTTAGCACGTGGAAGAGTTAAATGTCGCCACATGAACACGGAAGTGGAGAACTTTCCGGAAGTGGATTTTTAATCCTTCCAAATCCTAATTAGCATATGCCGAATACAAAAAGCTGGGTTCAGTGCATTCATAGTGCTAACCCAGCTAAAGAAGAGATTATTTACCCATAACTATATATATCATCAAACAAAGGAAAATAATAACAAACGCCTATTAGATAATTGGGTATGGAGATTTATGCAGGGGCTTCTGTTAATAGTTAAACAATCTTAGCTAGCCATAAGGCAACATAATAGTTTAAAACTGAAATAAATGCTAAAAGCAAACACCTATATCCACTGAAGATAGAGATATACCTGTACAGAATAAATTTTACAAATGCAGCTCTAGCATAGGGGAAGTGGAAGACAGGCCTCTTACAAATCAATTTCTCATAAAAAAGATGTAGCATAACGTTGATCTAAAGTACAGTTCACACTGAAACTAAAACAAAACTAGATTGTAGTATTTCTGAAAAAGAAAAGGGTATGGAATATGACAGACAGATTTAATCCAAGGATAACAAAAGAGCCAAAGGCAGAAATACCAAAATCTATTATAATTCGTAATGTCTTGGTAACATGATCAAATTTCTTGCAAGGCGGTGAATGCAGTGTTTTACAATTATGAAAAGGGTTTAATATGCATACATTTGACATACCTTTTGAATATTTCTGTTTACTGCAAAGGCATTGCATGCATTCAAAGATTACAGTAAATAGATTGTAAGACTTTAATGTTTTAAACTGTATGTTTTGCCACCGTCTGTCTGTTTGATTAGCTGATTATTTGTCGGCTTAGAAATTATCTGAATCTATGTGACCACAACTGATTTATTTTTAATCCCCCTTTTCACCTGTAATATGACATGCTTAAAATCCATTCAAACTCCTATTAAAGGGTGTACAGAAGATAAAACCCACAGAAAATTAACAACTGAAAACAAATGTAAGAATCATATTGGCTCAGAGTGGAATAAAGCTTGACCAAGAGGTTCTGGTGGCAGCTAAAAAAATATACTAGTGTTTTTGTTGCTAGAGTCTTTAATACTAGCTGGGTGTTAGGGCTAATAGCCTCTGTGCGCCATTTATGTAGAATGTTTTAGGAACAGCTAAAATATTTTAGGGAGGATAACAAGGATTAGCAAATGAATTACTTTTAGTACTGAAGTGATTAGATCATTTACAGTTCCAGGTCATGTATGCACAGAATGAAAATCTTCATTCATTTGTAGTTTACACATGTAAAAAAAATAATATGGCAGCATGAAATAAATGTAATTGCAACACAGTCCCACTTTTTAATTCCATTTAAAACTTCAACTCAAACCTGATTTTGATAATAGTGTTCCATCACCCCATCCTCATCGAGACTAGCCATAATCTCAATGGTATGGCTTGTATTTTCCACTAAAGGATGCCCGAGTTTCTCCATGTTTGCTGTTAATCTGTTGGACCCACTGCAATCTGGATTTCGACCTAAGACTGCATTGCGCAGAGCTACAAATGATCTTCAGGATGCTAAAGCTGAAGGTCACTTATCAATACTACTCTTCCTTGACCTATCAGCTGCATTTGATACTTCCTTCTTATGCCAATTCTGCATTTGACTGGTATCCGTAATCAGCTGCATCCTGGCTCTCTTACCTTTCTAAACAATCCTTCACTGTCTCTTATGCAAACAAAACTTAATCTCCAGTTCCACCTAATGTAGGGGACCCGCAAGGCTCTTTACTTCGACTGCTGTTGTTCTCCCTCTATACAGTCTATGGGAGATCTCATCCGCTTTAAATATCATCTGTAGTCTGATCATTTTCAAATTTACTTTTTGACCCCTTCAGATGTAACAGATGTAAGAAGACTCAAATCTCTAACTGCCTCCTAGCAATCTCTAATTGAGACCTCAAACTGAACCTAACAAAAACTGAACGGATCATTTTTCTGCCTAAGCCTGGTCCTCCTACTCCTCCTTTTCCTATCTTTATCAATGGCATACTCCTTACCCCTGTCAACTTGGTTGGGGGTGATCTTTGACTCCTCTCTTTCCTTCTCTGGCCATATTAAAAAAAGAAAGAAAAGTAAAAACTAAGTAAGCTTTATGTAAATACAGCTATAAGCACTCACTGAAAAGCTGCACCGAGTCCTTGTTAAAAGAAACACAGGATGTCTTGTCTTATTTGTGTACACATGTACTTTAGTATCAGATTTCCTCTCAGAAAAATCCTTCATTTCTGGGCTGGAGTCTGCTCGGTTCTCTCCTCCCCTCTCCCACAAAAATGCATAAGAACTCCCTCCCCCTCCCATCAGAATGTGTGATCAGAGCTACCAACGGCTAGAGCTGCAGCAGGAAGCTGCTGAGACCACACTAAAATGGAAGCTGCTATCTTAAACGAAAAAGGAAGCTTCTGGGGCTTCTAGGGTATGGTAAAGCTTTCTGCAGAATAGATATAGTGTTCTAGCTTGCATTCATGTGGCTAATCTATTGGCAGTAAAATGCCCAAATGAATTATATTCATCCCTTTCTTTCAACTTTAACAGAAAGTTTGCTCCTGCATGCTCTTATTCTAACTAGACTACTGCCAACCTGCTACTAACTGGTTTACTAATTCCAATCTATCCCACCTACAGTCTTATCTTAAATGCTGCTGACATAATTCTCCTTCTTTCATCATATATATCATATATCACAATGAAAGTCTATGTTGCCTTTGTGTTCAAGAAACCTTGAACTAACCCTCAAGATATGTGTTGAGCCAAGCTACTGCAGCTGTATAACATCATTCTAATAAGCTTTCAAAGAGTAGCCATTATTTCAAGCTTGTTCCTGAAAAATATGAATGTACAAACAAGCTCCAAAAAGGCTAACTGCAAATATGCATTTTAATGAGTACAGTGAAAAGAAGTGGCAGTTTACCAGAAGGTGGCATCAGTACTCTTATTGCTCTTTTGTGTAAAAAAAAAAAAAACTACACTAACAAAAGCATACCTATACTTTTAATTTGTGATAGAAAATATGCAAAAAGCACAATTCACAGTATGCACTTTAACTATGTACTTCAGTACAGAAATCATTGGCTTTTAAATCATCACCATGTTTGCCTGAGTCTTCAAAATAAGCAGAGAAAAAAACGAATTAAATATTACATTTTAGGGTATGGAAAGCAAACATCCCTTTATAAACACGGTTATTTAAGGGTTTTTTGTTTTTTTTTGTTTTGGTCAAAAATTTTACTCAAAGGTATTTTAAATGACAAAATTCAGGACATGGGATTTTTAATGCCATGTGCAGCAATAAAATTTCCCTGAGGAAAAGAGGCAATAATTGGTCTCTGTGGGTCTGCAAACAGATTGCTTTTGTTCCAAGGAGTTACTGATTTGATAACAAAAAGGTTTAGAAATCAGCACACAATCAAATACTTGGAAAATTATACAAATAAGTATGTTGATTACATTTTTGAGCAGTTACAGTACAGGAGACCCCCACATCTCTCATAAATCAGTCTGGGCTAGCATCTAAAACTAACATGCACTGAGGCCAATAATAAGCAGGGAATCTGCAGCCTGTAAAATACACAGTAACTTAGTAAGAATGATAAGTACCCATTAGATGATGACCAGCTCCCCTATAAACCATACATGGAACCAGTTCAACTAGTAGTTTTTAGCTTTAGCATACACATTACATTAATAAGACTAGCCATTTTCTTAACTGTAGTTTTATCATCTCTGACAGAACTCGTCCAATATCCAAAGGCTGACAAAAAGGTGCCAATGGTAAGAAAACTTATTTTTCCCTCTTACATATACAGTATCTTAACAATGTTACCACTGATGTTACTTACTTGGCCCACATTAAACCCTTTTATTTCCCCCAAAACTCACTGGGCAGCCCCAGAAGTGGTACAGACATCCTCCACTATTTTTACATTTTTATTTTGTTTGTTTGTTTTCTAGAGCTGAGGACCCTTGCCCCAGACTATGCCTTATCCAACATTTATTTAAGGCCTTTCTAAACACATAAAAATGTGACCTTTAAGCTGGGCTTTTAGGTGTACCTGTGTGAGGAAATACACTTTCTCCCCAAGTCTCACCTAACTGGCCTTCAGGCTGATCCCCCTTCTAATTTTACCTGGCCCCTCAAGATGGGGCCAAACCCACAGTTTGGGAACCTAAGTTGTAACTTAGATGATCCCTATACCCAGGGCCGCCATCAGGGGGGCACAGGGGGTACGATCATCCCAGGCCCGAGCTTTAAAGGGGGCCCGGCCACGCTAGAGTTTCCTTATTTCGGGCCCCCTTTCTTCAAGCCCGGGCCCCGTCTTTCGTTTTATCCTCCTCTCTGTGCCGCGGCTCTCTGCCGCATCTTTGCTTTTATAAGGTTGCGCCCGTGCGAACTGACGTCACACGCACGGGGCGCAACCTTATAAAAGCACGGAAGTAGCAGAGAGCCGCGGCACATAGAGGAGGACATCGCCGGAGCTGGGTGCCAGGAAATGTAAGGTGCTTGGGGGCCCTGGGGGTAAGCTGAAGGATACTGGGGGGGCCCTGGGGGTAAACTGAAGGATACTGGGGGGGCCCTGGGGGTAAACTGAAGGATACTGGGGGGCCCTGGGGGTAAGCTGAAGGATACTTGGGGGCCCTGGGGGTAAGCTGAAGGATACTTGGGGGCCCTGGGGGTAAGCTGAAGGATACTTGGGGGCCCTGGGGGTAAGCTGAAGGATGCTAGGGGAAGCCAGAGGATGCTGGGGGGGGCCCTGGGGGAAGCAGTAGGATGCTTTGAGGGGCCCTGGGGGAAGCAGGAGGATGCTGGGGGGAGCCGGAGGATGCTGGGGGTGCCCTGGGGGAAGCCGGAGGATGCTTGGGGGGGAGCAGGAGGATGCTTTGAGGGGCCTGGAGGGAAGCAGGAGGATGCTGGGGGGGGGGCAGGAGGATGCTTGGGTGGCCTTGGAAGAAACAGGAGGACGCTGGGGGGGAGCCGAAGGATGCGGAAGGAAGCAGCAGAGGGCAGGCCATAGTATGAGTAATTTGGGGGGAGCACCAATGTTTTAGGGGGTCCTGGGCTGACCAGCATTGATTTAGGGGGTACCTGCCCTGGCACCAATGCAAAACGTAACCCCTGGCCACCAATGTTTTAGGAGGGCCCTGGCTACCAATGTCTGTATGTCCTTTGTATTGATGGGAGGGGTCACTGGGGGAGGGGCCATTGGGAGGATGGGGGGCCCAAAAATCTTGTTGTGAGGGGCCCCGTGATTTCTGATGGCGGCCCTGCCTATACCATCAGTCTGTGTTGCCAATATCAAGCTTGATTGTCAGTCTTTATTTTCATACCTATGCTATTTGCTATCTTTTTTACTACAATTGCCTAGTTTACATTAGAGATGCACCGAATACAGGATTTAACTTATGGCTCTAACTCTGTTCTACCCAGGCCATGTTTCTTTCTTCCAAGCCATGGCTCCACCAGGTATGACAGCCAGGCATATTGCATAACCAACCAGTGAGGTTTTTAACTGATGAAAAATAGGAATATATTGCCAAAGTATATCCCCCCCCCCCCCCCAAACCTTTGTTTTGGCACTATGAAAAAGGGCAGATTAGCCTATCAACTTTTTTTATACCCTTACCAATCATTTAATAATGACTTCATAAGGAAGTGTGCTTTCGCTATAATGCGAGGGCATGCTAGTTTCTTGACTCGTAGCAATAGCTATGAGACAGATAAAGTACACTAAAGAACAACAAAGGGTTGCCGAATATATCCAAGCACACCCTATACAAGTCCAAAATATAATAGAAAGAGTGCCGCAGCTGGTTTGTCCCTGAGGAAGAGCACTGGTTGTGCTTGAAACATTAGATTTTTTTCAATAAAAACACTTTTTCTTTTGTATCATGTCCCTGTTAGTGTGGAAAAGTAAATGCACGCAAGTGCTCCTTCACTGTCCTTGTAAGCTTTATACTCTCAGCCCCTATATCATAAGCACTCGGCAAGCAAAAAGAAATGCACGCAAGTGCTCCTTCACTGTCCTTGTAAGCTTTGTACTCCCGACCCCTATATCATGATAAGCACTTGGCAAGCAAACGGGCGTGCGTGCGAATGCGGTTACGCATACGTCCACGGGGGGGGGGGACCGGCGCGCAAGGAGCAGTGACTAAGTATATACTCAAGTATAAGCCGAGGGTTACTTTTTGGGCACATTTGCACATTTTTAGTGCTGAAAAACTCGGCTTATACTCGAGTATATACGGTAAGTCACACTAAAACATTCAGTTGGAGAGGGCATTAGCTTGACTGTTGCTTTAGAACGTAAACCATATGAATACACATACAATAAAAAAAGATTAAACAATAGTGGAAAAGATTTATGTGTAGGCCAACCATTGATGGTTTTTCTGAGTATGGTTATTGAATGATCAACTGACAAATCAATCTCTTAGAACTAAAAGCAATAAGACAAGATATAAAAAAGTATGAAATTCTGAGCAGGGAGATATCCATTTTATGAAGCAGCATGGAAAAACTGCCATAATGAAACCTGACATCAAACAATGTCACTTTAATATTTCCCTTTTGTTAAAAAAGAATTATAGGTAATAAACATGATATATATTTATACGATTTGACACATTTTAATATATAGTGCGCATTTGCCATTTAAGGGCTTGGGAATTATGTTTTGCCTAGGTATATGCCAGATGGTCCATGAGTGCAGTTGTTTTTAAGAGATCAAAACAGAGGGTATGAGAAGCAGAAACATACACCATTTAATATGAATATATTTAGGATTAGGATTTGTGTACAGCTTTTATATTGTACAGATGTTAATAGCAAACATCCCCTTTTACTTTTTAAGCACAGTCAGTTGTAGATCAATGCCACCAGCATAAAGGTACAATTGTTAGGATGTCACAGAATCTACATTTTCTGTTCGCCTTTTGATCTATGCCACACTACAAGTTTACAGGCAATAGGTGGCATACAATGATCGCAACTTTGCTTTGTGCACAAGAGGTTTTATCATGCTGAAACAGATAAGGGCCTTCTGCAAGAAGCACTGAATTTACAAAGTAAATAACTATACACAGTACCATTTAGGTATGCTTTCACTGGTGCCAAACCATGAAGAACTGTACAGGTCCCCAGTAAGAAGAATAATTTTACTGCCACTCGCACCCCAAATGTATCTGAGTCTGCCAGGTAGTAAAATGCAAAACCACCCTCCAGAAAATGTGTTTCCACTGCTCCAAGGGCCGAAGGCTACTCACTTGTGGAAAATCAAGTCAATAACTTTCTTGATGTATATGAATTTTATATGAAAATTGAGAAGTTAATCAACACATGTTTTCACCCGAATGAAGTATAACTGTGTAAAGACAACTGTGCTGTTTTGGCAAACACACCACAGTAAGCTATTCTGGCAGAGCACCATCTGTTGAAGGGGTGAAAACTCAATGAAATATATAATATTATACATTTGCTCCAAGTGAATTTAATCCTTCTGTATTATGGTGCTTTGCTGCATCTGTAAGGATGAGGCAGCTTCCCTGAGCATATCATGATGTTTAAAGAAGCACTGCTTTGCAATGAAGAAGTGCGGAGCATTGTAATGCTGTGGTTATCATTGCAGCCTTGCAGAGCTGTGATTATGGTTTGAAATTTTAGAAATGCTCTATATGCATGAAGCTTGTATGTTCTCCCTGTGCGGGTTTTCACTGGGTACTCTGTTTTCCTCCAACCCTCCATAAACAAGTTAACGGTCTGCTGTTGAAATTGGCTATGGTATGTGTACATGTAAGGAGCCCAAGATTTTAAGCTCCACTGGGCCAGGGACTTTTGCAAATCATGAGCAGTCTCTGTAAAGCAATGCATAATGGAAATTAAAGGATAATGATAATGTACTTATTGAAAGTATAGTCAGATCACCAACAGGGTACGATACCAGTAGACAGGTAGTTCTAAAAGTGTTATGCTGAGGATGTAGGTGCCACTCTGAATACCCAGAATGCTATCATAGGAGGTTTAACGCTCATAAAATTTTGTACTTAGGGAATTAATTTGTCCCTAGTATTTCAGAAAGCCATAAATCACTAAGAGGTACTAACAAACTATAAATAATAACAAAAATTCCAAACGTGTTCAGTTTAGAACCCCTAATTTTACACTGGGCTTCCATTTTACTACTAAATGTATCTGCTTCACCTGCACTATAAGAAAATGTTATAGTTAAAAAAACAATGCACACTGCAACAGAAGATTTTCAAAGAAAACAGGTATCAGTCTGAACATTTGAGCTAGTCAAGATGTATTAGTGTTGCAGGTGCCCCATTGTCAATGTAGCAGAAACAGAGATTATTTAAAAGCATAATACAAGGTGCCAAAATTCTACTACACACATAGTAAAGTAAAATATTACAGCAAAAGTTAAGATGTTTTTGTTAGGTTGATTTTTGTTCTTCATAATGTTCTACACTGTTTCGTCTCCTTCCTTACTCATCTGATCTGTCATGGTCTAAATGACAATCTACTTTAATAAAAAAAACAAAAAAAACAAAAAAAAAACGAGAAACAAATTATTCTTGTAACACTTTTAAACCCTCCACTATCAAGTGTCTGACCCCAGTTTGATAATCTTATTTCCTGAGAATCAAAAGCTGGCAACATCAGCTTCCCAGAGTGTTAATTGCAGCCCTGCTCCGTTGCTAATCAAAAAATTGGATGTTTTGCATGAAAATGCTCCACTAATTAATTCTTAGTCATAAAACACCCTGGTTTTAATAACCCTTCCTTGATTGGATGGTCTTTGAAGAGAGACTGAGGCTAATCCGATAACTTGGAAAAAACACACGCAGAAGAAACAAGAGGCCTTACAAGGTTTGTCTGAGGTGATTGCATTTAAACCAAGGATACACAAAGCATTATGTGACTGGAAAATATTTTCTTTTCTCTTGCCACTTTTCATGTTTCTAACCTTGCCAAGGTGAAATATGGGTAGCTGTAAGAAAGTAAAGGGTTCTTCTGAGCTATGAAAAGGTTTGCCTTTATTAACAGCAGTCTGTTTCATATTTAATTCCATCAGATGTACAGACTGTTGCTTCTAGGTACAGAATCTTAAACTTACCAGACAACATAATAAAATATGTATATGCTGTGGCATATACCTCATAAGGACTGCAAAGCTTTCCTAGAACAAACATCCTACTACCTCTCTTTTATAACACAGGCTGTAATGCTTGTTTAATAAATACATGGAGGACTTAGGACTTTGTATCTTCCAAAAGACTGAAATGAATCCCACCTCAGAAACAGATAAGCACACCCATAGCCATATAACTTAGATCAATGAAATCCTAGACATTCTTTAAGGCATCTCCTGCAACTTAATGACTATTTAAAATATTGTCTTTTTACCACTTAAAACCTTAATTAGGCTACTAGCATCCCCCAAATCACTCTTCTCAATTGTGAATCTTTAACCGGGATTGTCTCTAAAAACATCTAACACCCTATGGACTGGGATATAAGTCCTTGTGCTGCCACAATAACCAGTGACCTATCCACCAATTGAAGATCTACACAAGCTTACATAAACTGACTTATCAGTTTTAAAGTTTGTGAATTCAAGTTTGTATTTCTAAAATGAATAAATTTGCATGCTCGCTTAATTATTAATTTTGTAAAACTGTGCATTAAAAAAAACGGAATACCTCAAATTTTTGCGTTTACAAACTCAAATAAAACTTAAAAAACTTGAAAAGTGCCAGTTTCTGTTAATTATATTATGCACTGTTAATTTCTTTTGCAAAGCTTCATTGTGAATAAAACAGATGGATATCTGTTTAAAGTTACCCTGGGTGTCAATGTCTTTTATTCAACCTTGCAGAGGTAATTCCTTGGGAAATTCAATGCCTATTAGGTAACTTAATCACTTTTAAGCTGTTACTGATATACAAGATTTTCCAGTATTATTAGATTATGAATGTAATTACCTGTCCAAATTATTAGGCAAGAGTAGGTTATGCTATCAGTTGCTCAAAGATCCTTAAATAAGCTTGTCCATTTTTAAAAAAAGACAGAAAAGTCCATAATGCATGACAGTCTTCCTCAAAGCATTTATTCCTATTATTTTGTAATCCCCCTCAACATATTATACACACAGATGAAGCCGCAATTATAATGTATGATTTTATAATAATATAGACTGCTAGTGAAAAAGAAAATAATGCACAGGATATAAGCTTCCTTAGCATATTAAATTGCATTATCATTAAGCTAGAAAGCAAAAGGATATTTGTGAATGAATCAGTATGTGTTTTGAAATAAAGTACAGGTATGGGATCCCTTATCAGGAAACCCGTTATCCAGAAAGTTCCGAATTACGGAAAGCCCATCTCCCATAGACTCCATTTTAATCAAATAATTTGATTTCCTTTTTCTCTGTTATAATAAAACATTGTACTTGATCCCAACTAATATATAAATAATCCTTATTGGATGCAAAACAATCCTATATGGTTTAATTAATGGTTTATTGATTGTTTAGTAGACTTAAGGTATGAAGATCCAAATTATGGAAAGACCCCTTATCCGGAATAATCTTGGTCCCGAACATTCTGGATAATGGGTCCTATACCTGTACAGGTATGGGACCTGTTATCCAGAATGCTCGGGACCTGGGGTTTTCCGGATAAGTGATCTTCCCATAATTTGGATTTTTATTCTTTAAATCTACTAAAAAATCATTAAAACATTAAACAAACCCAATAGAATTGTTCTGCCTCCAATAAGAATTAATTATATCTTAGTTGGGATCAGGTACAAGGTACTGTTTTTTTACTGTATTTTAACAGAGAAAAAGGCAATCATTTTTAAAAAATGTGAATTATTTGATTAAAATGGAGTCTATGGGAGATGGCCTTTCAGTAATTTGGAGCTTTCTGGATAATGGGTTTCCGGACAACGGATCCTATACCTGTATTATTAAAAATATTTAGAATTTTTTCTGGGAGCATGATGGTTTGTTATCACTCAGTACCATAGCGATGCATATTTATGAACATTTATGGTTTTAAGTCAAGTATTGGTCAGCCTACCTTGCAGTTCCCCACTCTTGCTGTAGAGCTCCCTCCTCTGTTCCCTTAAATATGCGCTCATGCTAATTGCATGTGAAGATGACTCAAATCTATAAGACACATAACAACATTTAAATAGAAACTAATAAGAAATAACTGACTAATACAGTTTAAAATGCATCAACTGGAGCATAGGGGTAAATTATGAAAGAATAGAGATTGAATTGTAATATAGTTCATGATTATTTAAAACCTACAAATAGACCTAAATGTGCATTGACTCCACTAGTAGCATTAGGGAAAAGAGAAAATTAAATCTTAATAATGTTATTAACAAAAGTTCAAAAGTTCCAATATGCCGAACAGAAAAATATATCAATGTGGGTGATAGGAACAATCACTAAACTGCTTCTTAAAAAAAGCTGCTTGGAAATGATCAAATAAGAGCATACAGTGAACCTCAAAGAAGTGGGGCTCTGTAGAGCCCACAAAGTTTATTTTGCACCAGGACTACTAAACATGGCCATGGATTTTTGTATGCAATTATCAGGCACAACCTACAGACAAAATAAGGGATGCTCAGCTTGCATGCAGTTTGGTCAAGGAGACATGCCTCCCAAACAAAATGCAAGCTTAAGTTATGAACAGTGTAGAATACCACATGGGGTTGGTAGTTCAGAGACAAAAGACAAACCAGGTAAGTAATGATGAAACAAAGCCATTGAATGAGGTGGTGCAAAGGCCGCAGCTTGTTTATTTTATAGCATATTAAATCAATTACAAAAACACCTTAGAAAAAACTTCTTATGAGATTAATCACCCTCTGTTAGACTCAGGCTGACCACAACATATCAAACCAAAATCTGCCATAACCAGGCCAGACTTACCATGTTTACCATTTAGCATTACTTTTCCTCCACGCAAGCTGCAACAATCATTTTATTGTGAATTTTTTTTTTTGTATACAGAAAAAGAAGGGTGGCAGGGAGGGATCAAGCACAGCCTGCACTTGCTCCTCCAGGCTCGACGCAGCAGCGCGGCTTTTAACCCCTCGGGTGATTCACCCGTTGCTGCGCCACCAATGCCCACTCTCTCCCGCACTGCGGACCCCACCAGCCAATAGCGCACCCCCCCTTGCTCGCCCAAACTATTAACCCCTTCACACCAACCCCATGCGCACCCAGGGGGCATACACCCCCTGCGCCCTTCTTGGGGTTGGTAGTTCAGAGACAAAAGACAAACCAGGTAAGTAATGATGAAACAAAGCCATTGAATGAGGTGTGCAAAGGCCGCAGCTTGTTTATTTTATAGCATATTAACCCTTTGCCTGCCAATCACGTACGGCGTACGTGATGGCAAGCAAAGGCGCTGAGTGCCAATCACGTACGCCGTACGTTTTTTTACTCACTGCGGATCCCTCTTCAGCTGCGGCTTTCTCCGCAGCCAAAAGCCGACTGAGCGCCGCAGAACCCCCTAGGCAACGAGCAGAGGGAAGCAGGAACATGCGCCGATCGATAGGATGACCCCGGCGACCCCATAAACGTCATCAACATGTGCCTGATGCTGGGGTATTTAAACTCAGCCCCCAGCGCCGCCCCCTCCTTCTCTGCTGGTCCTGGATGTCGCTGGTGCCCTCCTGCTGTGTGCTGCGGTCCTCCTTTCATCCTTGGCTGTGAGATATACTGTGCTGCCCTCAGATAATCCATTTGATTTTACATTACACACTCACTACACACTTATTACACATACTTTACTTTACATTTACAGTTTGTACTTTACATTACATTTGCAGATCTACACTAACTACACATACACTTACACACATACATCTATCTAACATAAAATATTATTTTGCTTTACGTTTGTTTTTGTGTCATTGTCATTGTTTTTGTCTAAAAAAAAACAAAAAAAACAAAAAAAAAACTGTTTATTTGGTGTTGTGCCCTCTCACTGTTATTTTCTGTATTTTCTGCATCATATTGTGATTTTATTGATTATTCTTTTCTGCGTTGCCCTTTTGTTATATACTTTTGCTTGTTACCATCATTTCGCAGTGTGAATCTTTTCTGATTATTAGTGATTTTATTGTTGATTGAGTATTGCTTTGCTCTAATTACTGTTGTAACTTGTTTTTGGCTTTACTTTGCATTTTCAGTTTTATATTACTATTCATTGCTGGTTATTTTGATTTTCAGTGAATTTATTGAATCTTGAGGTTTGCATTGTTATAACTGGTTCTAACTTGTTTTTGCTTGTGTTTTGAATTTTTAGTTTTATATTCCTATTCATTACTGGTTCTCTTGATTGTTTAGTAATTTTATTGCATTTTGACCACTAGTTACTACTAATTGCATTTTATTTGATATTGTAAGTTCTTTGGCTAGTCTCATAGGGTTTTTGTTCCAGAAAGTTCCAGAGAGTTCAAGGGGTTGAGCTTCTAGGTCTGATCAGTTGGGTTTTTTTTTTGGGAGGGGGGGGTTCTGCCTATTTTATTGGATTTATTGTATTTCTGTGAATTATATTGTTCATTTTCAGTTTTGTATTGCTGTTTATCACTGATTCTTTTCTGATTACTAGTGATTTTATTGTTGTTTGAGTTTTGCTTTGCTCTGATTACTTCTGATTAGTTTTTGCCACTAGTTACTAGTTCTTTGGCTAGTCTGATCTGGTTTTTTGCTCCAGAAAGTTCCAGGGAGTTGAGAGGGAGTTCAAGGGGGTTGAGCTTATAGCAGTTTTTTTTTTTCTTGGTCTGATTTGTTTATATTATCAGTTGGGTTTTTTTTCTCCAGTCTCTGCCTTGCCTGTTGCAGTAGTTTTACAAGCAATCTTTTTTTCTGGCTTGATTGTCTTTAGTTTTAGATTAGCCTGTACATATTTTGTTTGCAACATGGCAAAAAGGTTTTATTCTGCTGAAGAAGCTGCTGCACATTGCATGGCCTCTAGCTCAGAGGAGTTTAGTGGCTCCGATTCGGAGTATGTGCCCCCTGCATCAGAGAGTGACTCTTCTACTGAGGAGTCATGGTGTAGCAGCAGCACTGTTAGTGCTCTAGAGGAGCCTATGGAGGTAGATGAGGATGTGGATGATTTGGAAGATCAGGAAGCGGGCGATAGGGCTGATGCTGCAGCTGGTGGAGAGCCTGCGTGGGGGCCTCCTTGTAATTTTCCCCCTGAGATCCCCCCGTTTACTACAGTCCCTGGCGTCAAGGTGGACACCAGTAATTTTGAGCCCATAAATTTTTTCCAATTATTTATGACTGAGGCCATCCTACAGGATATGGTCCTCTATACCAATGTATACGCCGAGCAGTATCTTACACAAAATCCCCTACCTAGGTATGCTCGAGCTCATGCATGGCATCCCACAGATATTGCCGAAATGAAGAGGTTTGTGGGACTTACTTTAGCTATGGGTCTCATAAAAGCCAATTCTTTGGAGTCCTACTGGGATACCACTACTGTGTTGTCTATCCCTGTCTTTTCTGCCACTATGTCTAGAAACCGGTATCAGCTACTGCTCCGGTTTCTGCATTTCAATAATAATGCTACAGCTGTACCCCCTGATCAGCCCGGCCATGACAGGCTGCATAAATTGAGGCCCCTAATAGACAGCCTGTCTGAGCGCTTCGCAGCAGTATACACTCCCTGCCAAAATATTTGTATTGATGAGTCCCTTCTCCTCTTCAAAGGGCGCCTACAATTCCGTCAATACATCCCAAGCAAGCGTGCCCGCTATGGGATTAAATTTTATAAACTTTGCGAAAGCAGCTCGGGGTACACTAGCTATTTCCTGATTTATGAAGGCAAGGACTCCAAATTAGATCCCCCTGGTTGTCCCCCTGACTTAACTGTCAGTGGAAAGATTGTATGGGAGCTCATTTCTCCACTTCTGGGCCAAGGTTTCCACTTATATGTGGATAACTTTTATTCTAGTATCCCCTTGTTCACTGCCCTATATTGTTTAGATACCCCAGCCTGTGGCACCATAAATCGTAACCGAAAAGGATTGCCCAGGGCTCTGCTTGATAAAAAATTGAATCGTGGAGAGACTTATGCCCTTAGAAAAAATGAGCTCCTTGCCATCAAATTTTTTGACAAAAAAAATGTTTTCATGCTGACATCAATCCACGATGAGTCAGTAATTAGAGAACAGAGAGTTGGTAGGCCCCCCAAAAATAAGCCTCTCTGTAGCAAGGAGTACAGTAAGTACATGGGTGGTGTTGATAGAACTGACCAACTCCAACATTATTACAATGCCACCCGGAAAACAAGGGCCTGGTACAAGAAAGTTGGTATATATTTGATACAAATGGCCCTCCGAAATTCATATATTGTGTATAAGGCAGCAGTACCAGGTCCCAAATTGTCCTATTATAAATACCAGCTGCAGATACTCCCTGCCCTGTTGTTTGGTGGTGTAGAGGAACAGACAGTGCCTGAGATGCCCCCTAGTGATAATGTGGCCCGATTGATTGGGAAGCATTTTATAGATACGCTTCCACCCACACCTGGCAAACAGAGACCCCAGAAAGGCTGCAAAGTGTGCCGCAAAAGGGGTATAAGACGAGATACAAGGTACTATTGCCCAAAGTGCCCTCGCAACCCTGGGTTATGTTTCAAACCATGTTTTGAAATATACCATACGCAGCTGCACTACTGAAAGGTTTATAAATTGTGTATTGATTTGGATTGGATTTATAGTAAGCATTGGTATCCCACTTTGTGCAAAATTTATATAGTATACTTTGATTTATGTATTCAGGGCAGTTGTGGTTATTTTGGAATTTTCAGTACCCTAATATATTGCTTATTATGGATGGCACTGGGGGTATAGCCAATTGAGGTGTAAGGTAACGCACAGGGCGCCTACACATTTGTGGTGTGTGATGATTATGATGATTCATCTTGCCTGCTGATGTTTTCATCTCCCCTGCTGATGCCACAAAGTTTTTTTTCTACTGACACCTCATAAGCTGCCCTTGCTATCTGTTTTTTTGGACAATATTTCATATTTTACTAGTTTATTGGGTCTCCCTGAAATCTTGTTTTTTGTTATGGGCTCCAGCTTTTTGTAAAGTGATTTTTGCATGTTTAGGGTTTTTGTTTGCAGTTGTGAAAGTAGTTTTGCTGATGGTTTGCTGATAGATGGGGACAGTTTGCATTTCAATACTAATCAACTATTATCTACTAATCAACTAATTCAATGCTAATTGTAGTCTTTCTCTTTATTATGTATATTAGTACTGAGCTCAAGGCATAACAGTGAAAGGAACAGGGAACTTGATTGACAACTTACTGAGGCTATCTTTAATTTTGGGAAGTATATATTTTGTTCTTAGTCACCTAGCAGGGGTCCCCAACCGCCAGGCCGCGGACGGCATGGCAGTGGGCCGCAGCGCCCCCTCCCCCCAGCGCGTTGCATGTATTATGCGCCGTGTAAAAAATTTTGTGCCTCCTACCGGGCCGCGGGGCTAAAAAGGTTGGGGACCCCTGACCTAGCACCACAATTTTGAATGCTTACATCAGGGGTCCTCAAACTTTTTAAGCAGGGGGCCAGTTCATGGTTCCTCAGACTGTTGGGGGGCCAGACTAAAGTCCCCCCCCTGTCCTCATACTATGGCCCTCTCCGCTGCGTCCTTCTGCTCTCTGCTGCGTCCTTCTGCTCTCCGCTGCGTCCTTCCGCTCTCCGCTGCGTCCTTCCGCTCTCCGCTGCGTCCTTCCGCTCTCCGCTGCGTCCTTCCGCTCTCCGCTGCGTCCTTCCGCTCTCCGCTGCGTCCTTCCGCTCTCCGCTGCGTCCTTCCGCTCTCCGTTGCGTCCTTCCGCTCTCCGCTGCGTCCTCGCATCAGATCATAGTGGGGAACGGGTAAATTATCTTGGGGGGCCGCATCAAGCCCAAGGGCTGTAGTTTGAGGATGCCTGGCTTATATGAACAGCAAGCGTGATCAGACTTGACGTTGCTAATATGAGCTTTATTGTTAGCATCTCAAATGCTCACAATTCAGTGAAGTACAGATGAAACAAAAGGGCCGAAAGATGCTCAACTAAATAGATAAACGTAAGTAGAATATATTTGGGGCTAAACTGGGCAGGGTGTTTTAGTCATTATTGCAGTTTCAGGGAGAAATGTAACTTTGGATCTTTTTTTATCCTTTATTTTAGGCCAAACTGCAAAGTTTTTCGGAGAACTGTGTCCACAATTCTTTATGTAGGAAAGCAAGGATGGTTTTCCTGAACAGCTGCAGGTGAGCACTATCAAGGAACATATAGTTTGTGGGGGTATTTTCCAGGTAAGGGGGTTGCTAAGACTCAAAATCTAACAGATGTGCACTTATAGCATAGCTACCAAATTTAGCTATTGCCCCAGTTTTAGGGTGTTTGGTGGGTGTGCCTTTTGATACTCCCATATATGTGGGGTATCGTTTGATTCAGGAGAAGCTGCAGATTGATAGTGAGCAGGTTTTTTGTAGTTGTCATGGCAATTTTGGGGAGAAATTTAACTTTGGATCTTTTTTTTTCTTCATTTCAGGCCAAACTGCAAACTTCTACGAAGAGCTGCGTCCACAGTTTTCCATGTAGGGGAACAAGGATGGCACCGCTGAATAGCTGTAGGTGTGCACTTTCAAGAAATGTATGGTTTGTGGGGGTTATTTTACAGGTAGGGGGTGTTTTGACTAAAAAACTGCAAGGAGTGCACTTAGAGAGTAGCCCCAAACTTTCCAGCTGAAATTGCTCAAATGTATTGCCCCTGTTTTGGGGTGTTTGGTGGCCCCGTCTTTAGGTGCACACTTGCATTTGGGGTATCGTTTTGTTCGGGAGAAGTTGCAGATTGATAGTGAGCAGGTTTTTTGTAGTTGTCATGGCAATTTTGGGGAGAAATTTAACTTTGGATCTTTTTTTTTCTTCATTTCAGGCCAAACTGCAAACTTCTACGAAGAGCTGCGTCCACAGTTTTCCATGTAGGGGAACAAGGATGGCACCGCTGAATAGCTGTAGGTGTGCACTTTCAAGAAATGTATGGTTTGTGGGGGTTATTTTACAGGTAGGGGGTGTTTTGACTAAAAAACTGCAAGGAGTGCACTTAGAGAGTAGCCCCAAACTTTCCAGCTGAAATTGCTCAAATGTATTGCCCCTGTTTTGGGGTGTTTGGTGGCCCCGTCTTTAGGTGCACACTTGCATGTGGGGTATCGTTTTGTTCGGGAAAAGTTGCAAATTGATAGTGAGCAGGTTTTTTGTAGTTGTCATGGCAATTTTGGGGAGAAATTTAACTTTGGATCTTTTTTTTTCTTCATTTCAGGCCAAACTGCAAACTTCTACGAAGAGCTGCGTCCACAGTTTTCCATGTAGGGGAACAAGGATGGCACCGCTGAATAGCTGTAGGTGTGCACTTTCAAGAAATGTATGGTTTGTGGGGGTTATTTTACAGGTAGGGGGTGTTTTGACTAAAAAACTGCAAGGAGTGCACTTAGAGAGTAGCCCCAAACTTTCCAGCTGAAATTGCTCAAATGTATTGCCCCTGTTTTGGGGTGTTTGGTGGCCCCGTCTTTAGGTGCACACTTGCATGTGGGGTATCGTTTTGTTCGGGAAAAGTTGCAAATTGATAGTGAGCAGGTTTTTTGTAGTTGTCATGGCAATTTTGGGGAGAAATTTAACTTTGGATCTTTTTTTTTCTTCATTTCAGGCCAAACTGCAAACTTCTACGAAGAGCTGCGTCCACAGTTTTCCATGTAGGGGAACAAGGATGGCACCGCTGAATAGCTGTAGGTGTGCACTTTAAAGAAATGTATGGTTTGTGGGGGTTATTTTACAGGTAGGGGGTGTTTTGACTAAAAAACTGCAAGGAGTGCACTTAGAGAGTAGCCCCAAACTTTCCAGCTGAAATTGCTCAAATGTATTGCCCCTGTTTTGGGGTGTTTGGTGGCCCCGTCTTTAGGTGCACACTTGCATGTGGGGTATCGTTTTGTTCGGGAGAAGTTGCAGATTGATAGTGAGCAGGTTTTTTGTAGTTGTCATGGCAATTTTGGGGAGAAATTTAACTTTGGATCTTTTTTTTTCTTCATTTCAGGCCAAACTGCAAACTTCTACGAAGAGCTGCGTCCACAGTTTTCCATGTAGGGGAACAAGGATGGCACCGCTGAATAGCTGTAGGTGTGCACTTTAAAGAAATGTATGGTTTGTGGGGGTTATTTTACAGGTAGGGGGTGTTTTGACTAAAAAACTGCAAGGAGTGCACTTAGAGAGTAGCCCCAAACTTTCCAGCTGAAATTGCTCAAATGTATTGCCCCTGTTTTGGGGTGTTTGGTGGCCCCGTCTTTAGGTGCACACTTGCATGTGGGGTATCGTTTTGTTCGGGAGAAGTTGCAGATTGATAGTGAGCAGGTTTTTTGTAGTTGTCATGGCAATTTTGGGGAGAAATTTAACTTTGGATCTTTTTTTTTCTTCATTTCAGGCCAAACTGCAAACTTCTACGAAGAGCTGCGTCCACAGTTTTCCATGTAGGGGAACAAGGATGGCACCGCTGAATAGCTGTAGGTGTGCACTTTCAAGAAATATATGGTTTGGGGGGGTTATTTTACAGGTAAGGGGTGTTTTGACTAAAAAACTGCAAGGAGTGCACTTAGAGAGTAGCCCCAAACTTTTCAGCTGAAATTGCTCAAATGTATTGCCCCTGTTTTAGGGTGTTTGGTGGCCCCGTCTTTAGGTGCACACTTGCATGTGGGGTATCGTTTTGTTCGGGAGAAGTTGCAGATTGATAGTGAGCAGGTTTTTTGTAGTTGTCATGGCAATTTTGGGGAGAAATTTAACTTTGGATCTTTTTTTTTCTTCATTTCAGGCCAAACTGCAAACTTCTATGAAGAGCTGCGTCCACAGTTTTCCATGTAGTGGAACAAGGATGGCACCGCTGAATAGCTGCAGGTGTGCACTTTCAAGAAATATATGGTTTGTGGGGGTTATTTTACAGGTAGGGGGTGTTTTGACTAAAAAACTGCAAGGAGTGCACTTAGAGAGTAGCCCCAAACTTTTCAGCTGAAATTGCTCAAATGTATTGCCCCTGTTTTGGGGTGTTTGGTGGCCCCGTCTTTAGGTGCACACTTGCATGTGGGGTATCGTTTTACTTGTGAGAACTTGTTCTTTCATATTTTACTTCATTTGAAAATTTTTATTGGATATTTTTTTCTCAAATTCACTTTTGTCTCTGTGACTTTGATGACATTTAATAAAAAAAAAAAAAATCCCAAAAAGTATTGTTGAATTTCTTAGTGATCTGTATACGCCAACTGCATTTAGAGCAAAAAACTACCCCAGACCCAAAAACCTAGCGGTGTGTAGTTTCTAAAAATACCTAACATATGGAGGTTTTTCACTTCTATCATTAGATATACCATGTTAACAAAGAGATGCGCTTATCGGTTTTGTTAAAATGTAAAATTATAGAAAATGTTGTTTTATTATTGGGGTGTCTTCTGGGCAAGAAAAGTGGGATACCAATACATATTTGGTATTGGTGGATTCAGCAGAGTCGGGGCTTTTATAAATAATAACATTTTTGTCAGTAAATGTAATTTTTCTTGAAAAAAAAACACAAAATAAAAACATATTTTTTTTTTTTTTTTTTTTTTTTACATATTTCACTCAAAATTTTTGTTACATCTCCTGAAAAAGTACATTTTTTTTTTACAGTGTTCAAGCCCAATTCGCTCCGAAAAAAACGATATATAATTTGCCTTATTTCATGTAGACTTTCTTGTCAAAAAACCTAAGCAAATGTAATGAGTGCAAAATGTCTCAAAATTGCTTGGCAGTAGATGTTCGCTTTTCGGACAAATTGGCTGGCAGTGAAAGGGTTAAATCAATTACAAAAACACCTTAGAAAAAACTTCTTATGAGAATAATCAGCCTCTGTTAGACTCAGCAGGCTGACCACAACATATCAAACCAAAATCTGCCATAACCAGGCCAGACATACCATGTTTACCATTTAGCATTACTTTTCCTCCACGCCAAGTCCTCTAAAAGCCTATACGCCTTTTAGTGGGGCTTGGCCACCCGTTGGCCATCCATATCCATCTGGATACGACATATGGATACGAATATGACATCTGGCCATGTTACAGGTAAGTAAGAGAGATCCTTTCTGATCATTTTAATAATATTAATTGAACTAGCTTTCCCTATATCATTACCACCAACATGCAATAACACTACGTTTGGCATACCCCACTTCCCATGCATTTGCGCAATAACAGGGATCACCCTATACCAAACCCCGAACTCCCATCCAAATAATTTTAACGGTATCCTTATCCAATTCTAAGTTGACTCAATTGATGTAAGAATCTCCTATAATCCAAAGATCAACAGTTGTACATCTGTACAAAGAGAAATTAATTAGTTGCAGAATAAACTAGTGCAGGTCTTACATAGGAGCGGAATCTATGTGACTGCCAGCGACCAATTTTTATTATATGTTCATCACTAAAGCCTAGTAATGAAGCTTGAGTCGCTGCTCCAATTCTGAAAGAATGTGAGCTAAAATGCGAATCCTGAATACCTATAAAATTGCAACATTTCTGAAAAACTCTGTTGAATTGAAACTTGGTAACCGGGGTGCAATCTTGATGAATAAAAAACAAGGATTCTATCTTCGGTCTGATTTCAGAAAATTTTTGAAAATTATGAACAGGACATAAAGAAGTGCTTTGGATTGGACCCAACCATATGACTTTACCTAACCCTAACTGGTCAGTCTTGGATTTTTTCAGAATAATCTTCAGCCTCTGTTTGTAAAGTGAAATGTCAGTAACATACAGCCCATTAATAGCAGTTTTGCTTGCAGCAACAAGCTCACTAATTCTAAATGCCCCAAAGTATGAAAGGGAAAAAAGGCAGCGAAAAAGTGCTACTTCAAAAAAGAAATTAAAGCATACTGACTGCAATGCAAATAATATATTGGACAATAAGTCAAGAGTGATGGGCTTTCTTAAATCAAAGGTTTGTGTTTGACCATATCTTTTAGCATCTGCTTAATTAAATGATTCTTGGTAATATCCAACAAGCCCTTTAATTTAAAGGAGAAGGAAAGGCTAAGTCACTTGGGGGTGCCAAAATGTTAGGCACCCCCAAGTGACTTAGATTGCTTACCTTTTACCCCGGGCTGGTGCCCCTGTACGGAGAGAACAGCACCAGCCCGGGGTAGCAGCGAGCGCTTCCTCCTTCCTTTTCGCATGCGCCGGCCGACGGATTGCGCCGGCAGAAGAAAAAGGAAGGAGGAAGCGCTTCCTACAGGTACCCTAGGCTGGTGCTTTTTTCTCCTAACAGGGGCACCAGCCCAGGGTACAAGGTAAGCGATCTAAGTCACTTGGGGGTGCCTAACATTTTGGCACCCCCAAGTGACTTAGCCTTTCCTTCCCCTTTAAGGAAGAAAGCAATGCCCATAATCTTTTTCTTAATATTGGCCACTGACTGTTTTGCTTTGTAAGCTTCGAAAATAAATTGTGACAAAATTGCTACCATGTCACTACCCTCTTGATGAACTTGAAACATTTCCCATTCATGCCATGCAGAACAATACGCGACCCATGTCTTTCTTGCTACTGAGTTGCCAACCAAGTCCATCACTCCATCCAGGTGATTTCCCAAATGTGATGAGGGCAAGGGGTACTCCTTGGGTCTGCATTCGCTTGAAGCTCCCTGAACAATTCTATCTGAAAACGGGAAAGAGCGTCCGCAGTGGTGTTAGTAAAACCAGGCAAATGTTTGGCCTTAAACTAAATGTTCAAATGTAGAGTTTTAAGTATGAAATGTCTTAATAATTTCCATACCGGAGGGGAACTAGTGGTCAGATTATTAAGTACCTGAACAACGCCTTGATTGTCACAATTTAAAATAATCCTTCTGTTAGCTAAAATATCCCCCCATAACTCTAATGCGACCACTATGGGAAATAATTCCAAGAATACTAAATTTTTAAGCAACTCAGTTCCCTGCCACTGTTCAGGCCACTTCTCAGCACTCCAATGACCTTGGAGAAAATCCCCATAACCACAGGAAGCCGCAGCATCTGTAAACAATTGAAAAGCTTCATTGTCTTGAAATTCAGACTGCCAACTGGACCTGCCATTATAAGTGCTGAGGAAAATATCCCAAATGGCTAAGTCCTCCTTTAACGGTTTTGGAATTCGAATGTGCCAATTTGGTTTATCAACCCCAGCTGTTAAAGCTGCGAGCCTCCTGTTAAAGACCCTTCCTGCTGGTATTATTTTTGTTGCAAAATTTAAATGACCGACTAACAATTGAAGTGTGATTTTTTGAGAACACAACCCCCACTTTACTAATTTTTTAAGTTTAAAGAGTTTGTCATCTGGTAATCTAAATTCCATTCTCTCAGAGTCAATCTCCAAACCCAAAAATTGAATAACGTTAGAAGGGGAAAATGTTTTTTCCTGGGCCAATGGAATTCCAAATTTGCTACACACCCACATAAAATGTTCTAAGTTAGACGCACATACATTGGATTTGGCTGAACCGACAAATAAAAAATCATCTAAATAATGAAGAATCATCCTTGAACCAGATTCTACCATCACAACCCACTCCAAAAAGGTAGAAAAAAGTTCAAAGTAAAAACAAGAAAGGGAACAACCCATAGGGAGGCATTTGTCAAAATAATATTGCCCACCAAAATGGAAACCGAATAACTTAAAGCAATTCGGATGAATGGGAAGCAAGCGAAACGCTGATTGGATATCACTTTTTGCCATCATAGCCCCCTTTTCACATTGATTCAGCAAAGACAATGCACGGTCAAAAGATGCATATGTAACTGAGCATAATTCAGGGTCAATCCCATCGTTTATAGACTCGCCTTTGGGATAAGAAAGGTGATGGATAAGTCTAAACTGACCCAATTCCTTTTTAGGGACTAAACCTAGTGGTGACACACGAAAACCTTCCAATGGAATATTATCAAATGGGCCCTCTACCCGGCCTAGGTGAAGCTCTTTCAATATTTTGTCTCTCACTATTTCGGGATTTGAGTGTACAGATTTGAGATTATCATAAATTGGCTGTAAGTTCATGTCTGCTAAATGGGGAATCCAAAAGCCTTCAGTAAATCCAAATCTAATTAGGGTGGCTTTCTCCTTGCTTGGATAAAGCTTTAAATAGGGCTCCATGTTTGCTAATTTCCATGGGGTTTTCGCCTTTTGCCATTTGATCTTTTCCAGGTCCTTTTGCTGAGGCATTAGTGACAAATTTTTTAAGGCAACGAAAGGCAGGATGGTTGCCCCCGCAGCCCGAGCACTCATGTTTATAGCGGCAATTTCCTTGCCACTTACAAACCGAGTCATTAAATGCCCAGCATGTTTTGGGTTTGGCCCCTGATTGTTTTTGGGTACTAACTGCTGTAGGGTTCTGTACTCTGTAAGACATCATACCCAGCCACAGATCTATGTCCTTAGTTCCCCATTCTAATTCATTGTGTACTGCTATTTTTTGCCTGAATTTCTCCTCATATATAAACCAACCTAAGCCACCAAAGCTCTTGTAAGCTTCTAGTACACTATCAATATGCTTAAATAACATAGGGGACAATTGTGGTTGTTTGGACGATAGTAAATTAGCATAAATACAAAAGGCCTGCAGCCAGTTTGAAAATGTTCTGGCTATAGGTCTCCTTCTGTCCTCTTTTGAGTCACCCTTGCGTTTAATGAATTCTTTCGCTGAGGGCAGCAAAGATAATAAATCTACATATTCTGCCTTATAGATTTTTTCCTTAACAAACATTGGTAAATGAAGGCCAAGAGATACCCTTACATGTAATTGTTTCTCTATGGCAAGCTTCAGGGATACCTGCACTCTTGGGAGGGGTTGTTATGGCCGGTGATGGGTGCAACATAGCATTCACCACACTTTGTATATAACCCCCGAGGTCATTAGCTACATCTGATGGCAAAGTATGAGAAACCAAGGTATTACCCATAATCCTGTGTCTGCGTTGGAAGCAACTACTGAGCCAGGAGGAGATATTGCTGGCCATTGGTAAGTATTCCCAGACCTGGTGACACTTGTAGCCCCTCTCCTGCTTCTTGCTTTTTTAACCGCTGCTGTGGCTTTAATTGCACTAGCCGAGCGCATAGCAACCGTTGCTCTTTTCTTTCCTCTTCCCCGTGCAGGTACAGGAACAGCCACCTCCTCCGAAGGCGTGTCAGAAGCTGGAGCCACAAATTGAGATAACAGAAGCAGCTCCTCCTGACCCGCCTCCTTTTGCAGCCATTCCCGTACCTCCTCCGCGTCGCCATCTTTGAGCACTCGCCGGACTTCCACAAGCGCAGCCTGCACTTGCTCCTCCAGGCTCGATGACGGAAAGGGAGGGGGTAAGCCCGTGCAGCGGCGCGGCTTTTAACCCCTCGGGTGACTCACCCGTCGCTGCGCCACCAATGCCCGCTCTCTCCCGCACTGCGGACCCCACCAGCCAATAGCGCACCCCCCCTTTGCCGCCCAAACTATTAACCCCTTCACACCAACCCCATGCGCACCCAGGGGGCATACACCCCCTGCGCCCTTCTTACTTGAAAAGGGAGTTCTTAGGCCTTTGGGGTTTCTTCTTTGCAAAGAACGCAGCGAATTCACGGCCAGTGCTGGCATAGCTTAGCTGGGTTGATGCCTCAGAGGATGCTTTGGTGTTTTTCATATCAAGGTACTCAGTCAGCAGGATCTACAAAAAAATAAATAAATAAATTAGTTTAGAACTACACAACTTTTTTAAAGCAATAAGATCATCAAGACTATTTTCTAAAGTGGTTTATGTTATTATAATGTCTTGGTCAACTGACCATTATATAGTTTTCTCTCAAAAGAAATATTGTGCAGTGCTGTTTATGATATTTCCACATAATGGTTATGACACATCATACACAACAAGTTCAAACATTTTTTCAAGGAATCATTCTCTGAGAAGCATGACAGGTTACTACTGCAAAAGAAGCAATGATCTCCGTTCAGCAGCGATAACGCCACCATTATCTATCCAGTGGAGCTGAACTTGCATAGAGTTCACTGGCTCTGCCAATTGTTTTCTTTACTAAATGCCAAGTTAAGCATCAAAACCGCTTTAACAGTGGAGTCTTCCATGAATTAAAAGAAATACACAAAACATATTTTAAAAGCCACAAAGGTATCAAGCTAAATAATCTGTAAAGTTTGATGTGTATAGTGCAAATTTAACCAGAGAACCCTGTTAAAGGTATGCCATTGTACACCCAGAAACCTCTAGCACAGTGCTGTCCAACTGGCGGCCCGCGGGCCGCGACCCCCCTCTGTGTGGCCCCCCACCTGTCTGGCTGCTTTGATGGCTTACCATTGAGTAAGAATTAAATGGTATCAGTACTGAGATTAACTGGCCCCCTGCATGGTTCTCACCTCAGATTCAGGCTGTAATCCCTCTGTATTGTTTAAAAATGTAATCCCCTGTGTTTTTCACACCTTTTAATACCTGCATGGTTCACCCCCTGCAGTGTTCACACCTCAGGCTCAGGCTGTAATCACTCCCATTGTTCACTTCTTCACACCTCAGACATAGGTACTGTAGGCAGAGTATGGCACATACAGCCAGCATAGGGCAGGTAGAGTATGGCACACACAAGAAGCATAGGTCAGGGAGGGTATGGCACACACAGGAAGGGTAGGGCAGGCAGAGTATGGCACACACAGTCAGGGTAGGGCAGGCAGAGTATGGCACACACAGGCAGGGTAGGGCAGGCAGAGTATGGTACACAGAGGCAGCATAGAGAAGGCAGAGTATGGCACACACAGGCAGGGTAGGGCAGGCAGAGTATGGCACACACAGACAGCATAGGACAGGCAGAGTGCTGCCTGTGTGTGCCATACTCTGCTTGCCCTTTGCTGCTTGTGGGAGGTGAACCTGGCAGGGGTTTGTTGTGGGAGTTTGTTAGCAGTTGGAAATAGCCATTAAATGGTCCCTAAGGTGTGTAATTATGTACTGGGGGTTGCTCTGCTATCCACAGGGGAGGAGGAGGCATATGGAATTTAAGGGTATATCTTAATATGACATAATTCTTTCACATATGAATGATGGTTGATATCCCCACAGTAAGGACCAAGCATTTGGGATTTTGCTGTGTTACCACCATTGTGATAAAATTGGTGTGGTTTGAAGTGGGTGTGGTTTCAAAAGGGGGAGTGGTCAAAACTGGCTTCCATTAGCGGCCCTCCACCATGTATGCTAGAGAAATTTCGGCCCTCGGCACCGTAGAAGTTGGACAGCACTGCTCTAGCATATGGGGGTTTGGAAGCAGACTTAACCCTTTCTAGCACAGGTGGCAATCTGGCAAGGTGAGTGGGTGAGGAAACAAGCCTCCTTAGTTGGTGGCTGCTTACAGGATCAATGCTTAGATTGAAATTTAAAAAATACAAATGAGTTAATGCATATTTCTATGTCCTTTAGTCAGTGCTCAAAGACTACAAAGACAGCCTGCTGTTCAATAACAAAATTCCTTTTGGCCTTTTCCTGTAAAAGCCAGCACACTTTTTCTTAGGAGTCCAGCATGATTAATTCTGGCATTTTGCTGTAAAAGCTCCATGTCGAAATAAGCACCTTGGTGCTTCACATTTAATTAAGGTGTCTAGACCTAGCTATCTTTCTTGCAGAGATATGAGTATATGTATTCTGTTATCTGTTAAGAGTAGTCCATTTTTGTAAAGTTTCTGAAATTACTTAACCTTTATTTGATGCGGTGTATGCATAGAAATTGCTTAATTCCTGATAAAAAATTGTTGGTATAAAATTTCAGAAAGAGAGGAAAGAACAATCAAAGAGGCAGGATGGAACTTATAGGTACAGCCAATCCTTCTCCCCATTACATGGTTTGGCTTTTAACAGCACACTCCTGTATCCTAGCATACAGGCTCTCAGTAGTAACTCTCAAATACACTTTAAAGATCTTCATTACCCTGTTAATATCGGTTGGATTTCTGGAGACAAACTACCTGATAAAGTCTAATAAAGTCTTTATGGTGCTGGTTTGTCTTAAGCTGGCCATACACATGGCGATCTTTCCATTAGTCACATGAAAGATCGTTCCAACCCTCCACTGACATTCAGGGCTGAATCGTCAGATATGGAGGTAGAAACAATAGGATTTCTACCTCTTTTTGTCGATTCAGCCCTCAAGGCAGATTTTGCTCAGGCGCCTTCAATGAATTATCATATGAAATATTGTGTTTGATTTGTATATTACAAGTTCATTGGGAACCAGCTCACAGAGTGTGCGAGAAGGGGGAAATTAAAGGGACTCTGTCGTGATTTTTATTATGTATTTTTCATATCTCAATTACACTGTTTACATAGAACATATTCACTCTACCATTTAAAATGTTATTCTTGAACCAACAAATGTATTTTAAGTTGAAAAATTGGTGTTTAGGCACCATCTCAGTGCATTGTGCCTGATACTAAGCTTTCAGAAGTAGCCAGCTACACATTAGAACTGCTTTTGGATAACCTATTGTTTCTCCTACTCCCTTGTAACTGGAGTCCCAAGCCAGACTTGAATTTTTTTACTACTGAGTGCTATTCTGATATCTACTGGGAGCTGCAATCTTGCTACCTTCCCATTGTTCTACTGATCGGCTGCTGGAAGGGGGGTGATACCAGTCCAACTTGCAGCTCAGCAGTAAAGAGTGACTGAAATTTATCAGAGTCACATTATTGTAATTAAAGCCACACATTACCACCTTTCTAACATATTTACTACGCTATATCATCCACTCCCCCAGAGAAAACTTCTATCTGTAGTATCATTCTGGTTCACAATATAAACTTCCCAACATTTGCAATCTATATTTGTGTAGCAGCAGCAATTTATACACCTGTATCTTTAATATAAATCTGCAAAGTGTATTTACGGCTGCCCTTTTCTCTGTAAAAGCACTTGCAAATTTACTGGCATAAATATGCATATACTTTTACTTTATTTTTAAGAACTTTTGCCAGTGTGCCCCTTTATTCTGCTGCAATGTTTCTGAAACCTTTTTTCATAAAGGGACCAATAGTTTCAATAATATAAATATTGGAATAGGGTGTTTTAAGAAACCAACAAACCACTGTAAGGGTGATATAAAAGAACAGCCAACCATTATAAGGTAAAGAAATGACTTTCAGTAACTATGAGTGCAACACATACATTGCGATTAGGACAAGGATAACAGTGAAAAGGGCTGCAAATAAGTAGTGGTCTAGTTTTTGGTATCATTACCACTAATAGGCCATTGGTTTGCCACAGGTGTTTTATAATGGCATATATGTTTTTATACAAATGGATAAAAAAAATCCTATTTTTCTAAATCCCTTGTTTTAGTCTTAAAGCGGACCTGTCACCCTAAGAAATAAGTCCAAATTATTTTCTATATTGTTAGTTGAGCAAAATAAACTTTACTTACTCTATATAAATAATATAAATCTTGTTTCCTTCCGTCTTGGAATTACTCAATCAAAGCAAGCAGGCAGGCACCATTTTGTGGACACTGTTATTAAGGCAAGCTTTGTATCATGTCAAAATCTTGTTTATGTGATAGAATGGGGGGCCTGATACCCAGGCCCATGCACTGGCTACACAGTTAGATAAGGAGGAGGGAGGGGAGAAGTGAGCTGTGCAGTGACATCTAGGAAGTGCTGAATGGAAAGCTAAAGTTACTGTCTGCCCCACCTCTATGCCTAAGGCATAGAGGCGGGGCAAGCAATATATGATTGACAACTGTGATTTTTAAATGCCTTTATAATGGGTTTGGATGTGTTAATATAAAAATGAATTTGGGTTTCATGTTTAATTTGAACAGGACTTTTATTATACAGATTTTCATGTCTGGGTGACAGGTCCACTTTAATCACCTGCAACTCAGCCTGTTATAATCACTGGCATCATAATATTCTCTAAAAAGTTGATGTCGTTTACTTCATTTCAATTTCCTTATCAAATTTATATAGCACTACTTTTGTATGCAGAGCTGTACAGAAGTACAATAAATTAATAAACAGAGGGTCATTGCTATAATAGATGAATAAATAAAAATTACAATAATAAATACAAATGAATACAAAGTACAGTTGCATTGGAGATTCCACAGAGCTAAGTGAAAAGATACAAGAGGATGGAGATCCCTGCCTTGTAGAGCTTACATCTAAATGAGAGGGTAACTTGAAGACACAAATAGGAGGGTATTTAGAGCTGCAGGTTACAGTGCCAGTTCCCAGTTCAGGTGTGATCCCAATGCTCCCAATGTAGTCTTTTAGTTTACTTCTGAAGATGATTCTCTCCAGAGGAATTCAGGGATGGCATTTCCTGAATGACATTTATAATTGTTTCTAGTTTGCCAATGCAGCTGGCCACTCTGTAGCATTTCCCACATACAACAAGGGGTTAATATTTTCAGTCATTTTATTAAGTGAACCTGCAAGATGACAGACCTACTTGCACCTCAGGCCTTTTCTGAACGTTTATGATGCTTGAGCAATTAAATGCCCTCTTTCTAAAGTTTTGCTAAAGTGCCTCCATACAGCAAAAAGGTTTTAATTTGTGTTTTCATTGAATTAAGAGACATTAGCAAACCCACATTAATGGTGTTTCTAATTGGACAATTGGCATTGCTAATGGATTTAATTCTGTTTGCAGCTATTTCATTACCCAAATTACCCTAAATGCTTTTCTGGTAATGTGTTTTTTAATACAGTATAAAGGTACATTGTTTAGCTGTTAAAAAATAAAGTTAGCCCCACTTTTACAAATGCAGGTGCTAGTATTGTGCTTTATTTTCACTGGCATGATATGATTAATATATATACTGTACTTGGCAATAAACTTTTAGGGGCAGAATGCATTTTCATTACACTTAGGGCCAAATTTAGTTTTGATTATTATTTTTTTGATTAAAGCTGCAAGCTTTTTTTTTTTTTTTTTATAATCTCTTTATTTATCAGTTTTTTATTTACACGTTAAATAGTAACAACATCGGTGACACGGGTTATAATGTCCTCTGATCCGGGTTGTGCAAGCTTTATTTTGTGTGGAATACCAAACACTCGATTTGTGTACAATATATTAATTCAAAATAAATTATCTATACTACTGTTACTCCTAGTCTACTCAGCAGATTATCCAAATCCTGTAGTATTCCTGCATAATTCAACCATTGGTCTTCTATCTTGGTTTACAACTTATTAATGGTCGCGGTACAGTCAATACATGCGATATGTTATTTTATTCCGTAACTGGTTATAATTTTTTTTTTTTAGTAAGTATAACATTTTTGTACTTTTTCAGAAAGATCAGTAAACTATGATATTTAACCAAAAGCAGAAATGTGTTACTCAGAAAGAACTATGGAAAAACATTACATTAAAAGAGTTAATTAGACATACTGTACTGCTTGGCCAGTACAGTATGCCTAATTAAGACAATCTGATCATTTCTTGTAAACCACCTACTTATGATCTATACAACAAAATAACAGTAAATATATAGAATGAAAAATCAAAATGATTTAAAATTAAAAATTAAATTGTTTCCATATACAAAATTACTTAAAGCAACAGAATTATTTGCTTGCTGTGTACTATTTACAAATAGAGTTTTTTTCCTATCACTATAACCCTTCTCTGATACTTACTATTACTCTTATGTCTATTCTGCTACAAAGTGTTTCTTCCATTGCCTCTAAGAAGTAATCACTACGAGTGTCAGACTGGGCTGGTGGGACTCTGAAAAAAAAAAACCCACTGGGTCCCAACAACCTAGACCTGAGCCCAAACTTTGGTGCTCCACCACTGTCGGGCAGTCAGTTGATGGGGGCCTCTGGGGTAACAGCCTTGTGGGCCCCACACACCCCAGTCCGATGCAGATTACAATTTCCCCTAAGGGGTTTTGGGCCCCCTGGAGTGACAGTCTCGGTGGGACCTGCACAGCCCAGTTCGATGCTGATTACAACCACTCCTCCATTTAGCCGTATTAAGCTTACAATTGTGTTCAACACAACAATTCGTGGTTTTCATTTTCTCAATAAAGTAAACACTGCTACAATACAGAACAAACTTAAATATGACGTATTTCTGCAAATGAAGTCAATAATTACTACTTCTTGAATTAAACAGATAATCAAACAAAAGGTAGCATGTGAAAAAGTCTAATCATCTCCACTGAATTTACTGGCACAAGGTAGAGAGTACAGTTTGACTTGTATGGGGGCTAGGCTGAAGTGCTGAGTATATAGTGATCTTACAGTGCCAATTTTGAAGGTCACATAGGAAATATAACTTAATAAATTTTAAGCCCATATTTCTATAAATATATAATAAGAACACTCCTTTGAATGCAAATCCTTACACAATATAATAAGCATAACCTTTTGTAAATGAGCCCATTTGGCTCTTTGTGATGTTTATTCAAGGAAAATGCATAGAAGTATATACATTCCCTCCAAACAAACATGAAAACAGTGCATGTACAGCAGATACATATTTGTAAGCCCCTATTCTCTAGAAGAAAGCTAAAATTGTGTCTGCCATTTTTTTAACATAATAATTTAACACCTTATGTATCCTGTATATTAGAAAGATATATCTTTTTAAAATAAATCTAAGTATAAAAATACTGCCTTAAACTTTTCATTTTGTCCTAAAGGATCAGCAGCAATCACTTTGCCAGAAATACATGAAATGCTAAAGATGAGGAAAAAAACAAGCTTTTTATAGTGCAGGGGGTAAAAAGAATCAAGGTCATTGTATGTACACATAACCTTGAGAACATACAGCAGATATATTTCACTATAACAAGCTGCTTTCTTTCTACCTTGTTTTGATCCACATAGTAAGACATTACATACTTTGTGCAGTTTTCTGTCAGCTTTACTTTGATCCTGTTTAAAATGATAAAATATAGGGTCCATTATATTCCGCTGTCTATTCCCTTGCTTGTAGTGTCAGGAGAATTATAATTGCCCGACACTGTATTTTTCATAGCCTGTGCGTGGGCTTTCCTTAACCTAATGACTCCACTATCTAAACTCAAAGCTTAAAATGAGCATTTGAAAAAAAAAAAAAAAAAAAAAAGTAAAACTGAGAGATGGTAAAAGTCCAAACATAAGTCACCCTGCACCTAAAAGTAAAGTGTTCTATTAGCTGCCTCTTTGGCACTGCTATGACAGCTTCAGTTTTACCAACATTTTTACACGTCTGTTAGTTTTCTACAACAAGATTTACTGGACATATTTAATCACAAACTGAACTGAATTTCGGATAGCCATTGCTATTGGACATCTGCATATGTAATTTGAGAGTCAATTAATAAATATTTTCTCTGAAAATCTGTTTCAAACTCTTTGGTCCCATTGATTGTATCCTCATTTAAAAAGGCTGAAGTTTTGTTAAGTTTTAAGAAATGAATTACTTATTTTATTTATAATATAATGATACTTATGTCTCATTGTAATTTAGCATCAAACCCATGTTCCATGTCAAAGAATATGAATTTTTCTGCAGAGAAAAATATATGACTTACTTCAGCATCAAGTATCAGAGCTTAATCCTATGTGGCACTTGCTACTAAGCTTATGTTATTAGAGGGTCTTTCATGCAGCACAACAAACATATCTGTTGCCAAGCAAAAAAGGGGTTGGTACTTCAGTGAAAATACCAAACAAGCTCAGAATGACCCCTTCAGAGGTTTCAGAAGATCTTGTTAGGTGCCATTACTTGTAGGAGTTGAATGAAACAATAGTACAGTACCTTCTACAGTATTCTGAACACGTTGGAAGAACACATTGGAAGAACAGGGAAGATCAGGCGGTGTGCCACTGCAAGCTGTGCTAACAGCCTTACTGAAGGGATAAACACTAGAGACTAGAGACAGTGATCTGCTATTTACACATGCCTCTGAATGTCCACAATGAAAAAATGAGGGAAAAACAACAAATCAGTCCTGGTTTTACACCCATTATATACATATTTATTATTATTATTTCTGTGGTATTCTAATCATTTATTAAAAGATCCAATTGAAAAAGCATGAAGGAAAAATGTGAATTTTAGCGCAAAAATACATAAATTGTGGTGAAAAAAGAGAAACACAAACGTTAGTAAATAGCGTTTGAGGAGTTTTATCTATAAAATGCAAGCACTACAGAGACATTTTCATAGCCAATTTAAAAAAAAATGTTTATGCCTCATATATTTAAACAATACATGGTAGTCATATACAAAAGTTCCATTGTCAGATCCAGCTCTACACTTCAGAACCCCAGCCATCTATAAATTCTAAATTCAATTAAAGGAGATATACATACTCCAGATCAACTGACTATAGTAGAATAAATTTGTATTTTGCAGCATTTTGGTTTCATACTTCATATAGTATGCAGCTTGATATGTAATTTATGCTATTAATATCTCTTTAGAATACATGCAATATGTATATATTTTATAATTATCTGAATAATATTTTCAAATGCAGTAATTAAATATCAAGTACAGTAAGCTGTCAGATATCTGACCTACTGTTCCCTACGGAGCCTTCCCCAAACTAGAAAGACAGTCTTTAGTGATGAGCAAATTTTTTTTTTTTTTTTTTTTTTTTTTTTTGCCAGGCATGAATTTGACTGTTTTGTGAAATGCCCAAAAAACTAGCACTAGCAGCATAAAATTATCCCACCCAATAATTTTTCTTTTTTTTTTTTTTGACGCACATCATTTTACATGTTTCGCAAAAATTCCATTGAAACGGGACAGAGTGGCTCATCACTAATTGTCTTACTTTAAAAGAATCTTTCTGGATTTCTAGACAACATTTATTTATGACCATTGCAAATGACCTCTGCTAACTGGGACACAAGAACTACATGATTAAATAATGCTGATGTTATCTGCAATACAAGCTTTATCATCTATTTTGGGTGTATGACAAATAAAAGAAACTGGCTTTTTTTCAGTTTCAGATTGTTACACTTTTTACAATTTAAGGTTGCAGTCATAAAGACACCATTTATTCCTCAAAGTAATTTGTCCCTAAAAGCAGCAAACAGATCTATGTTCAGGAGACAAAGCCAAATGCTAGAAAAGTACAAGGGCCATGAGATATCCTGAAATGTTACTGCTGACAGCACACAACTAGTCTCCTCTGGCAATCTGAAACTCTAATCAATGTCCAGTAAGGCCAACTGAACTCTATCCCAGAGACTGAGGAGTGCACAGAGAAAGCTGCTCACAGCAAGATTTAGAAGCAAGTGGTGCTGTGTCTAGTCCAGTGGAGCTCTGTCTTGGCATGGCTTAAACCAGTGCTGTCCAACTGGCGGCCCGCGGGCCGCATGCGGCCCTCGACCTCCCTCTGTGTGGCCCCCCACCTGTCTGGCTGCTTTGATGGCTTAACTTTGTGTTAGCCTTAAATGGCATCAGTACTGTGATTAACTGGCCCCCTGCATGGTTAGCACCTCAGATTCAGGCTGCAATCCCTCTGTATTGTTTAAAAATGAAATCCTCTGTGTTGTTCACACCTTTTAATCTCTGTATTGTTCACCCCCTGCAGTGTTCACACCTCAGGCTCAGGCTGTAATCACCCCATTGTTCACCTCTTCACACCTCAGACATTGTATGTACTGCCTGGCCTATGCAGCCTGTGTATAGGCAGCATAGGGTAGGCAGAGTATGGCACATAGGTAGCATAGGGCAGGGAGGGTATGGCACCCACAGGCAGCATAGGACAGACAGAATATAGCACACACAGGCAGCATAGGGCAGGCAGAGTATGGCACCCACAGGCAGCATAGGACAGGCAGAGTATAGCACACACAGGCAGCATAGGACAGGCAGAGTTCTGCCTGTGTGTGCCATACGCTGCCTACCCTATGCTGCCTGTGAGAGGTGAACCTGGCAGGGGTTTGTTCTGGGAGTTTGTTAGCAGTTGGAAATAGCCATTAAATGGTCCCTAAGGTGTGTAATTATATGCTGGGGGTTGCTGTGCTATCCACAGGGGAGGAGGAGGCATATGGATTTAAGGGTGTGTCTTAATATGACATAATATAATTTTTCAACATATGAATGATGGTTGATATCAGCGACCATTGTGATAAAATGGGTGTGGTTTGAAGTGGGTGTGGTTTAAAATGGGGGAGTGGCCAAACTGGCTTCCATTAGCGGCCCTCCACCATGTATGTGAGAGAAATTCCGGCCCTCAGCACCGCAGAAGTTGGACAGCACTGGCTTAAACAAACCAATATAATTACCTATCAAATCTTAGAATGTCTTGAGCATATTGCAGATACCGGCATCTGTAGATTATTTGATGTTCCCATGACCTATACACTATATATATGTTTTGATGGGATTTAGTAGCTGTGATATCAACAAGAATGCATTTTAAGAGGCATTTTTTGTGCAAAATATGAATTCCTTGAGGCAAATGTATTTTACAAGCCATATCGTAAATAGATGCAGTCTACTTAATCTCACGGGAAGTATGCTAGTCAAACTACTATTGTGAAGACGAACACTACAAAAAGAGCAAAAACTTAACACACAAAGATTTTGGGTTATGCGTGCAAGCCCTATCTTGGACCTACTTGATATCCTTTTCTTGGTCTCAGAGTGTGTTTGTGTGGCACAGAGCGCATACGAGGCCCCTCCAGAATAGATTTGTAAGTGCAAAAACACTTTTATAAAGTTCTCCAGTTTACACATATTTGCTTCCACACCTTAAATGTAATGCCGAAATGTGTTACAGGTGGCTGTGGCACAGTAGTCTACTTCTGCTCTACAAGCCTACCTGTTCTTCCCACCACTTTTTAGAGTGGACATCCTGTAAAGTCTGCATTGACAGAAGGGCCTCTTGGGAATTTTGGAGTTACCAGAATATCTTTTTTCTGCAATACAGACTGGTCAGTGCAGTAAACCCTACCCAGATTATTTAAGCATTGTTTAAAAATGGCAAATCTGTTTAATATACTATCCTTTTCTACCTTTTGTTTCTCGCTCTTCTTTCCTACCGTCTGCCTTTACCTGTGATCTTGAAATGATCTTGGGATCTGAGGTGGAGCCAGCCTTTATGTACGTATGTACAGTGGTGTGAAAAACTATTTGCCCCCTTCCTGATTTCTTATTCTTTTGCATGTTTGTCACACAAAATGTTTCTGATCATCAAAAACCGTTAACTATTAGTCAAAGATAACATAATTGAACACAAAATGCAGTTTTTAAATGAAGGTTTACGTTATTAAGGGAGAAAAAAAACTCCAAATCTACATGGCCCTGTGTGAAAAAGTGATTGCCCCCCTTGTTAAAAAATAACTTAACTGTGGTTTATCAATTTCAATTTTCAATTTCAATATCAATTTCTGTAGTCACCCCCAGGCCTGATTACTGCCACACCTGTTTCAATCAAGAAATCACTTAAATAGGAGCTACCTGACACAGAGAAGTAGACCAAAAGCACCTCAAAAGCTAGACATCATGCAAAGATCCAAAGAAATTCAGGAACAAATGAGAACAAAAGTAATTGAGATCTATCAGTCTGGTAAAGGTTATAAAGCCATTTCTAAAGCTTTGGGACTCCAGCGAACCACAGTGAGAGCCATTATCCACAAATGGCAAAAACATGGAACAGTGGTGAACCTTCCCAGGAGTGGCCGGCCGACCAAAATTACCCCAAGAGCGTAGAGACAACTCATCCGAGGGGCCACAAAAGACCCCAGGACAACATCTAAAGAACTGCAGGCCTCACTTGCCTCAATTAAGGTCAGTGTTCACGACTCCACCATAAGAAAGAGACTGGGCAAAAACGGCCTGCATGGCAGATTTCCAAGGCGCAAACCACTTTTAAGCAAAAAGAACATTATGGCTCATCTCAATTTTGCTAAAAAACATCTCAATGATTGCCAAGACTTTGGAGAAAATACCTTGTGGACCGACGAGACAAAAGTTGAACTTTTTGGAAGGTGCGTGTCCCGTTACATCTGGCGTAAAAGTAACACAGCATTTCAGAAAAAGAACATCATACCAATAGTAAAATATGGTGGTGGTAGTGTGATGGTCTGGGGTTGTTTTGCTGCTTCAGGACCTGGAAGGCTTGCTGTGATAGATGGAACCATGAATTCTACTGTCTACCAAAAAATCCTGAAGGAGAATGTCCGGCCATCTGTTCGTCAACTCAAGCTGAAGCGATCTTGGGTGCTGCAGCAGGACAATGACCCAAAACACACCAGCAAATCCACCTCTGAATGGCTGAAGAAAAACAAAATGAAGACTTTGGAGTGGCCTAGTCAAAGTCCTGACCTGAATCCTATTGAGATGTTGTGGCATGACCTTAAAAAGGCGGTTCATGCTAGAAAACCCTCAAATAAAGCTGAATTACAACAATTCTGCAAAGATGAGTGGGCCAAAATTCCTCCAGAGCGCTGTAAAAGACTTGTTGCAAGTTATCGCAAACGCTTGATTGCAGTTATTGCTGCTAAGGGTGGCCCAACCAGTTATTAGGTTCAGGGAGCAATTACTTTTTCACACAGGGCCATGTAGGTTTGGATTTTTTTTCTCCCTAAATAATAAAAACCCTCATTTAAAAACTGCATTTTGTGTTTACTTGTGTTATCTTTGACTAATAGTTAAATGTGTTTGATGATCAGAAACATTTTGTGTGACAAACATGCAAAAGAATAAGAAATCAGGAAGGGGGCAAATAGTTTTTCACACCACTGTATGTACAGAGAATACGACAACTATGAAGGGTCTAGGAAAGTACTTGTAATCATAGATCTTTTTGATAGATTTAAGCTTCCAACTAGCAATAATCACTTCTGAAGTGGCTCGGCCTTTCCAGACAGTAGCATAAACAGGGGCATCAGCGTGCCTGTATCAAGACTCTTTAAGGAAGATCCTGAAGGCCTGGACTACAATTAGTATGTGTAGATTCAGGCAAAAGGATGGTAAACTTATTTCTAGGGTTATATGAAAACTAAACCTTTGTAAGGAAGCTTGGATCTGTCCTGGCGTCTACTATACACTGAAGGATAGGAACCAGGGTCTCCCTGCATGAAACAGCAGCAATCTCAGAGATATTGCCTTTGACAGCTCCCATTGACGTCTATGTGAATGTGACAGTTTTTAGATAGCATATATTTACATCGACGATTTTTGTGATTTTGACACATAATAAAAGGCAAAAATGTTGCATTTTCTTTTGCTCAAACAATCACAAATTTTAGAAAAAAAAATAAGTAAGAACAATAGTGAATGGCCTCCTTAGAGTCACCACAAAGCTACAAAGGAATTTTAAATAGATCCTTTAAAGTGATAGTGACATGTTCCTTTAGATCTTGTAGCAACATGTCAGTATTACTAGGGGGAGTTTAGGCATCAACTCCTTTCCCTTATCACCCTATATAAAATCAGAGAACCAAAGTATTTAGTTAATTATGTAGTGGTAACTTTAATCAGGTTCTAAATATAATGATAAATGAGAGCCAAGACCAACACCAACATAATCAGACTATAAAAAAATTGCTCTAAGTTCACTCAGCATTACAACAGGACATAGCCACAAGCAGTGTTGGGACAACTGGTAACTTTTTATTATTACTGATAATGATGCTTTTAACGTTCACTTACAAATTAATGGATAAAATTAGTATGCTCTCTTCAGTTTTTGAATGGGCTGCTTAAAACACTTACGTGGCATGGTGCCTGAAATTTTGCTCATACATATGTTATCCCTAGATTAAACAGAAAGAGCACATGCAGTACTGTAAAATATATCATGAACAGTAGTGTTGGATAATCTGATTAGAATAAACTATAGTGATACACTTGTTGTTTAACAAATATACTAGAAAATGTCTGATAAAAAGCTGTGTTTGGATTAAAATTTGTTTACTATGCATGTTTATTAACTGTTCTAAGTCAACATACACAAAGTGTGTTTTGTATTCCCAACACAAGCTGCTCATCCCATATTTAATTCTGCACATTCCCTGCACTGAATCATCCACTCTCATTGATTGTTCTACTAGGCCCCATTCACTAAATAGCCACAGTAAGTTTTGTTGTGACAACTGAGCGCTTAATTGTATTGTTCTGTGAACCATGAATATTCATTGCAGCCAAGCAACAATTAAATGCTTTGTCAGTAAGCATGTTAAGCTGAGGGGAGGGCATGTCCAAAATGCAATCTGTCAGCCTGGCTGCAAGAAGAAAAGTAAAACTATGCTTTAGTGATGAGGAGTTAAGACATATAAAACACAATGTTTATCCAGGAGGAGTGTTACTGCATGCTGTGAGCAATTAAATTACTTTCAGCCTGTAAGATGGAGGCAATTCCCACTAACTTGCAAGCTCAGCACTGTAGGGCTATGTTTTTAGCATTAATATTAACAAACATGATATGTACAGATAGCTGTCTGATGCAAAACAATAAAATACAATTTTATGTTTTTTGTTTTTTTTTTATCACAGTTAAACTGCTATTCTTTATTGCCAAAGCCACCGTCACTCTTTAAAGGAGACCTTTAAAAGGAAGTTTTTAATGTTACGTAACCTATTTTTTGGTAAACAACAAAAAAAGTCTGATACGTATTATATAGAATAATGTACCCACTAAAATAAAGCATAGCTCCCAACTGTCACGGTTTTTGCGGGACAGTCCCTCTTTTAGCAGGTCAGCCTGCAGTCCCATATTCTTATTGAAAAGTCTCTAAATTCCCTTTGATCTCCTGCGCTGAACGCTAAAAAGGATACAAGTTTAAGTAAAAAGTAGCTTTTTGCAGAGAGCCAGAAATCTTAACAAGCTTCACCCGCACTTAATTAAATTTTTTCTCAGAAAATAAGTGGGCTTCTGGCAGAGAGCCAAGAAAGTTAAAAAGCCACACCTGCACTGAGATACAATTGTAACTAATAAGCTAAACAGGTCTCTTGGGGGAACGGAGACTTGCAGGTTAAGGGGCAATTTCAGCTTTTAGCAAAACTGTAATAACGCATAAAACAAGACCCCAAAATCCCTAGAATTGTGTTCACACTTTAAATAACCTGCCATATTTATTTAAATGGGAGTGGTATTTGGGGGGGGGGGGGGGGGGCGTGTTATAGCTTTCCTTTTCCTTTAAACAGTTTCCTACATCAACTTTCAAATACAAAGTTCATATAACTTTGCACAAGCACAAACTCCAATGTTTTAATATCAGTGCATATGTACACTATGGCATTAAACTATTATTTTGCTATGTAGGGGAGAAGAAATGGAGCACCCACTAGACACAGACACACCCCAGCTAACAATGTAAATAATTTAAAAGAAACTAGAATTAAAATGTTATCAATGAAAATATCTGTAGCAAATGTGCTTTATTCTATTTGCAAATTCTTCCAATAAACAAACATTTGTTTAAGGTCAATGTTAAATTACATACATGCCTTCAAATAGTACTTAATTTAACATAAAAGTCCTAGGTCTATGATGAAAAAGGTAGTGTGGCCATCCCCCCCAAGGGACATAGCTATAGTGGGGTCACTGTGAATATAAGAAAGTGGATATGGGAGGCGTGGGACATGCCTAACAGTTTACTTAAAGAATGTAGAAAATTACATACATGTTGATATATTTATGATTGTATTGATGTTAAATAGAACACCTTGTAGACATTTCTTTAAACAAAAATGTTATTTTTCGGTGCGCTTGTGTTAAACAACCATGGATACAGAGCCTAGTCAATAAAAATTAGGTAATGTTGAGGTATAAAGGGCTATTTCAGCTTCAAAAGTCACAGATGTTATGTCATGCTGAAATTTCTTGCTCTGTTAGTAGCTCTGTTCCAGTTAAAAAAAAAAAAAAAATCTGCAACTATATACAACAAAATACTACACAGTAGGTCTACTGGAAAACCTAGCATAATAAAAGAACCACTAAAAGTAAAGCCAAGAAGTCTATAAAGAAGCAGTATTTCAACTAATACTTGAAATAACATACTATATCAGTAGAGTTTTTCTGATTATTTTCTCCTAATATCTACTTTGGCAAAACTAGTCAAAACAGAAACAGAAGGGTTAGCTAAAAAGAGATCTTTCTTTATACCAAAAACAGAAAGATTAAATATAGGCAATGAGCAATATCAAAATCCATTCTGGTCCTTCCCTCTGCACTAATTGATAACTAATCTAATTCTCACCATATATCTACACCTGTCTCTTCAAGCAATAAACCTTTTGCAATAATGCCACAATAAATTTAACAAGGTAGGGACTGATTTGTGATGAGGCAAGTACATTAAAGCCAATTATCTCCAGAAAGAAATTGAATAAGGTGGTTACATATAATAAAAATGACAACCCATCCTCGACTGAGAAACAGACCGTAATTTGTATTCCAAATGCATTTTTAGAGGAAAAAGTAATCACTTTAATTAAGAACATTGGAATACAGTTCTAAGTAAATTAAGGTTTAATTAAAAAAGGAAAACATTTACAGAAAGAACTGCTGCCATCAATAAAGATAAAGAAGTATCAAGTATTAGCCTGTCACATTCAGAGAGGTGGGAAAAGGCAAAGATGTTCTCTCTTTTCAAACTCTAACACAGCAGTTTTATACTCAACTGTTGCGTTTAAGGGCTCTGGTACACGGGGAGATTAGTCGCCCGAGTTGCCTTCCCTCTGCCATCCCACCGGCGAACATGTAAGTCGCCGGCGGGATGGCAGACGCGGCGGCGCGATTTCGCGCAAATCGCCGAAAAAGACTCGCGAGGCTTTTTCGGCGATTTCCCGAAATCGCCCCGCCGCGTCTGCCATCCCGCCGGCGACTTACATGTTCGCCGGTGGGATGGCAGAGGGAAGGCAACTCGGGGAGATTAGTCGCCCGCGAGCAGGGAGTTTTGCCGCGGGCGACTAATCTCCCCGTGTACCAGAGCCCTAAAGGACTGTTTTCCAAACGCCTCTAACAAAATGATTGGGACTACCTAGTCAAAAATATGAAATACTTCTCTTAAAGTGATACTGACACCAAAAAAAAAATCTTATCAACATGTTAATCTACATTCAAACCTACCTATAGGTCATGTTGACTATTTTTTTCTGAAAGTTCTGGTTCTCTAAATAAATCCTATAAGAGATCCTGGACCCGACTGTCTGGCAACCCGACTGTAGCTTCTCAAGCTGCCTGTCAAAAGAGGAGCTAGCAGACGTCACAAACCCTCTCTTTTCACTTTCCTATACTTTGAGCCGGCATAAATAAACACGTGACCCTCACATTGGCAGTATAAGGAATCTCCTCTCCGTTGCTTGCTTCAAGGTACTCACCCTCCCACCCCCCCCTGCTCCTTGTACAATCAGATAGCAGACACAGAGATTTCCGTTGCCTGCCTGCTTCAAAGAGCAGGGACTTGAGCTAAGCCTTCATGTGCTATGAACTAAGGAGCACATGAAGGGAGAAAGGGCGGCACAGGTCGGGGAGACTGGAGAAAGATTTAAAATATTGATAAATGGATGGATATCAATCATTCCACTTCTCCACTACAAGTGAAAAAGATTTCTGACAACTTGCTTAGGCCTGACCTTCCCTGAAATTTTAGCCCATGAGCAAAACATAGATGCTAAAAGAAGACTCTAGAACCCTAGAATTTCATCAAGGGCGCTACTTGCCACTGCTGACGTGAATGAGTCTACCGTAAGAAAAAGGCTGCACAAATTAGATCTACATAGGAGGTATGCTAGGAGGAAAACTCTGTTGTTCAAAAAGCATATTTCACCCATAAACACCTAGAGGCTTTTTTTTACTAGGTTTTCAAAGGCAAGGGGAAAAAAAAAAGAAAAGCAAACCCTTGGAGAAAACCAAGCACTGTTTTTACTGGAATTTGACACCAACTGTAAAGCAGGAAAATGTTATGGTTTAGGGCTGCTTCACTTTATTTAGGCCAGGGCAACTCAACGTATACAACCCACTATGAATTCTTCATTGTACCAGTGGATGGTTGAGGATAATGTAAGATCATCATCTGTTGAAAGATTGAATCTCAGCTGAAAGTGGACCTTTTAACATGACAATGACCCTAAACAGTCAAAAAATAAATAAACTAACTAACTGAGGGCTCTGGAAACATGCAGGGGGGGAGGTTATTTGAAACAAGCTGTGCATGTCACAAATAAATGAATATATGTTTATGTTTAATAAAGTCACATTTTCATAGTTTTTTTTGGCATCATTATAAACTGCTTGAACGCAGATCAAATATTGATATGTTCAAATATGTTAAAGGAAAAACCTTACATGAAGTCTACTTACATTGTACACACACACACACACACAAAACAATACACATTTTTTTCTTTTTCCCTCCCTAAATTACAGTAATTTATTTAAACTTGTAACTGCATTTTTTTTTTTTTGCTGATGAAGCAATACTCATAGGCAAATTCTCTCCAACTTTCCTGCAGATCCTTAGGGGTAATTGCATGTCATTTTCCTTGTGCCTATATTACTAAAACTTAATTTACAAAGGAGCCATAAAAAACACATTTTAGTGCTAATGAGGAAACCAAAATGTCTTAGGAAGCAATGTCAGCACAAGACCTATTTGGTATTATAAGCCACCAAAGAGTTCCATGACCATATATGTAACTTTTAATATCCTCATATTTTACAACAAGGGATAAATTAGTTATTATAACACACAAGTTTAGTGACAAACATTAAATTCATGGTCACTGATTATAACTAATGACATCACTAAGCACAGTTTATAAGGGCATCATTTACAAGATGTCTCTTGTGTATTATACAAATATATATATTGGCACAGACTGTGTCTTACCTGAAGAACTGTCTGGATTTTTACCCATACTTCAGGCATGTCATAAAGTTTTATGTCGCCATCGTGTTGGCTGGTGGGAGATAAGACAGTCTGCTGCAGATGTCCCAGAACCACTGAATGGGCTGTGGCCACAGCATTGAACTTATCAAAAAGTAGCTCCAGCAGCTCAAGAAGCAACCTGTGCAAAATGGGAGATAACAATGACAGCATAAAAATAGTGCAAAATCTTTACAGCGATGGCCTACAATGGTTTTTTTCAGGGAGAACTTCCCTTTCTCAAATGTAAGTACCCATTCAAAAGAATAAATATTCTCTACCAATGAAGACAATGGTGGTGACAACAGAGTACTACATAGAAATTGTTTCGTTAGTGTTCATAAACAGTCTCCACCTGTCAGCACCAACATCTGCCACAGGCAGAGTGGTTTCTAGATGGGAAAAATTAGCACATTTTAAATTATGACGAGATCTAACTAAGCACAGTTAGGCAAAGCCACACACTGATCCATCCCAACCCACTTATCTTTCCGATATGCCCCAACCCTTTGTGGTTCAGCACAGTCAACTTTTTTCAAGGTTCTAGATTTTGACCGAAACGTCGATTTTTGCACTCTGTATTTTTAATGTTTCACCCAGCACCCAGGCATTTTTACCATTGTGGTGTGTGCCCTCCTTGTATGTTTATTTTATATATATATATATATATATATATATATATATATATATATATATATATATATATATATATATATATATATATATATATAAATATAGAAAATATAGATGGTTTGTCCCTGAGGAAGAGCACAGATTGTGCTCGAAACGTTGGAATTTTTTCAATAAAACCACTTTTTCTTTTGTATCAAGTCCCTGTGTGTGCGGCACTCTTTCTACTATATTTTTGTTTTTTGACCTGCACCAAGGGCATTTGGACTTGTATAGGGTGTGCTCCTCCCTGTATAATATATATATATATATATATATATATATATATATATAAATATAGAAAACCAAAAACCTAAAGCAATTATGATTCATTTGTATTGTTACTTATATTTTTTAAAAACGTATTTTCCTTTTTGGCCTTCTATTCCATCCGAGCTTTTATACTGCATCTTGGTTGTTAGGGTAACTAAGCCCCAGACAGCAGTTAAAATTGCAAGAGTTACAGATAAATAAAAATCTAAATATTTCAAAAACCACAGAGAGAAAAAGACAATTAACTACAAAAGTTCTGAGAATACTGCTGTCCGACTAAAAGTTAATTTTAAAGGGAAACAGCTTCCTTATTTATGCCTTATTTTTTATAAATATTAATCCAAGTATTTGCAAACTGAAGATCTAAGATACAGTACCTCTAGTAAGCCTTAAATACATTATTTATAGTTAAAATTGAGTGGTTCCTGTGTGGTAACAGTATAAAATAAGTACTATTTGGTAAGGTGATACAAACATCAGACGACACAACAGAATACATGAAACATCACTGCAAAGCTAACTGCAGTGGACAAAGCACTTGAACTTTTAGATATCAAACAAGGTGGAAAAAAAAAATCATAACTAAGTGTTGTCAATTTCCATTCTCTTTAATTCACCATCATCCTCATCTTACCGTGGTTGGTTCTCCTGAGTATTGTTCTCTCCTCTCTGATAGCCATTATCTGCTACCTGAGTAGTGGACCTTTTGACAATTTGCTTTAGTTCCTGCTCTAACCGTTCTTTTATGGCCTTAACAGTTTCTGGGATTTTCTTCAGCTTAGCCAGACCTTTGATAAGAATTCCCATAAAAATTTTGCTATTTTCCTCAGGGTCAGAATCAGGGTCCTCTTTAATGTCCTCTAGACTCAGCTCTTTAACTGGAAAGAAAAAATAGGAATCATTTTATAATTAATGTTCTATAGCAAGAAATATTCAAGCATGGAAGTTATGACCTATACTATGTTTTAAAGGTATTTGACAGCTTAAACAAAAACAGTAGTTATTCATTTATTTAACTTGAATAATTAAATGATAGAAAAGTAGGGCACACAAAAAAAATCACATTTCTCAAACATTCTAGGAGAAGAAAATTACATTTCACTATGCAAAACAAAATGATAAACAAAAAATAAAATATTTATTTTTTATTAAGGGGTGTTTTCATCATAAATTGCTATGAAAACTTATGATAGTAGTTAAAAAACTCATTATGATCATGTTTAGGCGGTGACAAAATTTGGCAAAGGCAGTGAATTGCAATGTCTTCCTGTGATTTTGAAACTCACAGCTACCGTGCTGCCCATCATTCAGAGTGTATTACTTAGATGTTTCTACATAGTGTGAGCCTAAAATACATGAGAAGTTGTATTTACAAACAAGCTTTATGTGGTCTTCTTTATGTGTCTCCAGAGAAATACCGGTGGTAGTAGTAGTAGAGTTGGAAAGATCTATCATTAGCTAGCTAAGCAGTTCAAGTACAAATACAAATAGTTAATGCATTATTCAAGCCATTTAATTAAGAAATTGCTTAAAAATGCCCCTTTAGATTTAGCTATATGAAAGGATCAGCTTCGACATTCATAAATACTGCAAATGCAGAGTGAGATCTTAAAAGAAAGAATTTACAGCACATCTCAGTTAAACCTAGCTAGGTCATTGACAGTGATACATTTGGGACAATTCTCTGAAACAGCCTTGGCCTCCCAACCAAAAAATGATGCACAACTCTGAGAAGCTTGCTCCTCTTTGAACCAATCTTCATCACACAAATCCATGGTGTATAACTATTATTCCATTGTGTTTTTGATACTAGCCTTAGGAAATAGCAGTAAAAAGAAGGGAATACCTACCACTTGAGCAAGTAGGAGTCCCAAAATGGGATCCATCAAGAAATTTACGAGGTGTTGACAAATTTGTAACGTCAAGAAGAGGTACTGGAGAATCCTTCACAAGTAAACTGAAATTAAGAAGAGACTTTGAATGTAAAAAAAACAGTGAGAAAAAATGTTTAGTTTTTATAATGTCCACAAGCAGGAAAGCTTTTGGTATTTCCCTATTAATACACTGTCCTGGTGAACTATATTGTAATTCTACAACCCAAAGATAGTGCATCTATTGCAAAATGCTACTCAACCATTGATATAGTTAGATATTCAATCCAAGATACCCTGTAGTTGCTGGAAGGGTTCTTACATATTTTATTCTGCACTTAACGTAGCCTACTGGGAATCAAACCCTAACCCAGGTATGTGTTACAGGGCATAGATCTCTGTCTATTCCCTTCGGTATCCTTTTACAATAATAAATATTGGTCACTATTGGTACACCATTTATTTCCCATCCAGATGAATGTACAATGATCACTGTGGATAATGTGTTTTAGCGTAATCCATAAATTCAACTAAACTAAACTTCCACAGAAGATATGGTGCTTGTATTTGAAGCACATTGGCAAAACACAATGCCTGGGATAAGCAGCAAGTGACCCTAATTTTTAAAGGAACTATTATACCTATTTATTGTTGTGTATTCACATGGGGGGGGTGTCATTTTTAAGGTTCTATAGATTAAAGCAAGAACTCTAGCATTACTTGCCACAACTACTGTTATTACAATTAATATATTTAGTATAATTATTTAGAAGGCAGCAGTGAAAGGAGGTTCAAATAATGTTATTGAATAAAAGCTCAAAATAATATGAATAGTAGTATTATGAGGAAATACACTGTACAGTGGTGCACATGGTGCACGCATTAAATATGATTATGAAATGCATTTAATGAGATATCACAGTCATTTCCCTAAACCTTGGTTTCGTTCTGTGAAAATATTAATAAGGTGCCTTTCGGAGTTTGACCAAAATACTGTATATTTGACTATGTCCCTCTGTGATAATTTAGAGATCGGCCCATCACAAAATAGAAAAATACATTTGTAATTCGGCCTGCAAACTCAGCAAGCCTATTCTATCATTTATTAGACTTGCAGTACTTGAAGCAAGGAACATAACGGCTACATCAGCATTCTCTGTGCTTGCCAAGTGACTGATTTTCCAAAGAAAATAGGAGATTCTGCAGCTTCTGAATCTGCTGACTTGTGACCTTACGTGATCGCACCAATACTGAGGGTAATGCTCAAATTTACTGTTTAAAAGAAAGAAAAACTTTTGTCTTTGTTTTAGGGTTATAAATAGCAAATTGTCAGATACATTTTTTTAAGTGTATGTCTATGAAGATTTTCATTCATCCAGGTCATGGTATATCTAGTATAAATAAATTTAAAGCAACTGGACTTGTTTGGTAATCATTGAAGACGTTTCACTACTCATCCGAGCAGCTTCTTCAGTTCAACTGACTGGTATGGGAAGTCCTCAGCAGATATACTCTTCCACTAATCCAATCACAATGGCACTATGTAACTCTTCAGAAAGGTGACATCTCAAACTCACAGAGGTGAGAATGCTGTGGAGTTACTTTTACACCTCTTTCAAACCAGCGGTCTTCTTTGTCCAAAATTTGTTTGAAAGAGGTGTAAAAGAGGCCATTCAAGTCAAAGTGGAGAAACCATCCCTTAACAGAGGCGGGGGACTTCGACACCATCTGTCTGCTACATACAATGCTGTTCTAACATCTGTACCCCGGCAGTTTCAGAACTCTTCACACATTCATTCATGCAACTCTAACAAGTAACACCTGTTTGAAGAGTTGCATGATACTTTGGTAATCCTTTCAAAGTAACTCCACAGCATTCACACCTCTGTGAGTTTCAGATGTCACCTTTCTGAAGAGTTACATAGTGCCATTGTGATTGGATTAGTGGAAGAGTATATATGCTGAGGACTTCCCATACCAGTCAGTTGAAATGAAGAAGCTGCTCGGATGAGTAGTGAAACGTCTTCAATGATTACCAAACAAGTCCAGTTGCTTTAAATTTATTTATACTAGTTAAAAAAATGTATGTGCACAAATTGATACAGTTCTATATTTTTGTATCAAGTAACCCATAATGCTTTAGTTGCAAATATAACCTTACCTGCTCCTCATTTTATCTTTATTCCACTGCCCTACTCGGCTTGTAGATTTAATGTAAAGGTGACGGTGTAGCTCATCAATAAGCACGGAATGCATGTTCAACTTCTTACTATGAAGCTCCAGTCGCAGATCGCTAAGCCCCTCCACCTGAAGCAAGGGCCCTTCCAATGAGTCAACAGCGGATACCTATTAAAAAGAAAAGCAGTGATTTAGAACTGGTGAGTGTTAGTAAAATAAGCACTTGCAAAACTACCATGCTACACTAAGGTACCATGCTACATACTTCTTCCATTGCAAACTGGATATTCAATTGTTTTCATTATGTCTCACACTAACTACACACATTCTGTTCAAAGCATACATCTTGGCTAGCTGCTCAATCTCAGTAACTTGCCTAGAGGATATTTTGCTGCATCAATCTCTACTATACAAACAGTAGCTAATTTAATGTAGCTAATTTTTAATCTTTAACAAAATCAAGTTTCATAATTTCAGAATTTAAGCTAGAAAACATCTGATTAAATAATACCATATCTTCACAGGGAAAAAAAGCAATTTCTAAAATACCAAAGTATATATTATCTTTAACAAATTACACTTTGTTTCAAACAATTTTATCTGTGTGTGGCCAGCTTAATAGATTGTTAAAACAAATAAAATGCTAGCACTCTAATGCCAGTTCATTGCTCTTCATTATAAACTTGCTGCTGATTGAACAGAGATCATATAGCAAGTGTCATGAAAAGCAAGCAGAAGATGTTCACTTTTGATAACCTCATGCTACACCAAATTGCATTAAATATCTTTTACAATCTGCTGTGATCAGCAGGTTTGGCATTAAAAGTGTGGGGGGAAAAATGACCGTCTCATATCTTATCACTACACTACCAAGCCTTATTAACCTTCTACCATTACTGTAATGGCAGAGGGCCTATTTAACTCTTTCCCAGTAACATTCCTAGGCAGTAAAAGGTCTATATCCAGGATGATGACCTCCTACCAGTTCCATTAAAACAAACTGCTGAATGCTTATTTCTAATTAATCTCCAATCACTCAGTTGGAACGTTCCTTAGATAAGCTAACAGTTAGCTCTCAGAGTATATTGTGCATGTCGGTGAATGAAAAAATGCTAGATGGGTCGGAAGTAAAATGTGTGAATGCATATAAAACACTGTTCCACAAAAAAAAGGATATTTTCAAAATATTAAATAAAGCCAGCTCTTGTGCTACTTCTATTTAATTGTGAGGTATTCTATATTCTAGAATATCCTTGTTCTGCTAGCTTCCATGACTAGTAAGCTAAATTATCAACCCAGACAGTTCATTAATTATACTAGAAAGAGTTACTTAAACAAAATGAAATACAACTTCACAGTTGAAAGGACATGTAAACCCCACACACAAAAATTTAATCAGTGAACAGCCTCTTTGAAATCTTTCAATACCTGCCACACTGGTTGTCCAGAGGTTAATAGTAAGGCTGCAACATCTCCTTAATCACTTAGATTTGCTTCTCCTCCTGTAACCCACTCGGCCCCACCCTCATGAATTTGCTTTGGCTCTTGGCTTGTGGGCATGCTCAGTTGTTCTAAGCTCATATCACTAAACACGGCTCCCCAGTCTAGCAGCCAGTGAATAGATGGCACTGCTGGTTCCTATAGAAACTCAGCTCTAGCTGTCTGCTTCAATTTTTTTCTCCTAACCTCCTCTCCTGAGCTCAGCTTAAACAAAGCATAACTTTTATCAAAGACAGTTGTGCCTGTGTGAGCCTGTATTTTTGATGAAATGTATGCTGAATAAGGGTCTGTGTGTGTATGCTGTTTGCAGATTTAAATGTATCCAATTATTTATCATGGGAAAAATGCCCACCGGGTGAAAGCTGCTATTTGCTTTAGGAAAATGTGATGGTGCTGGCAAGCGGAGGGGATATATGCAGTACAAATGATGCCATTTGGGTGGGGGATCTATACAGATGCAACTAACAATAAGCAAAATCTAGACTTCTCTTTCAAGAAAACCATTTTTTACATTCACATGAAAAAATACTCACATTAAAATGAAAATAATCAAAATAACCATTTTCAATTTAATGGTTGTTTTAAACAGATCAGGTTGTACTAGCTCCAATACTGTTAAAAGGGAGTTCACACATTTGGTAGACTAAATAATAATTACATTCAATGACACTTTTCAGTTAAATTATCTGTGTAAATGCTTTCAATCCTTTTAAGAAAATAAAATCTTCACATTTATTAAGAACCCAAAATGGGCACTAAGACAAATATATTAATTTTATTTCTAAACTAAATTGAATGCAATTTTTTTTCCTATGACCCATTTTTAATTGGACGTAGGTGCAGTATTTGGACTTTAAAGGCAGGTCATTTAAGGCTTTCAGAGAGCCAAAAAAAGGATTCATGCTGGGAATAAAGCTTCTAGTCTGTAAAAATAAATAGTGTTCCCCAAACTAGCTCCTGAAACTGTGCATTACACAGCTGGGAGCATCTCATTTATTGCTTTTCCGATTTCTCCAGTGGTTCTAAACAGGGCTGAATGGTAAAATTACATCCAGTAGAGTAGCACAGGCAAGGTAATCTGGAAATATATCAGGCTAGGCCTGGTTTTTAATATACATAAATATATTATTATTTCAGTATATGTTCACTAATATAAGAAGCATGATTAGTTAAATGGCACTGGATGAGAAATATGATATTCCTGAAATACAATCAAATGAGTTATACAATGCTTTGAAGGGAGAGGGTAAATATTAAAGGAAACAAGTATGGATGTACGTTAAAGGAAAACTATGCCTTTACAATGAATACTTAACAAACAGTTGGCCTATTAAATGGGACCTGTCACCCTAAAAAATAATTCAAAATTGTTTTGTATTGTGTTTGTCAGGCAAAAACAGACTTAACTTACACTACAGACATTATTTTAATTTTGTGTACTTCAGTTTTAGAATTCACAGTCACAGCAAGCAGCCATTTTGTGGGTACTGTTATTAAAGCAAGCTTTGTATCATGCCAAAATCTTGTTTATATGCCAGAATGGGGGGACCTGATGCCCAGGCCCATGTACTAGCTACACAATTAGATGGTGAAGAGGGAGGGGGAAAGTGACTGCTCAATGGAAAGTGGAAGTAATTTTATTCCCCACCTCTATGCCTAAGGGCGGAGTAGTCAATATATGATTGACAGCTGGGATTTTGAAATGCCTTTATAACGTACAGATGCGTTAATAAAAAAAGTAATTTAGGTTTCATGTTTAATTTGAAAATGACTTTCATTATACAGATTTTTAAGTCTGGGTGAGAGATACCCTTTAAATAATCTTACCCTTTTGGCATATATAACAATAAATATTGCCCTTTTACATCTTTTTCCTTCAGCCACCATTTTGTGATGGTCTGTGTGCTTCCTCAGAGATAACCTGACAGGAAATAATGCAGCTCTAACTGAAACAGGTGCGGGAGTAAAATAATATAGCTCTGACAGTCCATGGCTGATGTAACCTAGTGACTAGTGTAACACATTGAATCAATTGAGCTAGGAGCGGCCCTTTCGATTCAGGACTTTTGATTTGGGATTATCGAATGGCACATACTGCTAGAAAAGTATATGCTTATGAACAAGGTTTATTTAGATGAAGTAATGTTTACATATGTTTTATTATGCAATATATTTTTATGAACGCTTGCAATGTTTAGGGGTACAGTTTCCCTCTAAGAAAATGAAGATTTTGATGTAAAGATTAGGGTGAAGCTTTCTCACTAAAGGAGCAACAGAAACCACATTCTCCTATAATATTCCAGTAGTTTACCTTTGAATGTAAGCTACAGAATGACTTGTGCAGAGAAGATCAATGTTTTTCTTTGGGTGGGGGGGAAACAACCCCTCACTTTGTCCTGGAATATAAAGTGCTGGAATATGATACATAAGGGCTATTCAAGTAACATAGTACATAGTAAGTTGGGTTGAAAAAAGACATACGTCCATCAAGTTCAACCATAATGCCTATATATAACCTGCCTAACTACTAGTTGATCCAGAGGAAGGCAAAAAACCCCATCTGAAGCCTCTCTAATTTGCCACAGAGGGGAAAAAATTCCTTCCTGACTCCAAGATGGCAATCGGACCAGTCCCTGGATCAACTAGTACTAAGAGCTATCTCCCATAACCCTGTATTCCCTCACTTGCTAAGAATCCATCCAGCCCCTTCTTAAAGTTATATAATGTATCAGCCAGCACGACTGATTCGGGGAGGGAATTCCAGAACCTCACAGCTCTCACTGTAAAAAATCCTTTCCGAATGTTTAAATGGAACCTCCCTTCTTCTAAACGGAGTGGGTGCCCTCGTGTCCGTTGGAAGGACCTACTGGTAAATAAAACATTAGAAAGGTTATTATATGATCCCTTTATATATTTATACATAGTTATCATGTCACCTCTTAAGCGCCTCTTCTCCAGTGTAAACAGACCCAACTTGGCCAGTCTTTCTTCATAACTGAAACTTTCCATACCCTTTACCAGCTTAGTTGCCCTTCTCTGGACCCTCTCTAACTCAGTAATGTCCCGTTTGAGCACTGGAGACCAAAACTGAACAGCATATTCTAGATGGGGCCTTACCAGCGCTCTGTAAAGGGGAAGAATAACCCCCTCCTCCCGTGAATCTATACCCCTTTTAATACAGCTCAAAACCTTGTTTGCCCTTGCAGCTGCTGCCTGGCATTGCTTGCTACAGCCAAGTTTATTATCTACAAGGACTCCAAGGTCCTTCTCCATTATGGATTTGCCTATTGCAGTCCCATTAAGGGTATACAGGGCTTGCATATTTTTACATCCCAGGTGCATGACCTTACATTTATCCACATTAAATCTCATCTGCCACTTAGCTGCCCAGATTGCCAGTTGGTCAAGATCCTGCTGCAGGGATGTCACATCCTGAATAGAATTGACTGGTCTGCAGAGTTTTGTGTCATCTGCAAACACTGATACATTACTCATAATACCCTCCCCTAAGTCATTTATGAACAAATTAAACAAAAGTGGACCCAGTACAGAACCCTGAGGGACCCCACTGAGGACCTTATTCCAAGTAGAGAATGTACCATTAACAACCACCCTCTGTACCCGATCCTGTAGCCAGTTTTCTATCCATGTGCAAACGACTTCACTAAGACCAATAGACCTTAGCTTAGAAAGCAGTCGTTTGTGGGGAACGGTATCAAATGCTTTCGCAAAATCCAAATAGATGATATCTACTGCATCCCCACTGTCCAGCTTCTTACTTACCTCATCATAAAAAGCAATTAAATTGGTCTGACATGACCTGTCCTTCATAAAGCCATGCTGATTACTGCTCATAATGCCATTCTCCACTACATAATTTTGAATGTGATCCCTTAACAAGCCTTCAAATAACTTGCCCACCACGGATGTCAAACTTACAGGCCTATAATTGCCAGGCTGAGATCTTACTCCCTTTTTAAATATGGGAATGACATTCGCCTTCTTCCAATCCCTAGGTACCATACCTGATGAAAGAGAGTCTGAGAATATCAGAAACAAGGGCCACTGCAATTCTGCCCCTAGCTCTCTCAGTACCCGAGGGTGTATTCCATCTGGCCCAGGTGCCTTGTTTACATTTATCGTGTGTAACCCTTTAAGCACCATATCCTGTGCCAACCACTGTGTAGTTGGAGCTGAGGCAACAGTGCAGCTATTGGGTGGGACTTGGCCCACTGGCTCCTCTACTGTATACACAGAAGAAAAGAACTGGTTAAGCACATCTGCCTTTTCTGTATCCGCTGTAACCATATTGTTATTATAACTCAATGGGGCCACACCCTCAACCTGCATCTTTTTACTATTAATATACTTAAAAAACTTTTTGGGGTTAGTCTTGGCCTCGGCCGCGATGCGCTCCTCATTTTCTATCTTTGCCTTCCGGATTGCTGTTTTCTCTGTGAGCTCAGCATTTTGTTATAGGTGTTGGCCTTAAAGCACAAGGAAAGGTTAATATAAATTAAAAGTAAGTCTAAAGGCATTCTTTTTAAGTACTTACTGCATATCTAAATTCCTAGGTCCCTGCTTGTTTCTCTGAGATATGGTGCTGGCAGCCTACAGCAGTATGAAGACTCAAGTGACACCACTGAAATCTCTCTCTTAACTTGATCCTGTCTCCTGTTCCGAGCTACACATGTCCACCAGCCAATCAGTAGTGGATCTGCTGGGGGGGGGGGGGGGGAGGAATGAAATACATGTGCAGTATGAAGCATGGAAGGAAAGGAAGGGAGAATACCTTTTTAAAGATGACTGCCTGTTCAAGAAAACAGATAGAATATGTGAAGTAAGTGTGACTGAGTAAATATTTGATTAGGTGAGCCAAAAGTGTGGCGTTTTTACTAAACAATAGGAGGACTATTGGGCAGTATGCTTTTTAAATTTTGACTTGCATTCTCCTTTAAGGTTTATATGAACTATCTGAAAGGAGTTTGAACATTTATCCCATGCTTGCATGGCTTTCCTCTCCTTGGCACTGAAACACAATACACCAGTGCTGTCCAACTTCTGCGGTGCCGAGGGCCGAAATTTCTCTCGCATACATGGTAAAGGGCCGCTAATGGAAGCCAGTTTTGGCCACTCCTCCATTTTAAACCACACCCACTTCAAACCACACCCATTTTATCACAATGGTCGCTGCAGGGATATCAACCATCATTCATATGTTAAAGAATTATATTATGTCATATTAAGACACACCCTTAAATCCATATGCCGCCTCCTCCCCTGTGGATAGCACAGCAACCCTCAGCATATAATTACACACCTTAGGGACCATTTAATGGCTATTTCCAACTGCTAACAAACTCCCAGAACAAACCCCTGCCAGATTAACTTCCCACAGGCAGCATAGGGTAGGCAGAGTATGGCACACACAGGCAGCACTCTGCCTGTCCTATGCTGCCTGTGTGTGCCATACTCTGCCTGCCATATGCTGCCTGTGTGTGCCATACCCTCCCTGCCCTATGCTGCCTATGTGCCATACTCTGCCTACCCTATGCTGCCTATACACAGGCAGCATAGGCCAGGCAGTACATACAATGTCTAAAGTGTGAAGAGATGAACAATGTGGGTGATTACAGCCTGAGCCTGAGGTGTGAACACTGCAGGGGTGCACAATGCAGAGATTAAAAGGTGTGAACAACACAGGGGATTACATTTTTAAACAATACAGAGGGATTACAGACAGAATTTGAGGTGATAACCATGCAGGGGGCCAGTTAATCTCAGTATTGATACCATTTAAAGCTAACACAAAATTAAGCCATCAAAGCAGCCAGACAGGTGGGGGGCCACACAGAGGGGGGTCGAGGGTCGCCAGTTGGACAGCACTGCATTACACTATTACAACTATTTCCCTTATTAAAATGTAGATTCAGGGACTGGTCTATTTAACATCTGTGACCTTGTTATGCACTAAGGGGCCTCTGAACAAATTTGATATGATTTTAGACAGAAAAACACATGCTTTAGAAATATATCTAGGTTTAGCTTATATTAACTAAATATGTTATTGCCCCGTTTATAAGATTCACTATATTCCCTTCCAGCGATACCCTACTGTTAGTGAAGGCCTTTCATGGGTTTATAGTCTTTCCCCACATGCCAGGATGAAAGACAAGATCAAGGAATGTGTTTGCAGTGCCAGTTATAGCTGTCTCACTGATATAGCCGTGACTGCTGTGTCCTGTGAGTGAGGGTCATACTCTTCAATGAAAGCAACATTTTTTCTACATGTATCACTATTAAATGTTTGCAATAAATTGTGTGCAAAATTAGGATTAGGGCCTTAAACGGATGGCACACCAGAAGATCTGCTTATCTGACAAGGTCACCAAAGCAGCAGATCTTTGTTTGATTTAGTCACCCAGGTGCCACAGCTACTATAGGATCAGCTGCTCCTTCTCCCCTCATGTGACTAAAGACTTTACAGGGCATAAAGAAATATACATCTGCACCTGCCAGCACTGGATAGCTTTTTTAGCAAGGCACTGCCAGTTGCTCAGGATGATAATATTAGAGCAGAGAGGTTTAATAAGCAGCACAATTAAATATTGAAAAGATCTAGTTACTTTTATGTGTACATTTCTACAAACCTGTAACTTTCTGATGATAAAAGACAACGTCCCTACCCCATTAAATTGTATAAGTATATTGGAACAAAAATCAGACAACATAAGCCTTTAGGCCCCATTATTTTAATTCCTCCATTACTGACTTCCAATGATATAAAATTACAGCGTGGGTATAGAAGGGTCACTACATGTAAACACACACTCATTGCTCTTGGTGATTATAGAAAAACTTGCTTTGTTTTACTTGTGTCTGCAATAAATGTCCACACATAAAACCAGAGGTCTGCTATAATTCCAACAGGTAATAATAATAATAATTCAGCAGGTAAATCCAACTCCATAAAGCTGTCATGTTTATCCTGTCCTACTGGGAGAGAGCTGCCATTCTTCTTTTAATAATTCTAGCCAGCATTAATCAGTCATTGTACATTAGAAGCAGCAGCTGGAGTGTTCTGAGTGATAATGAAACCTGCAACAAGCCATCTTCAGCTGTCTTTGCCAGACAATAAGGGAATTAAAATTTCAATTTAAATGCAGAGGTCTAAAACACGCTTCAGTGGCAAAATTACTTCAATTAATGTGAGCAGAATATAAAGAGGACTAACTGCACTAAAGGTGATGCAGCAAGCTCAAAGTAGTTTCAATTAATGCACCAGGCCATGGAAATTATCGGTCTAAAATATATACAGGTAAAGATCCCTTATCCAGAACACAATATCCAGAAAGCTCAAAATTAGACAAAGGCCATCTCCCATAAATTCCATATTCAAATAATTTTATTTTTAAAAAATTATTTCCCTTTTTTTCTGTATTAATAACACAGTACCTTGAACTTAATTGTAACTAAGCTGCATAAATTAATAATGGTGGCAAATCCTGCTGGGTTTATTTAATGTTTAAATTAAGATAAGTTTATCCAGAACTTGCATGTGTGTTTAATCAAGTCAGTAATAGCACATAATACATTTCTACACAAAAAGCTACCCTATTCTTGATAAGATTGTTATTAGGTTAAACATATGGCTAGTAGGGTAAAGCCAAACTGGTCAAACTTTTCTGTGAACCAATTGTAAGGGGGTTTTTAGTTCCAATATAGCACTTCTCTGTGTAACAAACTAGCAGCCTTATTATACTTAAATTAGGGGACCCCAAAAATTTGCGGTATTTCAAAATAGCCTTCCTCCTCCATACCTCTAGCAAATCTGTGCATGCATGGTAAACAATACTAATGCAGTAGGTTTTTAAGAGCAGAACTGGGCCCGGGTATTGCAGAAAGTATTTTGGGGTCTTTACTTAAGTGGAACAGGGCTGATGGCTGTGGCAAGGGTGCAGTAACAAAGATCATGGTTTATTATGGCCTATTAATTATGTTAAAATAAAATATATTTCACAGCAATTTTAAATTGCTGTTTAGTTTTCAGTCTTTGCAAAAGGGTACAAGTGTAGTTGTGAAAAGGTATCGGGCCAATTTGTACCTTTCTCACTATGCTAAATACAGTTGTACAAACAAAACAAACCCAGTATCTGAGTGTTGATAAATAACTAGGACGATTTTTTAATGAACTAAAGAATTATTACATTATACTCTAAGATCTGAAAATATGGTTGTGCTGCTCCCTTTCCTTTATCAAAAGTATAAAGAAAGACCTGGCATCAAATGTGCACGGTCCCTGCCAGCGATCCAACAGAAAAGAACCCAAAGCACCACGAGGTGGCGTTAGCAACCCCAAAACTGCATTTTTTTAAAACGTTATACTAAAAAAAGACCCTTTTCAAAATAACTGGTGGTGTGGAGCAGGAAGCCGTTGGAGAGAGCTGAGAGAAAAGGGGGGCTTTCAAACTCCTTTAATTAAACAATAACAAGAAAGGTAAAAAAAAGAGTAGCAGACAGCAGCAGAAAAGACAGCTAAACCATTACATTCTTTTTTTTTGGCTCTCTAAATAAAACAATTTAGTACACAACTGAGAAAATCCCTACAATCGCTTCAAATCTTTGTAACTTTAAAGCACATCAGAAATCTGTATGGTGCACTGGAATGTCACTAATCCAATAACACACAGCTGAATATTGCTCTTCTGTGAAATGAACAGGAAGACTTAATTAAAGTTTAGACACTGTGTTACGTTACCTAAATCTATCATTTATTGATCAAACTTTCCTTTAAAAATAAATTTGATTAAAAAGTATTGCTAAGCTGTTATCTAAATATCTGTTGAGATTTACCAAAGCTCCAGTGCAATGAACATAACATTATCATTTGCAACATGTTTGTTTCTACATTTAATATTCAGTCACTACTAAAAATATTAAAAAATATTATTGATTAGTCTGCAAATTTCCCAGATGAAATGTCCCCTAAACTATGAAATTTACAATTGTTACAATTTACAAATGTTACAAAAGTATCTCAGCCTAAAGTAAAACGGAGGATCAGCAGTCCACCATAAACCAACTAATAATCACACAAAACTATGACCAGCTTTAGTATCTGCTGAAAGTTAGAACTGCCTAAAATCCAAATGACTCTCGACTGCTCAAGTCATATATATTATACTGAGGATATTTACACTTTTTTGAGATTCGGCGGAATATGAAATCTTCCACTAAGGCTTTTGCCAAAACCCAAACCAAATATCGAATTCTAATTTGCATATGCAAATGAGCATAAGTGCAAAACAAAAAACCTGACCTCACATGACTTTAAGGGTTCGGTTTTAGTTTAACAAGGTATATGGATTCAGCCAAACCTAGATCCTGCTGGAAAACTGAACTCCAATAGTGATATTAACTTCAGTAGTGGTCACTATAGCAGAAAACCTGTACATGTTCATTTTGGTTCTTTGCTTACTTTACTAAATTTAATTACTTAACAATACTTTATTAAGTTACGCATGCAAGTTGGTTTGCTTTGTATATGGTCAAGATACATATGCACAGTACCAGCTATTTTTGGTACAAAGTGCATTACTTTATTCTGTGATATAAATAGGTCTATTGCATCTGATGTGGAATCTGAGATTATGGAAATATAATGATGTTAATACTGGGTATATTATATCTTACCAGCATGTCAGTAGCGCTGAGGTAATGCTTGCTAGCCATACACTGTTCAAGTTTTTGTGGTACTTGCTTGATGTTCTCGATTTCATCCAAGAGGTTTAAGACATGCTTGTGTTCAATGCCCTCAATCCACAGCTTTCTTAATTCATCTCGCTTGCAGTGAAGTAGCATTTTGCAGGACAGGAGGTTTTCTTTTACCTAAGGGTATACTGATGTTAAGAATTTAACAAGTAATTGAAAAAATGTTTATGCTGTGGGCAGCAGGGAGGTACAGTGATTAACACTGTTGCTTTATAGCTCTAGAGCTTTGCATTTAAATCTGACCAGGGCATTATCTTTATGGAATTATGTTGTTTAGAATATTGTGTGATTTCCTCTGGGCATTCCCCCAACAGTTAGAAGACATAATAGTAAAGGTGAACTTAGTTTGCATGCACCTTGTCTGAGACTGAACACGCTCTGTAAAGCAGTTGCATAAGATGCCAGCACTATATAAATAAAAGATAATAATAATCTGGTAAAAATATAAAACCTTAAACATCTCTTTTAGTATCATCAGAAAATATATAATAAGCAATAAAGTGAAAGTTAGTTTACCTGCTTGATCTTGTTGCGTGAACTGGTAATGCGTTCAGTTATGCTCTGGTAAGTACGGATAGCAGTAGTGAGTTCAGTGAAGTGCTGCTCAATCTTTTCATCCAAGTCATGGTCACACTTTTCATAAGCCTCCTCCAGACGTCCTTTTTCAGTCTCCCTGTCCTCCACATCATCACTGGTTGAAAGTGTCCTGGAACAAACACAAATGATTATCAAACAAGAAACCTAGTACCAGATAGATCCTACTCCTCGTCCAAGGAAGAGCTGTAATGCAAATGTTTAAAAAAAAAATCCTTGCAATGGAGCGCAGGTGGCTTTGCCAGCAAGCAGTAAACACAGGCCTAACTAGATAGGCACTCATGACAAAGTCCAATTAAATCATTACCGTCTGCAACAAACAAAAATTAATGTTTTTTGGCAGTTTGTAGATGGAACGGAAATGAGTATTGCTGTGTTTAACAAAATGAGTATTGCAACGTTCCATCTATGATAATCAATGATAATTGCACATTCAGATGAATACATATTTTCTCTTTTCTAAAATGCATCAAAGATGCCAAGCAAGCATTTCGTAAAATTCCTATTTATAATAAACTCTCAGAAACCAATTCATGTGCAGCCGGTTTCTAGTCATTTACTGAGACATACAGTATATTATCTGCATTTATTTCTCTGAGCTAAACAAATACAGTGCTGCTCAAAGTGCAATAAGAAGGTAATTATATAAATAGCAGCTAAACCCCTAATATGCAAACAAGTATTGTGCGCTCCTTCCTGCAAGAAAAATGTTACAGCCGAAACGTCAGTTGTCATGCCTCTTTAAATAAAGTATTTACATGGATTCCTAAATCCTGCGTGAGCGGTACCTTCCTTCAAGATTGTGTGTGTGTGTGTGTGTGTGTGTGTGTGTGTGTGTGTGTGTGTGTGTATATATATATATACAGTGGTGTGAAAAACTATTTGCCCCCTTCCTGATTTCTTATTCTTTTGCATGTTTGTCACACAAAATGTTTCTGATCATCAAAAACCGTTAACTATTAGTCAAAGATAACATAATTGAACACAAAATGCAGTTTTTAAATGAAGGTTTACGTTATTAAGGGAGAAAAAAAACTCCAAATCTACATGGCCCTGTGTGAAAAAGTGATTGCCCCCCTTGTTAAAAAATAACTTAGGCTGATGCCACATGCGGCGTAGGGCTGAAATTTTCGGCAAGCGGAAAAACGCTTGCCGAAAATTCAGCCCTACGCCTGCTACTTGTGCCTGCACCGGAATGAATGGGATACGCTCAGGTGCAGGCACATGTAGCCGATATACGCATGAAAACACGAGAGAATGCAAAGTCTCGCGTTTTAATGCGTATATCGGCTACATGTGCCTGCACCCGAGCGTATCCCATTCATTCCGGTGCAGGCACAAGTAGCAGGCGTAGGGCTGAATTTTCGGCAAGCGTTTTTCCGCTTGCCGAAAAAATCAGCCCTACGCCGCATGTGGCATCAGCTTTAACTGTGGTTTATCACACCTGAGTTCAATTTCTGTAGTCACCCCCAGGCCTGATTACTGCCACACCTGTTTCAATCAAGAAATCACTTAAATAGGAGCTACCTGACACAGAGTAGTAGACCAAAAGCACCTCAAAAGCTAGACATCATGCCAAGATCCAAAGAAATTCAGGAACAAATGAGAACAAAAGTAATTGAGATCTATCAGTCTGGTAAAGGTTATAAAGCCATTTCTAAAGCTTTGGGACTCCAGCGAACCACAGTGAGAGCCATTATCCACAAATGGCAAAAACATGGAACAGTGGTGAACCTTCCCAGGAGTGGCCGGCCGACCAAAATTACCCCAAGAGCGCAGAGACAACTCATCCGAGAGGCCACAAAAGACCCCAGGACAACATCTTAAGAACTGCAGGCTTCACTTGCCTCAATTAAGGTCAGTGTTCACGACTCCACCATAAGAAAGAGACTGGGCAAAAACGGCCTGCATGGCAGATTTCCAAGGCGCAAACCACTTTTAAGCAAAAAGAACATTATGGCTCGTCTCAATTTTGCTAAAAAACATCTCAATGATTGCCAAGACTTTTGGGAAAATATCTTGTGGACCGACGAGACAAAAGTTGAACTTTTTGGAAGGTGCGTGTCCCGTTACATCTGGCTTAAAAGTAACACAGCATTTCAGAAAAAGAACATCATACCAACAGTAAAATATGGTGGCGGTAGTGTGATGGTCTGGGGTTGTTTTGTTGCTTCAGGACCTGGAAGGCTTGCTGTGATAGATGGAACCATGAATTCTACTGTCTACCAAAAAATCCTGAAGGAGAATGTCCGGCCATCTGTTCGTCAACTCAAGCTGAAGCGATCTTGGGTGCTGCAGCAGGACAATGACCCAAAACACACCAGCAAATCCACCTCTGAATGGCTGATGAAAAACAAAATGAAGACTTTGGAGTGGCCTAGTCAAAGTCCTGACCTGAATCCTATTGAGATGTTGTGGCATGACCTTAAAAAGGCGGTTCATGCTAGAAAACCCTCAAATAAAGCTGAATTACAACAATTCTGCAAAGATGAGTGGGCCAAAATTCCTCCAGAGCGCTGTAAAAGACTCGTTGCAAGTTATCGCAAACGCTTGATTGCAGTTATTGCTGCTAAGGGTGGCCCAACCAGTTATTAGGTTCAGGGGGCAATTACTTTTTCACACAGGGCCATGTAGGTTTGGATTTTTTTTCTCCCTAAATAATAAAAACCCTCATTTAAAAGCTGCATTTTGTGTTTACTTGTGTTATCTTTGACTAATAGTTAAATGTGTTTGATGATCAGAAACATTTTGTGTGACAAACATGCAAAAGAATAAGAAATCAGGAAGGGGGCAAATAGTTTTTCACACCACTGTATATATATATGTCAGCCTTTTGACCTCCTATTGCTACGGCGGAGGAAGCTTCAATGTTCAGGAGATTTATTTAATTTTTAAAGTTGACACAATCGCTTAACAAGATATGATTAGCACTATAACACCACCTATCCTAATCTTTTCACGCAGGCACACTTGAGTTACTTTGCACCCTATATTACCAAAAAAATTTTTTACTTGCAACGTGTCATTCTGTATTCCCTCATTTTGGTAATATACATCCGTATCTGTTGTTTTGTTTTTCATTTTCGTTTCTTTCTTATGTAAATATATTCTATTTTATGACTGGATTTGGGTTGTTTACATGTATTGTTTGATGTCATCACGTTTGAATTTTGGGGGTTGTCCCACACCTTCACTTTATTGTCCGTTGGTTTTCCCGCCAAACACTGTATATAAGGTTTTTGCTCACTTGTACTTGTAACTTTGACAAAGGCTGGTGTTGCAGCCGAAACGTCAGTTCCCTTGCCTCTACAATAAAATTTCAAAATTGATCCTAAGACCTGTGTGAGCGGTACCTTTCTCCAAGCATCATATATATATATATATATATATATATATATATATATATATATATATATAACCATTGGCAAGCTAGGATATAAGTACCACCTTGCTGATGCTGTAGACTCTGCAGTTCTGTGTTTCACATTGATCATTTCTTACAGCTTAAGGATACTGGCACACTGGGAAATTGGTCACCCATGATAAATCTTTGCTATTGCAGGCGACAAATCTCCCCAAGATGTTTTCCCACTAGCAATACTGTAAATCACCAAAGGGAAAATTTACTCAGAAATGTTGTCATGAGTTTTCCATTTAAGGAGGCAGCAGTGGCAGTTTCATGCATCCAAAGTGCCTTAGCCCTATAAAAGCACGCTTCATATACCTATTGAATACTACTGCAGACTATCATGGTGCATTACAGTATAAATAAATGTTAATATGGGTTATTCTGCTTAGAGTAAACAATGAGTTTAAAATTCAGTTTCCTTCTCCATTGAAAAAGAACCAAAATTACCAGAAAAATGCTAAAATCTAGCAGAATAGAAAACCCCTCCAACCAAGAACAAAATTAGGGAAATATCCTGTATAAACGTTTGACTTCCCAAAGAATCCGAGGCACTTCCTGCAAACATAATATTCTGCGCCAATACAGAACAGACAAATGAACCAACAGCTTAACAAAAAATGTTAACATTTTTAGACCATATTATGTTTCCAAACCAGCAAATATACTGTATATTGTTGCTTTATGAAGACTTCCATACATCTCTTTATAAAATGATAGTGTTACCGAGAGTCTCTTCTTTGACCATTCTTTTTACAGAACAATGATAATCTGCCTGTTCATTGCAGCTCTGCTAAAGTAACTGTTTTGAAGGTGTTCATTAGCTTTTCTCTTAGATGTCAGTTGCAATAGGAGCACAAAGTAAAAACAGTGCTATTATCTCCAGTAAGAAATGACTCACTTAGCAGCTTGCTAAAATTACTTGCAAAGTGTAGTATAGCAAATTGTGTTTTCATTGACTTTGCATTTCCCTAATGATGTCTGAATATATCTAATCTTTACAAACAAATGAAGTAGTATGTGCTGTGCTATGTTTTTTAGGAGATTTGCCACTAGAAATAGTGATTCAAGAATGAACCACTATTTAAAAACAAATGAACAATGTTTTATTAAAACATTATAAGCATCCTAAAATTTTATTTTTTAATATATTTTCAAATTTATGCACTAATAATTGGCTTTTGGTAGTTTTGTTACTGAATATATCCTGTTTTCAGAAACAAACTCCTGTAGAGTTTTGGCACATGGGATAAAACCTAAACATTAACATAAACATTAACTGCTAAAAATTATAATTATATACTGTAATTACAGCACTGGCCTAAAGTGTCAGCATCTCAACAACAGCACTGATCCGGGAGTTCTAAATTGTCACAGGCACTCCCCATCTTTGAGTCTGTGACACCCACATATTCAGTGTGCTCTGAGCAGATTAATGAGCCTTATGTTGTGACATTTATATTTTGAATATACTGTTTTTGTGCGTTGGTCCCTAAGCTCAGTATCTGGCAGCAGCACAGAGCATGTGCAGTGAATTAGCTGAAAAGAACATGGGGAGCTACTGGGGAATCGCCAGATCTTCACTACTTATGGGCTGTGGTTGCCTTGGGCTGGTACAGAAGCCCAAAGCATAATGTGCAACTTTTCTGCCCTACTTTTTTAGTTAGGCTTTAGTTCTCAATAAAAAGGGGCCCAAAAGAAATGCCCCAAATCCCCCTCTATTGCCCTTTTTAAGAATCTCCTGAAAGGATTAGTTTAGAGCTTGTCATACAGTTCTCACTTGAAAATGTGCAGGCAATGTTCCAGTGGACAGGTCTGCACCCAAATTGGACATTTATTATGCATTTATTATTTTAACTGCAATAAATCAGCAAAAAAGAGCTGCATACTAAGGGGCAGATTTACTAAAACTCTAACTTTTCTCATTTTTTTATTTTTAAAAATTCAAATACACTTGCTTCTATGAATGCCTGGCATTTACTAAAAAGTCTGTGTGTCGCAAAAACAAAGAAAAAAATTTTTGCATGAAAACTGCAACTTCAAATTGTCACACAAAAAATCTGAAACCTATAAAGTTTTAAAGTAAAAGAAGGATCCTCCAGGGAAGGGACATCTGCCATTGACTTCTACATGATCTTGGCAGGTTTTAGCTGGTGAATTGTTGGATTTGGATTTTTAGCCATTTTGATGCATATTAAATCTCAAGAGAATGTAGCAGAACTTTAAGTCCTGCAGAGGAATCCTGTGGATAAACCAGCATGACTGGCATAGTTAGAGATATATTCCAAGCCCAATGTTTATACATTACATCACTAGATATCCACAAGCAGAGGCAGACCAAGAGGACGCATATACTAAGAGATACACCAGACAGAGCAAAAAAAAAACTCCAATATAAATGAAAACTAGCAAGTACAGGTATGGGACCTGTTATCCAGAATGCTCGGGACCTGGTGTTTTCTGCATAAGGGATCTTTCCGTAATTACGATCTCCACAGCTTAAGTCTGCTAAAAATAATTTAAATATTGAATAAACTCCATAGGATTGTTTTGCCTCCAATAAGGATTAATTATATCTTAATTAGGATCAAGTACAATGTACAGTTTTATTACTACAGAGAAAAAGAAAATTAATTTTAAAAATGAGAATTATTTGCTTATACAGGTATAGGAGCCGTTATCCAGAATGCTTGGGACCAAGGGTATGCCGGATAAGGGGTCTTTCCATAATTTGGATCTCCATACCTTAAGTCTACTAAAAAATCAATAAAACATTAATTAAACCTAATAGGATTGTTTTGCATCCAATTAGGATTATTTATATCTTAGTTGCGATCAATTACAAGGTACTGTTTTATTACTGCAGAGAAAAAGGAAATCAGTTTTAAAATTATGAATTATTTGATTAAAAAGGAGTCTATGGGAGACGGGCTTTCCGTAATTCGGAGCTTTTTGGATTATGGGTTTCCGGATAAGGGATCCCATACCTGTACCAAAGATACAGTTGTGTTGGCAAAGGGAGAAGATTGTAATCAACCTTCCCCACTCACATAACCCCAAACTATACCTATATAAGGACACTGCTAATACTGACAAAAACTAGATGGAAAGAAATACTTGCTGTTCAATCCACATTTAAGTGCTTTGTTTAATATCTTTACATCAGGCTTTATTTCTTTTCAAATGCCTGATTCGGCAAGCATTGTACAAACATTGCCTCAAAAATTGATAACTTTGGTGTAATAATCATTACAGCAAACTATGTAAAGGGGTACAAAATTTTCATTAATGTCATTAATAGTCATTAAGGAATACTGTCATGGGAAAACATGTTTTTATAAAACGCACCATTTAATAGAGCTTTACCACTTACTCTAATACAATGATGGGCAATATGGTAGATTTCAGGGCCGCGCGTGACCCCGAAATACGAACATGAGTCACATTTAGTTATCAATAAAATATATCTTATTCACACATACACACAATTCTAATACCCTCATTAAGTTTAAAAGGAGCTCTACTTTTTGTATGATGTGTATGGTTTATAGTGAGTTCTTAGCATAGGTGCCACAACAGAGCAGAAAGCAATACTTACATCATACAAATCACACATTTACTACTTTCTATGTTAGCAATATGGCCTGTACCTACAAAGATGCTGTTTATTAAATGGGTTATTTACCTTCTAAACACTTTTTTTTTTGGTTCAGATGTTTTTAGATATTACTCCACAAATAAACTTTGCAATGTAGGAGAGAAGTAGTCAATTACAGCCTAGTATTCACATAAGCGAAGACTGGCTTCAGTTCCCTATCAGGTCATCCTCGATGCTGATTGGTTCCTGTTTTACAGTGCAGTGTGATGATTGCCACCGCCGCCCCCCACCCTGCACAGCCTGGGAAAGGAGGCAGCATGAAGTGGAACAGAGGGGCAGGACTAGTAGAGTTTCTGGAGAAATATTTTAATAAATAAGCCTGAAACACTACTTTTTAAAGCATGTTCCTTCTATTTTTAGATAAGTACAATTCATTGGCACAATATTGTTTTTCACACCATATGTCCACTTTAAAAGTTATTTCTGAAAAACTCTGAACTAAAAAAGTGAACAACGCCTTTAAGTAATTGTCTAATCTCTTTTAAAAATTAGATACTATTGGTGAACTATAGTAAGACTGATGACCCCCCCCCCCCCCCCCCCGAGCTGTTCAAGGGAGACATTTAAACTTAATTATTACTAAAATGGTCAAAAATGAAAAACTGAAAGCAATTTAAAGGAGAAATATAGAATAAACTTAAAAACTGTAATCTTGCAGGCAATTCTGAATAATATTTGGTGCTGGTTTTATGATGATCTGATAATTAATACCATCTGCAAAAAATGGCCCCTTTATTGGCATTCCCTATAGATTCTCTCAGGTCCCTGTTGGTGTTTCAAATAAGGGGTGGGTATGTCCTAACGGTCCCTGCCAGAAGCAATGTAGGAGAGAAGTAGCCAATCACAGCCCAGTAGTCACATAAGCGAAGACAGGTTTCAGTTCCCTATCAGGTCAGCCTCGATGCTGATTGGTTCCTGTTCTACAGTGCAGTGTGATGATTGCCACCGGCCCCTCTGCACAGCCTGGGAAAGGAGGCAGCATGAAGTGGAACAGAGGGGCAGGAGAAGTAGAGTTTCTGGAGAAATATTTTAATAAATCAGCCTGAAACACTACTTTTTTAAACCACGTTCCTTCTATTTTTAGATAAGTAAAATTCATTGGCACAATATTGTTTTTCACACCATATGTCCACTTTAAAAGTTATTTCTGAAAAACTCTGAACTAAAAAAAAGGTGAACAACACCTTTAAGTAATTGTCAAATATCTTTTAAAAATTAGATACTATTGGTGAACTATAGTAAGACTGATGAAACAAAATAATACACCTCTTGTTGGTATGGATTAATGCTCCAGTTTGTGAATCGATCACACATGCTCCAGGGGGATCATTGGAATGCCAGCACTGACTGTAAGAGAGGAATTGTACAGTATAGGGCTGATTTACTAAGACACAAATTCGAATTGGAAAAATTCCGATTGGAAAACGAACATTTTGCGACTTTTTCGTATTTTTTGCGATTTTTTTCGGCGCCTTTACGACTTTTCGGAAATTGTTGCAACTTTTTCGTTACCAATACGATTTTCGCGAAAAAACGTGAGTTTTTCGTAGCCATTACGATTCGCTCGTATCTTGTCGCGACTTTTTCGTATTGAGTGCTCGTAAGCGGCGGGCGAAACTTTCAGACTTAGCATGATTTTGGAAGCCTCCCATAGGACTCAATGGCACCCTGCAGCTCCAACCTGGCCCAAGAAAAGTCACCATACTGAAGCTTGAATGAATCCGAACGCTACGAAAAAATCGCAACATTTTGCGCAACTTTCGGAATGGCTACGAAAAAGGCGCGACTTTTCGCGCAAGTTTTAACGCTACGAAAAAATCGCCAGATTTTGCGCAACGTTCGGAATGGCAACGAAAAAGTCGCGATAATTTTCCGAAAAATCACCAAATACTGATCATTACGAAAAAAAACGCAATCGGACGCATTCAGCCCGTTCGTGGGTAAGTAAATGTGCCCCTAAGTCTGCAGACAAACTTAAGAATAGAAGGTAACTTTTTATGTTCATTCATATTTTGAAGAGTAGATTTTTAGTGTCAGTATCACTTTAAGACAACAGTTAGAGGGCCAGAAAGGTGTTATTGGGGACCAATTTAGGAGAGCGGAGTATGGGTACCATGAGGCACTGGGATGCACCCATGTTTGGTATAGTATGTTTGTTTGTTTTTTAATTGTTTGTATAATTTTGAGCCAATAAATCGTTGTTTATTATATATATAATTTTAATTTATGTAATATATATTTTAATTAAATTAATATTAATTTGGCGCAATGAGGCAGCCTACAATGAAACAGTGAAAGGGTACGTGTAAGTGAGGCGGAGTGCATCTGCAGTGAGACTACAAGCAGGCCAGCAAAACACGTATTATTGTTGGTGTGATTTATAGTACAACAGCATGTACAGCTGAGAAATCCTGCACCTATAGTGAGACAGAGATTGGCGTGACAGCCTGAACCTACAGTGAGAACAAAGTGACAACAGTGAGACAGTGAGACACTGTGGGGCAAACAATAAAAGTGGAGTGTCAGTTTGCACATACAGTGAGCGCAGAACTGGTTTAATATTGGCCAATCTACGAAAACTACCAAAGCACAGCAGAATGCACAAATATATACTGCAAATTCCACAGCCAGCAAAGTGAGAAGTAATGACAGCTCTTCCATTTATTCCATATAAGCATGCACCTCCCGTATCATGCGCCTCTCATTGCCAACAAAAAACCAGGAAAGCAAATGAAAGAGCGCAGCCTTCTGACTCACTCACCTAATCACAGAAATGAGTAACCCTGACGGGTCTTTGCTTTTGCTAATCTGGCTCCTGTAACCGGACATCTTCCACACCCGCTTCCTCCTTCCAGCAACCAAAACACAAGCACACTGCCTCAGCGATTCACGAGACTGTGACAACCAATAGAATGCGAACGCAGTGAGAAGGTCATCCAATAGCAAAGTAGTGAAGGCGGGTTGCTGTGGGGGTCAAAGGAATACGAAATAATGACGTTCCAACCAAGCTAGAGTCGGGCCTTGTAGTTTTAGCAGATTAGGGAAAGGCGAATAAGATAAGACGGAAACGATATTAAAAACTACCTTGACCAGCATGCAATGCGCTGACCGCGTTCGAATAACTTTATTAACAAACTGAGAAGGTAGTTTACATAGTCCTAATAATTTTGGTACTGTAAATGTGACCCCGTAATTATAGTGACACAGTTGGTTTGCAGTACTGTACAGTCTGTTGTTTATTCATATTAGTCTTTGCCAATAGTTCTACAGAAAACTAGCATTGCATTTCCTTATGACAAGTAACATAAGTAGAGATGTCAAATACCAATTTTCTAATCTTATTCAGGTTCCCACTCTTCCCTCCTCCTGCCTTCCGTTTTCTTGTGCCCTTAATGTCCATTCCTTAACTAACAAAGCTACGCTTATCCATGATCTGTTCTGCTCTAAATCATTTCATCTCCTTGCACTAACAGAAACCTGGCTTTTGCAGAATGACACCGCCACTGAAGCTGCGCTCTCTCATGGCGGTCTGTCTTTCTCCCACACCCCCCAGACCACTGGACGTAGTGAGGGAGTTTGAATTCTCCTCTCCTTCCGTTGTCGGTTTGCATCTATTCCTATTCCTCCAGCTTTTTCTTTTAACTCAAATCTTCCATCCTCTCTCTGTACAGGTGGCTGTCATTTACAGGCCCCCGTCAGCCTCCTCCCCTGCTACCTTCCCCTCTGATTTTGAAACCTGGCTCTCTTTTTTCCTCTCTACTGACAGCCCTGCAATCATCCGTGGGGATATCAACTCCCACATTGATGATCCTTCGCAACCCTGGCCCTCACATTTTCTCTGCCTAACCTCCTCCTTTGAACTTCAGCAGTGGACAAATGCTCCGACTCATAAGGATGGCCACTTTCTGGATTTAGTGTTTACTAAAAATCTGTCCCTTTCTGATTTTAACAGTGTCCCTTTCCCCTTCTCTGACAATCACCTGGTTACATTTTCTGTCTCTGACTCTTCTTCCCAACCTGCTCCTTCCCCCACTGTATTAATTAGAAATACACGTGACATGGATCTCCCGGCCTTAGCTCACTTTTTTAGGTCCAGTCTCTCCTCCTTTAACGAGATGTCTGACCCTGATACCCTGGTTAGCGAGTACAGCATTCTAGCCTCCACCATTGACTTATTTGCACCCCATCAGCCTAAGCGTACTCAGGCGCAAAACCCACGTCCCTGGCTGAATGTGCAGACCAAATTCTTACGCTCCTGTGCGAGGTCTGGGGAACGTATGTGGAGGAAATCCCGTACGCAAGCAGACTTCTGCATCCCTCACAGACTCCATTACCTCACTTTATGCACTCTCCCCAGGACTTTGCTGATTTCTTCATGAACAAAGTGGAGTCCATCCGCAATCAGATTCCCCCCTCTACTAATACAAACCAGCTCCTCCTTCCTCAGCCCCCTTGTGCATGTCTTAACTCTTTTGGTCCCGTAACTGTCTCCGAAGTCTCCCGGCCTCTTTTGTCAGCTCAGCTCACCACTTGCTCTCTTGACCCTATGCCTTCTTCTCTGCTTAAACACTGTGCTCCTGAACTTACTCCAGCACTCACTTTCTCTTCTCTGACCTCTGGACGTTTCCCCTCTACCTTCAAACAGGCCTGTGTCAAGCCTATCCTAAAAAAGGCCACACTGGACCCGTCCTGTCTCTCTAACTACCGTCCTGTCTTGCTTCTACCGCTTGCCTCCAAAATCTTAGAGCATATTGTCTTCTCCCGTATTACTAACTTTCTTAACGCCCATAATTTATTAGACCCGCTGCAATCTGGCTTTCGGCCTGCGCACTCTACTGAGACGGCGTTGTGCAGAGTTACAAATGATCTTCAGGTTGCCAAAGCCAAAGGTCACTTTTCTATACTAATCCTCATAGATCTTACGGCTGCGTTTCATACGGTTGACCACTCCCTCCTAAAGCAAATTCTGCATTCGATTGGTATCTGTAGTCAGGCTGCATCCTGGATCTCTTCTTACCTCTCTAACTGTTCATTCACTGTCTCCTATGCTAACAAAACCTCATCTCCAGTTCCTCTTAATGTGGGGGTACCCCAAGGCTCTGTACTTGGGCCGTTGTTGTTCTCCCTCTACACGCTGTCTTTGGGAGATCTTATCTGTCCATTCGGCTTTAAATATCATCTGTATGTTGATGATATCCAAATTTATTTGTCGACCCCTTCGTTAACAATTGAAACTGAGAGTCAAATCTCTAACTGCCTCCTGGCTATCTCTAATTGGACAAACCAACGCCACCTCAAACTGAACCTAACAAAAACTGAACTAATGATCTTTCCGCCTAAGCCTGGTCCTACCCCCCCTTTTCTCTGTATTGATGGCACCCACATCAACCCAGTTGATTCGGCGCATTGTTTGGGGGTGATCTTTGACTCCAGTCTCTCCTTCTCTGACCACATTAACACCACTGTCAAAACCTGTCACTTTTTCTTACGCAATATTGCCAAAATCCGTCCCTTTCTTTCTACTGCAACAGCTAGGCTGCTCATGCATGCTCTAATCCTATCCCGACTTGACTACTGTAACCTGCTACTAACCAGCCTCCCTAACGCCCATCTTTCCCCCCTACAGTCTATATTAAATACTGCTGCCAGAATTCTCCTCCTCTCATCCAGGAGAGTTCAGGCCCTTACCCTGCTAAAGTCCTTATTGTGGCTTCCTATTAAACAAAGAATATCTTACAAACTCCTTCTCTTAACCTTCAAAGCCCTCCATTCCTCTGCTCCTCACTACATCTCTTCCCTTGTGTCTCCGTACGTTAATGCCCGACTCCTTCGTTCCTTGCAGAGCAATCGCTTGGTTGCACCCCCCACTACTGCTGTGTCCCGCTTAAACCTTTCTGCCTTGCTGCCCCTTACAACTGGAATGCCCTCCCTGATTTCCTCTGGAGAGAATCCTCCTCCAGTCTTTTTAAAACTAAACTTAAGGACTACCTTTTGGAGCACTCACCCAGCACCTGATCTGGGAATCAGCACTTATATTGTAGTGTCGCCCACCTTGACCTACAGCACTTATAATGCATTTGCCTATTTGTGTCTGTAAGTTACCCTCCCATATAGATTGTAAGCTCTACGGGGCAGGGACCTCCATCCTCTTGTGTCTTTGACTCTTATTCTACTCTTATTCTACTGTACAGCGCTGCGTACATAGCTAGTGCTTTATAAATAAAGATATACATACATACATACATACATACCAAGTTACCAGAGAGGCAATACTCTTTTACGAATTTTTCAGGAATCGTCCTACTTTCTCCAAAATGTGAGTTTAAAGCTTAATACATAAAAACTCACCCACTATTTGTTCCTAATGGATTTTTTTAAGTGTATTTATCAATTGGTGAAAGTTAGAATTCACCATTTTACAAGTACATTTTTAAAAATCCCATAGGAACAGTGGGGTAACAATAGAGGAAGTAGACCATGTGGTAGCAGGGGGCCCAGACTGTGGGATCTGCTTCCTTCAATGGTGCATCTAAATTTCTGCTCACTGCTGACTCTCTGGTAGGAGGGTGGGAGTGGGGATTTAAATGCAAACTGGTCTGGGGGATGCGTCAGGGTGGGTAGAGGGGGAAGAGGGCTAGGTGGGTTTGCAACTGTGCACTGGGCCCTTCCAAAATATTTTTTTGCAGGATTGCTTAGCACAGAGATGTTATGCTGCTGCATAGTAATGAATAGAATGTGAGTTTTATGTATTATGGTCTAAACTCACATTTTGATAAATCAAGTCCAACCCACAGTAACAGCTTAAGGTCCCCATACACTGGCAGATCCGCTCATTTGGCGATGTTGCCAAGCGAGCGGATCTTCTCCCGATATCCCCCACCTACGGGTGGGTGATATCAGGAGAATCCAGGGTCAAGCGATCTAATTATAATGACGGTCATAGGTAAAGTCGGCCGGGGACCGCATCAATGAGCCGATGCGGTCCTCGATCCGACTAGATTTTCTAACCTGCCCGATCGAGATCTGGACGATTTCATGACAGATATTGGTTGGGCAGGCTCGTTGGAAGTGCCCATACACGGGACGATTAGCTGCCGAATTGGTCCAAGGGACCGATATCTGCAGATACTATCGGCCCGTGCATGGGGACCTTTAGTCTTCGATTCCTTGTAATTTTCACCTGCATTAGCTTTAACCCCAGGAACTTTTCTGCCAGGCCCTTCACTAATGCCCTGAGGTGGCCTAGCCAATGCTGCCTCCCATTTATCCTTTTGGGTTGGACTGGGTCAAGATGACCTGAGTCCCAGCAATCTGGAGCTCCATTAGGGCAAATTTGGAAAAGAGTAACTTCCTTTTAGGATGTGAATTCCTAACATGTTCCACATATCTCTTATCAATGCAATCTCTAACCATTTCTCCTCTGGACATTCTTCTCCTACTCCTTTCATTGTTGATGGCCAGCAAGAATATAAGGTTGAAAAAATTGTGGACTCAAGGTTCTCCATGGGTTTGTTACAGTACCTCATGCAATGGAAAGCCTTTGGGCCTGAGGAATGTTCCTAGGTGAAACATTCAGATGTCCATGCCCCACAATTGTTTCACAAGAGTTTTATATAAAGTTTTCACCAAAACTTCGCCTTGGTGGTCCAGTGCCCCCCTGGGGGAAGGGGGTACTATCAGGGGCGCTCTGCTTCATACAAAAATAAAGATGGTGCCGTGTGACTTCATCGAGCTTGGTGTCAAAATTTAAAATAAATACATGTCAAAGACCCGGGTTCAATGCATTAGTATAGGACTTCTTTAGTAATCTCCTAGATGTGCTGTAAATTGTTTTTTCCTATTGATCTACTGGTATTTTACCTTCCCGCCTGTTTCACGCCTTCCTGTTTGCCCCCTAAACCGACCTGTGCCTAGAATTTGTTTTGAGACTGAAATAATAATAAAAAAACAACAAAACACAAATACAAGAGTATTGTAGAAATGATACCTTTATTGGCTAACAATAAAAATACATTGCAAGCTTTCGGAGCTCTAAGGCCCCTTCCCTTCATCAGGCAAAATACAAATGAGAACTGAAATGGCACAACATTTATACTGATAGATCAGAGAGAAGTGTTTACAAGCAATACATTAGGAAGTTACAGATAGATAGAGATAACTTGTGAAGATGAAAGTAATTAAGGTTTATTAGGGTGGGTTGTAAATAGTCCAAGGGTCTGGATTCAGTCAGATCAGATAGTGTGACATGAAACCAGACCCCAAATTAAGGCTCTGTCTTAATATGTTAAATAACTCCATACATTTGAATTCATAGATCTTCCTTTTTCGTTCAGATCCAAAGTTCCCTTTTAGAATTAACACCTTCATGTCCTAAAGCCTGTGGTCCTGATTGCAGAAGTGTTGTCCCACAATGGGGCAGTCGGTTCGGGGACCGCATCAACGAGCCAATGCGGTCCCCGATCCGACTGGATTTTCTAACCTGACCGACCGATAGCTGGCCAATTTCAGCCAATATAGGTATCATTTCTACAATACTCTTGTATTTGTGTTTTGTTGTTTTTTTATTATTATTTTTGACACTGGCTAACACGGTACTACAGTTTTTGTTTTTTGAGACTGATTAACCCTTCTGGTACTTTGTTTCTGGACTGTTTTGCTCTCCAATACTCAAGCTTCCTCCTAGGTTCCGACCATCCCATGTAGACCCTTACAGTGTTATTGTGATGAAATCTCTAAAGGTCCCCATACACGGTAAGATCCGCTCGCTTGGCGAGATCGCCAAGCTAGCAGATCTTCCCCCGATATCCCCATCTACGGGTGGGCGATATCGGGGAGCTTGAAGTTAAAAAAAAATAATCCGATCGTTTGGCCCTGGGGCCAAACGATCGGATTATGTAGGCGGCAATGGGGCAGTTGGTTCGGGGACCGCATCAACGAGCCAATACGGTCCCCGATCCAATTGGATTTTCTAACCTGGCCGACCGATAGCTGGCCAATTTCAGGCCAGATATCGGTCGGCCAGCCCGCTCATTTCTGCCCCTACATGGGCAGATAAGCTGCCGAGTCGGTCCAAGGGACCGATATCGGCAGCTTCTATCGGCCCGTGTATGGGGGCCTTAAGTCTCACAGCTAAAACTCTTTGCTTTTTGCCTGCTTTCATTAACCAATTTACTGTTTGTTCTTTGTCAAATATATTCTTGGAACTATAAGATAATTGATAAAACAATGTTTTCATACATCAGTAACCTTATTATTATTAAAGGGGCTCTTAAACCTTTGTGAGCATATATAAAACAATTATGCAAAAATTGCTTTGTTGCTTTAAGTTTCAGCTAGTTAAACCACCTCTTGCCATGGTAGATGGATAGGACAACTCTCTATATTTTTATCCAACTGAATAGTTAATTGAATTGATTCTGTGGGGCACAATTCTGGCAACATTTGTGCTCTTTAACATGTTCAACCGTGTCCAGCAACTTATATGTAATAATAATAAATGCTATTATTGTGGCATACGGTAGGTATTAGTTATATGGATCAATGCAAAGGAGGTGCTGAGCATGTTGAGTTACCACTGCACTACCTGTACCAGTACCTTGGCATTGCTAAACCCAATATCACAGCAATTAAAACCACTGTGCCAAACCTGGGATTATAGCAGACCCCATCATTCTCATGGCATACATAATGAGAAGAGGGCTCTAAAGATTTCAAAGAATCAATTCAGAGGTTGAAGTTGAGACAATGATGAGGTTGTTGTTAATGTGGTATGTATGTATGTATTTCTTTATTTATAAAGCGCTACTAAAGGTGGCCATACACGGGCCGACTATAGCTGCCGATATCGGTCCCTTGGACCGATTCGGCAGCTAATCGGCCCGTGTATGGGGAGAGCAGAGCGGCCTGGCCGACCGATATCTGGCCTGAAATTGGCCAGATCTCGATCGGCCAGGTTAGAAAATCTGGTCGGATCGGGGACCGCATCGGCTCGTTGATGCGGTCCCCGATCCGACTGCCCCATTGCCGCCCACATAATCCGATCGTCTGGCCCCAGGGCCAAACGATCGGATTATTATTTTTTTTACCTAAATGGTCCCCGATATCGCCCACCCGTAGGTGGGGATATCGGGGGAAGATCCACTCGCTTGGCGACATCGCCAAGCGAGCGGATCTGCTCGTGTATGGCCACCTTTATGTACGCAGCGCTGTACAGTAGAATACATTAATACAACAGGGGGTTATTAAGATAATAATAGATAAATACAAAGTATAACAATAAATACAGATAAATACAAGATAAATACAGTTGCAACAAGTTAAGAGTCAAAGACACAAGAGGATGGAGGTCCCTGCCCCGTAGATTTTACAATCAATATGATGAGGGTAACTTACAGACACAAATAGGCAAATATAAGTGCTGTAGTTCACAGTGGGTGACACTGCAATATAAGTGTTAGTTCCCAGATCAGGTGCTGGGTGAGCGCTCCAAAAGGTAGTCTTTAAGTTTAGTTTTAATAAGACTGAGGGAGGATTCTCTCCGGAGGAAATCAGGGAGGGGATTCCAAATGTAAGGGGCAGCAAGGCAGAAAGGTTTAAGGCGGGACACAGCAGTAGTAGTGAGGGGCGCAACCAAATGATTGCTCTGCGAGAAATGAAGGGGTCGGCCAGGAACGTACGGAGACACAAGAGAAGAGATGTAGTGAGGAGCAGAGGAATGGAGAGCTTTGAAGGTTAAGAGAAGGAGTTTGTAAGATATTCTTTGTTTAATAGGAAACCATGATAAGGACTTTAGCAGGGGAAGGGCCTGAAATCTCCTAGATGAGAGGAGGAGAATTATGGCAGCAGTATTTAATATAGCCTGTAGGGGGGAAAGATGGGAGTTAGGGAGGCCAGTTAGTAGCAGGTTACAGTAGTCAAGTAGGGATAGGATGAGAGCATGCATGAGCAGCCTAGCTGTTGCAGTAGAAAGAAAGGGACGGATTTTGGCAATATTGCGTAAGAAAAAGTGACAGGTTTTGACAGTGGTGTTAATATGGTCAGAGAAGGAGAGACAGGATTCAAAGATCACCCCCAAACAATGTGCCGAATCGACAGGGTCCATGAGGGTGCCATCAATAGAGATGGTAGGACCAGGCTTAAGTCAAAAGATCATTAGTTCAGTTTTTGTTAGGTTCAGTTTGAGGTGGTGTTGGTTCATCCAATTGGAGATGGCCAGGAAGCAGTTAGAGATTTGAGTGACAGTTTCAACTGTTAATGAAGAGGTCGAAAAATAAATTTGGATATCATCAGCATACAGATGATATTTAAAGCCAAATGAACGGATAAGATCTCCCAAAGACAGCATGTAGAGGGAGAACAACAATGGCCCAAGTACAGAGCCTTGAGGTACCCTCACATTAAGAGGAACTGGAGATGAGGTTTTATTAGCATAGGAGACAGTGAATGAACAGTTAGAGAGGTAAAAAGAAATCCAGGATGCAGCCTGACTACGGCTACCAATCGAATGCAGAATTTGCATCAGGAGGGAGTGGTTGACCGTATCAAACGCAGCCGATAGATCGAGGAGGCTTAATATAGAAAAGTGGCTTTTGGCTTTGGCAACCTGAAGATCATTTGTAACTCTGCACAAGGTTGTCACAGTAGAGTGCACAGACTGAAAACTAGATTGCAGCGGGTCTAATAAATTATGGGCGTTAAGAAAGTTAGTAATAGGGGAGAAGACAATACGAGGGTATGCCCTCTTCTGGATCCCCAAATGTCTTCAGGTGTGCCCTATAGCAGTGCTGTCCAACTTCTGTTGTACCGAGGGCCGGAATTTTTCCGACCTACGTGGTGGAGGGCCGATAATAGAAGCCAGTTTTGACCACTCCCCTTTTTGAAACCGCACCCACTTGAAACCACACCCATGTTATCACATGACCATACCCATATTAATGGTTGTAGTACAGCAAAAACCTGTCATACTCTGCCTGCCCTACCCTGCCTGTGTGCCATATTCTGCCTGCCCTACCCTGCCTTTGTGTGTGCCATACTCTGCCTTCCCTACCCTGCCTGTGTGTGCCATACTCTGCCTGCCCTACCCTGCCTGTGTGTGCCATACTTTCACTGTGTGTGCCATTCTTGGCTGGTTTGTGCCATACTTGGCCTGTGTGTGCCATACTCTGCCTGCCCTACCCTGCCTGTGTGCCATACTCTGCCTTCCCTACCCTGCCTGTGTGTGCCATACTTTCACTGTGTGTGCCATTCTTGGCTGGTTTGTGCCAAACTTGGCCTGTGTGTGCCATATTCTGCCTGCCCTACCCTGCCTGTGTGTGCCATACTCTGCCTGCCCTACTCTACCTGTGTGTGCCATACTCTGCCTTCCCTACCCTGCCTGTGTGTGCCATACTCTGCTTGCCCTATGCTGCCTGTGTGTATGGCACACACAGGCAGCCTACAGTGACACAATGCTGGCACTGCTCCTACAGTCTGCACAATAACTATATATTTAAAAACTTTTTAATTGCAGTACCACCTCAGTATATGTTCTTTTTGTAGTATGCAGGGATTATTTGTGGGTTTCTACTGCTCCTGAGGTGTGAACAGGGGAACAATGGGGGTGATTACAGCCTGAGCCTGAGGTGTGAACACTGCAGGGGGTGAACAATGCAGAGATTAAAAGGTGTGAACAGTACAGGGGATTACATATTTAAACAATACAGGGGTTTACAGCCTGAATCTGAGGTGAGAACCATGCAGGGGGGCAGTTAATCTCAGTACTGATACCATTTAAATCTTACACAAGAGTAAGCCATCAAAGCAGCCAGACAGGTGGGGGGCCACACAGAGGGGGGTCGCGGGCCGCCAGTTGGACAGCACTGCCCTATAGGACCTGTTATCCAGAATGCTTTGGACTTGGGGTTTTCCGAATAACAGGTCTTTCCAGAATTTGGATCTCTGTACTTTATCTTCTAATAAAATATTTATACGTTAAATAAATCCAATAAGATTGTTTTGCCTCCAATAAGGATGAATTATACCTTAGTTGGGATCAAGTACAATGTACTATTTTATTATTACAGAGAAAAAGGAAATTAATTGAATTATTTGATTAAAATTGAGTATATAGGAGATGGCAATCCAGACCTTTCTAGATAATGGATGCTATGCCACTAATGCAGTTTACTTTCTGCATTTGCATTTTATGAATATGTCACGGAACGCTGTCAAAATCTGCTACAAATATATGTGATGTTATAATTCTGAGCAATAAAGTTTTCTTCAAACAAGTCTCTTCTATTTGTTCCATGAGCAGCCAATACATTCTGCCACAAGTCAGGCAAACAACTGTGTGCATGTTCATGTCACACTATAATACAGAATTACTAATTGGTTCATGGCTTTCTAGAGAACATTTGACATGAGGAACAGTGCTCTGTTTTCAGTGACTCTTATTGAAAAACCTTTAGAGAAACATGTTTTTAAAAAACAAATTTCTTCAAAAATACATCTACAAATTATTGTTAAAAAAAAGAATGTATACATAGTAGATGGTGACAGTTTATCGTTTTTTCAGATGTACGCAGAATATTTCAGCCTCAGTAAACCCTTGTGTATAGAGTCCCTAATCCAATTTTCACTGCCAGAGGCAGTGGAAGAAAGGATGATTTATCTTGGGTCACAGAGAACTAACAAGGGAATTAAAGCACAATTCTTAGCCACAGGCTTAGACCTTGTGTAGTTTTACTCACTCATTCTCACAGTGGATGTATGCTCAAAAAGATTACTGTCACTCTTAAGCACAAGGATTAGCAAGAAAATCCTCAATGAATTATACAGCAGTGCATGAAACATGGTTTAGATAATTGCCAGAATACAGCCTGTTCAATAATAATAATGGCTTTTTGTGCTTTGTTTTTGGAATTGTTTTAGTGTTACAGGTAGTACTTGTACTGCTCTACAGGATTAAGGAAATTACAATTTAGAAATCTCTTTAAAGGGCCACTGCACATTTGTGCTTTAAGACCAGAAAAAACAACAGCAGCAGAATATCCACTATCTACCACATATCTATCATACATATTGGCCTTCTATGTAATGATGCATAGAGCATGTAGCCTTTTCAGTCTATACCTATGTACAGTTGAACAGTCTAATTTCTCCTACCTGCTGGCTTCAGGGCAGACTTGAGCTCTTCTCACTGTTTAACTTCAAAGACTGAGACTTAACAGACTGGCATAAATCTAACAGGTTCAGCGTGACATCTTTCTTTCTGAGATGACTGCTTGGATACCTCTGCAAAGCACAATGTGTATTTACATTTTGGGTGCTTTTTGTGCATTATAAGGCATCGTCCAAACCGTCGGCTGTCTTGCAATTTGGGAATCATAGCTAGGTCAGAGCCAAAATGTAATTTAAACTGGATGTAAGAAGACATATTGATTTATAGGACTCATAGCTTTTTGATCAATATAAGGCCAGAGTTATATAGCAAAGTACGAACACTCTTTCTTGTTGCCAACTGGTAGGGCTAATTCTGTTTTAACGAAAGCAGTGTGTAGCATGAAGGAAGCTTAAGATTTTACTAAAGGTTTTTCCTCTGTCTTTTAAAAAGCCTTAAGGCAGATGCACACGGGTAAAAATCTTAGTTACTGTGGGTGACTAATCTCCCCATAATGGGGAGGGTACTTCCCCTGTAATGGCGAGGAAACATGGAACTCCGCCTGACTGTGGGAAACCGAAGCGACGCGTATACCATCCCACTGGCAATTTTCATTCTGGTCAGTGGCATGGCATTTGTTGCCCACAATAGCAAAGATTTATCATGGATGACTAATCTCCACTTGTGCCACTGCCCTTAGAAGTGCCCTTGACCAGAAGTGACATCATGATTAATTGACACTATCCAAGGCTGGAGGATCATGGAAGTAAGCCCTTTTTTAAGACTTATCCACCACCTGCTGGTACCTAACCTGCTACAAGACTCTAGTCAAGGGCTGTACTTCTTGAAGAGGATAAAGCATCAACTTAAGCTGTTTTAAATACATAATTGATATTTTCCATTGGCCTTGCCTCTTGGCGAAAAATATTAAGAACTGTTTGTAGTATTTGTTACTGACACTGCACAGAAAAGGAAACTTATAAAGAACCTTAAAGGAGAACTAAAGCTTAACTTAGAAGATAGACTGGAAATGATGTACATTGTGCTTAGTGATTCTGTACCAGCCCAAGGGAACCACAGCCCTCTAGCAGTAAAGATCTGTGCCTCCAAAGATGCCCCAGTAGCTCCCCATCTTCCTTCCCGCTTATTCACTGCACATGCTTCACTTAGCTGACCCTGTGGACCAACTCACAATATACTGTATATATAGAATATAAATGAAATAAACAGTATATGGCTTTTTAGTAATTCTTTCAGATTCACATTATATGGTAGATCTGAAACCAGTGCAATTAGCATTAGAATATAATAATCAGACCTGTAGCATCATCTTATATGACAGACCAGTCTCATTTTCTGCTTGATAATTTGCAACTACCCCTAAGCTTAGCATCTCAACAGCTGCTCAGAGCAGACTGAGCATGTGCACTGTCCTGGACAGTTCTTAAGACCTGTATCATTACTATTATAGAGATGCTGAAGCTTTAGTCTAGTGCAACTGGTTTAGTATATAAAATATGGTATTTGTAACCATATTTATTTTTAGGGTTTAGTTATCTAATTGATTAGTTTGGTGAACCAAAGAAGAACCATACTGCTTGAATGTCCAACTACCACTTTAAAAAGTGACAGGAGAAATTTCCTGTTGCTAAGTAACCAATTCTGAAGCTTGCTGCTATAGAAACTAATGCAACAGGTACTTTAAATAAAGCAGCGTTCAGGTTTTGTATAGTTAGCATTTGTATTACATTCATAGTTTATATGTAATTTCTATACTTTTTGGAGATGGAGAAAAAGTGTTACAAGTAAAATTGGGAAATGAAAGAAACGATTTTAGATCTAAATTAAATTACTGGGGCTTCATAATTTCATGTTGTTAATATTGGTTTATGTTGGTTACACCAAAACCTGACTCGGCCGGGCGGTAAGGAACTCTGAGAGATGCACAGAGGAAACCAATGGAAATTTATAATAACAAACTGAGGAACAAAAAAGAGATTAATGGGCTCTATGAGGGGGTCTTTTAGAAACATGGTTATTGACCTAGGGAAACATTAAAAGAATAAGGTAGGTGACTTCCCCATAGGCAATATTGTCTTTAAGATGTAATATTAAATGGCACTATCATATTGGTACCTCTCACAGAAGAAATAGTGGAATTCTGAGTACTAACGTTTTAATGTAACTAAGGGGGATATCAATGATTTTTATTCATTGTTAAAAAGAACAATGAAATAGAGCATTTCTGCTAAAAATTATAATTATATAAACATTTCACAGATAAACATAGGGAAATCTCCAAACCGACTGGATTTACTTCTTTAGCCCTTTATAAATAGAGCCTTAAATATCACCGAAACGGGAAGAAAAAAGAAGTAGAGACTACTGGGAAACAGATCATTAACTGTCCACTACATTTTGATGGAATTCCAATCGAACATACATTTCTCCTTTTATCCGTTCCATTACTTCATTTCTGCTTGTAGCAAATAATAGGGCACACAGTATTCAACATTATTTCATTATTCTTTTTCGCCTACTAGAAGCATAATGTAATCCATTTCAGCGTGTGCACATGACAAATGTAAGTGATTATCATTTGTTGCTTTTCCAGTCTGTGCAGAAAGGCAATAGCCTAAAACATGGCCACTGAGAAGCAGCAAATATCAAAAGCTCAGAGGCTACATCTGAAAGTATGATATCCGTGGGAAATTGTGCTTAGAGCTGTTTGGGGATCAGTGCACCCCCCTGCTAGGAGTCTGAATGGATGAAATATCACTTAGTCCTACTCTCAAAATATAGAACTGCAAATCCTGTTATTGTGTTCTCAGCAAATGTATTCTATAATAAATGGTTTGAAAAATACCAGGCAGATGTAGAATATCCAGTAGCATTGCTTTAAGAAAAACATGCTTAATATACAAGCTGAGCTTGAAAGATTAAAGTAATATGTTGCTTTTACTTTACCATTGTTTTTTTTTTTTAAATGGAAAATCCAATTATCTGTGGTTTCCCTTTAATTATCCTGTTACTGAACCATGTAGATCTGTGTACATAATGTGGTACTGAATGTGAGCTATAAATCTTTTTGGTTAGGTACTCCACCATTGCACCAGTACTGAATTTACTTCATATAAAATTTGTTTTAAATCTGTACTTGCTTAATGGCAGTGTAGTCATTTAAATTAAGCATCAACTGCACTAAAATTACCTTTTCTGCCCATTACCTGTGATGCTTTTATAAATGATAGCACTGCAGCTCTGTATTACCTGTAAACTTTAAGAAAATGGTTTGTAAGCTTAGCAATATGAGCGGTAATCTTTACATCAAAAAATTCAGCTGAATAATGATTTGTACCAGAAATGGTTCACCTAGGTTTTCACATTTGTTTGCAGGGCAACTCCCCCACTAATCTTGGTCAAAACCTTTCAAGATTTCTTATTCTTTTATTGACCTGTGTTGATGCCACTGTAGCCCCTATGGTTTTACCTCCTCTATGGGACATTATTGGTGGAGATGCAAACTCCTCTATATGAGGGTAAGCTTTTTAGAGGGTATGCCAGTGATGGCATAACATATTTCCAATCTGGTAACTCCAATTATTAAATTGTGTCACAAATGGAATCTTTTTATTTTTTAATTTTCTTGGCCTTTGGGAAGTCAACTTTGCATCTAGTTTCCTGTGTAACTGCCCTTAGAAAGCCTCTTTCCCTGAACTTCTGCCATATTAACCCTTGATGTCTCAACCTAAAAATTAAACAAAAATATACTGGCAAGACAGAAATAGATAAAAACAATTACTATTGTGCAAGATCACTATAGCAGCATTTCAATAATATATTAGGAAAATTAAATCCATCCAAGTAAATAGGATGCATGTTGTAGCATGGGGCATCCCCCTCCACCGTCCCTATCTTAAGCACTAGATATCTCTCATGTAAGACTGCTCTCAACGGATCATTATCATTGTACCATGCCACTCTACTCCTATGTCTCTAACACAAAGTTTCACTGCTTACACGCTCAAAGTCTCTCTTCCCTCAAAGTCTTCTCTGGAACAGCACCAAATAGCTTCCTCTTGCATGCATTCCACTGTGGAACTCAACTCCTAGAACTGAACCGCTGCTTCTCAATATAGTCTCTAAGGGTACGATTTGCTAAAACTCTCACTTTTCTCATTTTTTTTCTTTTTTAAAATTTGAATAAACTCACTGGGCAATACAAGTTTACTGGTGTCTAAGCACTTTCTAGAAAAAGACCATAGCTCAGATTAACTTAAGTTTATGGTTTTTGAAACAATTCCCCCACTTAAAAATGCAGGAGACAGAGAATTACATTTTGAAACAAAGAGAAGTGTGGTGGATAAGCAAATTGAATGCCCTGTACCCTAAAGGCCTGAATAGGGATTATGACTTATATCTGTTTCTTAAGCTAATTTTGTTGGGGTTAAAGGAGGAATAAATGGGTTGAAACAATTGTTTTCTTAAAAAACCCTGCAGTATGTAAGAAATAAAATTTATTTTTGTAAAAACATCTATGAAACATGTAGGAAATTTGGTGTGAAGTCATGTCCTGCTATTCCCTTTAAAAAGCATGTGACTCTGAAGAACCTTTTGTACTACTTTTTTGGCTTGAAATGTTGAATGCCCCAAACATAATTTGAATGTAATATAATATATATATAAAATAAGTCCAAGAATGGACAGCACACACTTTAAAGTGTAAAACATATATTAAAAGATGAAATTCATACTGTACACAAAATGCAACGTTTCGAGCCCGGCCGGGCTTTAAAGTGTGTGCTGTCCATTCTTGAACTTATTTTGTATGCAAGGACATCGGAACCTGTTGGGGACGTGCACCAAGTTTTTGTTCTATTGCAGGGTGCTGTACTATTACATAAAACAAGTGTTTATATATATATATATATATATACACACACATAATAGTTTGTTTTTAATGTAGTCTTGTGTGTGTGTGTTTGGCATGTGTACTGATGATTAAATTAAGCAAAAGTCTTGCTTTTCTGGCAAAATAAATCCTGTGGGTTGTTGATTCCATTGCTTCCTGTTTTTGTCCTGAGGATTTAATTAGAGTCCTTTCAGCCAATATCCATCACATCATCTCCACTGCACAATGTGATCTGGGTCACTTGTTCCTTTTCTCATTTCCTCCTTAATACTGCACCTTTTTTAACCGTCGTTCCCTGGGACATTGAATTTGGGTCCAAATGTGTGGTTCAATTATGTTCTCCACTGACTCTGGTAATTACAGTTGTTGAGCCGGTATAGTATGGTATCAACAAATCATTGTGGATTTGTCTGGGTCGTTTATTTTTCTCTGCCCTTGGTTTCCCTTTGTGCCCTTTGTGTATTTGGCAGATTTTTACAACATAGCAACATTAAAGTAGTCATTCTGATTTCATCTTAATTGTATATAAAAGATAAAGACAAGATGAGATAATCTTGAAAAATATAAAAAGAAAAGTTAGATTGTAGTAGTCTAAGGTTGTAACATTTTAGCCATTGACAGAAGCCAGTGAAAGTTGAATTTAAAGGGGTGGTGTAGCTTCATACACGGGCCGATAGTAGCTGCCGATACCGGTCCCTTGGACCAATTCGGCAGCTAATCGGCCCGTGTATGGGGACTTCCCACGAGCCTGCCCGACCGATATCTGGGCTGAGATCTCGATTGGACAGGTTAGAAAATCGAGTCGGATCGGGGACCGCATCAGCTCGTTGATGCAGTCCCCGCATCAACTTTTCCTATGCCTGTCATTATAATTCGATCGTTTGGCCCCAGGGTCTCCGTAGGTGGGGGATATCGGGAGAAGATCCGCTCGCTTGGCAACGTCGCCAAGCGAGCGGATCTGCCAGTGTATGGGGACTTTTATAAAATAGCCTATTCTTAGCAACTTTTCAACTAGTCTCAATTTTTTATTTTTATAATTATTTGCCTTCCTCTTCTGACTCTTTCCAGCTTTTAAATTGTGGTTACTGACCCCAGCAGGCAAAAAATGATTGATCTGTGAGGTGATAATTTTATTGTAAATGCTACTTTTTATTACTTTTCTTTCTATTTAGGCCCTCCTCTCTTCATATTCCTGTCTCTCTTTCAAAACACTGACTAGTTGCTAGGTTAAACAGGGCCCTAGCAACCAGATAGCTGGTGAAATTCTAAAGTGGAGACCTGCTGAACAAAAAGCTATATCATTGAAGAACTGCAGACGATAAAAAATTAAGAGGAATTACAAATTGTCTCAGAATAGCACTCTCTACATCATACTAAAAGTTCATTTTAATGTTAACAACCCCTTGAAGTGATAGCCTTCATTGGCTAACTGCATTCTTACAGACTTTTAGGACCAATGTGGTATGGACCCTCTATTTATGCAGTGCACCCATTATGTGTATGACTTTAGTTGCTCCTTGTCAGATCACGGTAACTAAATAACGTCTAGATTAACTAAAAGCTTACTTCAAAACAAAGTAGAACCACATATGAACAGTGTTCAATTGCACCACTTTTTTAACACCAGGAGTAATATAAGAACTACTGTATACTATCTTAGGTTCAAGGTATTTTCCCTCTTTGTTTGCTTTTTTGCCCTACCATTTGGCCACATTGGTCCTCAGAAAAATCCATTGCTTATTAACTTGGTTTTGGAATTGCCCCAGGGTGATTTGAACGACTGTTATCCTAAAGACAGTATAAGATGAAAAGGAAAAGCTGAATACTTCAGAGAAGAACCAGTTTCTGTATATCAAGCCTACCACTAGGAACCGGGAAAATGGCAATACCATAGTTACACTACCAAGAGATGTCATTAAACAGTAAAAGTCAGTCAAAGACAGCTGTACAACTAGTTATTCTAGGAAAGTACCCTTTATATGTGCTGTATGCCTAGTACTCTAGCTTGAAATCACTATAAAGTACCATGAATCCTGCTGCTAAGATGGCCAGTTTTATCCCCACAAAGAAGGCAAGTGCCCAGCAAAAATGATTAGCATAAGATACTGGGTTAATATTTTATTAATGCACTTAGTGTGCACTTTATTTCAGCTGAGTGTGAGTAGAAATAAGTACAAACAGGAGATTTACAGTACTTTCTAGCCACTGACAAATGTAACTGAACATTGATAAATTTTGACTTTTTGTATCCAAGGTTGATCTGACTTAATTTTCTTTACACTGACTTGTATACCACATTTAAATTGTTCTGCCCCTGAATATATGTACATTGGTTGTGTTTATTAGAAGCCACAAAAAAGGATTATTGCCACTATCTTTATGGAAGCTCTTTTCGCAATTTTCCATTTATGAATAATTTATGTAGCTAATGATAAGCGACTCTCTGATGACAGAGTGCTTATACAGGGCCACTTTTGAAATATAAATGTGTGAATTTCATTTCATTTAGACCCAATATCAGGAACATTTATGTCAGTTTTCTCTCTCAGAAGACATTTTTTTTTTTCATTTTGCCTTCAAGCTGACAAGTTCTGATTGGTCCCTGTCAGTGAATGGCAGCTAGAGACGAGTGGAACAGATAAATACAGGTGTATGAAGATTTCATTGCAGACAGGCATCTGTTCCTGCACCCAAGAACATGAGGCTGTTTGCGCTTTCAATTACAGAGCAGACAGGCATGGTATTACTCACTTTCATTCCCTCTTCAAACCACCATAACAATTACACTCTCTTTGCAGGCTCTGGCTTTTCACTTGCAATTTGATTATTCTGAAAAATAGAAGACTGACAAATACAAAGTTCTAAAATGAACTCTTTCACCCCCAAGAAATATATAACTCTTCTTTGATTCTTTGTAGAATGCAATATATATGGTCATTTTTCAATGTCTCTTAGTCAACAAGCCAAATGACTTAATTCACTCCTGCAGGCTTCTGTGGGAGGCATTAGTGTAAAGACAAACCATCCAAAAGCCCTTCCAGAGGTGAGAGATGGAATGCAGGCCTACTACACCAGATTCATACAAAAAGAGAGGGGGGATTAATCAATGCACATTCCCTGGTCCCCTGGTTCATAAGTAAATTGTCTATGCTAGTGCACGTATTGACAAAAAACAAGGGTTTTTAGTTACAAAATTATGATCATAAGATTGGTAAGCCACCATACCACATCAAAGTAAACCCCGTATGGTGGTCCTATCTATTTACCTCTGGTCATATTTTTCAAAGGCTGGCACTCCCGTGCACTGTTGCCATTCTTGACCTGGGGGCTGGTTTGAGTCAGAGGGCTTAGTCACTCCCATGCCTTCTGCTTTTATAGAGAGAGATTGCCAAGACCACAGCTTGGTTCTACAGGCTTAATCTTTCCCCGCTTGTGGCTTGTAAAGGAGAAGACTGCCCATTAACCAACACCCATTTTTTTAAAGGCATAAGACCACCATTAAAGGGACGAGTGTGGGGGTGCTAACCCCAGATACACCAGATTCAGTCAGGGATATGCAAAAGCCAAAGCAATGTCATAAATTGCCCTTCTCGTCTGTCATATATTAATCATTAATCACATCCAATGAAAAGCAACAGGTCTATATTATTGCTACATATGCTATATGTAAGATAGCATATATATATATATATATATATATATATATATGCTATATACTGTAGTAACTATGTTCTCATCACTTTACTGATTGAGTGATTTTTAGGGGCATGCAGAGAAACTATTATTATATTTGAGTTTTCGGCAGTTAGAGATAATTTTACTGGTAACAGAAATAATTTTACTGGTAACAGAAACTGGCTTTAGGACAATTCTTCTTATCTTTTGTATTGATTTTATAAAATTTGGTCTGGGTTAAGCTGGCAACCAAAGTCGCTTGACAATAGTCAGTATTGAAGTCTGGGCAAGTCATCACAGAGGATACAAAGTGGCACCTTACTATGAGCCTCTATGGATAAACCTTTCGCCTAGAACAAGCAGAATGGTGATACAGGAATAGGGAATAACAAAAAAAGTGTTGAAAGCATACAGTATTTACACAAAGTAATGTACAGCATCCCATCTGCTACTCCTGGTTGTCCCCTGCTGGATTTGAACCTGGTATCTGGTGCTCTGTAACTGTCTCTGCATCTATTGCTTTAAAAGAAGGAGTCCTCTGCAGTATCCTTTGCACTAAAATCTAGCTATTTTGATTGACTCCAGAAACTGGGATGAACTCACTCATTCCTATTTACCTTCTGTAACTGTAGTAGTCATAATGGTCATTCTGGTACAATATTATACGATACACAGAACATACCAAACACCAGCACGACTGCACTCCATGGGCCTTAAATCAGACAATCGCAAAGCTTATGGGTGTAGGCAAGGTAGAAGGGTGGTGCCATCAGGGGCTGATTCTCGTTAAGCATTTTTTTGCAGGCTGAGAATCAGCCCCATGTGGCACTAGCCTAAGACCCTAATCTGTACTATTTTTCTGGTCTATCAAAAGCCCAACCACTCCCTGTAAATATGTCTGACACCCTTGCCAGCACCTGTGGCCTGGCCTTTTTACATTAAAGTAGATTTTGTAGATCGTATAATCCACATGCTTTTGTTTCACTAAATATGGGAGCTTGTATGCATTGAAAATGTCCATATCTAATGTGCAATTAGAACATCCTAGCAATGCTGAAATCAGTTCCCCTAACGTTTCTCTATTACCCCCATGGGCTGACAATGTGCTTTTTATGTCCAACAGCAGTACCTCCAGAAGTTGCCAAATCTTTTGTATTCCTCTCTGCTGTGTTTGTAATTCGTCTTTCTTTTGTTATAGGAAATCACATCCTGTCTTTTTCCTACGGCTAAAATTGTACAAGAAATGCTTTATCTTCTTAAGACAATAATGAGAAGAGAATGCAGTAACATTTTTTACATGCTACATGTGCACAAGCCTTAGAACAGTGAGCTATTTAAGTGATTTACACATTGAGTGCAAGCCACTTAAATACGCATATATGGAAGCAAAGAATGCATTTACATGGTTATTAAACTGCTTACTGTGAAATGTCTCAGAGAAGAAAAATGTCATTTCAACAGCTTTTTATTTATAATTTAAATTTGTTTTTAGAGGAATTCATTTTTCATTGCCTGAATCCTTGTTCATCGCAAATTTATTCTTAAAGCCATTATTACATTTAAACTTATTATCTTCCATTTACAGAGCTCCAGCAATTCTGACAGCTCATTGCAGTTGTTTGAGCCAGCAATACTTATTACATAAATCAAGCTTAAATGACAATGATGTAAACCTGAAAGCAACAGGTCCCTAAGAGCTTACTGTCTAATAACTGTAAGCTTACAAATGTGATGTTTTAATTGTCCATCTGTCCTCAATTTTTAAAGCATGTTTCATTAAGATATGAGCATGGTGTTGCTCCTTTTTGCTCTGTGTCCCAAACTGAGTAAGGCTAGAACCAACCTTTAGACAATAAGAATAATAAAACAGAACTGATTTAATAGTTAACCTTGCAAATTGCTAATTGTAAATGGAACATTTGTAATTGTAAATGGAACAAGTGTGAAGTATGCATGTTTATGAAACATCGCCTATTTAAAAGGCAAGGAGGACATTAAAATGGAGAAATAAGGCCCAGGTAATAAGGGTCTGAAGGGCAAAAGGTCTAAATGACAGCTCAACAGCACATTCCAGAAATAATACTAAAGTTAAATGTAGAGACAAGCTTGTGGAGGTCACAACAGGTAGAGGTGTTGCCCAGACAAGCAAAAGAAAAGAGCCCAGAAGCTCAAAAGACAAACAAGAGAATAACATTGCAAGAACAAAAGACCCATTTAGATAGCTAAACATAGCAGACACAGGTCAGTACAGGTATAAGATCAGAATGAGTACAGACTGGCAAGAGAACTGAGTTAGCAGTTTGAGTTTTTAGAGGTTAGAGGTTAGAGGTTTACAAGCTAACAATAATGCTATTTTATGTCAGCAAGTGCAGTGAGCAAAGCACAATTTCAAGATAATCCCATAATGCAGTGTTTTCCCTGGAATTGCAGCATTGTTGCAGTTGCAGGGGGAGTTGCGTCTGACACATTTGCAGCTCATGCGTCACAAATAGCATAATCTAGTTTGTACTCCATTGCCAGGGCTGTTCCGTCCCCTAGTGGCTCGCTGAGGTGGCCTATAGGATGTCAGCCCTACCCCCTCTGCACTTAGGTTTTTTGTGTCAGAGGAGGCTATATCACTAGATTCAGAGACCACAAAAGCAGAGCTGAAATTACAATTTCAAAATTGGAAGTTTTTCTCTCTTTTTTGCTGCACCTGGTAACGTTAGGGGTGCTGCCACCTGAGGCAAGAATCTCAACTCACCTTATGGCAGCAGCGCCCCTGTTCATTGCAAATCTGACACAATTGCGCCAATATTTCTAAAGCCTGGGTTGCATCATTTCTATTGTTCAGGGCACAGGTTACATGTGCAATCTGGTCTTTAGATAAAAGGGGGCTATTGGTCTGGAGGTGGTGGTAGCTCCAGGGTTCCTCTGCTTTAAAGGAACAGTAACACCAAAAAATGAAAGAGCTTTAAAGTAATAAAAATATAATGCACTGTTGCCCGGCACTGGTAAAACTGGTGTGTTTGCTACAGTAACACTACTATAATTTATATAATAAGCTGCTGTGTAGCCACCGGGGCAGCCATTCAAGCTGGAAAAAAAGAGAAAAGGCACAGGTTACATAGCAGATAACAGATAAGTTCTGTAGAATACAATAGTGTTTTATCTGTTATCTGCTATGTGCCTGTGCCTTTTCTCCTTTGAATGGCTGCCTCCATGGCTACATAGCAGCTTATTTATATAAATTATAGTAGACTTTCTGAAGTAAACACACAACTTTTACCAGTGCAGGGCAGCAGCACATTATATTTTAGTTACTTTTATACACTTTCATTTTTTGGTGTTACTGTTCCTTTAATAAGCACAGCACCACTTGATTTGGAACAAGAAGGCAGCATCTATATGTGCAAGAACAAAAAATAAGCCCTAATGTCTGAACTTGGGCATAGCATTATGATACCAAGAGGTACCTTGATTGCAGAAAAAAACGGGAATAATAATTAACTAGTTTTTTTTTTTCTTGATCATAGTAAAAAAAAACTTGCTAATCATTTTGTTTACTTTTTCCATTAATTCCTATGTCGTCTGCCAAAATTTGCAGTTTTTACAAATTTGATTAAAAACAAATTGCAATTGTGATTTTTTTTTTTGCTGCGATTTTTGTGAATGCTGGCAAAATTTATTTATACCTCTCTATACCTTTAAAGGGGATGTAAAGTCAAAAATAATAATTCTTGTGTGTGTTATTTAGACAAAGTTCAATTAATTAAACCCATTAAAGATTCTCTACCATTTTTTAATTACAAGCCTTTGTATTTTGCATCTTATGCTATTTCCCTGAAATAAGCTCTGATCACAACTCCTGGAAACTTACACTGCCAGTGGCCATCCTGACGTCCTATGCCAGATTTGAAAAAAAAACACAGGAGTTTGTTCACTGGACTGTCATTGGTTACTGGACAGCATATGTAAGGCACAGATAAGGAAGCAAAACATAAGCAAAGAATGAAAAATACCCACTCCACTTTCAGGTGCAAACAGCGAGGAATACAGAGCTCCAGTCAGTCAGTTGTGTTTTAACACTGATTTTTTTAGAACAACATCTCTTTCCTATCTTAAGGCTATATTTGAAGTTAAGATTTTACTTCACATGCCCTTTAAACAGCAATGCAGCATCTGAAGTCAAAGGACATTAATGCATTTTGTGCATTAAGCTACAAAAAATGTTGATCACTTTAAACAAAACAGAAATTATTTGTTCATTTATTGTAAAATATTCCAGCTGGCCAACTATGTCAAAGTCATCTCTGGTCATTAATAATTCTAGCAGGGACGGGCCAAGTCAACTGGGCACCCTAGACAACCTGGCTAGCTTGTAAGGCCTATTTCACCAGACACCAGGCTTTATCCCTTGGTAAAAAGTGTGAGCACCCTAAATTATTAACATGGGTAATCCAAATGCTCTTGTGAAATCTTACATATGGTTGCAGTATTGCAACATGGAGTTCTCAATATGTTAGGGTCACAACTGCTGATGTACCAGGTGGTGGGTAGGTTTACAAATAAAATGGAACACTGGAAGCTGTTTACTAGGTTTCCACAAAACTCTTTACCTTTATAGCACATAGACAGACCTTTACTGTTGACATTCACAGTACTCACTGACCATTTTGCATAAATAATGTTTGATATTTAGACACTGTATACATCACACTTATTAGCCCAACGCAATTAACTTCTCTTTGTCATTACACTTGGTTAAAGTGAGAATTGTTACTTTTTCTTTTGTTTAACAAATAGCAATGCACAACATCACAATAATACAAAGTAAACGTAATGTACCTTAACAGAAGTAATACCTATAAATTTACCTTTTTCTGAGAGGATAAACTGCAGTAAATACCATATAATTTACATAACACTACTCAGGAACCTGGGGTACACAGTATGTACTATAGGACCAAAACTCACTGGATGTAGCAGGCTCCAGTTATGAGATCAGAACAGCAGAGGTTTATGTTTATGGACATTTGAAGAAGGCACTTATAAAGTCTGGTGTCCGCAAGGAATTCCTAAAATAGTGCCTAGGGAATTTGTATATCCAGGTAAGCCTCTTGGAAAAAAAACTTATGCCAAAAAATGTTTTTATGGAACTGGCCCATAAATTGGTTCCCAGTACATGTCAGGATGGAATTATTGAAGAACAGGAAGGAGGGATGCTGCTGATAGGGCAGTTCAGTGTTCTGGCCAGAACTGAAATAATGCACTATGCAAATAACCTAGGCAAAGTCTTGAAGTCTTGGTGTAGCTTTGAAGTCTGTTAATACAAGTTTGGTTTAGTTCATCACCTGCTAGCAGGGCTCCTCAGGATCAGCATTCCCCAGATAGACTGAAATAATCTCTGTTCTCTACCTGCTCCTGGTGCTGGAGGGCCCTTTGCTGTTTAGGCAGTGCAGTCCATTCTCCTCTTTCTGCTGCTCAGCTGTTCCGGTTCTCCCCTGTCTCCTTCAAGCAAGCAGCCAGTGGGCATGTCCCTGTTCTTAGCGGGCTTATTCTTGGTCTGTGTTTATCCGCAGGTCGAAGATGAGCCCTGTGTGGCATTATCCTGAAACTCAGGAGGAAAGTATCTAACTTTACGCATAAATGTAGCTAGCACCCCAGTAACCTGAATACAAAATTGGCCATTATAAAATAAAAAGTACATGTGTGTTAAACTGAAGGGAAAAATTCCTACAGAGCCTGTAAGAACTCAAAGCTCATATGAGTTTTTCAGCAGAAAGAAACTACATATACCTGTATATGAAAAAATCTCTATTCACCCAAATTCATATTTTTTATTTACCTTTGTTAGACTAGTGAACTGTAGTTTGCTAGTAAAAAACATGTATGAAATGCTTTTATAGTAGTCACATCAATATTGGAAATTATGTTTAACTATATACTCATAGTAGAAACTCTAAAATGGAGGTTTTAAAAATGAAAATGTTCAATTATTAATTACACAACTTCACAGACATATACTGCATCAATTAATAAATAGGAACATGTTTGAAACTTGCTGAATTCTGTTGCAAAACTATTCTTTACCACTTAGTTAGCTCTCTGCCTGTGAAAACTTGGTACAGTTCAGGAAGAAAATGCTTGCACAAGCTGAGTTGCATGAATATGTTTTGAGAGTTGGTCATATATAAACCAGTTTTTCAATATGATTCAACTCCAATTCCAATATCTCTGCAGTTTTGTTGTTTTTTATAGATCTAACTGTGCTGTACAGAAAAAAAGCGTAATTTTTCCTTAACATAACTGGACATTTATCAAAAGGCTGCTGTTCTTGTCAGATTTCTCGCTAAAAAGGGACATTCACATCTATGATGCACCTGCCATAAATCCAAAAAAAGTGTTTTGTTTTTTTTTAAACTGGATCACTAGCTCCACTGGCAGAGTAAGTTTAGGGGAGTTGGTGGCATGCTATAGGGCACTACAGCATATGCCCAATTCCTTTCTCACTCATTGGCTGCAAGTATAAATAATTCTATGTACTAATAATAATATAATATAATACATATAATAAAAATATTTAATATAATAAATATATAATAATATGTACTAATAATTCTATGTGAGAAACAGCCATGTTCCCCAACTCCTGACTTATACTGCCTCATTTAAGTCCTAATAGCTTATAGAATTCTGCTGCACGTGGCGGTTGCACTTTTTGCAGGATTACATGACGTGTTTTACCTGCAGTGATTTACACTAACTTCAATGACAAGATGTTTTTGGGCATTTTGTCTTCATAGGTGACAACATACCCCATGTGTTACTACATTAATAGAATGGAATTTAAGCAGCAACACATACGGGGAGGTGAAGAATCTTTACTAAACATTTTGCTTTATTATTGGTGTGAATTGGTATAGCTATCCTAAGAGATGTTACATTAATCCTTAAATACCATGTTTCAACTTTTCCACACAAAACTGGTTGTTTCCAGAACATACACTATGTCCCTATGGAATTACAGAACAATACTGCAACTGCCCACAATATCTTATTCAGCACATCAAGAAGAAATTAATTGCCACTTGTCAGGCATAGGGCTATGCAGGGTGCAGTTTGCAGCAAGTTCCATCAATCAGCAGCCCTGCAAATAATACTGGGTGACAGTGAGATCTGCTCCAGTAAATAACTCACATTGCTGAAAATGAATTCAAGATCTGCTGCTGTTGAAAACAAACTGAGTTTTAATGAATTTGGCTTGTGGGTGGTGGAATAGCTGCTTAAAAACCCATTTTTACAGGCGCTGCTGTTGATCTGTGTTGAAAACCTCTATACCATTATTAAGAGATGTATGATAATGCCACGTCTAGATATGTATTGGAATGTCATGTCTTTACAAATGCTATTTTGTGCATAGGCAGTTTGTATAAGAGGATGTCATTCTTGATGAGGAGAATCTACCGAATATTACAATGAATACTTAAAATACTGTAGATGTACATGATGTGCGTCAGAATAGCTGTAGTACAGCACCCACTATTTAAAAGCTATAGTGCAACAGTGATCACTAACTAAACCATCAGCAATCAGTAAAAAATAAACCCTACATGTTATAAAACAATTATAAAATAATTTATGCTGGGTCTCTAGGTCTTAGGCCTAGAGGTGGGGCAGACAATTACTTTCACTTTCCATTCAGCATTCACTTCACATAGGCATGTGCATCAGGGCCCTTCATTCTGCCACATAAACAAGATTTTGGCATGATGCTAAACTTAGGAAGAAAAACCTTAGGATTGTTTCCCAGGTCCATTCTCCTGTAAAAGAAGAAAATGTACAATCAGTGGGGCTCACTTCCTCTTCCTTCCATCTTCTTTTATTTTGCGATCCTGAGGCCAGCGCATGCACAGTAGAGTAAAAAAGCCAGCTTTTTTGTTAAAGTTCGGCTTTTCAGTCTACTGAGCATGCGCAAGTGGCATGAAGAAAGAAGAGGATTGCTTACTTGCAGCTACCCCGGGCTGGTGTAGTTTTCTGTTAACAGGAACATTGGCCCGGGGTATCAGGTAAGTTATTACAATCACTGGGGGGTGCCTAACATTTTGGCACCTCCCCAGTGATTGTACCTTTCCTTCTCTGCACTAAACCATAAAGTTTGAAATGCAGTGCCATCTTACCTTGCTTAACCGGTTCCCCATCCTTGTCCATTAAGCCATAAAGCCATTACCAAACTACACCCATAGTTGTTTTGATAATAAATGAATATGTAATTCTAGGCAACTTTCCAATAGACAATATTAAAAAAGCAAAAGTCAGCTTTCCTCTAATTTCCAAAATGAATGATATCCTTTTATACAAGTCTGCTTTTATATAAGTCTTATATGCTTTTAAATAAGTTGGCTTCTGATACTGAACCAGCAGTACAGACTAGTGATGAGCGAATCTGCCCCATTTCGCTTTGTCAAAAAATTTGTGAAACTATGAAAAAATTAGCGAAATCGAGAAAAATTTGCGAAATGCAGGCTCATTTTTTGACACGACCACAGCTTTTTTTTGACACAATCACAAATTTTCGCAGTAAAATTTCTCTGAAGTTTCGTGCAACAATTCGCCAATGGCGAAATTGGGAAATTTGTGGCGAATCAATGCCTGGCGAAAAAATTTGCTCATACAGACAATATAATGGGACAGACAAATACTGCTTTCACTAGCTATTACATTTACAAATAACACTGAAAATCATTTAATGTTAATCTAAAATCAGCTTAGAATTATACTTTTTTTAAATATACAAAAACACTAATTGAGGCAAAGTTTCCCCCTAGGTGGAACTGTTCCTGCCTATTAATGATCCTCCCACGGGCTGTTATTCTCCTTTTAATGTGCCAACCTAATCCACCTAGAACCACCATGACCCCAGGTGCTAAAAAAGACTGATGGCAGGTAGCATCTTATAACTAGCATGTGGTAATACAGTATATCGTACCTAATACAAAGCCATCATATTTTGCCCATGTTTATCATTATGTAAAGACAAGTTCAATGAAATTCACTGGGGGCTGACAATGTGTTAGGCACCCCACAGTAAATATAATCACTAATCTAGGCCTGTCTGCTGAAAAGTACACCAGCATGGATTACTATTTCTTGAGCAAAAAGATGCCATCATTGTCAGTGTCCACTGACTTACAAGTTTTCTTATATTTTTATTTTATTGCTTACAGTGTAAGATAATGCAAGGCAATGTAATACATTACAGTATATGAAATCAGTACATGTGAACGCTCTTAATTTCAACTGTAACATAAAATAGTGAGTGTAACCATTACAGCTGAAAAATTACAGCCATCTTTGTGACCCTTTCTATGTCCTTGAAATGCAGGTGTCTATATAATAATCTTCCTGGTATTAAACTAATAGCTCATAAGCCTAAACAAGCTCTTTTTACTACCTGACATCCTGGCAGCACATATCCTTAATCAATTTACTGTATTCACAGCATATGCAGTCATATTGATCTTACCCTGGAGAGAATCAATGCATGTAATGCATATTATTTCATTTATACAGATATTACCCTTGGAGAGGTACACACAAATGGGTGTTCTAGTTCATACAAAGCATATACAGTGGAGTGAAAAACTATTTGCCCCCTTCCTGATTTCTTATTCTTTTGCATGTTTGTCACACTTAAATGTTTCTGCTCATCAAAAACCATTAACTATTAGTCTAAGATAACACAATTGAACACAAAATGCAGTTTTTAAATGAAGGTTTACGTTATTAAGGGAGAAAAAAAATAATTGAGATCTATCAGTCTGGTAAAGGTTATAAAGCCATTTCTAAAGCTTTGGGACTCCAGCGAACCACAGTGAGAGCCATTATCCACAAATGGCAAAAACATGGAACAGTGGTGAACCTTCCCAGGAGTGGCCGGCCGACCAAAATTACTCCAAGAGCGCAGAGACAACTCATCCGAGAGGCCACAAAAGACCCCAGGACAACATCTAAAGAACTGCAGGCCTTACTTGCCTCAATTAAGGTCAGTGTTCACGACGCACCATAAGAAAGAGACTGGGCAAAAACGGCCTGCATGGCAGATTTCCAAGGCGCAAACCACTTTTAAGCAAAAAGAACATTAAGGCTCGTCTCAATTTTGCTAAAAAACATCTCAATGATTGCCAAGACTTTTGGGAAAATACCTTGTGGACCGACGAGACAAAAGTTGAACTTTTTGGAAGGTGCATGTCCCGTTACATCTGGCGTAAAAGTAACACAGCATTTCAGAAAAAGAACATCATACCAACAGTAAAATATGGTGGTGGTAGTGTGATGGTCTGGGGTTGTTTTGCTGCTTCAGGACCTGGAAGGCTTGCTGTGATAGATGGAACCATAAATTCTACTGTCTACCAAAAAATCCTGAAGGAGAATGTCCGGCCATCTGTTCGTCAACTCAAGCTGAAGCAATCTTGGGTGCTGCAGCAGGACAATGACCCAAAACACACCAGCAAATCCACCTCTGAAGGCTGAAGAAAAACAAAATGAAGACTTTGGAGTGGCCTAGTCAAAGTCCTGACCTGAATCCTTTTGAGATGTTGTGGCATGACCTTAAAAAGGTGGTTTATGCTAGAAAACCCTCAAATAAAGCTGAATTACAACAATTCTGCAAAGATGAGTGGGCCAAAATTCCTCCAGAGCGCTGTAAAAGACTCGTTGCAAGTTATCGCAAACGCTCGATTGCAGTTATTGCTGCTAAGGGTGGCCCAACCAGTTATTAGGTTCAGGGGGCAATTACTTTTTCACACAGGGCCATGTAGGTTTGGATTTTTTTTCTCCCTAAATAATAAAAACCCTCATTTAAAAACTGCATTTTGTGTTTACTTGTGTTATCTTTGACTAATAGTTAAATGTGTTTGATGATCAGAAACATTTTGTGTGACAAACATGCAAAAGAATAAGAAATCAGGAAGGGGGCAAATAGTTTTTCACACCACTGTATATATATATATATATACTCTCCCAATATCGACACTCACCACAATGCAGAGTAATGGCCGGGTGCTAACTTCCTTAACTTACTCCTTAGAAAGCACTCACGGCAGGAAAATAAATAAAAACTATTTTTTTATTTAAACTTAATGTCTACGCGTTTCGATCCATATAGGATCGTCATCAGGTCCTGATTTTTTGGTGTTACTGTTCCTTTAATGTATTCTACTGTACAGAGCTGCGTGCATAAGTAGCGCTTTATAAATAAAGATATACATACATACATTTATTTGAATGAGGAAAGCTTTCTTTTGCTTAGTTCACTTAATTGACAATAGTTAACAAAAAATACAAATATATTAAGGGACAGATTATCAAAATGTGAGTTTAGAGCTTAAAGGAGAAGGAAAGGTAAAAACTAAGTAAGCTTTATCAGAAAGGTCTATGTAAATACAACCATAAGCACTCACAGGAACGCTGCACTTTTTCCTTTATCAAAAGAAACACAGGATTTCCTTTCTTGTAAACATGTTGTTCATGTGTCTGACTTCCTCTCTCAGAAAAATCTTTAATTACCTGGGCCGGAGTCTGCTCTCTTGTCCCTGCTCCCTCCCCCATAAGAATGCTAAGAACTCCCTCCCCCCTCCCTTAGAAATGTGTGATCTGAGCTATAACAGCTAGAGTGCGAACAGGAAGCTACTTAAAATGTCACTACTACTTAAAATGGCAGCTGCTGTCTTAGGCAAATGGAGAAAGCTTCTAGAGCTGTTTACTCAGGTATGATGGAGCTTTCTGCAGAATAAATATAGCGTTTTAGGTGGCACTATTGCCAAAATTACTTTCCTTATCCTTTAATACATAAAAACTCACCCACATTATTTTCATTCCTATGGGATTTTTAGAAGTGTATTTAGCAACGGGTTAAAGTTAGAACTCAGCAGTTAAAAAATATGCTTCTGAAAATTCCTTAGGAATAAATACAATGTGGGTAAATTTTTGCGTATTAAGCTCTAAATTCACATTTTAATAAATCTGCCCTAAGACTGGATTATAGTTTATAAATGTACCAGGGATCCAACTAATATTTCCAAACAGTCTCTCATTAAAAGCTGTAAGTTCCATGTAATCATAGAAGGCTGTGTTACATTAACATACATCTAAAAGCATTGTATTAAAAACAAACAGGTGATGCTCAGCCCCAGTGCAGTAAAGAACAAACACTCAATAAGTAAATGGTCCAGCACAGGGCTAGCTCCTCAGGACAAGACTAAGTTTTTACAACTAAATGAAACAGCAAGAGTCCTTTGAGAAGAGCTAGATAAATAATTTGAAAGAGAAACAAAGGAGACCATTTCCCTGGTTCTAAACAGGCTGCAGACTAACCAGCCAGCAGCAGCTCAACACTTAGGGCTCAACACTTATCGCCGGTGGGATGGCATACGCGTCGCTGCGATGTCCCAATGTCGCCAGAAGTTTCCACTCAAGACAACTTCGGGCATCTTCAGGAAATCATAGCGGTTTGTAGCCAGTAGGATGGCATTGCGGGGGGGGGGGGGGGGTTAGTCGTCCGTGACAATTACACTGCCCTTATTCTCCAGATCTAACCCGCTAGACTAGCACATAAGTAATATTTAACTTCAACTTCACTACTATACAATATGCAGTAGTTGCAGTAGTTTGTGTAAATACTGTTGTACTGTACTTTTGGTGAAGTATTGTAGTGGTGAGTATGCTTGTACTCTAAACAGTACTCTATGTGAGATGGCCTTTCTGTAATTTAAAGCTTTCTGGATAATGGGTTTCTAGATAAGGGATCCCAACATTTTGTTAGTAGAATGATGCTGATGACTCAAAAATAAATACTGGATTTCTTAAAGAAAATAACCCTTGAGTTGATTGTTAAACTAGAGTTTGGATAGTAATTAACTTTGTTGTGTACCCTGAAAAAGCAATGCAAGCCCTGTGCCTTTACAGCCCCCAGCCCAACATTAGTAGGAGAGTGGAGATCAGAGAGTTTCTTTTGACAAATAGCCTGTATTGTTTTTGAGATGCTGGGTGCTATGTAATAAAGGCTACAGTATTGGCTCCACTTCTAACCCCCCAGCAGCTGATAAACAGATAATCATTTAATAGTCTTCTGTTTGAAATCAAACATCTAATTGTTCATAGTGGTTGCTAGACCTGGATTACGATCAGTGTTTTAATAGTAAGACCCCTCAACCTAATATGGTTTTTTATTTTCCAAAAAATAACTCATAAAATTGTACATTCCATAGAGCATGAGCAACGATTTGTAACAAATAAAAACTGCTCTAGGTTTATGAAGTATGAGACATCTAGTGATGTGGTCTAACAGACAACAGTCAGTTGTACACAATTCTTTTTGTGTATTTTGTATGCTATTGTTTACATCTCCAGTAAAAGGAGTGGAAAGTAATTCTATCAACATGAACATTTTGTTGCATATACCAAGTTGCAAAGAACAGTGGTCTTTAGCCTGTGATCATAACAGATATATAAGAAATTGGAAAAAAAAGAAAACAAATGTTCGTTTATTTTTTGTTAACTTAAGATTCTGTGTTAACAAAAGTTTTTAAACCTCGTGACTAATTTGTTGCAGGTTGCAAATCCCTCTTACTATCTGCTTCCCAACCAATCTGTAAGACTACATGGCTGAGAAAATAACAGCCTGTGACGATTATTATTCCACCAGACTGCATGAAAACTGAACATAATTTCACCATTTATGTTGTTAATAGCTTTACAACACTGCGTGACTTAATGAATTACTTTATGGGCTAATATGAATATTTAACTAATTTAGAAATTTGTTGAACACAAAAATTGAAATTATCTATGCTCTGTGAATAGCAATATGACTTCATCAAATGACTGTTTGACTAGCCTTATGGACATGTCATTGATGGCAGATGTGAACAGTAATACTGTATCTTATCCTTTCACAGCCATAAAAGTATGCTGAAACAGTAATTTAAAAGTCCTGTACCATTCTGTGATCAAAGCCATGCTATTTCATTTTTAAGTGATGATGCTAAAACATGTTAAATAACTACATATTTTTTCACACCATGAATGGAGAATTCACCCACAGAAATAACAGTTTTCTACATATCCAGAGGACTATGTCCCAAGTTTTATGGATTATCACTGTTCATGTGCATGGCTACTTGTGCTACTACAGGTGGCATTAGGTAGCCCTATTAAAGGACAATGAAAGGTTAATATAAATTAAAAGTAAGTCTAAAGGCATTCTTTTTAAGTACTTACTGCATATCTAAATTCCCAGATCCCTGCTTGCTTCTCTGAGATATGGTGCTGGCAGCCTACAGCAGTGTGAAGACTACAGTGACATCACTGAAATCTCTGTTTATATTATAGATATATACCTGTTTACTCTGAGCAGACACGTCCAAATTATAACTAAAAACAAAATGAAGGCGCTCAGTGCGAATGTAATCTTTAACCAAACTCCTAATAAAACTGAAGCCAACATCCAACAACAACAACAGCCAAATCCTATTAAATCTCAATGGTCTATCACCCACAGATGAGTGAAGCAGAAAGCTATTTTTTTAAATCCTCCATTGGTTACTGGTTGGTTCATGCTTCTTGAGGCTGCACTTATTTGCTAGAGTTGGGTGGATGGTAAACAATATTTCTGAAGCAGAAAATGGATATTTTTGTCTTTGATTCTCTATATTGTAGTTAAAAACAGCTGAAAGGTCACTAGTTTGTTATCCTAAAAACAAAGCTTTGCTTTCTGGTGTCCCAATATTTCCTTGCAGGCAAATCCTTTCAAGTATATTTTTAGATGTAACTAAACTCATGAGAAGGCCATCTCCCACAGAGTCTATTTTAAGCAAATAATTCTATTTTGTAAAAATGATTTCCTTTTTTCTATGATGATAAAACAGTACCTTGTATGTGAGGATAACTAAGCTTCATGAATCCATATTGCTAGCAAAACCATCCTACAGGGTTTATTTTATCTTTAAATCATTTTTAGAAGGTATGGTGATCCAAATTACAAAAAAAATCCCTTATCCAGAAAAGAAACCCAGGTCCCAAGCATTCCGGATAATACATCCTGTACCTGTATTACCCATGTAGTAGCATAATAGCACAACTCCTATAACATATAAGACTTTGTTATTAGACTTTGTTATGTTCCAACAGTTTGCAACATTAGACCACTCTGCAGTTTTGTTGGTAAGATGGTTATCAGACTTCCTTGATAAGGATAATGTCCCACGTGGAAATTAGTCACCTGCAATAATTTTTTGTTACTGCGGGCAACCAGGACTGGATTTCTCTTCCAGGTGCTGGAAGAAAAGCTTTTTAGGGAGATTGCAGGCAACTAATCTCCCCGTGGGACATTACCCTTAAAGTGTACAAACAATCCGGAACAGCACCTCTTGTATTTTCAATTAAAATGGCTTTATTTCAAATTTTAGGGGCATACAGCAATGTTTCAGGCCATGTGTGGCCTTTTCAATATTTAAATACCTGGCACTCTGTTTGTTTAAAGGTTAATAGTAAGGCTGCAGCATCCTCTTAATCACTTAGATTTCCTTCTTCTCCTGCAACTTACTTGGCCCCCTCTCTCGGGAATTTACTTTGGCTGTTGGCTCCCGGGCATGCTCAGTTCTTCCCAGCTCAGATTACTAAGCACACTCTCCAGTCAAACAGCCAGTGAAGATGTGGCATTGCTGGTTCTCCTCCTAGATGTCTGCTCCTATTTTTTTCTCTTAACCTCCTCTCCTGAACTCAGCTTAACCGTTACAGTGCTCAATCCAAGCAGAACGTTTTATCAAAGTTCTGCCTGTGTGAGCCTGCATTCTTGATACAATGTTCACTAAATAGGGGTCTGTGGTTTGTGGAGGAATGCTGTTTGCAGATTTAAATGTAACTGATGATGTGTCAAGAGGGAAACTGACCATCAGGTGAAAGCTGCTATTTGTTAGAGCAAAATTAGATGGTGCTGGCAAACAGAGGGGATATATGCAGTACACATGATGCCAAGTAGGGGTGATGTGCGCAACATAAACACATTGTAGGAAAACATATGTGTAGGGATCCCCATATTTGGGCCCCTAAGTGGGTTCCTGTTTAGACAGGCACTAGAGGGTGGCCTTATAAGATTTGGACACCTAAAGGTGGTCCTAGTTGTTTTTGTGTGAAAAAGGGAGTTTCCCTGTAGTTCAGACAGCAGCCACTGGGTGGTGTGATGGGATATAAAAGGGGATGACTCCCATGTTCAGCAGGTTTTTAGACCTGTGAAGAGGTTATCTACAGGCTGGAGTTCTAGCTTAGGAGTTTCTATAATAGGTCGCTCTAGGAGTGACATGTAGGCAATTAAGTTAGAAAGGGCAGACAGTGCTCCTCCAGGAGTGATAAAGGGGTTAAGACCCCCCAGCAATCCATCAGCTGGAGATCAGGGCCCACAGTGTCTAGTCAGGTGGAGTAAGCCACTGCTAGAGGGAGATTCCTAATCTGAGGGTGCTCAGGCAAGAGTACCGGGGTGAGTCCTTGTGGTGGGTCAGCCTGGTGTGAGTACCAGGGAGAGCCCAAAGAGAGGGTCTTCTGGCGAGAGTACCGGGGGGAGCACCTACATAGGATCACTTGCGGGAGTACCGTGGGACCCAACAGGAGAAAGATTCTCTAAGAGTGAAGTTAAGGAGACGGTGCCCTGATGTATGTATTCCACTCCTGGACAGGTATGCCCTGAATAAAGAGATTCACCTGGTTCACTATAACCACTTGTGTCTGGCTCCTTCCTATCAACGGACCATCTACAGCCCGGTAAGCAAACACCCCAAAGGAGGGGGAAGATACCGTGGGTCGTGTGGAATACCCCTGTGTAAGGATACTCACCGCGTTCGCCGCTCTGTCCGCCGTCGGCATGGTTTTCGCCGCTCAGTGCATGTCGGGACCTGAACGTCGCGTCGCATTGTGCGTATTCTCGCGCCTCGCCCTGGTGCGCGCGCGATTATGCGCGCACATCCATTGAGACGGATCGCCTACATGTGCGGCGACTATTCGTGAGCACGTACAGCGAAATTACGCGCACATATAGCGTTACGCGGCATGCGTCTTGACGCACGTCATGTGCATTGTGTGCGTCTTGACGCCTTCCCCCCTGGGCTATTTAAGGCTGGTTACAATGCCTATCAGTGCCTGATTATCACGGTCCACTCCTAAGATACCTAGCCTGTTCCTGTTCCTGATACCTCGGTTTGACCCTGCTCTGCTTTTGACCTTCCGACTACTCTCTGTTCCTGATTTTGGCCTGTTTGCCGTTTAAGAACCTCTGCTGCCTGACTCGACCCGGATCTGCCTGACCAAGCCTTCGTCTCATCCTGGTGTACCTCGTTTCCGGCCTCACCGGCTACTCGTCACTCCCTCAGCTCCCTGTACCATCCTCAGGTGAGCTTGGGGCTGTGTGGGGCGCTCGTGGGTCTCTCTCTCTACACTCCTGATCCTACCTGGTAAGCCTGACAGAATAACCAGGCCATAAAATGGATCAAGAAGAGGAACCCAATACTCTCGCCTTGTTGTCCCAGCAATTGGATGCTTTAACCCTGGCGGTGCAGGAGTTGCAAGGGGGTTTCAACTCCTTCCAAGAACAATTGAATGATCTTCAGTACCCCGCTGCTGCTGCAGGTCCAACAACCGCTCCCCCTTCGGAACCCCAAGTCGGACTTGCTCTTCCTGCTGGATTCGCCGAACCCAAGATTCCTCTCCCTGATCGTTTCACAGGGGATAGAAAGACTTTTCGCTCTTTCATGAACGCTTGCAAATTGTTATTCACATTAAAACCCCGGACTTATCCTTCTGAACAAGCTCGTGTGGGTACGGTTATCTCTTTGTTACAAGGCGAGCCTCAAACCTGGGCTTTTCGGCTTATGGACCAGCAAGATCCGGTGTTGTCCCGTGTAGAGACCTTTTTTCAAGCTATGGCCGTCCTCTATGATGACCCTCATCGGACATCGTCTGCTGAAACGGCTCTACGTTCCCATCACCAAGGTAGACGTCCAGTGGAGGACTACACCCTAGAGTTCCGCAAGTATGCGGCTGATACTGATTGGAACGAGGCAGCTTTAAAGCATCAATTTCGCATTGGTCTCACAGAGAGCTTAAAGGACGAACTTGCTCGGACCGGTATTCCTGAGTCACTAGAGGATTTCATCCTACTAACCATTCAACTTGACCGAAGACTTCGAGAGAGGAAAGTGGAACGTCAGACTCTTACTGCTCCTTCCTGGGTCACACCTCGTGCTCCACCTCCTGTTCGGGTTGATCCCTCTGCTCCATCTCTTCCCGATCCAGAACCTATGCAAATTGGTGCCCTTAGGTCTGCTCTGTCCTCTGAGGAACGTCTCAGACTTCGCCACCTTGGCTTATGCCTCTACTGTGGGTTGTCCGGACATCTTCTTCGGGATTGTCCCACCCGTCCTTCCATTCCGGGTAAAGACCTCAAAAGAATAAACTGTCGATCTGATTTGTGTCCTGCTCCGCTTCTCACAGTTTCCCTTATCTTACAGTGGGAAGACAAGTCAGCGGAGCTCCAAGCAATAATTGACTCCGGGGCCAGCGGATGTTTCATTGACGCTCAGGTAGTGAAATCCTTCCATATTCCTCTTCGACTCAAGAAGGTTCCCATGTTTATCCGTATGGCGGATGGGTCTGCTATCAACTCTGGCCCTGTAACACAAGAGACTTTACCTTTACGTTTATCCCTCAATAAAAAACATATTGAGACCCTATGTTTTGATGTTGTGGCTTCTCCTCTGTTTCCAGTAATCCTTGGTTTACCCTGGTTACGAGCGCATAACCCTTCCATTGATTGGTCTTCTGGAAAAATGACTTTCTGCTCCAATTACTGTTCCCAAAACTGTGGTGAAAAGTCTTCCCTTCATTTTTGTTCTCTAGTGGATAAGTCCGACGCCCTTCCTGAACCCTATCGGGAATTTGAAGATGTCTTTGACAAGAAGGGAGCTGATGTTCTTCCACCACACCGTGAATATGATTGCCCTATTGAACTTCACCCTGGGGCACAAATCCCTTTTGGGCGTATTTATCCACTGGCCGAATCCGAGCTACTCGAACTACGCCGCTATTTGGATGAAAACTTAGCCAAAGGATTCATTCATCCTTCTACATCGCCTGCTGGAGCTGGGATCTTTTTTGTGGAAAAGAAAGATCATTCCCTTAGGCCTTGTATAGACTATCGTGAGCTTAACAAAATCACTGTTAAGAACAGATATCCTTTGCCTCTTATTCCTGAACTTTTCCAACAGATCAGAGAAGCAAGAATCTTCTCCAAATTAGATCTTCGGGGTGCGTATAATTTGGTCCGTATTCGCAAAGGGGATGAGTGGAAGACAGCCTTTCGAAGTCGTTACGGCCATTTTGAGTACCTCGTCATGCCCTTCGGCCTATGCAACGCTCCCGCAACATTTCAACACCTGGTTAACGACATCTTCAGAGACTTTTTAGACATTTTTGTTATCATCTACTTGGACGATATTCTTATATTTTCTAAAGATCTCGAAGAACATAGAAAACATATGAAGAAAGTCTTCCTACGACTTCGGACCCATCAACTATTTGTGAAGCTTGAAAAATGTCTCTTTGAGAAAACTACCATAGACTTCCTGGGTTTTATTATTTCCCCTTTTGGTATCCGGATGGACCCTAAAAAGATTTCTTCCATTTTGGACTGGCCTGCTCCTACCTCTAGGAAAGCGGTCCAACGCCTCGTTGGCTTCGCTAATTTCTACCGCAAATTTATTAGGAACTTCTCTCAAATAATTCTACCCATTACAGAGTTAACTCGTTCTAATCAAAAATTTGTTTGGACTTGTCAGGCTCAGACTGCCTTTGAAATCCTAAAAAAGCTTTTTACTTCTGCTCCAATTCTCTGTCATCCTGATCCATCCCTGCCCTTCACATTAGAGGTGGACGCTTCAGAGTCAGCGGTTGGTGCTATTCTCTCCCAAAGGGTGGGACTAATCGAAGAATTACATCCAGTAGCCTTCTTTTCTCGGAAACTTAATAAATCAGAACAGAACTATGATGTTGCAGATCGGGAACTTTTGGCCATCAAATTAGCATTAGAGGAGTGGCGTTATCTTTTGGAAGGTGCTAGATTCCCAATCCTCATACTTACCGATCATCGCAACCTTGAGTACCTACGTTCAGCCAAACGTCTAAGACCAAGACAAGCCAGATGGGCTCTGTTCTTCATGAGATTTAATTTTCACATTACTTATCGTCCAGGTGCCAAGAATGTCAAACCTGATGCCCTTTCCAGGATGTTTTCTGCAGATGCAGACTCTACGCAGAGAAGTGAACCCATCCTTTCTCCCAAACATTTTCTTATAATACAATCTTCTTTAATGAACCAGTTGAAAGAAGTCTCTAGTACTATCTCTGATCCTCCTTCTACAAAGAATTTATCTTTTAGGAATGGACTTTTCTTCCATTACAATCAAGTTTTTGTCCCGCCCGAACTTCGACTCGAAGTGCTCAATTCGGTAAAATATTGCAACAAGCCATGACCAAAGCTCAGGCCGATTTCAAAACTTATGCCTATCGGAAAAGAAGGGGTGATCTTAAATTTAAGGTTGGAGATCGTGTTTGGTTGTCAGCAATGAATTTAAAGTTGTCATGTCCTACTAAGAAGCTTGGTCAACGTTTTTTGGGACCTTTTCCTATCATCCGTCAGATTAATGCAGTGACTTTCCAATTAAAACTACCGACTTCTTGGCGCATTCATCCAGTTTTCCATTCAGCTCTACTCAAACCCATGGTTCCAAATGTTTTCCCGGGTCGGTATTCTCCTCCTCCTCCTCCAGTCCTTGTGGATGGTGAAAATGAATTTGAGGTAGAAAATATTCTGGACTCTCGAATTAAAGGCAGACGAATACTGTATCTAGTCAAATGGAAGGGCTATGGTCCTGAAGAAAATTCTTGGGAACCATTATCCAACATCCATGCACCACAGCTTTTGAAGGAATTTCACAGGAAACATCCTGGCAAACCAAATGCTTCTCGTGTCCTGAGGCCACGCCTTGGGTGGGGCAATGTAAGGATACTCACCGCGTTCGCCGCTCTGTCCGCCGTCGGCATGGTTTTCGTCGCTCAGTGCGTGTCGCGACCTGAACATCGCGTCGCATTGTGCGTATTCTCGCGCCTCGTCTTGGTGCGCGCGCATCCATTGAGACGGATCGCGTACATGCGCGGCGACTTTTCGCGAGCACGTACGGCGAAATTACGCGCACGTATAGCGTTACGCGGCGTGCGTCTTGACGCACGTCATGTGCATTGCGTGCGTCTTGACGCCTTCCCCCCTGGGCTATTTAAGGCTGGTTACAATGCCTATCAGTGCCTGGTTATCACGGTCCACTCCTAAGATACCTAGCCTGTTCCTGTTCCTGATACCTCGGTTTGACCCTGCTCTGCTTTTGACCTTCCGACTACTCTCTGTTCCTGATTTTGGCCTGTTTGCCGTTTAAGAACCTCTGCTGCCTGACTCGACCCGGATCTGCCTGACCAAGCCTTCGTCTCATCCTGGTGTACCTCGTTTCCGGCCTCACCGGCTACTCGTCACTCCCTCAGCTCCCTGTACCATCCTCAGGTGAGCTTGGGGCTGTGTGGGGCGCACGTGGGTCTCTCTCTCTACACTCCTGATCCTACCTGGTAAGCCTGACACCCCTGTAGGAGTCTGCATAATACCAAGTTCCCAGGGTTGGGAGTTTTAGTCCCACAGCATCACCCCTGGGTGGAGGCATGCCATTAAGCTGTAGAATGCCTGTTACCCCCATAGTAAGCGGGGGCTCAGGGCTCCTGTAGCGCCAAAAGAATCAGCAGTACCAGCACTGTCACTAAAGTGGGCTACATATGCTTTACATGTCCTTTAAGGGAGTCATGGAAAGGAAAAACACAATGCAAAGGCAGGAACTGCATGTTTATTTCCTGGCACAAGTTCTGAGCATGACTTTCAGCATCTTCATGCACTCAGGTCCTGTACATAATGCAAGCCATTGCCTGGAGCTAGGTACAGGTTTCCTTGTGCAGCCTCATTCTGCAAAAGATTCATTTAATACAAAACCATTTAACCAAAAATGTGTGAGTGTTGACACAAATAAAAGAACCAGGTTGGCAGAGCCAGTTAGATACATAACTTAAGATACATAAAGATGTTTTTCACAGGAGGTGGTAGAGCAGTTCTATACTTTAATGCACATAAAAATAAACAGACATGACTAAGACTTTTGTTGGCCCTTAAGCAGGTTGCTTAGGCATAAAGACAGATTTTTCTCTCACATATTTATTGAACAAAACTGTTTAGTTCTATAAAGCCTTGCTGCCTTTCAATAAATATTAGTGCTGTGAATAAAATTTTCCTTTCCTTCATAAATAGCATCTTACCACCTTTGAATACAATAGTTTATATATGCAGTTCTATATTACTGTTAGCATTATTATTCTTTATTTGCATAGGACCAACATGTTCTGCATAGCCTTACAGAGATTATACATCATTCATATCAGTCCCTGCACTACTAGAGCTTAAAATCCATGTCCAATTAACTTTCCAACCAATGTCCAAATTTATATATAAATATATATATGTATGTAAACATAATCTCATTGTTAGAATTAAAGACATTAATAAGAATCTAGAAGAAATAACTTTTTTTTGATTGAACATAGATCGCAAACTCCACTGGTACAGGGAACTTATTTGATGTATAATCTCTACAAATCTACGCAGACCATGTTGGCGTTATACAAATGAAGACTAATAAGAATAATAATGATAATTTTAATGACAACATATATTGGCATGTATATGTAGAGATCCCAAGATTTGGGCCCCTTAGGTGGGTACCCCTTTAGAAAGGCATCAGAGGGTGGCCTTATGGGTTATGGACACCTAAAGATGGTCCTAGCTGTTTATGTGTGAAAAGGGAGTTTCCCTGTTATGCAGCAGCAACCACTAGGTGGCAGTGTGCTGCAATATAAAAAGGGATGACACCCATTTTGTACAAGGTCTTTTGTCCTGGGACCCAACCTCTGTAAGGGGCTAGCTACAGGCTCCAGTTATAGAGTTCAGAGAGATCTGTTATAGTTACTCTAGGAGTAAAAGGATAGACAGAGTATCTAGAAGGGACAGTCTGAAGCCCCAACAGTAGATAAATGAGGTTAAAGGAACAATAACACCAAAAAATGAAAGTGTATAAAAGTAATTACAATATAATGTACTGTTGCCCTGCACTGGTACAACTAGTGTGTTTGCCTCAGAAAGACTACTATAGTTTATATAAGTTAGCTGCTGTGTAGCCATGGGGGCAGCCATCAAAGGAGAAAAGGCACAGGTTACTTAGCAGATAACAGATAAACCCCCATTATATTGGGCTTATCTACTAGTTATCTGCTATTTAACCTGTGCATTTTCTCCTTTTTTCTAGCTTGAATGGCTGCCCCCATGGCTACACAGCAGCTTATTTATATAGTAGCTTTTCTGTAGCAAAAACACAATTTTTTTTTGCAGAGCAACAGCACATTATATTTTAATTACTTTAAAACACTTTAATTTTTTGATGTTACTGTTCCTTTAAGACCTCCCGGCATTACTGGCCGGAGTTCAGGTACACTAAGTGGCCAGCTCAGGTGGTAGCTAGGGACAACAGAAAGGAGATTGCCTAAGCGAGAGGGTATTCTTGGCGTGAGTACCCGGGAGAATCCGAAGGGGGTGTCCCTTGGTGGGAGTACCGGGGAGAGCCCTAAGGGAGGGTCTCTTGGCGTGAGTACCAGAGACAACTCTAAGAAAGGATCTCTTGGCAGGAGTACCGGGGAATAGGCCTAAGCCTACTCCTAAAGCGACACTGACACCTAAAAAACTTTTTTTTTTAAATCTGCCTACTTGTTTGTAATGGTGTGAGCCTCCAAAATCCTAGCAAAAAAATGTTCAACGCTAAATCGCCTTCCCAATCACGGCTTCTGAAGAACAATCCCAAGAGGCAGCCATCTTAGAGCTTCTCTTCGTCGCTCCTAGATCACTGCCTCCTCCAGAAAAAAAAGGGAAAACATCTAACCAATAGCGCAGGTTCCCTGCGCTGCCCTTCTGCCTTCATGCGCGATGACATCATCGTGCACACGTTTAGCTTAAGTCTCTTGTCAGTGTGTGTATAGGGGAGGGGGAGCCCGTTTATGCAGGCAGACACCTGAAAGCCTGTGTCTGCAAGTTAAATCTTGGTGGGAGATTGAGGGACAATAAGGAGAAATAGGAGGGTGAAATAAGCAAACTCACAGGCAGTATTACTTGCAGGCAGTCCAGCAGCATTACGCTAAAGATCCGGAGAGGAGATAACAAGTCACATGTCAGGGTCACATGATTTATTATGCTGCCAAAAGTAAGGGAAAAGAAAAGGGGAGGATCCTCCAAGTAACTGACGTCAGCCTGCTCCTGTTTTGACAGACAGGCTGAGAAGATACAGTCGGGTTTGGCAGACAGTCGGGTCCAGCATCTTATAAAGTTTTTATTTAGAGAACAAGCCCTTTCAGGAAAAAATGGTCCACATGACTTATAGGTATGTTTGGGGGTAGATTTGTTTTTTTAAAAGAATTATTTTGTTGTCAGTATCACTTAAGGGAAGGAGAAAGTACCTGAACCTGCATGTCATAATACTGAATACTGTGTGGATACAATAAAGAAGTTTATTTGGTTATTCAGCACTTCCAGTATCCTGGTCAATTCCTCAAAGAGTGGATCCTCGACTGCCTGGTAAGAAACCACCCCAAGGGCGGAAAGGTCCCGGGAGTTGCAGGGAGTCCCTACGTCTGGAGGACTGCACAGGGTAAGCCAGAGAAGTTTCCCTGGGGTGGGGGGGCGGGTGTTACACTTCAACCTGTCCCTACCCTGGGTAGGAAAGTATAGAGTAGACCTGCTCCCCCATAGTAAGCTGGGGCACAGGGCTCCTGTTAGAGCCACACGGGGTAACTGCGTGCGAGAAGTAAAGCCAGAGCCAAAAGTGGGCTACATATAGATCATTGTATTCAAAGTGGTTTCGGTTTCGTTTATTGCTGCCCCTTTAAAACACCTGACAGAGGATTTTATGGCTGTAGACACACAGTAAAACATAGCAGCATGAAATCATTCTTAGTCACGATATATGGCTTAAGCATTAAGCGATAATGCAAGGTAGCAGCTGTTAAACCCCCACAGCTCAAAAGTTACCGAAAACTTCCAAATCAACTTCTCGCTCCTCTCTGTTACCAAGGTGACCGAGGGCCAATAGACAGCACGCATAAACTACAGGAGGCGGGGTCCTTTCAGTGTTCGCCAATGGGATGCCCCGTAGTTGGTGAGCGGCTGCCGGTCGCTGTCTCCTTGTCACGGCCTGTGCTGTTTGACCCGGCTGCCTTTTGCCGGGCAGTAAGAGTGACATGGGAGGTAGCGGGAGCACCCGGAGAGTCTCGTTCGAGGCGGATGAGAATGATAATATCACAGTGGTGAAGGGCATCCGGGTGAGTCAGGAAGGAGGTGATGCTTATAATGAGCTCTGCAAGGGAGGCGGCCCCACAAGGACATGGAGCAGTGACACATGGGTTCTGCCTTTTATTGTGACCTGCTTACTCTGAGAATGTCTGTGCTTTGTGAAACCCTTGGCTCTGTAGCTTTATAGCTGACATACAAACGTGCTCTGATATCATTTGTAGTCAGCCGCATCATCGTACAGAAAAAAAGTCTAAAACTGATATTAAAGGGGATCTGCCTTCAAAAATACATTTTATTTTTTGCTTAATAAAAAAATTTGATTAAAATCTCTTTCCACCTTATAGTTAAAATGGTTAGAATTGCACATGAAAGCAGCTTCTGCCTTTTTGCTATTGACGTCTCAATATTTCAGATGACAGAAGTTAATTCTCCAGTCAGGACTTCAGTTCCCACAATGCCTTGCACACTTCTATTTCATAGATGTGTATATTGTGCAACATGCAAGGGATTGTGGGAATCGAAGTCTTGGCTGGATAATTGACTTCTGTCATCTGAAATATTGAGAAGTCAATAGCAAAAAAAAAAAAGCTGAACTATTGCTCTACTGTGCATGTCCAGGGCAGTAGCACATTCATTAAACAGTTTTCTGTAAACCATTAATTTTGTGTAAAAATTCTGACTTGATATCTCCCAAAATATGTTCTTATCTTAATTAAGGCTTGATAGAGTACAGTTTCTTGGTTGTTTTCAATTTCCTTATTTGAATATTGGTAAAACTTGTTGCCTTTGTCACCTAACGTTGCCTTTGGGAAAATGCCATCCAGACCATTTGCTACACAAATTTGTTGTGACTGCTGAAATATTATGGTTATCCCCCCATACTGTTCTCTTCTAATTTTAGATTATTATTTAACAGTTGCATTGCATCTAACACTTTTGTGCTCAACTTACATTAGTTTTAGTTCTTGTGTGAAAATATCTCTTGTATAAGATATTGAATCTCTTCTGTTTAAAAAGACTGCATCTTAATTTAGTTTCAATGAGTAGGTTTTCCAAGTTAAATATATTTTTGAATCAGGGTTGACAGATTGTTGGGTTCATTCTCAAGGTTAGATAATATAAATAAATGTTCTAAAGCATCAGTACTGACCTCCATTTAGTTTATGTGCTCGTCTGCCCTCCGTTTTCCTTCTATCCCCTTTGAGAGAAGAAAGACAAACTAATACAAAGTGCAATGTTATTATGCTTTAGCTAAATAAAATGTGCTCTTTTTAATAATAAGAGAAATATACCCAGAAATTTCAGTGTATTTATGTATTTTACAAACGTATTAACACTAGTTTATTTGGATTGGGGAAAGACTAAAGTTCTAAGTTACAAATCAAGGATAGTTAACAAGGAAGAGCTCACTAATCAACAGTTTTATACCTAGATACCTTGGCATTTAATATAGAGAATTTGTCATGCTAAAATTCACTTGAACTCTATGTAACATGCTTGAATTGATTTTTTTTTCCTTTCAACCCTTTTCAGTACAACCTTTTTAAAGGCAAAGGAAAGGTACAATTACTGGAGGATGCCAAATGTTAGGCACCCCCAAGTGATTGTAATCACTTACCTGATACCCCAGGCCAGTGCTCCTATAAACAGAAAACTGCACCAGCCTAGGGTACTTGCGAGCAAGCAATCCTCCTCTTCCACTTCTTCTTTCTATAAAATCCCGGGGCAGATGCATTCAAAGTAGAGTAGCTTTTGTTAAAGGAATAGTTCAGTGTAAAAATGAAACTGGGTCAAATTGATAGACTGCAAAATAAAAAATGTTTTCAATATAGTTAGTTAGGCAAAAATTTAATCTATATAGGCTGGAGTGGGCAGATGTCTAACATAGAAGCCAGAACTCTGCTTCCTCCTTTACAGCTCTCTAAGCTGTTAGCAGTCGGTAACCAATCAGTGACTAGAGGGTGGGCCATATGGGACATAAGCGTTCAGTTAGTTTGCATTTTAATCTGACCTGCGTGCTTACCAACTAACTGAACAGTTATGTCCTATATGGCCCCCCCTAAAGTTACTAAGAGGGTTAGAGAGCTGAAAGCAGGAAGAAGTGTTCTGGCTATTATGTCAGACATCTGCTTACTCCCGTCTTTATAGATTACATTTTTGCCTAACTATATTAAAAATATTTTTTACCCAGTTTCATTTTTTACATTGAACTGTTCCTTTAAAGTTCTGCTTTTCAAAGTACTGCATATGATTAGTTGTAAGGCATTTTTGCCCTCTTTTAGGGCAGTGGTTTTCACATCTGTATTTCTTCTTTACTTTGAGTACTTTGAGACAAAAAAAAAAAATCACCAAGAAAAATGTGTATTTAGTCATTGTTAAATACAGGTATGTGATCAGTTATCTGGAAACCTATTATTGCCAAATTACAGGAAGGCTGTCTCCCATAGACTCCATTTTTAACAATTTAATTTTTTTTAAAAATATCTCTTTTTTTCTCTGGATAATGAAACAGTACCCTTTATTTGATCCCAACAAAGATATAATTCTTATTGGAGGCAAAACAATCTTATTGAATGTATTTAATGTTTAAATGATTTTTTTAGTATATTTAAGGTATGGAGATCAAATTACAGAAAAATCCCTTATCCAGAAAACCCCAGGTCCTGAGCATTCAAGATAACAGGCCCCATACCTGTATTAGGTTAAAAGGGAAAGGTTATTACTGTATGTAGAATTTGTTTTTAAATATGGGCTATTTTAAGTGTACAGTACTACAGAATAAGCTAGAAGTATAGAAATAAAATACTGTGGTGCATGAAGAAGGCCATTGGCATTTATGTGTTTCTTATAGTTCTTTATATTTGTTTTTCCTAGCTATCTGATAATGTAATTAACCGTATGAGAGAACCATCAGCACCAGTTCCCAGGCCACAACCTTCACCACCACTGCCAAAACAGTCTACTAATGAGCCTGTCTCTCCTAGTTACACAGGTAATTTTTTTAATTATAATTAGCATATCTTAAAGGGGTTGTTCACCTTGATATTAACTTTTGATATGATGTAGACATTGCTATTCTGAAAAAATTAGCAATTGGTTTTTATTATACATAGCGTATATACTCGAGTATAAGCCGATCCGAAAATAAGCTGTGATACCTAATTTTACCTAAGAAAACTGGAAAAACGTATTACTCGAGTATAAGCCTAGGGTGGGAAATCAAAATAAATCAAAATAAATACCAATAAAATACATTAAATGAGGTATTAGTGGGGTATATGTTTTCAAATATTTATTTCAAATAAAAACAGTAAACTAGCTCTGTAAGTGGAGAAGAGGGTCAACAAAAACAATATGGTATCAACAATGATACCTTAAGAGTACTACCCCCTTAGCTCAATCAGCAACCAAGCTAACAGAGTTAAAATCCTTATAGTTTATATAGAATATAAAGTGCCATGTCTAGTGCAGAATGGGACAAGTAAGAATGGTAGATGAAGATGAATTTGGGAGTGGGCCAGGGCACTGGAGGGTCTGGTTGCGGATGGCCTTATTTGCACACAAGAGACAGAGGGTGTTAGTCTGGAGGGACCCATGGCACCTGACTCGAGTATTCGCCAAAGGTGACTTTTTCAGCACATTTTGGGTGCCTGCGGCTGCCTGGCCGGTAATTTATATTTATGTGAAGGGGATGGGGGGGTGTTTGGGGTGCCGGGGGGGGGGTGTTTGGGGTGGCGGGGGGGTGTTTGGGGTTGGCGGGGGGGGTGTTTGGGGTGGCGGGGGGGGGTGTTTGGGGTGGCGGGGGGGGTGTTTGGGGTGGTCACCTAATCATGCATGGGGAAAAAAAAATACCGTCAAATACCGTGATACCGATATAATTTTGAAAAATACCGTGATATAAATTTTTGGTCATACCGCCCAGCACTATGTCCTGGTGCAAATTTGCAGAGTGATTATAAGCCCCAGTAAGCCTAAAGGGTGGTCCAGAAATGGTTCTTATGAGTATCATGGTTTCCTTTCAATCTGCAGCATCATGTATTTATTTTTGGAAGTTCAGACAATATTTATCATTTGATGTTTGAGTCATGTTGAACTGAGGTGGCTAAGCATTGGTTGAGAACTAGGATAGGATTGTGATTAGGCTGGCATGTTGTGGGGTTGGCTACAAAGATGGCCCCTTCCCTCACTAAGAGAAAAATAACTGTTATGTTCAACTGTCTAGGTATATAAGCTCTATTAAGTGCTATTAATGTGCTATATTAAGTGCTACAATGTATATCTGCTTATGCACAATGTCAGTTTGTTTATGTAAACTGTTAAGTCTTATATTTGTATCCCCCTACTCCTGTGGACGATGATGGGTCTATATAAATAATAATGGGCACAATACTAGGCTGTAGTTTTAAACAGTGAATCGATATATTGTATTTTGTGCAGTTGAAGGAAAGTTGAAATTTAAAGGTACTTAAAAATAATATGGTAGTATATTTATTTTTCAGTGAGTTTTCAAGTGTCTCTCTTCACATATCAGAAAAGAAAATCACTGTTTGAAGTGTTCAACAGCCTTTTCTCTTCATGTGAAAACACCACAGCCAGTATTTGTTCATGAGTTTCTAGATTTCAGAATTAGAAGTCTTTGGAGCTTGGAGGACCTAAAAGCTTCCTATTTAAAATCATTTTTTAAACTACTCACTTTTCAGGGAAAGTGTTGTCTTACTGTTTAATACCTGCAGCTGTTGAATCCTTCTTGAACTTCTGCATCAGCCTTACAAATTGATGCTTTGATGCTTTTTATTTCCCATATGTTGTTCTTTGAAGCTCGCAGAGAAGGCACCCACTCAAAATCCAAGAGGCATCTCAACTTTGTGTGCTGAATATGTAATTATTTTGTTCTTGCTCAGCACCCTATTTATAAAAATGTGCCCTTTTGCATTTTGTTTATTTTATTGCTTATTGACATGAATTATACATAGTTTGTTAATTTCTTTATATTCAGAAGAAAACATGTACTTCTTTTTTTTAATGAAGTTTATTAGCATTTTCGCATATATCAGTTTGACATTTTCTGCTTTTTCATGCACTTTTCTTTTGTGTTGCCATGGTGTAATTGCGGTTATATTTCAATATCTATCTTGCAAAAAATTGTTTTTTTGCTATCAAATGAGTTTTTATAACTTTTTTTCTGCTGTGTATATCAATGTTAGAAGTTGTTCACTTTTTTCAGTTGCTTTCTATATTTTATTTTTGACTATTTTTCTATAATTGAAGTTTAAACTTTATATGTTCTTCTCTGTGGTGTTAAGGCCCGGATTTGTGGCAAGACCACAAAGGCCCAGGCCTAGGGCTGCACAAATTTAGGCCCTTCTCTCTTCCCCGCTCAGTATGTGAGTTAAAAGGATGCGCATGCACGCGGGTGGGGTGGGTAGGGGGTTTGGGGGCGGCCTCGGGGCGCCATGTAAGCAAATCCGACCCGGTAGTGGTGCTTCAATCTGGCAGCTCAGTAGTCCAGGTCCAGCATTTGAACTGTTACAATTTGCTATCAGTTGATACATTTCCCAGTAGCATCTGTGAAATATTAGCAACTATTGTATCAAATATAACAGCTGCCTTTAAAGAACATGTAAACCCACACACAAATTTAATCAGTGAACAGCCTCTTTTAAATCGTTCAATACCTGCCACTCTGGTTGTCCAGAGGTTAATAGTAAGGCTGCAACATCTCCATAATCACTTAGATTTCCTTCTCCTCCTGTAACCCACTCGCCCCCTCCCCCTCGGGAATTTGCTTTGGTTTCTGGCTTGTGGGCATGCTCAGTTGTTCTAAGCTCAAATTACTAAACACGCCCTCCAGTCTAGCAGCCAGTGAAGAAATGGCATTGCTGGTTCCCAGAGAAACTCAGCTCTAGCTGTCTGCTTCAATTTTTTTCTCCTAACTTTCTTTCCTAAGCTCAGCTCAAACAAAGCAGAACTTTTATCAGAGACAGTTCTGCCTGTGTGAGCCTGTATTTTTGATGAAATGTATATTGAATAAGGGTCTGTGTCTGTGTATGCTGTATGCAGATTTAAATGTATCTGATTATGTATCAGAGGAAAAATGGCCACCGGGTGAAAGCTGCTATTTGCTTCAGGAAAATGTGATGGTGCTGGCAAACGGAGGGGATATATGGGTGGGGGAGACGTGCCCAACTGATATAAATTTTAGGCAAATGGAGGCTTTACATATCCTAAAACTCTGGGGTTCTGCTCAGTAGGGCCTAAGGTAAGAAATGTATCAACTAATGTAATAAAAACTAATTTAATTTTCTGTTGAATTATGTTAAAATAATGAGATAAAAAAAAGTGTATTAGGTTCGCGGACAGAACGGGGAGTACAAATATGCCTTGCATTGCCTCAACTAGCCATACACTTCAGGTTGAATTGACTAGGTGTAGGATTCGGCTCAGAAACATTAACAGGTGTCGGAGTGCAGATTGCTGTGCATGACGATAAATGTAGGACTGAGCCCTTACCTTTTAATATTATTTTCTGAAAATAGCCTGTTCAAGGCTCAAAACATGTTTTGTACCTTATAATATATTAGCTGATCACTGGAAAATGTTTGTAACAATTTTTTAATTTTATTGTTAACTAGCCATTGTAGTAGTGGCCATGTCTTGCCATATTTCTTTCATATCAATATTCTCCACATTACATTGTGTCCCATATGCAATATATGTGTGCATTATCTTTGTATGGCACCGAGCATCCAGCTGTGAAACTCTTTCTGTCCTTAATAGGTGACAGACAATAAAATAGGGGTCATTTGCATATTATGCATCTGAAATGTAAATGAGATAAAGAAATGGATTGCCCCTAAAGGAGCAGTAACACTAGATAGCAAATTCTTTGCTTGAAGCAGTTTGTAATGTACTTGTATTTGCCACACTCTTTATAACAGTGTGCTTTGTAGCTTAATATTTATGGTTATAAGTGTGTTTTTAAGGCATTCCTTTCTGACATCTTAATTAACTTTTATGTTCGCAAAGCTGCTGGCCTGGCAGCTACTGTTACAAGCAGATGGCGCTCTCATAAAAAGGTTTCCAGAGTTTGTCCTGTGTTCATGGAGTTCAACACTAAAAAAATGAGGTGTAAATAATGCTTTCTTCAGTGCTAATTATTTTTGTGCACTATACAGGTATAGGACCCGCTATCCAGAATGCTTGGGACCAAGGGTATTCCGGATAAGGGGTTTTTCAGTAATTTGGATCTCCATATCTTATGTCTACTAAAAAAATCAGTAAACATTAAAGGAGAAAGAAAGTTAAAAACTAAGTAAGCTTTATCCGAAAGGTCTATGTAAATACAGCCATAAGCACTCATAGAAACGCTGCACAACAAAAAGATTTGTTGTGTCTGTTTTCCTCTGCCAGAGACATACAGCTCTCTCCTCTCTCCTGCTCCCCCCTCCCTCAAGAATGCTAAGAACTCACTCCTCCCCCCTTAGGAATGTGGATCTGGGCCAATCGGCAGGAAGCTTCCTCATAGTCTTACAAACCGAGCATGCACACTGGTCTCGGTCTCAGTGCAGGAGCAAAGCATTATGGGAACATTCTTTACACAGCTCAGTGTTTTTCTTCCTGTTTGGCTTTTGATCATCTGAACAGGTGAAATATGGGGAGACTTAAGGGCACTATTGAGAGAACTGAAGGTATGTGTGCAGCTTCAGATTAACTCTTTATTAGCCGTTCCTCCTCCTTTAACTGCAACCTATAGGATTATTTTGCATCCAATAAGGATAAATTCTATCTTATTTGGGATCAAATACAATGCTCTGTTTTATTACTACAGAAAAAAGGAAATCAATTTTAAAAATCTTAATTATTTGATTAAAATGGAGACAGGCTTTACATAATTCAGATCTTTCTGGATAATGAGTTTCAGGATAAATGATCCCATACCTGTACTACAAAAAGGTCCCCTGTTTATCACCACCTTAATTCAAAAAATATTGTGTTTTAAAGAGCTTTATATGGTATCTGTAATGCAAACTTGAACTTGCAGACCTCTCGCTGTGTGGCAGCTGTAGTTGCTACAACTTAAATTATTTTAAAGCTTTTGAAACTAATATACAGTACATGGTAACCACATTATATTAAAAATAAATTAAGCCCTAAAATCATGGTTAGAGAAAGAATTGAGAGGCAGGAACACTGTGATTGATAGTAATGGCAAATAAGTGCTGGTGTTGAGAAAAATCTTAAGATTTTAAAGACTAGGTAATTTAGATTTTTTTTTTTTAATTAGATGCAAGTTGCTAATTTTAGTTGGGCTGGAACATGACATGCAGGAAACAATGAACTGTAGTAACAGTACTGTGTTTATGGGTGACAACATCTGGTCTAAATATTCTTTTAACTTTCTAGTGGATGAAGAAGAACTTAGAAGAAAAATTGCCCATGAACTGGCATTAGAGCAAGCAAGAAGACAATCAGAGAATCACAAGAGGTATATGTGACTGTAAAATGGGTTAATGAGTTCTTGACTCTTAATGAGTCAAGTTTGTGCCACACTGTGCTAAATGAATGCTTTAAACATAAGTTTGTCTTCACCTGTCATTAACACCAGTATAAGCAAGCTTGGAACAACAATTCCCAATATGTTTAATCTCACTAAATAGAAGCAATCTTATCATAAAACAGGATGATTTTCTCATATATTAATGTAGTTGTAACAGAATGGATGCATTAATTATTGAAAAAAATAATAATCTTAGACCGTCGAAGGCTATTGTCAGGGTTAGAGGGTTGTTAATACCAGTGATGTAGGGACTAGAAGAAAGCTAACTTTGTAACCAGAATATTACAGCTATAACCTTAATAAGGTTTCTTAGCTTTTTTCTCTCAGGACATCCAAATTAAGCGTAGGAATTGTCTTCACAACCCCTAGATTTTATCATTGAATTATGGTGATGAGTTATGGCATGTGCAGTATGTGAAAAGATGTGTGGCCCTCTTTCCCTTAGTTTTATTTGGGGAGTCAGGCAATTGGTGCTGCACAGTCACCAGGGGCCACATAAAACAGCCAGAAGGGCGTATTCAGCCCGCGGACCTTATGTTTGACACGTGTTCTAGGGAATGACCTTTAGTAGACCACTGCTCAGTTGTAATAAACTGGAAAGGATCTATGGGGAGCTGGATCAAATGTGTAATTTTTAAAGATAATTTTTAAGCCACATGTAGATTAGACATCATAGGGTTGATTCACTAAGGTGCGTTAAAACGAATGCTATTTATAGCATCCGTTAAAATTTTTATTGTGTCTTATTTTTCGCGTCTTAATGCACGATTCACTAAAAGGATACTTGTGTTAATCTAGACGCGATGCTGTTTGTGTTATTTAAGCCGCAACGCACACTAATTAACGCAGCGCACACATTGTTGCCGCGTGCACACCATATTAGCCATACACGGCATTACTTTCGGAAAACTACTGTTCTGAAAATGACCATTTCCCTGCAAACTGGAGGATGCATCACTCTAGGGCCAACACATACTTGAATAAATCACACTGCAAAGTCCATATTGTGTTGCCAAAAGCTCATGAACTGTACTTTTCTATAATTACCGCCTGCCTCAAGCAGGTGTTAATTTTCGCATAGACTAACGACATTTAACGCTTCATATGTATTTGTGAATCATGTGTTAATACTATTTCTATTCGCTAATTAACGCAATGCGTTAAAATGAACTCATTCAGTTGTGCGCTATTTAACGCACGCGATATGTGACTTACCACATGCAATAACACTTTAGCGGATCGCACATTTTTTTTGCGTCAATTTTAACACAAAAAAAGCATGCGATAACACTTATCAACCTTTAGTGAATCAACCCTCGTATATGATTCATTATGGACTATGTGATGAAAGATGTGGTGATTTTGAAAAATGCAGTATGTCTTTAAATTTGGATTGTATAGGGTACTGCTTAATGCATAACATAAACATCTGCCTGTGTGTTACAGTGGCTAATCATAAGAAATTTCTGTATAATCTCTATATTTAATATGCCTTTTATATCCCCATTTGCAACATAAAATAACATATTTCCCAGCTACAACATGAAGTGGACAAAAAGCGAAGAACAATATTAAAAAATAAAAAAAAAATAAAAAAAACCCTTGAGGCGCCCGAGAGAAAATGTTATATTAAAATCAATACAGATGCCTAACCTTTTGTGGTGTTGTACGCAGTGAACCTTTTTTCTTATTGATCTCTGTTTTAATAACATGTTTATTCTATTTTCTTTGGCTGGGTCTTGAGAGAATATTCAGAAAAGATGAAATTCTTTATTGCCACAGCCATGTACTCTTGGCTATGTGCAAGCTAATATTAGAATTTGTATATCCTTTTTTTTCTAGCTGATTCTTGACCCTTATTTGTCAAGAATGTTGTTCTTTTCCAAATATTTTGGTTTTATGTTATTTTCTGCTTGAGTTAAACTTAGATGTTCACATTTTAATTTAATTCAATAGGACAACGATATGTTGGCTATCCTTTTAGGGAAACAGAAATGTATGTCATCAAAGACTTATTGGTATTGTTACCCTCCACCTTATGTCAGGTCAGGCTTGCCCGAACTTTCTAATGCGAACGACTGTTTCAGATTAAAGTGGCTAAAGTATGAACTATAGAAAGCAGTGTACAGGGAAAAAAATAGTCAGCGGAATATGGAAGCAGAACTGCACTTGACATCACTTAATCATGGGCTATTTGCAATTAAAGGAGAAGGAAAGGTAAAATCATTGAGGGTGCCAAAATGTTAGGCACCCCACAGTGATTGTATCGCTTATACCCTGTGTTGGTGCTCCTGTTAGGAGAAAACCTAACCCCCCCCCCTTTTTTTTTTTTTGAACCAATAAGTATATTTTTTTTAGTTGTAATATTGGCGTTGGGTGATATCACTCCAACTTGCAGCTCGGCAGTAAAGTGTGACTGAAGTTTATCGGTGCTCTAGTCACTTGGCTGGGGGCACCTGGGAAAGTAAGGATGTGGCTTAGCACCATGTCAGATTTCAAAATTAAATATGAAAAAATCTGTTTGAGCTTTTGAAAAATGGATTTCAATGCAGGACTTTGTTGGATTGCTATCAACTGATCCATTTTGAAAAAAAAACATGTTTTCTATTTAATATTATTATAAACAAAATTACCCTTTAATGGATGGATGCTGAGTTTAGCACTTATTCAAATGCTCTAATTCTGTATTTACTTAACTTTGCAGACTGGAACAAGAAAAACTGATAGTGCAGGAAGAAATTGGGAAAGCAATAGAGCGAGAAAGAAATGCTTCCAGTGAGCAACTTACAAGGGCTGTACTGCGTGAAAAGGCTGCGGCAGAGGAAGAACGCCTTAAATCAAAGACATTTGTGAGTAGTAGTTTTTATGGGAGGGTTTATAGGAACATATAATGGAATTCAACAGTCTTTGTGCTAACTCTGAAATCTGCTTTTATGACCTAATTAAGAATAAGTTTGAGAAATCTTTCTCTGTGCCTTAATCATATTTTGATCCTGTGTAAATATTTTTACCACATAATTATTTGAACAGAAACATAATTTTAAAAAAAAAAAAACATATTTAAATATGTATGTGGTTAAAGGGGTAGTTTACCTTAAAATTAACTTTTACTATAATGTAGCCAAATTGTGTAATGAGACAAATTGTATTTAGTCTATATTTTAAATTGTAAATAATTTTTCATTTATTCAATTTCACTGAAATACTTTTCGAATTTTTGTCTGATATGTTTATACAGAAATGGTATTTTTGTACTCCCCACCACCTTCTTCACTGCCGCCCCCCCCCAAGAAGCTAAGTCTCCTTGTGTGGTAACCTGCTATAAATCTGGGCAGCTACATTTAACACCATCTTCTGTATGTCTTGTGATCTTCTTCTCTCAATTGTCAGTACAGATCTTGCAGGAGCATGCGCAGTTGAAGCTGATGAGGATGTAGATTCAACTACGCATGCTCCTCCAAGATCTGTGTCGGCACTCTAACAGAAGAGCATAAAAAGACAGGCGAAGTTGGCACCTTTGAACTCCATTGCACAGGTCTGCAAATTTATGGCAGGTCTTAACAAAAGGAGACTTCTGAATAGATGCTGAGAGGAGGGAGCTTGGAGAGGGCGCTAGGATTTAATTCTGCTTTAAGGAAGAATTTTTAATACAACAATACACCTGCAGTGTCTTTGTGTTTGTAAAATGACAGCTGCTGGTTTCATATGGTCCCTTTTTTAAATGGTGGGCCTTGAAGAGTAGAATTACTTAATATAATTCAGAGTGGCTATTACAAGGATCATTTCACTTATTAATTATCTTTAGAAGAATGAGTAATTTTAAATGCTTTTGTTATCATATGTTGGAAACCGCATTGCCAGAAGGCAGTGTGTGATTATATAAACAGCAGCAAGCTGTTTAAAGTTATAAAAAGATTCATGCTTAACATTATAAAGGAGTTTTCTACTCGTTCTATTATTGTTGTGAATTAAGTGCTATCGCACATCAAGTCAGTAACGTAGGCAGAATGTACTAGCTATTGCATTGTATGGAGAAATTCACCACCCTGTTATTAAGCAGCAACCTTACTTCTTTAAAGGACAAAAAAATTTAAATCACTATTACCTGTTAGTTAGAGCAGCTCCCTTGACCCAGCCACTAACTTAATGTGTAGCCCAGGACTGAAGGCCTTTGCTGTACCCAGCCTCAAAAGATGACTGTGTGGTAACATGCGGGTACAATTTAAGTTAAGTACAAGCAACAGGGACTGTTGCAGTAAAGAAGAGCTTAGTTTTTGGGTCAAGAGGGGCTTGGTTTTCTAACACACTGAGAGCTTTGTCAGTGGTTCAATAAGATTTGGATATTGAAGGTGAACAACCAGGTTTTAAATATACAGTAAATAAGAGTTAATGATCGTGAGCCTATGTACTATGTATTTCAGTTTTTATTTAAGTAATTAGTATGTTTGCATGTATACCTTTCTATTCTGCTGCTGAATATGTTGGCATTTTACAATTCGTTTTATTATAAAAAACATTTTTTTTTAATTATGAAAAACATAATTTTTTGTGGTATTTTGTGTGTTTTTGCTTGCTTTTTACTTAAGAAAAAAGGTCAAGGTCAAGGTCTTAATCTTAATAGATTCTCTTTTGAAGACCAGAACAGGGGAGGTAATTCTGTTTTTGGTCTAAGGAATTATTCTTCATAGAGATATATTGTTTTAACCCTTTTATTGTAACCAAAGAAATTTGTGTAATTGTTCCCAGATAAGATGCCTCTTTTTTTTGGCTCTCGGGTTTTAGATTCCTTCAGAAGACAGGAGTTCTGAATGAACTGGTTAAAGCTTGAGCCCTTATAGCATCACATTTTCTGTGACAAGATCATTGTTTTCAAAGTTTCTCTTCTAAAATGTAAAAAAGTTTCTCTTCTAAAATGTGGAGACCTGGAGAATTATGTGGCAGGAAAATTGGGTTTCTGCAGTAGATCTCAAAAGGCTTGTTGTCTCATTAAATGGGGTTTTTTTTCCTGTTCAACCGGTATTTTTAGTTTAAGTGATACCTTTAGTTGTTGTGACCATATTTATGGCAATGATTGTTGTTTTGGTGTGGAACTTGTAATGCCTTAAGTGGATTATTGGAGAGTTACTTATTTCCATGTTTTGGTCTTTGTGAAGAGAACAATTTTAAATTGGTTGTTCTTTAAGTTGACTAAATACTTCTGAAAAAATACCTCTTCCATATCGATTAATCAGCCATGCATACAGAGAAGCCTCTGTAAGAAAATGCAGGTCTTGGTTTTCAGGATATTCTGGAGGAGGTACTTACTCTGGTCTGCATGGAATTTCTTGGGTTGGCATCTGTATGATGTTTTGTTGGCAGTCTTCCATTCTCTGCAATTCTGGTTACATTTTTGGACTCATTGGGTTAGGGGTTCAGATAATATGTCTTTGAAGTAATTAAATATACCTGCCATATCAATAGTTTTTTGGCTGCAGGGATTAGATTTCTTTGTTTTGTAAAGGCTGCCATCATCAATAATTTAGGTTGATAAAAGAAACATCTATTGAGTTTAACCTTTTATGTTTATATAAACCAGCCTAACTGCTAGTTCATCAAGAGTAAAGCAAAAAACCCTTCTGAAGTCTCTCCAGTTTGCCTAAGGGTGAAAATATATGTGGCAAGTAGCGACTTTTAATAAAGTTGGTCGCACTGTATCTGTCTCTGCGACGAATCGCTCTAATTTTTTCGCTGTGCAGATAAGTTGGCACAACTTTTTTAGTCTCCCTTGGACAGGGGGGAAAAATTTGTTCCTGACTCAAAGATAATAATTAGACCACACCTTGGACCAATTTTGTGCCAAGAGCTATTTTTAATATCTCTCATTTGAAAGCCATCTAACCCCTTCTTGAAACAATCTAATATATCTGCCAGTACAACTGATTCAGGGAGAGAATTTCACAACCTTAGGCCTCTCAGTGCAAAAACCCTTTCAGAATATTAAAATGGAACCTCCTTTCTTCTAATCTGAATGGATTACCTCCTGTCTGTGGGAAGGACCTACCGGTAGATAAAGCTGTAGAGAATTTATATATATTTTTACATAAGTATATGTGTCTCCCCTTAAAGTGGATCTTTCACCCAGACATTAAAAGCTGAATAATAAAAGTCCTTTTCAAGTTAATCATGAAACCCAAATTCCTTTTTTTAAATAACACATCCATACCCATTATAAAGGCATTTAAAAATCCCAGCTGTCAATCATATATTGCCTGTCCCGCCTTAGGCATAGAGGCGGGGCAGAAAATATCTTTATCTTTCCATTCAGCACTTCCTAGATGTCACTGCACTTCACACTTTTCCCCCACCCTACCCATCACCTAATTATGTAGCCAGTGTATGGGTATGGGCATCTGGTCCTCCAACAAGATTTTTGTGTGATGCAAAGCTTGCCTTATTAACTGTGTCCACAAAATGGCAGCTGTTGCTTGCTGTGATTTAATAGTTCCAAGACTGAAGGAAACAAGATTTATACTATCTGTATAGTGTAAATGAAGTTTCTTTTGCTCAACTAATAGGATAGAAAAGAATTTGGAGTTTTTTCTTAGGGTGACAGGTCCCCTTTAAGCACCTCTCTTCCTGACTAAACATCCCCAATATGGCCATTTTTTTTTTTTTTTTACCACTGAGACCTTCCATACCCTTTACAAGCTTTTCTGCACTTCTTTGGTCTCTCTCTCTAATTCAGTAATATCCCTTTTGAGCACCGGAGACCAAAACTGCTCGGCCTTACCAGCGCTTTGTAAGAAATGGAAGAATGAACCTCCCCTTCCATGAATCTATGCCCCTTTTAAATACAGCTGAATACCTTATTTGCCCTTGCAGCTGGTGACTAGTAAGTTTATTATTAAGTTTTTATTATCTATTATGTTTATTATTCATGGTCCTTCTTCATTATGGATTTGCCTAGTGCAGCCCCGTTAAAGGACTTGTAAACCCCACACACAAAAATGTAATCAGTGAACAGCCTCTTTGAATTCTTTCAATACCTGCCACTCTGGTTGTCCAGAGGTTAATAGTAAAGCTGCAACATCCCCTTAATCACTTAGATTTCCTTCTCTCCTGTAACCCACTCAGCCCCCTCCCTCAGGAATTTGCTTTGATTCCTGGCTTGTGGGCATGCTCAGTTGTTCTAAACTCAGATTACTAAACACGCCCCCCAGTCTAGCAGCCAGTAAAGAGATGGCATTGCTGGTTCCCATAGAAACTCAGCTCTAGCTGTTTGCTTCAATTTTTTTTTTCTCCTGAGCTCAGCTTTACCATTACAGTGCTCAAACAAAGCAGAACTTTAATCAAAGACAGTTCTGCCTGTGTGAGCCTGTATTCTTGATGAAATGTATGCTGAATAAGGGTCTGTGTGTGTATGCTGTTTGCAGATTCAGATGTATCTTATTATGTATCAGAGGGAAAATGGCCACCAGGTGAAAGCTTCTATTTGCTTTAGGAAAATGTGATGGTGCTGGCAAGCAGAGGGGATATATACAGTACAAATTATGCCATTTTGGTGGGGAGATGTGCCCAACTGATATACATTGTAGGCAAATGTAGGCTTTACATGTCCTTTAAGGATAGAAGTGGCTTATGCATGTTTACATGCCAGGTGCATAGTAAGGAGCAGGGCCTTAAATTTATCAACAGTGTTATATAGACATTTATTATACAATCAACAAATTATCTTTGAAAATTATCAGACGCTTTTAACAATTTTTGTAGTGAGGTGATGGTTCAAAAACTGAGCAGGACTGTATTTATTTCCATGCCATATCAAATATATATGTCCTTGGCTTTTGGTACCCATTCTTTTGTAGTGGGGAAAAATGTATTATCTGAAAAAGTCAAGATGACTGTACTAGCTACTTTGGAGGCAATACAGCAATTTTCTTTTGCTTTTTTACTTATTAGATTACAGCTTGATTTTAGTCATTTGCTTTTCTTTGCAAATAATGGGAATTTATGTACAAATGAGTTATCTGTGTGTTAAATGGAAAATAACCCTTACTTACAGTATATGCATCAAAGATATTCTTTTTCTTTTCCCATGAACAAAAAGGAGTTATAGCTTTTTTTGAGCACATAACTTTCATTATCTGAGGTTTTGCCATAAAACTAGCTTTGGTAGAATGGTTTTCTTAGTACAGGGAGATAAATAGATAGTACTTTTTTTGTGTGCCTGCAAAGGATTGTGTGTCCTATTCTCATACCTACATAGTAAAAATATTTTTGAGGAGTGTTCTTCAACTGCTTCTCTTGTTTGTTTGTACAGGTATGGGATCTGTTATCCAGAAAGCTCCATATTAGGGAAATTCCACAGACTCCATCATAAGCAAATTATTCTAATTTTTAAAAATGTTTTCCTTTTTCTTTCTAATAATAAAACATTATCTTGTACTTGATCCAAACTAAGATATAATTCATCCTCATTAGAGGCAAAACAACCCTATTGGGTTTAATTAATGTTAAAATAATTTTTTAGTAGACTTAAGGCATGAAGATCCAAATTACAGAAAGATCCCTTATCTTGAAAGCCCCAGGTCCCAAGCATTCTGGATAACAGGTCCCATACCTGTACATTATGTTGGTAAAGTGATAGTTAACTGTTGTACCTCTGCAGCTGATGCACCTGTCTTGATATATATATATATATATCAATTGAAATTCATTGTGCTAGAATATATATCGCCTTTAAAGAGAGGGGGTGACAGGGATCTTAAGCTAAAGAGAAGAGAGGTGTGGTAGATTAATAAACTTGGATAACTACATCCCTCAGGCTTAAAGGGAAACGAAAGGTAAAGTCACTTGGGGGTGCCAAAATGTTAGGCACCCCCAAGTGACTTTAACCGCTTACCTCGTACCCGGGGCTGGTGCCCCTGTTGGGAGAAAACAGCACCAGCCCGGGGCACCTGGAGCGCAGCGCTTCCGTGTTCTGGCTTCCTCTTCCTGAATGCCAGCGGTGGGCGCATGCGCAGTAGAGTGAAAAGCCGACTTTAATGTTTAAGTTCGGCTTTTCACTCTACCGCGCATGCGCGCGCAGCGAAACAAGAGGAAGGAAGCGCCGGCAGCTACCCCGGGCTGGTGCTGTTCCCTCCTCACAGGGGCACCAGCCCGGGGTAAAAGGTAGTCAAAGTCACTTGGGGGTGCCTAACATTTTGGCACCCCCAAGTGACTTTGACTTTCTTTTCCCTTTAAATAAAGATTATGATCTGTTTTTGTTTATCTAACTTTGTCTTGAATTATTATATTCACTTTAGCCAATAACTGGTATTGGCTCTCTGTCTGCAATTGTCAGGTCACTTCCTGAATACTCCTTTAAAATATGTGTATTGCTGTTCTGAATATAGCTTGATAAAAATGTAAATGCAAAAATAGAAAGTTTTGTTACCCGACGGTTCGGTCTCACACAGAAACCTTCATCTGGAGTGGTTTATTTTTTACTCCAGATAAAGGTTTCTGCATGAGACCGTAACGTTGAGTAATAAACCTTTCTATTTTTGCATTCACATTGTCCTCACAATTCTTTAAATCCTAGGAGTGCTGTCATTGTTCCAGTGCATTTTTTTGGTACTAGTACCCAGGTTTTGTTGCTGCAAATGGTGTGCCCTAGGATAGTTAGTTTCGGCACTGTATAGTTTATTTGGCCTTTATTATCAGCATATTCATTGCCCTATTATAGGCCCTGCAACACCAGTGTCTCCACAATACACTTTGTCTGACCAATAAATAAATATATGCATATTTAGACACTTGCTTTATGGTCTTATGAAGTACCTATAGCTCATTCTGTAAAATCTGTTTTTATGATTTGCTTCAGGATGGGCAGTGCTAGCAAATGATAGTCATGTTTGCCTGACTTCTTGACCAGTAAATTTCATATTATATTGAAAGCTGTGTTATTGAGATGTTCTGTTTTTCTGTCAATGACTAACCTGGATCCATGTAGTTGTCGTTAGTTCCCAGAATCCTCACAGTCTTATATATGTGGAGCTGTAGTAGTGCTGGGCGGTATACCGGTATATACCGAACACCGGTTTTTTTAAAAAAGATGATAAAAAATTTTAACTTACCGGCATACCGGTGTGGGCGCCTCCTGGCAATTTTTCTTACTATTTCCGGGTTGTGCGCGCTGACGTTACGTGCGCGCTGACGTCACGCGCACGCTGACGTCACGCGCGCAACCCGGAAATAGTAAGAAAAATTGCCAGGAGGCTCTGTGAGCTGTCGGGGGTGCCTGCGGCTGCCTGGCCCGTAAGGTTTATTTATGTGAAGGGGATGGGGGGGTGTTTGGGGTTGGATGGGGGGGTGTTTGGGGTTGGGGGGGGGGTGTTTGGGGTTGGGGGGGGGGTGTTTGGGGTGGTCACGTAATCATGCATGGGGAAAAAAAAATACCGTCAAATACCGTGATACCGATATAATAAAAAAAATACCGTGATATAAATTTTTGGTCATACCGCCCAGCACTAAGCTGTAGATTGTGGGCCAGTATTGCAACATTATTCATTTAAGAATTTTTTTTAAGATGTCATGGATAATATGCAGTCTGCTTTACTGGGGATTTTTATATATTAAATTCAGTTAAGTTCTGTATAATTACCTAGTTTATTTAGTGTTGTATGTTAGAAAAGGCGGGGGGGGGCATCTTCCTTTTTTTGTGTTATAAATAATGCACAGTTTCTCTCTTTTCTTACTTGTCATTAGCTGTAGGAATCCACGCTTGACAGTTAACAACAAAAGACATATGACAAAGTTGTCAGGCTTTCTCTTCACAAATGACATGTGACATTGCATGCATTGTTTTAAACAATGTTCTTCCTGACAAGCATTTTGTCTGAGTAGGAAAAAGCACTTCCTCTTCATGAATCGCAACACTTCATTTGGGATTCTCCAACGTTCTCACATGAATGTCTCAGTTTAGTCTTCAAATGTAAAAAAACGGGAATAAAGCATAATGTGAAAGAAAACGGCAGGGAGTAGTAATCTATGAAGGCATGCCTTTTCTGATATAACACATATAGCCATCTGGATTAATCTAATACTAGTTTGTATGTCTCCCAGCAGAGAAAAAGAACAGTAATACTACATATAATTTAAAAAATGTCTAGAAATTCAGGATGTACAGTTGTTTTCTTCCTGTATAGGTATGTGATCTTGTGATCTTGGCACCTGGGGTTTATGGATAAGAGGCTGTTCATAATTTGGATCAACATACATTTAAGTCTCCAAAAAATATTTAAATTAAACCAGTAGCATTGCTTGGCCACTATTTTGGATTTATTCTAATGTGGGTACCCTCATCTACAAGGTACATGTTTTATTATTACAGAAAAAGCAAATAATTTACGTTAAATAAAATTATTTCCTTAAGATGGCCTCCATGGGATATGTCCTTCCCTTAAAGGGGATGCAAAGTCATTTTTTTAAATGCATATATAGTTTCTTAGCATTAAATTATACAATTTTGTAATAAATATCTGCTAAAAATGTATCTCTCCCTTAATCGCAATCCGCCTTGAAGTTTAGTAGCTGTTGCCCGTCCTGCTCACATGTGATTTTTGGGCAGCCCCTCCAATACTTAACTGTTGGATAGAGGTCAGGGGTGTTTATCCCTCACCTATCTACATTTTTGTTATGTAATTGCTGTCCCTCAGAGCAGCAGGGAGTAGGACGGCCGCCGAACTTCAAAGGGGGGGGTGCAATGAAGTGATAGAAAAAAGGATCACTTGTATTTCAAAACAGGTATAACATTTTTTTAACAGATATATATGTTACAAAGTTGTATAATTTAGTTCTAACCTATATATGCACTTTAAAAATTACTTTAAAGATTTTTCTGGATTAGAGGTCCCATAATCTGCAGTTGAGAATTAAGTCTGAGCTTTGTCATTTCGAATAGTTTGGTTAAGTGTAGGTTGGTTCTAACCAAGAGAGTAATGTTTAAAAAAATGATTTGCGATAAATGGATTTCTGGATAAGGGATCCCATACCTGTACAGTTATTTGTACTTTCAGTCTTTGCCCTGTTTAGTGCAAGACAACACACATATACAGTGGATATAAAAAGTCTACACACCCCTGGTAAAATGTCAGGTTCCTGTGCTGTACAATGAGACAAAGATAAATAATTTCAGAACGTTTCCCACCTTTAATGTGACCTACAAACTGTACCACTTAATTGAAAAACAAACTGAAATCTTTTAGGTGGTGGGAAGAACACCAAAAAAACTAAAATAATGTGGTTGCATAAGTGTGCACACCCTCTTCTAACTGGGGATGTAACTGTGTTCAGAATTAAGCAATCACATTCAAAATCATGTTAAATAGGAGTCAGCATACACCTGCCATCATTTAAAGTGCCTCTGATTAACCCCAAATAAAGTTTAGCTGCTCTAGTTGGTCTTTCCTGACATTTTTTTAGTCGCATCCCACAGCAAAAGCCATGGTCCACAGAGAGCTTCCAAAGCATCAGAGGGATCTCATTGTTAAAAGATATGTCAGAAGGGTACAAAAGAATTTCCAAGGCATTAGATATACCATGGAACACAGTAAAGACAGTCATTGTCAAGTGGAGAAAATATGGCACAACAGTGACATCACCAAGAACTGGACGTCCCTCCAAAATTGATGAAAAGACGAGAAGAAAACTTGTCAGGGAGGCTAACAAGAGGCCTACAGCAACATTAAAGGAGCTGCAGGAATATCTGGCAAATACTGGCTGTGTGGTACATGTGACAACAATCTCCCGTATTCTTCATATGTCTGGGCTATGGGGTAGAGTGGCAAGATGAAAGCCTTTTCTTACGAAGAAAAACATCCAAGCCAAGCTACATTTTGCAAAGTCTCCCAAAAGCATGTGGGAAAAGGTTTTATGGTCTGATGAAACTAAGGTTGAACTTTTTGGCCATAATTCCAAAAAATATGTTTGGCGCAAAAACAATACTGCACATCACCAAAAGAACACCATACCCACAGTGAAGCATGGTGGTGGCAGCATCATGCTTTGGGGCTGTTTTTCTTCAGCTGGAACTGGGGCCTTAGTTAAGATAGAGGGAATTATGAACAGTTCCAAATACCAGTCAATATTGGCACAAAACCTTCAGGCTTCTGCTAGAAAGCTGAACATGAGGAGGAACTTCATCTTTCAGCATGACAACGACCCGAAGCATACATCCAAATCAACAAAGGAATGGCTTCACCGGAAGAAGATTAAAGTTTTGGAATGGCCCAGACAGAGCCCAGACCTGAATCCGATTGAAAATCTGTGGGGTGATCTGAAGAGGGCTGTGCACAGGAGATGCCCTCGCAATCTGACAGATTTGGATTGTTTCTGCAAAGAAGAGTGGGCAAATCTTACAAAGTCAAAATGTGCCATGCTGATAGACTCATACCCAAAAAGTGCTGTAATAAAATCAAAAGGTGCTTTAACAAAGTATTAGTTTAAGGGTGTGCACACTTATGCAACCACATTATTTTAGGTTTTTTGGTTTTCTTCCCTCCACCTAAAAGATTTCAGTTGTTTTTCAATTGAGTTGTACAGTTTATAGGTCACATTAAAGGTGGAAAAAGTTCTGAAATGATCTTTCTCATTTTTGTACACTACGGGAACTTGACATTTTACCAGGGGTGTATACACTTTTTATATCCACTGTGCTTTTCAATGAAAACGATAGGCGAAAAATATGTTAAACACAAACCCTATTCATTGAGCTCCTGCAGAAAAAGGTTGTACAGGTATGGGATACATTATCTGTGAAACCTTTTTTTGTTTTTCTCTGTAATAATAAAACAGTACCATGTACTTGATCCCAACTAAGATATAATTATTCCTTCTAGGAGACAAAACAATCCTATTGGGTTTATTTAACATTTAAATGTCCCTTTTGTTTTGCGATTTTTTTTTTTTTTTGTTAATTTCTGTGACTTTTACGTACTTTGCCACAATTTGTGCGAGAAAATCGTATTTGTCGCAACAACTACGAAAGTTTCGGAATTCATGCAAGCTCCAGTATTGTGACTTTCCTTGGTCCAGGTTGGAGCTGCAGAGTGCCTATAAGAGGCTTCCAAAATCATGCACCGAAGGATCAAAGTCAAAAAGTTTTTTGTGCCGTTTACGATCGTTCGGATATGAAAATTTCGGGACTTTCGGATTGTAGCACAATATTTTCGTATGACTACAATGTGAAATATTCACGCTTTTAACGCACATCAGAAATAATCGGATTTAATTCAAATTTTTTTCTATCGTACTTTTAAATGTCCGAAATTCGGACTTCGTTAAAAAAGGTATGGAGATCCAAATTATGGAAAGATCCCTTATCCAGAAAATCCCAGGTCCCGAGCATTCTGCATAACAGGTCCCATACCTGTACTTGATTCTAACTAAGATATAATTCTTACTGGAGGCAAAACAATCCTATTGGTTTATTTAAAGGAACAGTAACACCAAAAAATGAAAGAGCTTTAAAGTAATAAAAATATAATGCATTGTTGCCCTGCACTGGTAAAACTGGTGGGTTTGCTACAGTAACACTACTATAATGTATATAATAAGCTGCTGTGTAGCCACGGGGGCAGCCATTCAAGCCGGAAAAAAGGAGAAAAGGCACAGGTTACATAGCAGATAACAGATAAGTTCTGTAGAATACAATAGTGTTTTATCTGTTATCTGCTATGTGCCTGTGCCTGTGCCTTTTCTCCTTTGAATGGCTGCCTCCATGGCTACATAGCAGCTTATTTATATAAATTATAGTAGACTTTCTTAAGTAAACACACAACTTTTACCAGTGCAGGGCAGCAGCACATTATATTTTAGTTACTTTTATACACTTTAATTTTTTGGTGTTACTATTCCTTTAAAGAGATACTGAAATAAAAACTTTTTTATGTGACATCATTGTCTTTGCATGCGATGTACAATTTTGCCACAAAAGTATCCCATGATCCCCCATGTTCCTCTATGAGGGGGCTGCCATGTTTGTGCAGCAGGAGTCCGTTAGCTGAGATGCTGATAAGCTGAGAAGGGACAGTCAGGTTGGCTAAACAGTCAGGTTTAGGAACTTCAAGTAACTTCAGCGAAAAATTACTAACATGACCTACATGTAACTTTTTATGTACATTAATATATTTTGAACAGTATTTTTTTAGTGTCAGTATCACTTTAATGTTTAAATTTTTTTTAGTAGACTTAAGGTATGGAGATCCAAATTCGAGAAAGACCCCCTTATCCAGAAAGCCCCAGATCCCCTAGGTCTCATACCTGTACTGCCTGTCTGTATACTTAATGCCCTCAAAACAACTCAGAAGAATACTGATGGTATCATTACCTAGTTTGGATCTGTTGTTATACATCAGCTAGAGTGAACCTGTCTACACATAATCATGAAATTTTGAAACTGGAGTGAGTAGAGGTAATGCAACATTGCTATGTGACACACCTGTTTTACATTTGCTACATTTTTACATTCAGTAGTATAGAATTTTTTTTATAGCAGATCTGAACCTGCTAACAGGATTTCACTTTTGAGCCCAAAATGGCTTTCCATTCTGTGTAGGGTAGGTTACTTTGATCCCAATAAACATGGTAAGTGTTTTACTCTGATAGAAAATATTAACTGTAACAAGGCAGGAGGAGCCTTTCAACAGATTACATGAACATTTAAAGTTAAGAAGCTGGATTTCTTGGGCCAAACCCCTGAATAACCCGTTAGGCTAATGTCAGACGAGGTGTAGGGCTGATATTTTCGGCAAGCAGAAAAGCGCTTGCCGAAAATACCGCCCTATGCCTCCTTCATGTGCCTGCACCCGAATGAAAGAGATACGCTCGGGTGCAGGCCTTAAGTCTTTTCCAAAAACCCACCCTTTTATAGTAAGCCCCGTCCCTTTTGGGATGTAAGTTTGGCACTACCCCCCCCCCCCCCATTTATGGATGTGTGAAGGGTGTGAAATTTTAATACAAAATGCACTAGTGCAAAATTCAGAAACAAATTATTGGCAGTGTTGTATTATCAAACTTGTTTTGAAATGATAGTTTTTAATTAATAAGAACTGCTTGTTTAGCAATTATATTAATTAATAATTAACCAGGTGTAACCCATTAAATTGTTTTGGTCATGTGACCACTGATCTTAGTTATCTAGACACCTCTATAAAAATGTAGATAAGGGCCTAAAAGTAGTTGGAGTCAACTTTTGTTTCTTAACGCAACATCTTAAACTAGATACATTTATAAAATATAGAATCTGTTTACTTACTCTTGATGTTTTTTACCTTAACAGCTTACTTATATACAGCAGAAAGGTAAAAAAAAAAAAAGATATTTCTGCACACACTGTCATTCAGCCCTATATATTTAAATCACGGTTTAAAACAATATTTCTAACTTTTCATTTTTGTAATTTTTATGCAGATAAACAGTAGGGATCTGAACATTAGGATAAGTAAGCGTTGTATGATTTTGCCTTCGAGAATGAACACCCCCTTGCTGTTTCTTCCCTGTAGGCTACACAGTTGTAATAAATGAGCAAGTTCAGAGCACTTTATGATAGATAGTTAATGGTGCTGTGCCTGAGCCAACAGGCCTATTTCCTCAGCATCTGTCACATTTTATAGTCATTAGCATACCTTTAATGGTTTCTTTTGAAAATAATTTCAACCAGGCCATGCAGTATGCATCAATAAAGAAATGAAAGCATAGGAAAAAAACATTGGGTATGTAGACCAATACTGCTGCCCTTTATTTTTCTTTTAATAAATATGCAGATATGGTACCTGTGATAAGAATGGTTTTAAAGTGACGGTTTACATTTGACATCTCTTTTTAATAGCATGTAGAATTAGTGCTGGGCGGTATACCGGTATAAACCGAACACCGTTTTTTTTTTTTTTTAAAAAATGATATAAATTTTTAACATACCAGCATACCGGTGTGCGCGCCTCCTGGCAATTTTTCTTAGTATTTCCGGGTTGCGCACGTGACGTCAGCGCGCACGTAACGTCAGCGCGCACACTCTACAAAAGCGCCGTCGCTAGGACGCATCACTCAGAGTCGGATACCAATGTGAGCTGTCGGGGGTGCCTGCGGCTGCCTGGCCAGTAATTTATATTTATGTGAAGGGGATGGGGATGGGGGGGTGTTTGGGGTGGCGGGGGGGGGGTATTTGGGGTGGCGGGGGGGTGTTTGGGGTGGTCACCTAATCATGCATGGGGAAAAAAAAATACCGTCAAATACCGTGATACCGATATAATTTTGAAAAATACCGTGATATAAATTTTTGGTCATACCGCCCAGCACTATGTAGAATTATATATTTTCTACCATGATCCCTAAGTATTGCATTTAGCTGCATATAAAATGAGCAAACTAAACTATATTACTATGGGTCATTTGGGTAAGGTATATTAGATTAGGTTATTACATTTATGTAATTAAATTAATTGAGTACTAATCTAATATACTGTGGCTGTTTGCTGGTAATTAAAAGTCAGGATACTCTGTTTATGACTTTCTATTACAGTCCACTGTTACCACTGTTAAGATTTTTAGTTTTCGCAATCAATGGCTGACATTGGCAATTTTATTTTCGGATGAATATTGATGTACTTATATCTGTATTTGCTACTGTTGTTCCTTAGAACAGCAGTAAGGATTAGGCCCAGTTTAACTCAAAGGCAAAATAAGCCAGAAAGAGAGGGTCCATGTGCCCTCCTATGCCTCAGTTGGATGTGTTTTGTTTTTTTTTAGGTGACCAGTACAGTTTAGTTGGAAAGGCAGTTTGGTTTCAGGTGGGGAGTATAGACATTGCTCTTTTTTAAATAAAGGTTTCAGGTGTAGGTCTAGCACTTTCAGTGAAAATATTCTTATTTTTAAATGAGAAATATGAATGATTTTTTTTTTTACAATATTTTTTTGCCTCTTGGGTAGATGGTACATTTGTTTAATAGTTTTGGTATGTTGCTACCAGACACTGATACAATGCCATCACCAAAATTTCTGATTTTTATGTAAATATTGAGCAAGAAGTCTAAAGTGGAGTGATATGTTGCTACCACTTTATGGTGCCCTAAGGCTGTAATATTGTATTACCATATCATAGATCTTTTTATCCCAGACAAAGTTCAGACCAGTCATATTAGAAATACTGCACAATTGCTGAACAAAGTGAGAAAACAAAAGAATAAAATTACAGGGAAGTGTACACACAAAGCATAGGAGAATCAAGACAAAATATTGCCATTCTTAGGGATTGTTAATACTGTAGTATAATTCATATTGCATGAACTAAAACTCAGAAATTGCAAAGGAATTTGCAATTTGATTAACTATATTTCATTCTCTTGCATATCGGTTAACCCTTAGCATTTTCTTCTATTTCTTGAACAGGATTCTAAAATAGCTATATGTATATATACTTATGATTAAATTAAGTGTCTCACTAGAAGACTGAAATGGGCATTTGCTTCAACCAGCATTTTACTTTCTAGACACTGAAAAACTGCTTTATGAGTACATTAAATTCCAGTTTTAGCAATGCTAGTAAATTAATAGAGTGTTACATTTCAACTACTTTGCATAGTAATTCTCCTTTCTCAAATTAGCGTTCTTTTTATGTAGTGCACAGCAAAACAGCCTCTGGCATGGTAAATCTTAATCAATAACAATGCTCTAATAATTTGTGGCGTAAGATTATATACGGACTAGATTACTAGTCAAAATATAACTTCACTTTTCACTAGCGAATTGCTATCGACAAATAACCATCAGGTTTTCTAGAAAAAAAAACCGGAGTGTCTGCAAACAGCAAAAACTTTCAGTGCCTACAATAAATTATTGATATTACTAATGCATTTATTATGAGCCCTGATTTCATTTTATATTGCTATTACTGGAATATCATAAAATATTGTTTACTTAGTTCATTGTGGCCACAACAGAACTAAGGGGTAATATAAACAGTGTAAATAAAGCACTTTAAATTCTGACAGCTTGCTTAAACAAAACCTAAGTGTATCATGTGGCAGAAGTAGCAAATAACCCTTCAATGTTCAGTAAAAAATAGAAACAAAAGAAAAAAGGTGGAACCTGCACCTACCACCCTATGAATATTTCACTTCAGGTGCCTATAGAAACGTAGATAGCGTGGTGGTCGCCTCTAAAAGTGACTAACATAGACAAGTATATCCCAGAGCGAATAGAAAGTAGAAAAAAACAACTGCACCACTTATTCAGCATCCCCTACATCAATCGTGTTTGCAACTATATTCATGTTAAAACTTGGACAATTTACTTGGCAGTAATTAAGTTAAAACTTAACTTTTATTTACCATAAAATAAAACCAAGAAAGAAAAACCCATTTATATGCATACCCAGTATTAATTAAAATTAGCTGTATGGAGCTTATCATAGGTTGAGGGCAGCAAAGCTCTGTTCATGAGCTATCATTTGCATTGATTCCTTGCAAATGCGAAGATTATAGTATCCACACAAAACTGTATGAAACTAATGTTTCTTAAACATTAATTTCTGTATGTAGGGGCAAAACTTATCACTCTTTAGAGCAAAGTTTTCACTATAGAAGAAGAATATATGTCTAATCTATTTCTTACAAGAGATAAATACTGTGCAATATCTTTTAATCTAAAACCTCTCCCACCAAACAATTTTTACAATTCAGTCACCTTTTTGAAATTACATAAACGTTACAATTAATTTGTTTCTGAAAGAATTGGCGTATAAAGATCACTCTGGGTGCCAATAGGCATGATATTTGAAAGGGCATAAAATTATTGTTATAACTTGCAGAAAGTCTTTCAGTTGTGCTCATTTAAATAGAAGCAAACTTTTCTTCTTGAATGGAAACAAGAGAGCAGTAATTAAAATTTATATACAGTTACACCTTGAGGACCTATTTGTAAAGCTGTGTGGGGAAAAAATCCTATAAATAGACCATATTAAACAGTCTGAAAACCAGACATCACATTCTAGCATTTAGTGTGTTTATAAAGCTCTGTTCTGATTTTTGGTAATGAGAAGCCCAATACAGGTACATGATACGATATCCTGAAAGCTCCAACTTATGGGAAGGCCATCTTCCATAGAGTCCATTATTGTTTCCATTGATGCATGGTACATTGACTGATGAGGCACCTCTTCACTTTCCCCAAATCTGATCATTCTGTCTGAATAATGGAATAGTAACATTTGACTACCCCTTTGAATCACCTAATATCCATTTATAGGACAATCTGATACCTTGAAAGGCCGACGAATGTGTGACCAGCTTTACTGAGCTTGTATGTCTGCATTCTGTCATTATATTCCTTTTGTATAACAAATGGAATGTTAAGATCAAAAGTTATGTTACAGTTAAAAGAATTACAGCTGCCAGTATCTATATAAGCTCCTACCTAAAGCTAAAGTTACTGGAGACCATTTCTCTGGTCTGTATCTGTGCCATTCTGATAGATAGGCCTTCTCCATCATAATCTGTAATTTGATTAGCATTGTATATGGTTGAGGTAATTGGACTAGATATTTAATAGGCTTTGTGCTATCTGATAAAGTCACTAGAGGGCTTCACCTTTTTGTATCTCTTTCCTTGCTGGCTTTGCTTTTTTTTTTACCTTGAATTGGAAATGTAAATCTTAGAAGTTTATTTGTTTGAATATTCTTGAAAAATATATCTGTTAACAATAAATCACATTATGCCCTTCCCCGCTTTTAGGAGATTATGAGTTTGTGAGGCATCATATGTGTCAAAAAGCTTATGCGTTTTGTGCCATGTTACCCTGGCACTTCAAAAAGAGGGGATTGATTAATACACATTCCCTGGTCCCCTATCTCACAAGTCATTTAATATGTATGCAAGTGCATATATTTACAGAAACTGAGTTTTTAGTTACAAAGTTATAGTCATAAAATTGACAAGCCACAAGTTTATAATCATAACAAAAAAACCTCTCTTTTTGTGATTACACGCACTTGCATCAATACTAAATGACTCATGAAGGGGGTGCATTGATCAAATTCATCTCATTTGTATGCTTGTAGTAGTGATGTGCGGTTTGAGAAAAACTCCACTCACACCTGGCCCTAACCCACCCGCTCCGAACCCGACTTCTGCCCTGTATTTATAGACCTGTTCCCCCCCTGCAATGAAAGTGTTAGTTCGTGGACTGGGAGAGCCAGCGGAAGAGCCCAATCCGAACCTACTTGCGACCCTCAAGTGATATGCTGAGGCCGGCCTGACCGGCGAGTCCCGGGGGGTATCAGGCCGGCCCGCACATCCCTAGCTTGTAGCTTGTAGCACTTTTATTGTAGTAGCTAGGAGACAATTAACCTTTTTTTGTTATATGTAGAAAGAGTACCTGGAAGAAACCCATACAGGCTCAAGCAGAGCAAGGGTTTATTGCACTAGTGAAGCTGTCAACAGTGACCATTCTGGTCTTTACTCTAATTTTCTAACTTGAAATACACTAATTGTTGATTGGTTGCTACTGACATCTGCACTTGTGCAGATTAGCATCTTCCGTTGTAAAGGTGGCCATACACGGGCAGATTTCAGCTAATGGTTTTGGTCCTTTAGACCAAATCAGCAGCTTATCTGCCTGTTTATGGGCAACCCCGATGGGCCTACCCGACCAATATCTGGCTTAATATTGGGCAGTCCTCGATTGGGCAGGTTTGATTTTCCCACCAGATTGGGGGCCGCATTGGCTCATTGATGCAGTCCTCTGTCCGACGACCCATATACCTGCCGTAGGAGGCCTGGGAGGGAGATGGCCTTCCCAAACAAGTGGATCGCACTGGGTTTTGCCACCTTAAATCAGCCCCACAAGCTCCAGGCGATATTCCCTGGTCAGACTCAGGTCCTCAGCACTGCAAGGAAGCACTGTTGCATATATAAGACTTTTTCTTCCCCAGAAAATAGCAGGAAATAACCATATGCTTCCTTAAACTATAGAAAATCTCTAATGGAAGATGTATGCTCATTAGTGCCCACAAACCTTATACCTGTACTGCAATGGCTTCAGACTGATTATATTTCCCTGCAAACTGTAGTTTTTGGATTGACTGCAACCATTAGGTTGCTGTATTTGTTTGTGGTCATCGAGGTAAGCACAGTCTTGGCTAGGCTCATTGTTACAGGGTTTACCTAACTATAGCATTGCAGGGTATAACTGGCAAATGCTTTGTCTGCCTAAGGGCCAGGTTTTTCAGTGCCTAAAACAGCCTATTTTGTGTTTGGGCAACCTTCTTATAAATAGGCATTACATTTCTTTTGTTTAACAATAAACAAAGTCAGCATAACCTTAGGAGTTCTGGCAAAATGTATGTTGTTGGGATTACTCTCAAGTCAACAGAGCTGTCTGGCAAAATGTAGCACATATAAATGTGTGGTTAAAAAGCAATATGTAGACCAACATATATGATATTTTGTGAACTTTAACAGCCAAGTTTCTTTTCTTAGTTTTATGATTTAATTCATCTGTAAGCTGTTTGTATCTTCATATATGGATTTCCTTTTTTCTCTCTCCTTCATTTCTCCCTTTATATCAATATTTTTCTGTGCATGATAATATCTGGATATTGCAGGCCATTGTACTCTTAAAGCAATAAGTAGATAATTGGCCTTTTTATGCTACCTCTTGGACCCCTTGTGTTGCACATGGGCCATATATCAGCCAGGGTTAATCCAATGAATAGTGGCCTTTAGATCGTGTTTCTTCTAAACTTGTATTGTCCAGCTGTGAATTTAAATTGAATTTTATATATGTATAACTTAGAATCTGTGTTACTCACAGCAGTTCACATTATGTTTGCAGACACCTGCCAGGGAAAATACTCTCTTGTGATTGGTATATACAGTTTCTCCTAACTCCCATTTGTCTTTCTGCACTGTTATATATTTTTATTTTAGAAATGTTGAAACAAACTTTGTTGCTTTTGGCATTTGTAGCCAAGGTCCTGCAAACAGGAACAGTTTACAGTGAATTTCTTTCACTTGGACCTTCTGAATCTTTAAGGAAATATAGCATCTGCACCTCTGTTGACTTTATTTGATTTTTTTTTTCTTGTACATCTGTCAGATTAGCCAAACAGTTTTTTGAGGCCTTCAGGTTATCACATGAGGTCTAAAGTAGTAGGGAGTAATATTAATTTGTTGTATTTTTAAAGCAAAACCAGACCAAACCTGCAGCACTGTCGAACTTACTACATAATAAAAAGCTAGCAATTTGGTTAACACGATCAGTACTTTCTAAGCTTTGCCGATTACTATTTATAGTGTTGTCATAAATTTGATTTCTTAACAAATCTTTAGATAATGTCTGCACTACAGTTTTCAAAAGTACAGATCTACCGAATCCAAGTTGAGACTGCAAACCCTTTTTGAATACCGGAACTGGATCTTTTCTTGCATTTTATTTGTGCCATACCAGATGATTGAAAGTCTGTGAAAATGAAAAATAACAACCTGGTTTAAAGAGCAGTTCAGTGTAAAAATGAAACTGGGTAAAATAGATAGACTGCTTAAAATAAAAAATGTTTTCAATATAGTTAGTTAGGCAAAAGGGCTGGAGTGGGCAGATGTCTAACATAATGGCCAGAACTCGACTTCCTCTTTCTTTTTTCTGTTTTTAATAGTTTGGTCTTTGCAAGTAAAACAATCAGTTCATTTTTTACAGGTTTGTTTCACTCTTGATTGCCGCCTTATACCACTTGTAAATTTATGTTTGGGCCTTAAATGGCTTGGTCTGTTCACTTTAGCTTGAACAGTTAAAATGTCAAGTTTTGCTACTTTAATTGCATTAAACCACATAGGTAAATTAATAACTAATGCTATTTTAAATAACCATTTCTGTTTTATTCAATAACATTTTGTTCCCATATTTGCATCAATATATTCCCTTAAAGTGTTAATATTTTCTTTCCTAAAGTTGTCTTTTTTGACTCAATTCAAGTTTTTGTAAAATATTCAGTCGGTATTATGGTCATTTTTATAATTTTTTGCATCTATAATGCACTTATTTTAAATTTATAATATCTAATATAGCACCATTTCTGATGCTATGACTAGAATTTGTCATGCAGCAAATTTAAAAACTTGCTTTCTTTAAGTTTGTTTGCAGTGCCACTACCCTAGTTAATGTCTGATTAATTAAAATCCCCCAATATTAATTAAACTTGTAGACTTTCCTGTTCTAACATGACTTTTTCTTAATTTACTTGAGTTTCTGTAACAAACTCCTTAAATAGTATCTTTAATCTGTAGACAATTCTACCCCTGTTGCTACAGCCTTATCACTAAATCACACTACTACTGTATTCATTTAAATTATGCTAAACATACAGACATAACCCCATATATTTGATTTAGTGTTTCCCTTTGAAACATGCCCAGTCCATGTGTCTCCTATTCATGTGCCTTTAAGTTGAGCTTCTTAAGGTGGCCTTACAATGAAAGTCATTTGGTGAGGTCTCCAAATGAACGGATTTTTCCCAATATGCTAACCTTGCGGTGGGTTATTTCAGATGGATCCTTTTGTCCGGCCTTGTCCCAAACGATTGGATCACATTGTTAGGATAGAGCCTGTGGGGACAAGGACAGCATAAATGCAGTAATGTACTCCTTGTCCTGGTGTGATTTTTAAAGGAAAACTATACCCCCAGGATGTTTGAAATAAACTTGCAAGGTTAAACCTGCGTGCAGATGACCTGTTGTGCCAGTGATTCCTTGAGATGTGCTCCCTCAGAGAGACCAGAAATAATGCAGCTCTAACTGTAACAGGAAGTAGTGTGGAAGCAAAAGGCAGAACTCTGTCCATGCATTGGCTGATGTGGCCTAGCATGTATGTGTGCCTTGGCTTGTTTGTGTGCACTGGGAATCCTGTGATCCCAGGAGGCGACCCTTAATTCTTAAAATTGCAATTTTCTATTTAGGATAACCCAATAGTACATACACCTTAAAATTACATTTTTATGAAAATGGTTTATTTAGATATGAGCTTGTTTATGCAATATATTTTTATAGAGACCTACATTGTTTGGGGTATAGTTTTCCTTTAAAACCGCCCTATCCATATCTGCCTGATTTTCATCCAGATATCGGTTGGTTAGGCCCGTCTGGGCGCCTCATACACAGGCCAGTAAACTTCCAACTCAGACCTTGGGCAGATTTTATCGGCCCATGTATGGGCCTTTACATTAGTTAATATTCATCCGATACTGCTGCTATTTTCCATATTATTTACTTATCTCGATTTTATTATTCATCCTAATCAGTTTCCCAAGGGTGGCCCGCACTATAATATCAGCAAGTTTGGCAAAGTGGCCAAATGAGTGAATCCGGTAATTTGTTCCAAGGGCCATTATGTCATTATGCTACACTGTGACAATTAACAACGTTGTATATTTTAATTTTGTAATAAACACCTGTCTCTGTTTCTTATAATATGCAAATACAAAAGTTTACACATGCACACAAAACATATTAGTCTATTTGCCTTTTCCTTATGCCTTCTGTTGCATATTTCTGTCATAACATACCACCTCATAGTAAAAAAGGCACTATGCAAATAAAGCGGATAAAAAAAATTGGCCAACCATACCTTAACCTTCCTCTTTCAATATAAATTCTGTGTTGTTGACAAGGGTCATTGTATCTGGGTCATAAATCATAAATAAATTTAGTAGGAAGAGTGCACTTCTAGACAATGTGCTGTTTTCAGAGCTATGCTGAAGCACAATCGGCAAAAGGTTAAAGGAATGATCATTTTAGTTGTCTTTTTGAGGTCTTATTTTTTCGATCTTTGTTCAGCATTGACTGTTGGTGTATATGACAAAGAATTGAGGGTTTCCTCACTTTTTTACTTTTTCGGGAATCATTTAGCTCATCAGGGTAAGCAGTAACACTATATTTCTGCATTTACTACTGTTTAATGTTATGTGCTGTCATATACAGGACCTGAAAGATCTTTTTAGTTAGTAAAATTGCCTTTCATTTCTCTTAGTTTAATTCCCTTTATCTTCTACCAAATGCTTCAGGAACTGAGAACTCAGGTAAGCTGGCATTTTGCATACAAGTGCAGCAGCTTTTGTTTCATGAACCATATTAAATAGCTTTGCTGCCATAGCTTTTCTATAAACCTGTAGGCATGGAAATTATTATCTGGAAAGCTTGGAACCTTAGCCATAAACTGACCATACACTGTCGGATCCACTTTTTTGCCAAAGTTGCTACATGAATGGATCTTTACCTGATTTCACCATCTTGACGTATGCTGGGATGTACTTATTTTGTGAGGTTGCCAGATAAGTGGATGCTTCAATTATTTGTCAACATACTAGGTCAAATAACGAAGATCTAATTGTTTTGCCCCCAGCGCAACAAACAAATCATATTGTGGGCCTAGGGAGTCCTAACAGAAGAGAGCTGCATTAGCACACCAATAGAATCCTACTAGATTTTCTCATCTGCACAATAGAATAGATAGAACTTATTTCCAGCCAAATATTGGTCAGGAGGTGCCCCTATAAATGATCCAATAAGCTGCCAGTCAGGGGCTTTTATTTGCTTTTGAATGTCTACCTTTACTTGATAGGGGCTCCTTTAATAATGTGCAGGACCAAGCTTAAAGAAGAATTATAGGTTAAAGTACTGCAGGGTTTTGAGACATGATGTTATTCTGGATACAGGGCTTTACTGTCATTTTGCGTACCATGCTTCAAAGATACAAACAAAAAATGACTATAGGAAAAACAGGGCTGTTATTTTTTTGTTTTTTTAATTTGTCTCTGTTCTGGGTATCATGAGGTGAAAGGTACCATCAATTTAGTTTCAAGTTTCACGTTTTATTGTCATATACAAATAACAATGAAGCATCATTACCGTAATTAATTTTTTTGACCCGTGTTCCGCCCAACTTTACATAGACAAAATACCAATATTAAATATAATAAATAAAATATAATCAGGGCTGCCATCAGAAATCACGGGGCCCCTCACAAAAAAAATTGTCTGGGCCCCCCTCCCACAAATACAAAGGACTCACAGACATGAGACATTGGTAGCCAGCAGAGCCCCCCCTAGTACACTGGTAGCCAGCAGGCCCCCCCTAGTACATTGGTAGCCAGCAGCCCCCCCTAGTACATTGATAGCCAGCAGTGTCCCCCTCTAGTACATTAGTGCCAGCAGCCCCCCCCCCCAGTACATTGGTAGCCAGCAGGGCCCGCCTAGTACATTGGTAGCCAGCAAACCCCCCTAGTACATTGGTAGCCAGCAAACCCCCCTAGTACACTGGTAGCCAACAAACCCCCCTAGTACACTGGTAGCCAACAAACCCCCCTAGTACATTGGTAGCCAGCAAACCCCCCTAGTACACTGGTAGCCAACAAACACCCCTAGTACACTGGTAGCCAACAAACACCCCTAGTACACTGGTAGCCAACAAACCCCCCTAGTACATTGGTAGCCAGCAAACCCCCCTAGTACATTGGTAGCCAGCAAACCCCCCAGTACATTGGTAGCCAGCACAGCCCCCCTTGTCTTGTATGGTTCCTCTGGCGGCTTCGTGCTCCTCCGGTGAGGTTCTTCATTCCCGACAGTACTGCACTTCTGAGTGCCGAAAGACGCCAGGCCCTTTTATAAGGTTGCGCCCCGTGCATACTGACGTGTGCATACTGACGTGCACGTACACACGGGGCGCGACCAATAGGATTACCGCTGACCACCAATGACAGGGGCCCGGAATAGATTAAAGGGGGCCCGAGCTAAGAAAACTGTAGCACCGCCGGGCCCCCTTTTAAAGTTAAAATCGTCCGGGCCCGGGACGACTGTACCCCCTGTGCCCCCCTTGATGGCGGCCCTGAATATAATATTAGCAATAATAAATTATAAATGTAACATTAAATATAATAAATTATAAATATAATAAATAATTATGTATTACAGAGTTTAAACATATCCACCAAAACTGAAGAATTGCTTGTTTAAATAAGATTCTGTGGGAAATATCATGTTTCATAGCTTGCTATAAAGTGTATGCCTTATAATAGATCCCACACCTGTATTATTATTTTGTCATTGTTAACTTATAGGTGCAAAGTATTGTTTTATTTCTATTGAGTTAAACCAAATCAGTCAGAAATAAAGAATTATTCTTTTATACAGGACACTATGGGACATAGAGTTGCTATATTTTGAAGCATTTGGGATAACTGCTTTCTGTAAAGTGGATCTAATACATTCACAAAGATATACCTAACTTTTGTAGACAAGTTTAAATGCTTAATTGGTATTTATTTTCTCGTAGGCGAAAAAACTGAATGAAAAAGAGCGTGAACTGAAGCGTTTGGATGAATATTACAAAGATCAACTGGCAAGGCTGGAAGAGAGGGTAAGTCTTTCCTCTGTTGGCACAGAAATTTCAAAAAATGTCTTTGCAGTCCTGTTTACCTGGCAACCAGGGTTACAGAATAAAAATAGGATCAGAGGGCCCTTCTCACAAGAGCTTACAATCTAAGGGGCACATTCATGAAAACGCGAGTTCGAATCCCGAATGGGATAAATTCGGATTGGATACGAAAATTTCTGAAGATCACAAATATCACGAATATGCTTACGAAAAAATCGTATTAGTCACAAAAATAAAAAAATGTATTGGCGATCCGAAAATCACGAAATTTTCGTATTGAACATTCGTAAGATGCAGGAAAACCTTTCCGACTTTGATCCTTCTGTGCATGATTTTGGAAGCCTCCCATAGGAATCAATGGCACTCTGCAGCTCCAACCTGGCCCAAGGAAAGTCACGATAACGAAGCTTGAATGAATGCCAAACTTTCGTACTCGGCGCGACAATACGATTTTGTCACGCAAATTTTGTGGCAAAGAACGAAAAAGTCACAAAAATTATGCGCAAGGTACGAAACTGTCGCAAAAAATACGCTCATTACGAAAAATACGCGTTTGGAGCGTTCGTGGATTAGTAAAGGTGCCCTAAGTGTATAACATTTTCATCAGTTTCTAAACAAATACAAAATAACAACCTTGCTGATGCTGCTCCCAGTAGTCTCAAAGCAGGTGCACATTTTTACATTTCTGGCTTGGAGGCAAGTTTTGTGGACATAAATACCATGTGTACTGCCCAACAGAGACTCCTGTAGTCTACCAGTACTGTGACAAAAAGAAAAATACAGCTGGTGTGCCACAAATTGTGAAATTCAGTGAAGAGGCTCAATCACAATGGTGTAGGTTTCGCCAGGTCTACTAATAGGTACCATGTAAAAATAAAAAAATCCGCTGGAGAGCCAAATGCGTTCTGTGTTGTTTATTAGTTTAGAGATGCGTGCTATGCATCTCTAAACTAATAAACAACACAGAACGCATTTGGCTCTCCAGTGGATTTTTTTATTTTCACATTGGGCTACCAGATAACCAATCACAGCTCTTGTTGGTCACCCCCTAGGAACTTTTCATGCTTTCTTTGCTCTCCATCTTTTTTTATGCACGTTATAGAAATGTTGCTCATCGGTTAAAAAATTGGGGACCCTTGCAAAATGAGAATCTTACCTCAGTCATCAGCGCCGTGCAGATTACCAGGGAAATAATGGGCATTTGACATTGTAAATCGATTATCTATACATTTTATAAGCTATATTGTGTATGATGTATAGATTATTGACTTAACAAAGTGACTGATAGGACTGATAAAAAATTATGTAAAATTGAAAACTAGCCCTGTTCACAAGCAATGTTCATGGTTTAGAACAGTGATCCCCAACCAGTAGCTCGTGAGCAACATGTTGCTCACCAACCCTTTGGATGTTGTTCCCAGTGGCCTCAAAGCAGGTGCTTATTTTTTGAATACTTGGCTTGGAGGCAATTTTTGATTGCATAAAACCCAGTGTAAAGTCAAAGAGAGCCTTCTATAGGCTGCCAGTCCACATAGGGGCTACCAAGTAGCCAATCATAGCCCTTATTTGGCACCTCCAGGTACCTTTTTCATGCTTGTGTTGCTCCCCAACTCTTTTTAAATTCGAATGTTGCTCAAGAGTAAAAAAAGGTTGGGGATCCCTGGTTTAGAAACTAATTTTGTGCAATGTAGTATCTCCTGCACCTAGATAAATAGCGGAAGTGTGAAATGTCATGCTCTGTATACATAAATATTGCAGATAATTTCCCAACCAGATATAATCTATTACTTTTTGAGGCACAACTGAAACCTTGTTAGTCAAATCAAGTTAACTTTATTTTTTTTAAGCGTCCAGTTGTTTTTCAAATATGAAAGGTGGCTTTCAGATCTGGTTAACTGTGCTAATTTTTCTTTGTGCCTTGCACAGTTGTTGGCATTTTTGACCCATTGTGAGTTGCTAAATTTCTGTGCAGCCTGTAATAAAGGTGCATGGAGACCTACGTGCAGCAAAATGCCTTTTCTAAATTTCCTGCCCAGTTAATTTATATAAGGATTTTTTAAGGCATCTGTAGTTGCTGCATTTTAACTCAGCACCAGGCAGAATTAACATACACTCAAATGTCTTTGTTAATATATATGGTCCCTGTGCATCCTACAAAAAGTGTTTCCACCTTAGAATTATGCTGTTGTTTTCCATTCAAGCCTACAGTATCATGGACAGCTTTGACAAGGGTATTGTTTCTACTTGCCTTCTCTCCAGGGTTTGCATGGTTGGTGATCTTTGTTTTTATTTATTGATCATAATAGCTTTAATTAAGGTCAGTTGTGTAATTATAGAGGAAGTAGACCCCTTCCTCCAGGGCATTGTGTATGTATGTATGTATGTGTGTATGTTTATACATATATATATACACAGTCATGGCCAAAATTGTTGGCACCCCAGAAATTTTTCCAGAAATTAAAGTATTTCTCACAGAAAAGTTTGCAGTAACACATGTTTTGCTATACACATGTTTATTCCCTTGTGTGTATTGGAACAGAACAAAAAAGGAAGGAAAAAAGCAAATTGGACATAATGTCACACAAAATTCCAAAAAATGGCCTGGACAAAATTATTGGCACACTTCAAAATTGTGGATAAATAAGATTGTTTCAAACATGTGATGCTCCTTTAAACTCACCTGGGGCAAGTAACAGGTGTGGGCAACATAAAAATCACACCTGAAAGCAGATAAAAAGGAGAGAAGTTCACTTAGTCTTAGCATTGTGTGTCTGTGTGTGCCACACTAAGCATGGACAACAGAAAGAGGAGAAGAGAACTGTCTGAGGACTTAAGAACCAAAATTGTAGAAAAATATCAACAATCTCAAGGTTACAAGTCTATCTCCAGAGATCTAGATTTGCTTTTGTCCACAGTGTGCAACATTATCAAGAATTTTGCAATCCATGGCACTGTAGCTAATCTTCCTGGGCGTAGACGGAAGAGAAAAATTGATGAAAGGTTGCAACGCAGGATAGTCCGGGTAATGGATAAGCAGCCCCAAACAAGTTCCAAAGAAATTCAAGCTGTACTGCAGGCTCAGGGAGCATCAGTGTCAGCGCGAACTATCCGTCGACATTTAAATGAAATGAAACGCTATGGCAGGAGACCCAGGAGGACCCCACTGCTGACACAGAGACATTAAAAAACAAGACTACAGTTTGCCAAAATGTACTTGAATAAGCCACAATCCTTTTACTGTTTACCGAAAACGGAATGAGGCCTACAAAGAAAAGAACACAGTACCTACAGTGAAATATGGCGGAGGTTCAAGGATGTTTTGGGGTTGTTTTGCTGTCTCTGGAACTGGGTGCATTGAATGTGTGCAAGGCATCATGAAATCTGAGGATTACCATGGGATTTTGTGTCGCACTGTACAGCCTAGTGTCAGGAAAGCTGGGTTTACGTCCGAGATCTTGGCTCTTTCAGCAGGACAATGACCCCATACGTCAAAAAGCATCCAGAAATGGATGGCAACAAAGCGTTGGAGAGCTCTGAAGTGGCCAGCAATGGGTCCAGATCTAAATCCCATTGAACATCTGTGGAGAGATCTTAAAATTGCTGCTTCCAATAAGAGAGACATGGTGCAGTTTGCAAAGGAAGAGTGGTCCAAAATTCCCGGTGAGAGGAGCTTATTGATGGTTATAGGAAGCGACTGATCTCAGTTATTTTTTCCAAAGGGTGTGCAACCAAATATTAAGTTAAGGGTGCCAATAATTTTGTCCAGCCCATATTTGGAGTTTTGTGTGACATTATGTCCAATTTGCCTTTTTTCCTCACTTTTTTGTTCTGTTTCAATACACACAAAGGGAATAAACATGTGTATAGCAAAACATGTGTTACTGCAATACTTTTCTGTGAGAAATACTTGATTTTCTGGAAAAATTTCTGGGGTGCCAACAATTTTGGCCATGACTGTGTATATATAATATAAAATACAGTTATGGCATCTGTTATCCAGTAATCCATCCAGAATATTGAGATACAGCAGTAATTAACCATGATGAATCCCATACATGTAAGTGAGTGTATTTTTAATTAAAAAAATAAAAACAATATCCAGTCAGTGATGATTTACTGACCATTTGTATTTTATGCACTATAGAGTAGATTCTCCAGTAACAAGTCATTGTTTTAATGACCAAGTTACCAATTTGTTGTCACTTTTATTTTAAGGGTCATGGCAAAACTTTGCCTTGCAAAGAATCTTCAGGCTACTTTGCAAAACCAAAGCAATGCATATGTTTTCCCACCAGCGATCTACATTTTTGCTGTTGGGAAAGCAATTTCAGGAGATTAGTTGCCCGAGGTAGACAAGATTTATTGCGGGTGACTAATCTTCACGTCTGCCATAGCCCTTAAACTTGCTCCCTGGTTTTCTAACTATTTAAAAGCTGACAGACATCGTCTGCCTGCAAATATATATAGTAATTTTTCCTGATAATGAGAAGTCTACGCTGACACTAATCTGTTCTGTTGTCATCTCCTTTTATTATCGTTGTCTCTGCTTTTTCCATTCTTTGTACAAAATAGGAAGCATTTAATTGGAAAAACCAGAGTAATCAAAAAGTCAATTAATCATATAGATGAGCTGTGACACTCAGTGATGCAATCACTAGAAAACATAACTAACTAGAAGGGTATTAGAAACAGCGGAGCAATTTACATATGATGTGATGCCGTATGTGACATTTAGCGATAGGTAAGATGTTTAGATACACAGTTTGTACTGATAAACAATCAGTGTTTTTTAATGATGCAAGTAACCTGTTGCTGTGGAGAAAGAAACTGCAGTGAAAAAGGATGTTTTCAGCTTTATGATTATATAGTTCTGCAAATAAATCTTTCACAAATCAAAATAGCAGTGTATTTGACAAACGTAGAATGTTTCATTAAAATCAGAATGTAATATTTATAATATAATTTATAATATAATATAAACACAGTGTGATTTAGATAAAAAATGTTAACCACACCATAAAATATTAATTGTCTCCCCCTTGTTTAGTGAGGTATGCCATATATAAGCTGGCTTGTGGTTTGTAACAGATCAGTCATAGCCTTTCAACATCATTTGTTACAGGTAAAGGTCCAATGAAACTATTCTGAGTATTATAGCATTTGCTTTCTGTCAGAATAAGCTCTTTGAGGCTACCCCCCCCCCTATTCTCCTGCAATTTATTTCTGCTCATTTGAAATATTCTTTTGGCGACTAAGCAAAGAGGTAACATATTTCTGGAAGAAAATACATAAACCATATTAAGCAACCTTTCAACATCCAAATATCCCAAAATTAAACTGTGACTAAGGAATGGTCAAGAGCAGCAAATTCAGTATTCTTGAATTGTATACCAGACTTGGCTCTATGGGCTGTCATGAACTTTCAATGCTTTGTTCTAATACTACATGTAATGTTCATCCTGCTTTGTATCATTGGTTATCTGGCATTATTTGTTCTAACTGCAGTTATTGAACCTTGACCTGGCTGACTTTGATTTCCATCTACATAAACATTTTAGAAGGGGCCTGATAGCACTTCCAACCATATATAATACTAGGACTAAGAATTGCTAACATTGTGACCCTAAACATTTCCCCTATCAAAGGCATTCTATACTATATCTGCCTTAAGTAAATGAGCTTATTATCTTTGTGCCACTGTACCCCTTTTGTGAATTCTAAAGTTCCTAGTCTATTATTCTGATGTACTTATTCTTTCCTTGCATAGACAAGATAAATAGTTAAACCTCCTGTTGAACAGGTTGGAAATTATTATCTACATATAGTAAATGTATAGGTTCTTATAACAACCATGTATCATTTTCTTAATCGTGTAATTTAATATCATAGGTGGAAGCTCTGCCCTATCTCCTAACTTAGTTTACTTTAATATTCACATTATTCCTCCTCCTGTTTGATCCCCATCTTATATTGTCATGAGCATTATCTGCAGTAATCTGCATATATTTCTGCTAGTCCTTTCCATCACAGTTTTAGAACTGTGTGTATTTTCTGCGTTTTTTTCCGTTAGTAACACCTTGGTATTACATGATGAAAAAAATGTCTTGGAATTTGCAACTGTCGCCTGCAATTAAAAATGTAGTAATTACATTTATATTCTTTTCCAAATATGATTTTCTTTTGCAGAGTAAGCCTGGTTGTGAAAGCAGGCATTAGAATGTTATTGAAAGAACTCAATATACTGTAAAATGTGTTTACTGCCTTTACAGTATTGGTGATATTTTTGTGTTTATATACAGCTGCTGAAACTTTTGTGGCTTTTCACCAACAAAACAGTCTAAAAAATGGAAACAACAAACGTGGGATATTGTATATGTGACAAACTGTTCCTGAAAATGATAAAAAAAAAATAGATATTGATCCTTGCAGCTGTTGTGTTCATCTTTATTGATCAGGCAATGGAAAGATAAATCGCAACCTAAATAAGATTATAGCAAATGCTGGCATCATGGGGGCAGTGGCTTGATAGAAGACCATTCATCATCTCAAATGGAGACCTGTCCACTCTTGCTCAGCAGTCTGTCTGCGCCTTTTCCATACCACTATTGATTTTATACAGCGCAGAACCAAAGTGCTGAATATTAACACTATCACTGCATGAGTGAACTTTCATAGTTGCAACTACAATCTGCACCTATTAAAAATGCACCATTGATTTTACCAATCAGTGGCTCTTTTACTGTATACTTATGCTGCTTAAAGCGTTTATTTGGCATATGATAGAGAGCTTAAATATAGTGAAGTCCAGAAATGATTTCATCTTCATCATGAAATATTTACTTCTGCTTTTGACCTATTCTGAGTGCAACTCTCCTGTAATAAACAAAATAAAACCAAACTTGTGTGCATTGCTGGATAAATGTATATGTATGAGGCATATTTATAAAGGTGAAGGTGTAAAAACCGCTGTACAATAAACAGAATGTTTGTAAAGCTTCATTGTTTAGTTCAGTGTTTATATGAGTATCATGGGTATAAAGGGGTTTTTTTTATGCTTTTATGTACAACCAGTGCATAAAATTGTGCTATTATTTTACAAATCTTGATAAAAGTTCAGTAATAACTAGTGTTAAACAGCCACAACAGTGCAAGCTTAAACGCAATATTTATTATATAGAAAGTGTTACCATACCTGAGCCCTAGAAACTCCCTGTGTTTTTTTAAGATAGCAGCTGCCATTTTAGCTCAGTAACTTCCGTGCTGCAGCTCTAACTGCTGGCAGCTCAGATTACAGCAGAAAGCAGGGGGGGGGGGAGGACAGAAAAGGGAGGGTGAGAGGGGAGAGAGAGAGAGGACCAAACTGAGCAGACTCGTGTCATGCCGTTTCCTGAAGAATTTTTCTGATGGTGTTAAAGGGGAAAGAATGTACACTTCACTAGGGAGTTTATAAGGCACCCCAATCTAATTGATAATGGTGGTTGTTTTTATGGGAGCAAGGCACAACAACTATTTTCCATGGATTCATTGTGTAACCCTGTATGGAATCCTTAGTGGCAAACTACTAAGAAGCCTACTTCATTTTTTTTCTTTAGAAAGCTCTCCACTATCCCAGCTCCTGCTTACGTCATAGGGATCATCATAGGAATTCATCATTTTAACATTCAGCCAATTGTCAAAATCTCCACATAAAGATATGGGGGAAAACTCTACTGAACCCAAATCCTTTTGCAAAGAAATTTAAAAATTTTTTTAATTCAGTTGTCAGTTTAAAGTCATATTATTTCAATGGATCCATCAAACCGTAGCCATACCTTGCAGAAAGTGCTGGTATTCAGCCAAACTTGAACCAAATCCTGAATTTGGTGCATCCATAATAAAAATCAATAAAAAAGCTGATTCCAAATGGCAGTGGCATTGTCCAGAAACCTAATCTTATCAAATAACTTGCTCACTACGTATATAAAATTCACTGGCTATAATTGCCATGTAGAAATCATAATCCCTTTTTTAAATACATCTAATTACATCAGCTTACCTCTGATCCATTTGTACCAAATTAGATGAAATGAAGTCTAGAAACATGAGGATAAGTTGCCTTGTTAAAACGGATGTATTTAATGATGGATTTTATCAGGCCCTGGGGCCTTGTATACCTTAATTTGCTTACACATTTAAGTACCATGTACTGTGTTACCCTCTGATTTGTTTGAGCTCAGCAATACAGAGAGTATCCTGCAACTTTGTTTACTGGAATAGATGCATATGCCATTGTAACCAAAATATTTCCATTTTTTAACGGAACATTAAAACCTGCAACTTTTTACTTATTTTCTTTTGCTTATAACTCTTGCTATAAACTTGCCTCTGAGTTAAGGGCATTAGTAGACTAATTTCTTACAATAAAATCCGTAATAGGTGCTGGGACAAACTGTTAGGGGGGGAGAAACTGTTAGAGGAGCCACAATCGATTGGTGCCTATCCATCTCACCTTTCTGCTCCCCAACTTTGTGCACAAATATGCTGGCGCTCGCACCATGTACAGCCAGCATCTGATCCGCAACTACCACCAGTAAGGGCTGTCTTCCCTTCTGGGGTATGAACTAGGGGTAGGCAGAAGATGTAAGTGCACCCCTCCACAACTGCACTATAGGCATGTGCTTCTTCTGCCTACTTTTAGTACTTGCTCTGAAAGTAACAATTTACTAGAATTTTAACCCTCTTAATGTTACAGACTTTCATATCTCATGTGCCAGATGTTTTTTGAACATTTTGTACTCTATCAATTTTGATGCAGGGGTCCACCAAGCAGTTTATTGCCCAATGTTCATAGGATTACCAAAATCTGTGCCGTGTAGAGACCCCATAAATGAAATAGTTCATGTTATGGAGGTAAGTTTAGCTACTGCAAAGTCAGCCTATTTACTGCACATTATGTAGGTTAAAATAATGAAATATTTAGCCCCAGAAAATAATTTATTTTTGGAAAGTACCAAACTCAAATACTTAATTATGTATGTCTTCTTCAAACTACCAAGCCGCAAAGTTTCAATAAACTTAGTTTTTGAGAAAAAAAATCTGAAAATTGCCTCAAAGAGCTTTTCACAGCATCTTTTGTTTGTAAATGTTTATTACTGACTTGTGATGTTTATGAATTTTTTTTTTTTTTGTCTTGCAGAGTGCCCAGTTTTACAAGGTTACCACTGAGCAATACCAAAAAGCTGCTAGTGAAGTGGAGGCCAGATTCAAGTAAGACTGTGGTTGCGTTAAAGCTGAGAGGGAAACAATAGGGCATGCAGCAATGCATGAAATGTTCACAATGTATTTCTGAAGGTTTATTCCATGTTTGTTATAACATTATGTCATTACTTTGCTGCACTTTGAGAAATTAGTCTATACCCCTCTGTGCCCAAAGGGTACAATATAGTGGCAGGATTATTCGGCATTGTTCACTCCACACAGTGTGTAACGTATATTTAACCGAGTTATCCAATAAGAACATTTTTATCCCATTCAACCTGAAATAGGGTATTATAATATTAAAGAGCATCAGAAATCTGTGCATAATATTGTACCAGTCTGGTTCCCCTCATGTTTCATTTCCACCATACTAGCTGCCTTTGCTCACAATTCTGATAGGTGAGGGTATCTTCTTTTAGTTAAACTTGATCTGCTGGTAATTGTAATTTCTAATTATTAATATTATGGTTATGAACGCATATTTATATATGCCAATATATTCTTCATAGTTTGCAATAAATGGTTTTGTGCAACTAATGTACAGATACAAGTAGAAAGCAACAGATAACTGATACAAGAGGTAAAGAGGGCCCTCCCCAAAAGAGCTTGCATTTATAAGCCTACCTAAGCGTAGGTTAAAAAAAAGGGACCCCATCTGTTGCACAAAGGCCATAGACAAATGCCCTGTCCGCTCCACTTTGTACTGGTGTTCTTTTTCTGCAGGCCAAACCCCTGATTCAATTTGTGGTCTGACTCACTAACCTGTTTATGCTTTCTTTAGCCTTACATAAGCCAGAACAAAATGTGAGCATTCATAGCTTAGCACTATGTTATTTTGTGTTAAGGGTGTTTGATGGAAGATATTTTTCTGCAGTTAAGGCTGATGCCACGCGTGGCCTTTTTACGCTGCGTATTTTCTAATTCTCTCGGCGGCTGAAAACGCACAATATCATCATCCATAGAAATAACTTAAACAGTCTCGATGGAAAACACACTATGCGTAAATACGCTAGAAAACGACGGACTTTTCATGCCTTTGCCAAAATACGCCGTTATTTTCACAGCAACCTATTCCTATGTATACACAAAGGCAGCTGCCAGACCTTGCGTAAATACGCTGCGTTTTTTACTATTTCACACTATTAGCACCATGGGAAACGGGATTTGCTACGTCACCAGTACTAGGCAAAAAACACCATAGTCGGGCTGTGTGGGTTGTGCAGCGTTTTTAGGTGGAGAAAATACGCAGCGTAAAAACGCCACGTCTGGCATTAGCCTAAGTCTCATCTGCTGTAATGCTTTGGATATATCCAGTATGAATGCATGGTGTGGGTATGAGTGCATTTCAAGTGGGTTGTAAGCAGTATATCACATGGCTGTCCGGAAATCAAAAATAGCTATTTCATTTGCATTCAGTAAACAATATGTGAATGATATTGCTCAGGATCAAGGACAGTATTTACAGTTTTTTGTTTTTTTTTAGCTTGGTTTAGTTAGTATCATATCTCAGATATTACTGTATATTAAGCTTTCTTTTGGCTACTCATTAAATCTCGTTTGCACTTCCTACAAATAGTATACACTGCAAGTGGCTTATATTATCTCTGCCTAAATAAATTGGTGATAACATACACTCATCATCATGGCCTAAATTTTCAAGTTAAGTTTGTTCCTGCACTAAGCAAATTGCATTAAAACAGCATTACAGTAACATGCTTTGGTTTCTAATACATGAATAATATTTTCTAGCAGTTGCAGTCTAACCAGGTTTATTAGATTATGAAGATATCTATCTTATAATGAAAAGTTTACACAAGAAAAAATAATGTGATATTACTTGAAGAACATGGCTTTGGGCGAGGATTTTAGCTTTTGCAAACTAATTACCTTTCTACATTTGTATTCACTTCCCTTCCCTGTCTAATTAAAGGGATGATAGCAAGAAATGCATCATCTGGCATGGTAAAATTATATTCCCCACAGCAATTAGTCAACATGTAACTGCTTTATTATTCTGTTATTACAGTAATTAAATAGATATTATTTCTCCTTTTTTCACCCTCTGTCCTATTGTCATTTGAATCTTGGCTATTTTTCACAGTACAGGTATAGGATCTGTTATCTGGAAACCCATTATCCAGAAAGTTCTGAATTACAGAAAGGCCATCTCCCATAGACTCCATTTTAAACAACTGATTCTAATTTATAGAAATAATTTCCTTCACAGGTCCCGAGCATTCTGGATAACAGATCCCATACCTGTAAATATTTGTCTTTTGGTAAAACCACATTTACTTAAGTTATTTTGTCCATTTTGAACAATGTTCCAAGTCCAGTCAGCTACTCCATATTGTTTTTTTTGCTTAGGGAGCACTTATTAAGGGTTGGTTTATTACACAAGCTTGAAAATTAGTAGATCTTCCCATTAGGGACTTTGGGCTCATTTAGTAGTGGGGGGCTATTACAAATTGCAAACAAGTTACTGTCACTGTTCTTCCCCACATTTCAGCAACTGAACACCTACTATAAGTAGCCCAATTTTTTGCATCCTATGCTAGATGTGTTTTGAAAATACAGACACAAATCAGCCTCTTTGGAAATGTTGTGTCGGTTTCATCTGCATAATTTTGGTGTCCAGTGCTCTCCAATTGTGTGCAATTTATTGAGGTTAAAAAAGAAACACAGGATTAGTGCACAAAAGGTAGTACGTAGTTTTCAATGGGATCTCTTGTGCATTTGCATGCTGCTTATTGTGTTTGCAATTATAGTTTTTACAAAGTTTGTGGTATGAAGTTATATATTGCTTTGTATTTTGTCAGTGTGCAATGCCCCCAAATAATTTCAGTTCTAGTACTCTTGCTCTGCCAGTGCTTAGTTACAGCAGTGTAAATCACGTAGCTGTTTATGCCCATCTGAGAAGTTAGCAGCACTTTTTGCTGTTGCAGAAATACCATATATTTTGAATTTGCAGAATCTTTATTCCCTTGGTGTTCACAGTCAAGCTACTTTGTGGTTCTTTCTAACCAACCCTTTTTTTAGTCAGTTATAGTCCACCATTATCATTTAATGTAGGGGGTAGCCGAAATTTCTGTACTTCTGATGCTTCTTTCCTTATTAACTCTGCCTTTGGGGACTATCATCCATTCATTTTGCTTAAAAAAAAAACAAAAAAACTGTTGATATCCAAATATATTTATCCACACTTTTTACTCAGCCTGTTGTCTCTCCAAACAGTGAACAGGCTTCTCTGCTGGTAATAATTTTAAAAAGATGCATTAATATGTCCATAAGAGAGCCTTGCCTTTAATATATTTTTCAATAATATTGCCTTTTAATCTTCAGAGTTGTACCTCCGTCTCATGAGTTTCAAAGTCCTCTGTACCTCTCTGTACCTTTCTGATTTTGATTAGGCTTAAGGTATGGAGATCCAAATTATGTAAACACCAGGTCCCAGACATGGATAATAAATCCCATACCTGTATATTTTATTTAGTATTTAGTTAGGCCATGCAATGTAACTTTTGTTTAAATAAATATAGTAGACAAAAAAGAAACTGATATGATTGAAGAATTGTACCTGTATAGATTGCTAAATCCTTACCAGAATAAACCACCTTAGAAAGTGTAATGTACCCTTCAGACGTAGTTAAGTAGCAGCTGCAAATATGCATTCATATCTGCCTCTTATCCATGGCAAAGCACAGCCTTGTATTGATTATGATGGTTAAAGAATTTGAATGAGACACTAAGGCAAATCTTAAGCCCTCTTAATTCATTTGAAACTGTGTTACATTGTGAATTATACAAATGTGCCATATGCTCCAAGTTTGCCGGGGCAGGCACCTGTAGATGTTTAAATATTTGTCCCATCATATAACAGAAAATGATGTCTCGGCCTGATAAATAATAAAACATTTAAACAGTGTGATGCATCTGTCCCTTCAACATCAGAAATCAAGCATGTAAATGTACAAATCAGAAATTCTTCTTTCAGATTTATTTTTAGTATATTATATAAAGCAATTGAACAAAGAATTTTAAAAGGCATCTGCTACAGACTGACTTCTCATGAATTGGTTACAACATGCTTGAAAAATGAATCACGTGCCTTAGTGAGTTATCTATACAACACTATATTTCTGTTGATATACAAATGGATTCTTATAATGGAATTATTAATAGTTTTTGGGGAGGGGGTCACCATACAAAATAAATTAAAAACATATACCTGTCAGATATTTCTCCTGACAACAGGGCCGCCATCAGAAACTTTTGGCCCCCCCCCACTAGTTATTTATACAAGGCCCCCCACAAGAACAGTACCAAAATGTAGCCATGCCCCTTGTGTGTGCAATATAAACAGTTGATGTTGCTCTATAATAAGCAGTTCAGAGTTCCATTGATTAATGTACTAATAATTCAGTCAGTTCATTGGGGGTCAGTAGAGTTTGCCCTAAGTTTAACCCCTTCCCACCTACCTGCCCTTGCTCTGTGCTGTCATTGCTTCATATAGAAACTACGTTTTTACATAAGTTATATAAACTGCTCAAGTTTAGGGCCTCGATGATGTTTATGTGGGGCCACATAACTAGTCACTAGTAGTATAAATAATAAATGTGCTAATAAGTCAGTATTTTAATGGGGGGGGGGGCTCTGTGGAGTTTACATGTATTTTTTTTAATGTAAATTGTGTAAGCGTAGGGGCCCAATGATGATGTTGTGGGGCCCAATAACATTCCCCTACTGCAAAGTTAATGTAGAAGATGCTGATGTTACTCTGTAATGAGTGGTTCATATAAATAGTTAAAATGAATAATTAATGTGCTAAAAAGTCAGTTCATTGGGGCAGTGAAATTTACTTTAAGTTTTTTTTTATTTGTTGGTGGTCAGTAAAGTTTGTCTCTGCAAAGCTTCTCTTCATTTACTTTTGCTTCATACACAAGTTACTTAAGTTCTAGTCAGGTTACGTAGCTTTCTAAGCAGTATTTGCAGAAGTTAAGTAAGTGGTGTAAGTTTCGGTCTAACATGCAATTTGCATAACTTTCACAACGCTACCATGTCCCCTTACAAAAGAAGGCACAATGTTACCTCCCCCCCCGATGGCGGCCCTGCCTGACACTCTACATAGTAGTAAAACTAGATATCCTGTTTTAAACATCTGGTAATGCTCAGCAAACTTTAGTGACTCTGAGTGCTTAACACTACAGGAGATTTTGATCAGATTTTGTGGATCAGATTTTATCTGATAAACGCCATGCAACAGTATGAGATTTTGTAGGATCCTACAAAATCTTAGCGCCACAGCTGTAATGCAAGTCAGATCAGACAATATCAGATGGTGTCTTTTGTTCCTGCATCTACATCTTACAGTCAATATATTTGAGTTAGAAGAAAAAGTCTTTCAGACACCATCTGTTTGTAGCATGTAGTGGCCCCTTATGACAGTTGTGTTGCATTGGATGGCAAAGATTTTGTATAGTTTATGCATCAGGTTTTTCTATCAGTCCCATTATGTTTTGAGCTATGCGACTACTTCCAACTTGTAGGGTGCATTCTGACGATCTGACACCATTTGACAGAATCTTCTGTGTAGTTGTAGCTGTAGCTATAACTCTTCACTACTTATCTGCATCAAAAGTTTAAAATTGTGCAGTTAGTAGTTTAATATATTGTTGTGTTACCCTATAGCTTCAGATTTTTTGTATCGGAAGCTTGCAGGTGCTTCTTTTTAAACAACACAGTGGGGGCCATTTATCAAAACTGGGCAAATTTGCCCCTAGGCAGTAACCAAAACAACCAATCAATTATTTGCCTTTATTGATATCAGCAGCTGGGTTACAATCTTAATTGCCATTTAAACGAATTCATTTATGGAAAAGCAAGGCAAAGATCCTTTATATACAATTCTCTAAACTTGGATTGTTATAATTTCCCCTCTAGCAGGCATTTAACTGTTCCCTTTTGATCAATAGAACACATTAGGAATGCAGGATATCATATACAGTGTATGAAATATTCATTTTGTGCATTTTAGCAAGATAAATGTAGATTCATCTGTTGAGATCGGAAAAAAAGTTAAAGATGAAATATAACATACATAGATCCATAAGCAAAGACATTAATATTTTCATGTGAGTTAAATGTATATCAAAGCAAGAATCTTTCAATATGTCATTTTCTGCTCACCCTTCCATTATCCATTATTGTTTATTTATTTTGCTGACTCCAGTGAAATATATGTACTAGGTCCTAGGAAATACCTCTTAGGTTTAAATACTGTATAACGTCTTGTTTTAACAGAGATGTTTTAGTGACCTGTCATGTTTGTAAATATTTCAGAGGACCTGTCACTTAGACATAAAAACTGTATAATAAAAGTAATTTTCAAATTAAACATGAAACCTAAATTTTTTAACAACACATCCATACTCATTATAAAGGCATTTTAAATTCCCAGCTGTCAATCATATATTGTCTTAAGCTGGCCATACACACACCGATATAATTGTACGAAACATAGCTTTCAGGCCTTGTGTGGGCTCTGAATTATCATCCCAATAATCTTTATACCATGGTGATGGTCGATCGGATAGGTTACATAGTTAAGATGGGTTGAAAAAAGACCAAAGTCCATCAAGTTCAACCCTTCCAAGTGAACACAGTACACAAAACCTATACTTTACCTATCTATACACTCACAAACATAAACTATATATACCAACATCAATACTATGTGTAGATTTAAAAATGTATTTTATATTACATTTTATTACTTATATAGAGTAAGTGAAGTTTATTTTGCTTGACAAACACAATAGCAAAGAATAAAAGACTCCTTTGTCTCTTCATTGGCTGATGTAACCTAGCATGGATATGTGCCCTTGGTTTTATTTATATGAATCAAGGTTTTATATATGGACTGTTTTTTGTGTGTCAATTTATGTTCTTATAGTAATCTGTATACTGCTCATGGATGTAGGAGTTAACTGACACCAGTTTTCTGTATTGGCAGTGTACCAATGGCAGTGCATTAAACACAAATAAAATTGGGGCACAGACTATAAGTTGTAGTACAGACTGTTCTCACAATATATTTTTATTGTATGACAGTGTCTGAATGTAAAAGCAGTATTAATACTAGAGGCATTAATGCTAGAGATCAGCATTCAACCTTTTTAAGTGGAAGAAGACAAAGACAGCATTTAAATCTCAATATTATTTTGAACTGAACTAAAGCTGTTCTGTATAAATGGGTTACTAAGCAAACACAGATACATTTCCGAGATCAAATATAAAGAATACTGGCAGAAACCATTGTGGATTTTGTGTTTATCGTAATTGTTCTAACTAAATTTTGCAGAATTAGTAAACCATAAAAATTGGTAGGAAATCTAATTTAAAGCCATGGTGAGCGAATTCAGTAGTTTTGCTTATTTTTAAACTAACTTTGAAGCATGTAATTTGGTCACTTTGCTAATTTTCCTTTTAAAACAATGTATGGTATCACAGGGGACAGGTTTGGTAAACGTATTTTGAGGACAGCATGCAGTACCAGTTAAGCCATTTCTATTACAGTACATTTTTTATTGGGTTAAACTGTATTAGAGCACAGATTATTTTACTCTTAGAAAAAAATTATATTTTTAATACATTTATTAAAAAATGTATAATCAAATCAACCAAATTGCACAAAAACATTTAAGGCTTATGGCACACAAGAACAACAAAAACCATGTTAGTACAGCATGGATTTGCAAACTTGAGTCTAAAGCACAAAACTTTCAGAACAGTGGTTTCTGGACAGATAAGATTGATGTGCAATATGTAGCACCATGTCTGGTGGTAAAGCTCAGTGGCAGTCGGTTGCTGATGTAGCTATATCTTGTAGCCGCAGGGCCTGGATGTGCCAGATCACTGTACAAAAAAGTACCTAATTGATCTAATTAAACGTTAACACCAAAAGATTAAAGTGTTTTATATAGACGTAAAAACAATGTGCTGTTACACTGCACTGGTAAGGTTATGTGTACCCATAGAGCTAGCCATTAAATCTGAATAGGGCAAAAAGGCTTATGTTTACACATAACACTCATTTGTATACAGTTTCTTTGGTGTAAAATATTTTACAAACGTTTATAAATATGCCTTTGTGCATTTAGGACAAATCAGTCAGCTTGTATTACTAGTTTTACAGTTAATGGTATAAGGGTATAAGAAATACCGTACATGCTTGGAACCATAATTTTGATCAACATATTTTCATTCTGCTAAAAATTATTTAAACCCAGTAGGAATGTTTTGCTACCAATAAGGATTTACACAGATTAGGATCAAATAGAGGGTTCTGGAATATAGTTTCATCTGTTCTTTATTGTTGTATGTTATACTTTCTAACTGGTTTTTTTTGTAGCGCAACATGTGTGCCAGGCAACTAAAGTGGTTGTAAACATATTAAGAAATTTGTTTTCATGAAAATGTGTAACACGTTCTGTATGAAGTATTTACAAGCAGAGGTTGCAATGGCTTCATGTTTGTCTGACTTGGTATCCATTCCTATGTTTTATGGCTGTATGTCTGACAGTAATCGCATTTGGAGTTTTCCCAACAGTGAAAACTGTGCATTAAGTGAGCATAACAAGTACCTCAGATCAATAATGAGGCCAGCACTTTCCCCTTGTATGTTAATCTAGGAAAATTCTTTGTTGGTGGAGGTAGAATCATTTCTGTTGAGGCCTCATCAATATCACATTTGAGTGCTGGAAATGGATATGGTGGCATATGAAAATACAATGAGTGCTAGTCATAAGCAGACAAGATGTCCAGGGATTAAAATGAGTATTGACTGTGGAATGAAAAAGCTCATTTGATTTATTACATGCCAAGAGCAGTGATATGTGTGGGTCTCTGTTAATGTCACCTCTGGCATTTTATAAAACACACAGCTCCCATGTTTTTCCTTAAATGTTATGTATGTTAGGGGTTGACATAACCTTTCTATCAATATGCCACTAGCACTTTGCTCCGAAGGCATTGCTATACATAATAAATGGGGTTAGATAGAACTAAGAAACCAAAAAACATTTTAAGATAAAACGAATAGACAATACATCAGGAGGAGGCAGCACCCTTTCCCTTGTGTAAGATTTAAAATCAGTGCCAAGTTCATAGTGTAGGGTTATCAGGCAGAAAGGAGCCTTGTACTTAATACCAGCCATAGACAGGATGTAAAGACAGGGATCCCTGTGCACCTATTTTCTGCCATCATTAAATCGGTCTTCACACTGATAATCTGTCTCATAGACAGCCATCTAATCTAGTGACTTGTGGGCTAGTTAACCTTCTTGGTTCTGTTTTCAAACTGATATGAAATATCCTGTGCTTTTGCAAGTAATGTGCATATTTAGATATCAAAATGTAGTACTAAACAAAGATATAAGATTTAAAAAAAACCTGATCCATTGAATAATCATATTCTTGTAATTACAACAAAATGTATTGACAGTGTCCTTCATTTTTCCACTTAGGCGATATGAGGCTCATCCAGTTTGTGCTGACCTGCAGGCTAAAATTTTCCAGTGCTACCAGCAGAACCCACAGCAGTCTCTTAGCTGCTCAACATTGGCCAGCCAGTACCTGCATTGTGTCAACGGTGCCAAACAGGTGAGTGTGAAGCTGCATGGTTTGGTGTGCTTGGAGGGAGAATGCATATCTGCAACCTGTTTTCAGTAAAAAAAATATACTGCACTTTCTTCACGTTCATGTTAGTGATAGAGTTGAACTGCATGTGGCATGTTCTTGCTCTGTTAGAATACTAGGGCAGTAGTTAATAGCACATGCTGAAGCTCATAAGGCAGAGAAGCACTTGCACCTTTTTGTCATTTGTAAAGATATTACCTTATTTATGTGCTGATCAGCTTGTCTGAAGTTTAAAATACAAACTGTGATCTCAGATTAAATTCAACGATCTTATAATGGTTGGTCTTGTAATGGAGGATGTGAATTATACGTTGCCCAGCGCAGTCAGACCAAGTTCCCTATAGACCAGCTGTATGTTTAATATTGTTGTAAGGTGGGAGGAATTTGTGACCTTAAGCTCAACATTTGCCATAGGAACATTTATAATCTAGATGTCCTCACAGTAAAAAAATCCTTTCTGTAATGATATCCAAATTTTCTTTGCTTCAGCCTTCATGGCTCATTACTTATCACCTCTATTGTCACTAGACCAATATATGATATTGGTCTGTTTATTTAACTGTGCATGATAATTATAGCACCTATGTAGAATCTAATACATTACTTGTGCATGTATGATTTGTGTATTAAAGGTCCCTAAGCACAGCAATAAATGCTCTAGACAGCTAAACAAAGGTAGATGCCAGGGAAAAGGGGACAACAAGCCAGAATTCACATGATGTGGGGTATTAAATATTTTAACTGAATAAAACTGCTTTATCATACAGTAGCCTTACTATAGGTCTTTGCTGCAGCACTGCCTCTGTGTATTTCTATACCTCACAGAATGTATGCCATGCATCTCTCTTTAAATTATTTTAGTTTATCCTGTGATTCTTTATTTTCTTTAATTTCTGCATGCACTCACCAATCAAGCCCTCCCCTTAATTGACTCATCTCTCTCTAATATCCCCTTTCTGCTTTTTTGCCCAATAGATTTTATCCAACAGCCTTTGCTGTTTGCTTTACTAATTAGCTTTTTTTGCCTTTTTTAATCTTTTCTTTATTAATACTTCATACAAAGTTTAAAGTAGCAAAACTTCTGCATAAAAGGTAAAGCTGACATGCAGTTTGCATCTCCTTATGCATCTTCCTCCCTGCTTTTTTACTGTCATCTTCTATCCTGTGCTTTTTACTTAACTTTTCTTTCCCTTTGCGCTTTGTCCATTTTCCCACCCACAGTATTTTGCCCTCCCTCTTTTGACCTTTGCATTTGATCTCCCTTTGCATCTATTCCCAACCCTACCACTCTTGTGCCCTACATTTTATCCCACCTTTTACTGGTTTATTCTCATTCTGCCTCTGCACTTTATCCAATCTATTTAGTCCTCCAGCTAAACTGACACATATGTGTACTTGCCTTCTATATAGATTTTCCAAAAATATAACCTTAGGTGGGATAGCTATTTTTTTTTAATATTACAAATATTGTATACATATATCTTTTTATATGTTTCACATTACACAAGATATAGTAGACACTGAAATACAATCTACATTTAGCCTTATGGGTTTACTCTGTTTAATATGTTGCAGTCAGTAAGTTATCATCAACTGCTCAGAGAATATGGCAGAAGTTATAAGATTTGATCCTCTAGGACAACCGTGATCTAACACCTTTAATTTTGCAATTGTACTGCAATATTAAAAAAGTTTAATGCTTGAGAAAGTAAGGTACAGCATTTGCTGGAAGGAAAAGAGAGAATGTATTGTATACACATGCTGGAAAGATGCAGATCTCTTGTGAACTGAAAGTTTAGAAACCAGCATCCTAAGAACAGTCTCAAAATTACATTTATTGATTGTTTTTTTCCTTTACCTCAGTAAAACCTACATTTAAAAATACAAAATGTTCTTGTTCTTCATCTGCCTTTACATCGAAGGGGTGGTTCAACTTTCAGTTAACTTTTTTTGTTGTTCCTAACAACTGTACTGTTGGTCATTATTTATTTTTTATAGTTTGTTTTTTTTTAATTATTTGCCTCTTCTGCCTTTTTCCCAGCTTGCAAACTAAAAAAAAAAAATTGCACTGTGAGGCTACAGTTTTATTGTTTTTGCTGCTTTTATTATTTATCCTCCTTTTCATTTTCCTCTCTCTCATTCAAAGCACAAGCTGAGAATGGCAGAGCAGGTAGTGCCATTTTACATTATGTATAAGACTTTGTGGTTAATTTGATAATGAGCTCTGGAATATGGAAGTAATCCTAAATAAAAGCTTACATGTGTGAGGTGTACAAATTTAGACATATAGAACTTCTTACTAATTTCAAGATTAAGATTAATGGCACAGGGAGGCATTGTCACTGGCTTTCCTTTGCAGGCAGATAAGAAAAAAGGGCTTCCGTTGGCTCCTTTCTTATATCTGCACTGACAGGCAGGTGGAAAGTATGCATTTTCTAGCCAGTATATGCTCCGTGTGTCTGCACTCAAGCCAACAAAATAAATGTCAATGCAGATACTGGGAGGAGTAGATTGGCGCACAGAGAAAAAACCCAGGCAGAAAGAAGCCAATGCACAGTGCCATTAGCCTAAGCAGGATTGGGTTATGGGTGCTCTGAATGCTCTGATCCGCCTCTAAATTATTTGTTTTCTTCCAGAGCCTGCTTGGGAGAGGAGGGTAGAAGCCCTGTTTGTGGAGAAAAAGCATCTCAACCCATTTTAATATAAGGCCTCAGAAAAGAATAAAGCAAAGGACATAACATGATCAACGCTTGCAGTTATTCTTTATATCCACTTTGATTTATTAAATTATAAAGGTTTCTTATTGGATTCTTCTCTTTTTCCTCATAAGTGGCATATGTCATGCTTTGTCAGACCTTAAATATTGGCCTGTCTATTAAAATGCAATTGATGCCTTTTATGTAATGTAACCTGATGTTATATTATCTTGTATTGTATTTAACAGTTGCATATCAACATCTGTGCCCTATATTTTGTCTGTTTTAAGTCAGGATTCCTAATAAAAAATAAATTAATAACATTTATATTTTTTCGAATTTACTTTTGCTAAAGTAAATTGTGCTGCTTCTAACTTATGCACATTTTTTAAGAGGGGAATGAAAGCCAATGTGAAATCTCTTGCAACCTTGCCTGTCATAATTTTTAAGTGTTTCATGTTTGTTTTAATATAATCTAATCTAGTGTGTTGCCAGTCCAGTGTAGCTGTAGGGGAGCTTTGATCAGAGCAGTATGTGTTGTGTTACCACCAAAGTAATAGAGAACTACTTGTATAAACCCTTCTCTGTATATTTTTACAGTACAGTAATAGCATAAACAGTGTTGACAAGCGTAATGCATATATAGAAAAAATTTTAACTGGGCAGTTCACCTAAATACTGAACTGTCCCTGGAAGTATAGCTTGGCGTTTTTATGGGTGATCAGTGACAAACAACATTACCATGTGTAAAGATTAGAATTGACTGGAGTGGTCTAAGGGCTCTGGCACACGGGGGAGATTAGTCGCCCGCGACAAAACTCCCTGTTCGCGGGCGACTAATCTCCCCGAGTTGCCTACCCCTGCCATCCCACCGGCGAACATGTAAGTCGCCGGCGGGATGGCAGACGCGGCGGCGCGATTTCGCGCAAATCGCCGAAAAAGACTCGTGAGTCTTTTTCGGCGATTTCCTGAAATCGCCCCGCCGCGTGTGCCATCCCGCCGGCGACTTGCATGTTCTCTGGCGGGATGGCGGGTCATGGCAACTCGGGGAGATTAGTCGCCCGCGAACAGGGAGTTTTGTCGCGGGCGACTAATCTCCCCCGTGTGCCAGAGCCCTAAAGGTCACTGCCATTAGACTTTGGAGAAGTGTAAATGTGCTGTCTGCAGTGATAAATGGCAATCTCACTGTCTGACTGAAAAGTTTGAGTTTGACAGATGCCAGGAATAAAATGACTTGCAGTGAATCCATAGTACCAATTGCAAAGTTTAGTAGAGGAGGAATAATGGGCCTCTTGCTCAAATGAAAGCAAACCTTAAGGCTACAGAGTACAACAACACACTAACACACAATAACGCCTACATGCATATGAGATCCATACAGAAGGGATATACTGAGATTGGGGATACAGCACTTCACTGGCCTGCACTGAACCCTGACCTCAACCAACTGAACATTTGCAGGATAAACTTAAGCCAACTGCAAGCCAGACCTGATTATCGCCATCAGTGCCCAACCTTCATAATGATCTTGTGGATGAATGAAAACAAATTCCACCAATAATGCTAAAAAATCTAATGTTGAGCCTCCCCAGCAGGATAGAGGCGTTTATAGCTGCATAAAGGAAGACCAAACTCATTAGTACCCTTGGGTTGGAAAAAAAGATGTTGGACAGGCCAGTGTCCAGTTATAATTGCCCATATATATTTTTTTTTGTAAATAAGAACTGTCCCTTTAAGTGCCATATGATAATAGGAGAAAGGAGGTGCTTGCTTTGTAGAGTTTCTACTCTTAAGTGGTTGGCTGATTTACAGGTACTTTTACTCTATTTTCCTCTGTAAACCTTCAAATAAATATCATAAATGAATTTGCTGGGTGAGCAGTGAGTTTTGGTATTGACTCTGTGCTTGCCCTACATTTCTTATCAAAGCAGCCAATTAAATCATATTTATGGTGCAAGAGTGAGCTCTGGGGGCCTGTTTGCCATGATAAATGGTATAATGCTCAGCTTTACTAAGAGATTACAAAGAAAAATAACATCTCACAGGCAAAAAGATACCTTTGTTTTACTCGGCAAAAAATATGGTCCAGTATAATATGCTTTTATGAAGCTAGACTGTTAAGACACACCCTGCCCTTGAGCACTAAAAGAGATAACCAGTGGCGTACTGAGAACTGAAAAATAGTACAGAAAATTACTGTCTTGGTCAGGAGCAGAAAATCATAGTATGCTGTAAAATCCTGACATTTTAGTTTTCTTACCTAGGTGGTAAAATAAACTGTTATCTGAAGGAAAACTGTGCTGCACAATCCTCTATGAAACATTTACTTGCAGACCTCAGAAATATAATGTGAACGTTTGCAAACCTTGACAGAAGTGAAGATATTTGAATGTGATGTTGTCCACGAGCTGTAGGGAAAGCAATTTTCTTTGGCAAGACTCTCTAAACTCTTCGCTTTATCAGTACTTTTTTAGCAAGCATCTGCTCCAAAAATGCTGAAGAAGTAGTAGCAAAATGAGGAGTGCACGTGATATTCCAATTATCATCTGTCAGTGTACAGGGACTTTTGTATGAAAGTCTGCAACAAAGCCAGCAATTCTTCCGAAAAAGTTTGGTTTGCATATAGGGTTAAAAGGGTTGATCTATTTTTGGGAATAACAGGAACCTGTTGTTACAGGGGTCAGAGTACCACTAGTAACACCAAAAAAATTAAAGTGTTTACAAATAATTAAAAAATAATTTACTATTGCCCTGCTCTGGTAAAAGTTGTGTGTTTGCTTAAGAAACTCTACTATAGTTTATATAAACAAAGTTGCTGTGTAGCTATTCAAAATAGGGTTAAACCACACAGGTTACATAGCAGATAACAGACAAGCTCTGCAGAACACCATTGTGTTCTACAGAGCTTAGCTGTTATCCGCTATGTAACCTGTGCCAGCTTGACTAGCTGCCCCCCTGGATACATTGCATCTAATTTATATAAACTATAGTAGTCTTTCTGAAGCAAGCACACAACTTTAACTAGTGCAGGGCAACAGTACATTATATTGTAATTATTCATTTTTTGGGGTTGCTGTTCCTTTAAGATGTTAAGATTATGTTAGTATTGACCAATAGGAATTATACACACACCAAAAGGATTATTAGGAACACCATACTAATACGGTGTTTGACCCCCTTTCGCCTTCAGAACTGCCTTAATTCTACGTGGCATTGATTCAACAAGGTGCTGAAATCATTCTTTAGAAATGTTGGCCCATATTGATAGGATAGCATCTTGCAGTTGACGCAGATTTGTGGGATGCACATCCAGGGCACGAAGCTCCCGTTCCACCACATCCCAAAGATTCTCTATTGGGTTGAGATCTGGTGACTGTGGGGGCCATTTTAGTACAGTGAACTCATTGTCATGTTCAAGAAACCAATTTGAAATGATTCGAGCTTTGTGACATGGTGCATTATCCTGCTGGAAGTTGCCATCAGAGGATGGGTACATGGTGGTCATAAAGGGATGGACATGGTCAGAAACAATGCTCAGGTAGGCCGTGGCATTTAAATGATGCCCAATCGGCACTAAGGGGCCTAAAGTGTGCCAAGAAAACATCCCCCACACCATTACACCACCAGCCTGCACAGTGGTAACAAGGCATGATGGATCCATGTTCTCATTCTGTTTACGCCAAATTCTGACTCTACCATTTGAATTTCTCAACAGAAATTGAGACTCTTTAGACCAGGCAACATTTTTCCAGTCTTCAACTGTCCAATTTTGGTGAGCTCATGCAAATTGTAGCCTCTTTTTCCTATTTGTAGTGGAGATGAGTGGTACCCGGTGGGGTCTTCTGCTGTTGTAGCCCATCCACCTCAAGGTTGTGCGTGTTGTGGCTTCACAAATGCTTTGCTGCATACCTTGGTTATAACGAGTGGTTATTTCAGTCAAAGTTGCTCTTCTATCAGCTTGAATCAGTCGGCCCATTCTCCTCTGACCTCTAGCATCAACAAGGCATTTTCGCCCACAGAACTGCCACATACTGGATGTTTTTCCCTTTTCACACCATTCTTTGTAAACCCTAGAAATGGTTGTGCGTGAAAATCCCAGGAACTGAGCAGATGTCAAATACTCAGACCAGCCCGTCTGGCACCAACAACCACAGGTGGAAGGGAGATATATTTCCCCTAGGTTCATCTCCTACTCCCTCATGTATAGTGGTGCTGAGTGGGTTAATTCCCCAAGGGAATCTCACCTGGGGAATAATTAGCAGGCTAGATATGCCTGCAGTCAGAGAGTGAGGGGCTGGGGGCTGAGACTGAAATCAGGGTAAGAGGGTCTGTGCCTGCGTGGAACAGCTTGAAGTGCTGCTGGGATTTTCCCCCAAATAAAAGGATTCTCTCAAGGTACTGTGACTCTGGGGAGTTGTGTTTTGTTTTAGCCGGTAATCCCAGTAGGGGACTGTCTGTATGTCTGATCTCGCTTACAATATATACAGATTTCAACATGATATGACATACATTAACATAACACTTGTCAAAACTAAATGAGTTCAGCAAACACAGTCTTGAATGTGTACTTCAGATGCACACTATTAAAGTATTAAACTATTAAAACAACTGTTACTATCAGGCCTGTGAAGGAAGTGGCTCTCATGTTTTAGTATTGGAAGCTATCAAAGCAACTGCTGGAAACTTAAAGGAAAAGTAACACCAAAAAATGAAACTGTATCAAAATAATTAGACTATAATGCTACCCTGCACTGGTTAAGGCTGATGCCACACGTGGCGTTTTTATGCGGCGTTTTTTCTCAGCCTAAAAACGCTGCACAAGCCACACATGGCGTTTTTCAGCCTAGTACTGGTGACGTAAGCAAATCCTGTTGCCATGGTGCTAATAGTGCGAAATAGCAAAAAACGCCGCATATTTCCGCTAGGTCTGGCAGCTGCCTTTGCATATCCATAGGAATAGCTTGCTTTGCAAGTACTGGCGTATTTCAGCCAACGCTTGAAAAATCCATGCTTAGGCGTTTTTTAGCGTATTTCCGCATTGTGTGGTTTGCTTCGCGTCTTTTCAAGCTATTTCTATGGATGATGATATCAGGCGTTTTTCAGCCGCCAAGAGAATTAGAAAATACCCAGCGTAAAAACGCCACGTGTGGCATCAGCCTAAAGTTGTGTGTTTGCTTCAAATATTTGGTTCAAGTTTTTAATTAAAGAGATACTGACACCAGAAATGAAACTGTTTTTAAATATATCATAACATGTCTTTGCATTGTAAAAAAATCTAGAATACGATAATTTCTTAAAAAGTACTGCAGGTGCCCTGAAGCAAATACCTTGGTTCTGATAAAAAAAAAATGTACAAAAAAAGTCAAACAAAAGAGACTCAACAAGGAATCAGAGAACAAGGGGTAAAGAAGAGCAAAAATATAAACAAATGGTTACTACGCATTATAGCTTGGTACATTATATTCCAGTAAGAATCATTTAACCATCTTCTCATTAACATTTGCCCTCAGTTACTGGAAATGTTATACTGAGATAAATCAGTTTTTTTTGTAACTTTCATTTTGTTTTTCTTCAGTGAATCAAACATTTGTTGCTATTATTATTAACACATTTATAAAGCACCAACCTGTTCCACCGTGTAGTACAATGAAAAGTATTAACAAATATTTAATTTTTAATAGCATTTTTAATTTCATTGCATAAGATCTTATGAAAGGCTATTAAAATGATAAATTGGTGATAAAAAGTCAAGTGCTTGGTTCACTTACAGTAAATTTACGAGGATGGGGTGCGGAAGACGTATTGTTTGCATTTGACTGTCATGCAGTCTTGGCTCTTATGTTGACCTGACAGTAATTTAGAGAGGAACAGCACAGTAATGGCATAGAGATGGGAAATAGCCACTGACGCTACTAATCAAATGCAATACCTTGACAAACGGGAAAGCGTATCTGTAAGTTATGCTGCAAATCAATTCAATCAAGAATGTAATCACTTTCCTTGGGGCCCATAAATCTCTACGTGTGCTGATGGTTCTATGTAGGTTTTCCAGTAGACAGAAATTAGGCACAGTATGTGTGAAAAAAGGTGCTGCTAATGTGCTTCTGAGTCCAGGGGCTGGTAAAGTGCCTCTAAAGGTCTTTCTTTATTATAAAAAAACATCTATTATTGACCTGTAATACATATCCTTATTAGCAGTGCTTAGAGATGTCATTTCTGTCACATGACTCAATGAAACTTGTGTATTATAATAAATAATGTACCACCTGTTGTAAAATACGAGGATATTAGGAGTCACCTCAGAGTTCCATGGCCTGTACAAAAGTACTTAGTCTATTGCCTTGTGTCTGATTTTTGGGGGTGATTTATCAACAATGAATCCAAATGTTTTTTTTCTCTAAAACTCCCAATATGGTGCAAAACACAAATGTTCAATATTTATTAAGTGCAAAAAAACCTGAAACCACAAAGGTTAAAAGCTTGCAAGTTTATGTAGAAGTTTGGAAGCTTGCAAATTTAAGGTACTAGAGTTTTTTATTAGAACTTTTTCATATTCTTTTTTTTTATTAGATTTTTTTTAAATGTGAGTCTATTAGAAAAAAGTAGAACAAGAAGAAAGAAAATTGATAAATAAACCCATTTATGTCCTTATATTTTTTGACAGGGGTGCAATATTCTCTGTATTACTTAGATTAGAGTTCTAAATGACAAAATATAAATAAACTTGTAAGAATTACTTTCCTAAATATTAAGTTAATAATTTTCAGATTTATAGGGTCTACCTGGGCACCACTTCATGCGTCTCTTACCCTCCTTCTCTATAGACCATGGTCTAATTTCAGCTTTTTAGTATAGTTTAGGTAGTTTCAGCTTAAGCAAAATTGTTTAAGCACAAACTAACTTTTGGGACGTGGTCCCAACCTTGAGGGGAGCTAGAGAGAGCAGGAACTACTGTACATACATGAATAGGTGCGAATTTTTTGCCATACATCCCCCATGTAACTACTTTAACACCTATTGAGAAATACCAACATGCTATGTACGATAATTGTATGGTAAAGTATTATACTGCAGTAAATACTGTATATTGTTAAATATTAAAAACCAGATGCACCAGATTAAAAACCATTGGCAAGGGAGAAAAAGTCACAGTCAAGTCCAAAAATGTTGAGGTGCAGTTGCATTATAAAATGTCACAGTTGCATCAACAAAAGTCTTGCACATAAAGTCACAAGGTAGCCGCAGTTCGCAAATATTTCAGGGACAGATTTGCTCATCAACTCAATTCTCTGTCTTTTTTAATATTTTTCTGAATTCTGGCTGTTGTCCTTAGTATCACAAATTTTCAATCTTGCACCCCTCCTCCTTGTATACATCTACATTTGGCTGCAGGTTTAAGGGAAGTGTAATATTTTCGTTGTGACTTACTTCGTTGTGAATTACTTTGTACTGCAGGTTGCAGAAAAATTACATGCTTACCAAACAATCCAGAAACATGTTGTTGAAAACTTTATGGGCACTGAGCTGCAAAAATAAGTATATAAAAACAGCCAACTACTCTCTTTTTCACCCTCTGTTCTTGCCTTGTATATAAATGAAATCTGTCAGTGTATCGGTATAGTTTATGAAATGCCACTGGCACTCATAATTCTTTATAAAGTGACTTTCATTTAAAGTTGCCTGGAAATGTTGTTGTGTTCACATCGAAACAGCCCTCTACTTTGCCGACTTTTTATAGTTTTGTTTAACTTTAAAGTAAACCCTTATAAAAGAACAGAACTTATTAGTATCCATTAAACTTTTTGTAATAATGGATTTAAAAGCCACTATTTGCATAGTTTTCTAACTTTATGTGTACAGGATAAAATATCCTCATACATGTGCCCTTTGAATTGTCTTCTATATCCTCTTTTCTATACAGAGTTTGGCTTATTTATCAAAATTCGAATTTGTGAAATTTTCTATTTTAAATTAAACTTGAAATTCAAAAAAGGCCAATGTTAGCTTATTTATAAAAAAATCTATTAAAAAAACACAATAGGATAAAATGGTATAAAAAAAAAACCTTAAATACCTCAAATTTGTATTTTATTTATCATTTTTAATGGATATACAAGTTCAAAAAAAGACTCATATTCGTTTGAATAGTTATTTAATAATAGTTAATTTTGCCTAGGCAGCTACTATTAACTTCAACATGGCCTTGCAAGCTTTCAGATGCCAAAGCTTTACATTTGAGTTTTTCACTTTTTTTGCTTAACAAATGGCGGAAAAAATTCAAACACCAATGTTGCTAAATAACCCCCCAAGAGTCATCTTTCCCAAATTTATGAATGTGTTTCTAATATTTATGCTTGTTAACTGTAGACAAACAAAACCTTACACATTTATAAAGCTGTGCTAAAAACTGGAATGTGAATACAATAAATCACCATGACATGCTATATAAAATCAAGCTAATTTACAAACCCATATGCAAGCCCGGATTTGTGGAGAGGCCACAAAGGCCCGGGCCTATGGCGGCAGAAGTTTAGGGGCGGCATGCCACCCCGTCGCAAAAAAAAAATTAAATTTGGCTCCCATACGGAGCAGTCGGGACCTCTCCCCACTGCTCCGTATGGGAGTTTAAAGGAGCGCATGCGCAATGGTGGGGTCGCTTTCGCGCATGCGCACTGGGGGCACTTTCGCGCATGCGCACGGGTGGGGAGGGGGCGACCGACAGGGGCGGCCTCGGGGCGCCCAAAACAGAAATCCGGCCCTGCCCATATGGTAATTTTAGGCAAATGTGTAGCAGAGCGTACACTGGTGTAAAAACAGCCTTTAGCTGAAAAAAAACAGTGTAACTGGGTGCAAGGCTGCCATATTTCATCTAGCATTTTAAACCGTTTTCACACCAGAAACTATTTGCTGTTTGACTTATTAGGATTCCACCAGGTCAACAGGTTAAGTGTTCCAGTTCCTGGTTTTAACTCTTTGTAATGGTTTGTGTCCATGATCACAATGTTTGCCATCAATTCAGAAGTAAGGAACTTACTTTTATACAATTTTGTTAGTGTAAATTATTTTCCAAATCTTTATAAATATGGCCCATAGTGTAGGACTTCAAAATGAAAAGGGAAAGTCAGTGGTTCCCAGGTATGGGAACTGTTTTCCAGAATGCTCTGGATCTGTGGTTTTCTGGATAAGGGATCTTTCACAATTTGGATCTCCATACCTTAAGTCTGCTAAAAAATCATTTAAACATGAAATAAACCCAATAGGATTGTTCTGCCTCCCATAATGATGAATTATATTTTCGATGGGATCAAGTACAAGGTACTATTTTATTATTATAGAGAAATAGGAAATATTTTTAAAAAATTAGAATTATTGGAGTCTATGGGAGATGGCCAATCCTGTAATTCAGAACTTTTTGGATAACGGGTTTTCCGGTTAACGGGTCCCATATGTGTATTACATTTTAATAAAAATGACTATAATGCTCAACCATTCAGAGTAGAGAAAGATTGCCACCTTGGCTCCCAGGTTATTGGAGAGCATGAGGCTTGTTGCAGTTTAGCTGCTGTCAGCAAACACAGTTCACAGAGCACATTTACTTTTAACTCTGTTGGGCTACATTAGAATTGTGGGTATAAAGTAAGATAACTTTACACCGACATTATTTTGTGTAGTCATGATTTATTGCGTGTGCAAAGAGCCACATCTTATATTAAGAGTTTTTTTTAGCCATAATGTGAGTGGCATAATGTAAATTAACATCACCACTGCAGGCACAGAATGAATGTGTAGACAGGTAAATGCTTTTTCTTTCAAGACATGCTTTTCATGCTATTTTTATCTTTATCTCCAGCCCTGATGGACATTCAAAAGGTACATCTGTGCCCTTACATATAACTATACCAGCTTGGGTAGATAGGAGCATTTTTGTCTACACAGGCTAATGAATGGTGGAGGTTGACCTGTGATTACACTATATAAACAATGCCTTCAACTTGTGTCCTGTTAGCAACCTTCTCGACCCAGGAAACTAAGATATACTGGCCACTGCTCCTCCAGGTTGAGCCACAGGAGGCAGTGTGGTTTGGGCCTGACATGTTATGTCAATAACTCTTCAAACTCTTATGATCCACCTGCAGACAATAGTCCAATTATGGGGCTATTTAAGCCTGCCTCTCTCATACCCTGTGCTGGAGCAAGCCTTCTGAGTTCCTGTCCAAGCATCCTGTGAGTCTGTTCCGGCCCTGCCCTTGTTCTCTAAAATCTGTCTCGCTGGCTTTTGACCCCTGGCCTATTTTATGAATTTCTTCTAGTCTGCCACCTGCCCTGATCTTGAGCCTGATCCTGGACTTGTTTGCCTGCTGCCTGCCCAGACCACTGCCTTTATTCAGACTTTGTTTAACTGCCTGCTTATTATACTCATTTCTGCTGTAGCATTGTCTCTGCTTTTTCAATATTAAATCTTGTGTTTGAGCTACAGTATATTTGCGAGTGGCCACTTAGTACATTGTCTCCTGTCGCTAATTTAGTGAGTAATTCTGACAAATCCATTGAGACATTTGTTAATGAATTAAGAACAGATCTGGGCTGGTCACTCTGTTATTTTCTTAGTTTTTTGCAAACTATCTGTAAAGGCCAGACACTTTGCAGTCTTTTCACACTTCTTCATCTGAAATCATTTTTGTTCCTGCAGTGCTCTGCTTACCACAGATGTCTAGTTATTGGGTTAATTGATATCAACTATAACCAAGTCAGCAGGAACACAGTGCCTTAATAAAAACAACCTGCTGGTCATACAGATCTACTATGATGCTTTTAGCTTTGGGGATACAGCTTTATGCCTTTGGTCTTTGTGTGGATATCCTTTGTGATTATGGTTTTGTAGCTAATCCTGTAACACAAAAGGTGCATGGTGCCTTTGTAGTTATTGTAAGACAAAATAAGGAAAATATGAAAGACTCCAATGTGGGTAATAAATAGGAAAAAAATTCAATTCTAGAATTAGGGAAAGGTCAAATAAAAGATGAACCTGTGCAAATCCGCACTGGGGAGTCTGCATCAAACTTAAAAGGTCAGTTGTAGCTCAAGCTTTGCAGTTTTGTTCTCTGCTTTCTGTGTGCTTGATAGCTGTGATAAAACTCCTCATTGTTTTGCTACTGTGGAAAACCATTAAAAGAATATACTGGACACCACTGGGCAAATACAGCAAATATAATACAATCTATGTTCACATATATGTGCCAAGGCAAGGTTCCCTTCTTCTTCTATACACATAACCAGTGATGAGAGCAAGCTCACATTCAATAAGTTGCAATTGTTTATCAAAAATTTTACAACATGGAAACCCCCCCCATCACGGGTTCTGCCCCCATTGGAGTTGAGGATACTGCTACAACAAGGAACATTCAGCATTATCTACATTTCCCCCTAGACTTCACCAGTCTGCACCTTGTCACCATGTTATACTTGCATTTGAATTTTCACTACCCCCAAGTATTAACACTAGCTGAGAATGTGCAGCTTGCAACTGCTTGCTGGGGTCTTTTGGACAACCTTTAAAACCTTGTCATCAGGGTGGGAAGATATGTTATTTGGTTAAAAAAGACCCCATAGTACTAATGTTAGCCTTTGCCTCTAAAGGTGGCCATACACGTAGAAATTATCGATCTTTTGTGCAACCATTGGTTGCACAAAAGATCGTTCCCACCCTCCACTAATGTTCAGAGCTGAATCGTCCGATATGGAGGTAGAAACAATAGAAATTCTACCTTCTGCCGATTGAGCCCTGAACGCAGATTTTGCTTGGGCGCTTCAATGGCGGGGCCCCATGCAAGATCTCACCTCGTGGGGTATCACTGATGATAAGATCGGTGAGAAACCAGCTCAGAACTACAAGGGAGGAGCTGGTCAATGACATGAAGAGAGCTGGGACCACAGTTTCAAAGGTCACTGCCGGTAGAACACTACGCCGGTTTCAAATCATGCATTGCGTGGAAGGTTCCTCTGCTCAAGTCATCACATGTCCAGGCCCATCTGAAGTTTGATGAGACCAAAGTAGGAATTTTTGGTCTTAGCTTCACTCGCCGAGGAACAATAAGGATGAGTTACATCCCAAGAACACCATCCCTACTGTGAAGCATGGGGGTGGTAACATCATGCTTTGGGGGTGCTTTTCTGCGAAGGGGACAGAACGACTGCACTGTATTAAGGAGAGGATGAATGGGGCCATGTATTGTGAGATTTTTTAGCAACAACCTCCTTCCCTCAGTCAGAGCATTGAATATGAGTTGTTGCTGGGTCTTCCAACATGACAATGACCTGAAGCACACAGCCAGGATAACCAAGGAGTGGCTCTGTAAGAGGCATATCAAGGTTCTGGAGTGGCCTAGCCAGTCTCCGGACCTAAATCCAATAGAAAATCTTTGGAGGGAGCTGAAACTTCATGTTGCTCAGCAACAGCCCCGAAACCTGACTGATCTAGAGGAGATCTGTGTGGAGGAGTGGGCCAAAATCCCTGTTGCAGTGTGTGCAAACCTGGTCAAGAACTACAGGAAACGTTTGGCCTCTGTAATTGCAAAGGCTTCTGTACCAAATATTAACACTGATTTTCTCAGGCGTTCAAATACTTATGTGCAGCAGTGCAATACAAATACATTCTTTAAAAATTATACAATGTGATTTCCTGAATTTTTTTTTTTAAATGCTGTCTCTCACAGTGGGAATGCGCATACAATGTGAATTTCAGACCCCTCCATGATTTCTAAGTGGGAGAACTTGCAAAATCGCAGGGTGTTCAAATACTTATGTTCCTCACTGTAGGTAGAATCAGATTCTCCTTTTAAGTTTAGGAATCTATATTGAACTATGCATATCCAACAAACAAATAGCTTCAAGAGTATTGTATGAACTATTTACCTTCCAATATGGTAAATTCAAGTTTCTAGTATTTATTTCAATAACAAAATAATTCCGTCTCACTGGGAGCAATGGAAAATAGACAAATGGGAAATAAAATGCAAATTGGGAACCCTTTTTTTCTTGGGTAATGAGATCTGTTTATCATTAGTGAAGTCTGAGAAAAAAATTTCCAGTTAATGGAGCACGCATAAGGCCATTAATAATCTCAAATAAACTAACACAAGATATTCTGTTTGTTGCAAACTTCCTTTGACACAAAAATAATTTTGTTTTTCTATGACTTTGAGAAAGGGCAAACAATTCATTAAAAGATGTTTTTCTGAAAATGTTCTTGCCACATATTAATATTTCAAGCATTAGCTGTAAGCAGCTATTACACAACATGAAACATTATTGCACTACAGGCACAGTAGCTATACAGGTATTAGATCTTTTATCCAGAATGCTTGGCACATGGGCTTTTCTAGGATAAGGGTTTGCAATTTAGATCACCATTGCTTACAACTACAAAAAAAAAAATCTAACCCATTAATTATGCTCAAACCATTAGATTATGGGGCATAAGATTCATTTTGTCTAAAATGTAGGGTGAGATTTTACTTGATTTAGAAATGGTAAATATAAATATATGGTAAAAATATATTAATTTGTTCAGCTGTATAAACAAGAAAACCTATTCAGCAGAGACCAATAAGAAACTTCAGTTTCACTGGACTTGAATTACTCTTATAGGCTAGGTCAGTATAAAAACAACATACCTCACAGTAAACTGAGACAATAAAGAAGAACCTTATATATTTATGTGAACATATTTCTTGCTAATTACATGTAGAGTGCTAATATAAGGTTCTTACAGAGTATATACTCATCTGTATTAATATGCTGTCAGCATACACAGCACAGGGAACCTCTGCATCACTCAGAACATACACTACATGATATCACTTTTAAATGGATGAGTGTCAGAATGAAGGAGAGACAAATGCTCCATTATTAATAAGGTGGGCTAAAAAGGCCACAGCAGTAATGTTCTTGGTATGAGGGATACTGTTGCTAGGTGTCAGTAATATTCCAACAGCTGTGCATGGTGGGGCATATGTTACTTTAAACTTCTAGGAGGCTAGCATCATGATTTTAACTAAACTGGAAATATTTTAATACTAGTGGATTCATCATAACTTATTTTGAATCAAGCAGATGGCTTTGGGTTGTGCTTTGCAAAGATTCTTATTGGTAGGTTCTGTATATTTAGCTTTATTTTCCCAAACATTCCCATGTTCCCATAAAGTACCAGCTTTGTTAGAATCTGTAGTTGTCACATTTGTAAATCCTTAGATTACATGTTGAATTGCACTGAAATCGGGAACACTGCGTATATGAGAGCTCACACAGAAATGTGGAAAATATGGTTGTTAAGGGCTTGGAAAGCATAATAAACTTGGAGTAGAGTAGTCACTTTTTAGGGCAGTTTGTGTCATGGGACAAAATCTGATAAATTATGATGATTTAAGTAGAGATGCACCAAATCCAGGATTCAGCCTTTTTTTATCAGGATTCAGCCAATCCATGTACCTGGCTGAATTGAATCCAAATCAATAAAATCACGTGACTTTTCATCACATGAACACAAAGGTGGAACATACTTTGCCGCACGTGTCTTTAGCCCCTCTGTAGCCTAAATCATTGTAGTGCATGGTTTCTGATCATCTATTATCATCTATTATCCTGGCTTCTACAGTGGGTGAGCTTTAGCCCACAGGATAAACCCATGTAAATGGGATTTTCTTGGAGCTCTTTGGGATTAGTTCCCAGAATTCCTTTTGTCTATTTGCATATGCATGAGGTGGACTCCTCAACCCTAATGATTTATTTGTTTGTTTGGCTCTACCTAAGCTCATCAGAAAGCTCTACACTACACTGGTGAGCACCAAGATGGGCAAAACTGGTCTGTAGTTGGGAATCTGATCAGCTATTATCCTGGATTAAAAACCCACTGGGTGAGCAATAGCCAATAGGATAAAACCATGTAAGTGGGATTTTCTTGGAGCGCTTTGGAATTAGTTCCCAGAATTCCTTTTGTCTATTGGGCCGATTCATTAAAACACGAGTTTGAATCCTGAATGGGAAAATTCGAGTTGGATACGATAATTTCTGAAGATCGCAAATATCACAAAAAAGCTTACGAAAAAAAACGTATTAGTCACGATAATATCGTATTGGCGATCCGAAAGTCATGAAATTTTCGTACCGAATGATTGGAAACAGCGGCAGAACCTTTTCGAATTTTTTTACGCAAGCGTATGGAAAAGTTGCGCTGGTGTACGAAAAATTTTTGCGAGCATGTGAAAAAGTCGTGCAAGCGAAAATAAGGTTGGAGCATTCGAAAGAACGATTCGAGCATTCGTGTCTTAATAAATCTCCCCCTATGTGTTTAGTTTAGAAACCCTACTATAGTTTATATAAGAAAAGCTGCCGTGTATCCATGGGGGTAGCAATTCTAACTGAAAAAAGAGAAAAGGCACAGGTTACATGATGTTGGGCTCAACAAAATCTGAATTTTCCCTGCTGCAAAGTAAAGGCCTCTCTTGCACATGACTCTAAATCCCTGACAAGATGCATGGCGCTCATCCATAACTTGCACTTGTTTTTCATGCTTAGTTAGATTAACTTCATTTCAGTGCAGCCTTAGGCAGCTGGGTTACTTTTGTACCATCTATAACTTAAAAGCTAATTAAGCACTAATGGTTATTAGTAGAAACCACACAGCAGGCATCTATTTTTTGAATCCTGCAAATTAAAAATTTATGCCCTAAGAGCTTTACTACAATTTTTAGCATTTATTTATTTGTTAAATTGTGGCTTTTAAATCTCTTTATCTGCCCATGCATACATATACATGTATGATGGTAATACATTTGCATTTGCAACAAAGCTATTGTTAAAAGCCAAAGCACAAGAGTTCTGGTGCCCAAGCTCATCATACCTGAATTTAAGAACTGTGGCAATTCTTTCATAAAATGTCACTCTTTTAGCTTGGTATCTATGGTTCCTATGTCCATGGGCATATGCATATACCATGCATATCTCATTATATACATCAAAACAAGAGGGATTAGGGAATGTATAGATGATTTGTTAATTTGTTCTCCCAAAAGATCCGCCACTTGAGGTATGTTAGGAGAAAAGGGGTATGTAACGCTGTCCCAATCAGGAAATACATTTTAGAGACCAGTTTCACAGGGTTCTCCATTTTTAAAAGATTTAAAAGGAGTAGTTTGCCTTTATTTAACTTTAATGACATAGACATTGATATTCTGAGATAGTTTGCAAATGGTTTTCATTTCACATTTTTTGTGGTTACTCAGTTATTTAGATTTTTGTTTAGTAGCAATTTGATTGCTAGCATCTTGTTTACCTAGCAACTCGCTCTGTACAATACAATAATAATACAGACAAGGATCAATACAATAATAGAATAAATACAAAAATACAGTACATCTACTTTCATTATTAAGCAAGAAGTATTAAGAGACAAAATTTCACTGCCTCATAGAGCTTACAATTTTTACAGTTCCCCCTTCTCTTTAGGTATGGCCACTACTCCTGTCTGGGTGGAAGGAAATAAACATCCTTTCGGGCTTTCAGAACTGTACTGAGGAGCTTGAGCACCACTCCCCTTTAGATAGACAGCCTCCTTCTACAACAATCTTCTATGTATTTAATGGTTTGAACTAATGTATCTAAAGTTAATAGATTTTGCATTATTCCCCCCAAGTATGATCAGTGCTCTTTTAACTCCACTTGCTAAATGTTCAATCTTCAGTTAACCCCATTAACCCAAAATCTAGCCATTGTGTAGACACTTTAAGGATGAATAAGACATTGCTCTAAATGGTTAAAGGGTAACCATTGTTGTCAAACAGAAAAGGATATCATCAACCTAAAATTTCGACTGCAGCGCAAACGCATGAGTCAGCAATTGCAATGTACTCAGTGGTTAACAGCCTGGCTGAGTTGTTTGCACTATAACAAATAATGTTGGGTTGAGGAAGCACACTAATAAATCATTTAAATCTGAAAACTATACAAAAAAGAAATCTATTTGTGAAAAAGGGTTAGCAAGCATCCACAACTGCTTTGTAAATGTATTTGCAATAGCAATAGCTCCCTATTAAAGGTTACATTGGATTATCTTCGTAAGTGATAGAACTAAAATGAAATGCAAGCATGGTATTTTAAGTGCATGTGATGGTTTTATTGGGCTATCTCTTACCTTTCCAAAGGGTAAGACATATGTGGGTGCATATATCTCACTATTATTGATTTGTGTAGCTTTTATTAGCCATATCAGTAACAAATACACAATAACTCAGACCATATCATTAGTTTACATGTTTCTGTATCTGTAACACTGACTTTTATTCCCTAAGGACCATCTGGTTCAATGGTTTTCAAAGCTATCAGATTCAGTCTATCATATTTAGTCTCCAGGGTGAGGAGAAGGGGGTACTGTGGACAGTATTTAACTATATTTTAGGAAATGACCACTCAACACCAAAATATAAGCATCAAACCTATACCAATGCAAAGCAGTTTATTTTTCTTATACAATGATAAATAATTAGCATGCGCTAATGTAGTATAATTTGGAATAAGCAGCACAGTTGCTAAATGGTTTGCACTGCTCACTTGCAGTGTTGATATCCTGTAATGATTCAGTCTGAGAAGCGAGGATCTGTGTGGGTTTTCCGGTATACTTTGGTTTCCTCCCACTCCCCAAAAACCATACAGGCACAATTGGCACCATAGAGGCACATACAGGCATAATTGGTTTGTATTTAAACTTTTCTTTGTGTGTTTTTTGAATGTGATCGAAAATTTAGATTATAAGCACCAATGGGACAGGGGCTGCATGAATGAGGAACAATCACTGTAAAACATTGCATAAAATATATTGCCATTATAAATGATAATAAAGCATTATCACAATCTAAACTTTTTCTTTTAGTGGGACAAATTAGATTTTTAGATGTATTTGCTAATTGGATAAAAAAATGCAATTAAATAAAGGATATCAGCACAGAAAGTGAAAGTGGTACAGAGTCCTGTATTACCTTTTTCAATAATCCAACTAGGTATATCTTGTCATGTTGTGAAAGTAACCAGTAGTTCTGGGTTAGGACATCTACTAATAGAACATGAGGAATCAATGGTTTTCTTGTCTGTACAGAAGTGATAATCAGAACAAATTGCTCAATAGAGATTACTGCTGGCTGTGTCAGTTATTTCACAAACTGATTGACTTCCCATTCTGGGCTTGGACTTAATAGAAAAATCAAGTATTGAGTGACAGTCAATAGAGAAAACAAAGTCAATGACCATCTGGAAAGTGACATGATTGTTAAAAAGCAGGAGTGGTAGATTGGAAAGCAATGGCAGGAAGGTGACCACACATCAAACTTGATCTTTTCACAGTTTAATTAAATGAGACATTGCTCAACAAAATATTGTCCTGAAAGAACTTCAAATATTACTTTAGTTTTGATATTACTTTTTATTCTGCAGGTAGCAATATTCTAATGTTTGCTGGCAAGCTTTCAAAAGCTTCAAAATATTAATTTTTCATTTTTTATCACTGCTTAAAACAAAACAGCCTTTTTAGGGTTTGTTAGTTAAAAAAAAATCACAGTGTTATTTATATTCAATATATGACTGATATGCAACAAAATACCATCTAGAACCCCGGCTTAAACGTAATGCATATGGGGAGCTGTAGAATAAGCATTTCTCTTCAAGCAAGGATGTGGTGCTGTATATGTGTGTACTATTTATTTCATTAAGCCAGTTCTTTGGAGGATGGTTGAAACAATATTATTTTAGTCTACAGCGTTTGTTTTGATGCATGTGTAGTGTCAGAGATGTGGCACATATTTATATATAGTAGATATTGTTGCATTCATTTACATGCATACAGTTCATAATCCAAAGGCTGCATTATAACCGTATCTGAAAAGATGTGGATAAGGGGTGACACTGCATGAAAATCTTGCATTTGGAGTATCATTCAGATTTAAGGCATAGAAGGCTAATGATTATAACATTACAGGTTTTGTTGTAATTTCTGCTTTATAGGGCAGGAAGTGTTGTAGTGGGCAATTCTTTAGTATTATCCCTGAAGTATTGTTTCTTTCTTAAAGTTTGTGTTTAATAAATTACCTTTACTTTATTGTAATGATTTCACAAAGTCGCTGATCTTGTTGTGGCCACCAAGGATTTTGTATGTGGCAGCAGATGCAAAATAATGACTAATAAAATAAGTAGTTAGTATATAAATGATTGACCAATAGATGGCATTGACCAATAGATCCTTACTTATTAAACACAAATGGCTATATTTCTCTGTTATCCCTATAAGACAATCCCCCATATGTAATAAAAGGCACTAAGTTTGCCCAGTAGCAGTAATTCATAGCAACCAATAAGATGTTTGCTTTTTAACAGGTTACCAATAAATGCTACCTGTTGATTGGTTGCTATGAATTACTGTTCCTGGGCAAAATTAGGGCCTTTTTAATCAAGAAATTCTCCTCAGCCCCATTGATGGATTATATCAAAAAGTGCAAAATAATGTTGTGCATTTCCAGAGTAAATGAAAATGCATACCTTTAAAATGGATTTTGCCTGCTGATTTCAGAAAAGGTGATAAAACAGGAATAAGGTGAAATACACATATTTAGAAGTATCACTTTTATATTACACTATTAAAAATGAATAACCATGTTCCACGACTATATAAATATGCCCCAAAGTCTCTACAATCATTTTTATACAAAATCCTAGTAGCAACATAATAGCAGCATAGGCAAAGGCACAAATTGCATGGACTACATAGAATAAAAATCTTAACAATGAAAACCTAATAGCACACTTCCTGGCTTTTATTGCCTTATATACCTTGTCACAATTGGTAAAATTCCCCCATAGAGTGAGGTCTTATGTGAGTAATGGCGTTAGCTATTCTTAAAAAAAATAAACTTGTTTATTAAACTTCTTTCTTTTTATAATACACAAGAGCCATGAATATCCTGTAAATTATATCATTTTATATGGTGCTTACTAATGTCATTAATTATATTCAGTGTTTATTAGTCATAATTATTGATGCAAATCACGACTTATTGAAATTGTGTATTATAATAAATAATAGTAGTGCCTGTTGTAAATTATGAGGCTATTAGAAGTTCCATGACCTTTGGCCTTCATTTAGTACTGGAACTTGTTCGACTTATAATATCCTTATATTTTACAATTGGGGGCATAATATTGTAGGCCGGCTCGGACTGGGCCTCCAGGATACATGCTGCATCTGGGCCTCCAGGATACAGGCTGCATCTTCATCCTGTGTGGAGCTCGGCCAGGAGGAAAGGCCTAGAACCCCAGCTGTAAAATGAGAGCCCATCCTGTTCCCTGCCAGGCTGCTAGAGATACAGGAGGTGACCGGTGCCACTGTTGAAAGTGTCTGGGCTGCAGATCTGCATGTAAACTCCAGTATGTCTGTCTCTGAGAGCCTCCTGGTGAGTGATCCACCAAAGGGAGGATATTGGTAAGGCTACAAGTGTGGGGCCCCTGTGTGAGAACAGATTTTGTTTGTGTACCTGCTAAGTGGGAGCGGCTACTAAATCCAGGCTGTGGTACTTTGGGGCAGGTAGCACTACCTGGGGTATAAGAGCTCTTAGGAGGGGAAATTCTGCATTTAACTTAACTGTGCATTATTAATCCCATTCAGAGTTGAGGGACTGTGTTTACAAAAGGACTGTGCTAGTTACACAGTCAGATTGTATTATCTGGTTGAGAGAGAGAGAGGTCCCCAAGCGTCCCCAGTGAAGGATTGTTTCTGTATTAAATGCCCATTGCATTTTTCTACTTTTTATATTAAGTTAATCTTTGCTGCAAAAGTGTGTGATTTATTTCTTAGTGGGATTCCCCCGAGGTGTGCTCTTCGGTACCCACTAGGTGGAGGCACTGCATTGTAATTCCTAGTTCCCAATATCTTTCATGCAAAGGGGACCAGACTACTGGATTCTAAATTACAGGTAACAGCCCAGAAAGAATGAGTGTAATTCACTCTACAAGAGTGTTCCAAGAAAGGGTTACAATATGATTATATATTATTATATATTGCAACATGATTTACCAGGTAATTAAAGTGTGATGTCACACACATGTGCATAACAGGCATACTGGGGAGAAGCTCTCATTATGACCATGTATGCCACTAAACATGATGCTCGCAGGTGGCATTTTTTAAAAAAAAATTGTTCCTCCCCTATAAGTGCCCTGGGTGAAAGGTGCCCTTTAACTAGGATCCTGAAGGACTAACTTCCTAACATCCTGGTGAAGCCATGATATTATGTTCTAACAGCTGGGTATGATCCCCGTACTTACATACTGTAGAAAAAAGGATTATCTATATATAAATAGTGTTCTGGTTTCACCCACAGTTTGGAAATGTATGATCTTACAGCCTATTACACATCATGCAAACATCATCAAAATAAAGGCAAAGCACATTGGGGAGCAATTATTGATCACTAAGTAGGAAAGTCGCAAATGGGAAAAAGTGGGCATAAATGACAATAAAAATTTGCATCTTGCAATATAATGTTCTGTATTAGACAGTTTTATTTGCACATGGTGCACTTGTATGGCATGCTTGAAGGTGGCATAATCTTTTAAAGCAAAAATAACATTTTCAGTAAGACCTCTTATTATATAAAAAATGTTGTTAAATACATTGCTCTCTGGTGCAAACAGTTGCCGCATGGTTGCTAAACAGTCTCCAGGCTCACAAAAGTTATCTTAAATTTGGAAAATTTCTTTGCACAGAGGCACACATTTTCGCATTGAGATTATGTTTTCATTAATTAGTTTTATTACATCCCCTGCTAGTGTCTAATTCAGTATTCAAAGACATGTGTATGTACAACTGCCAGAACTGTAGCTGCCAATTTAATGGAAATTCATGCTATTTTATGTCATTTGTGTTGTACCCTCCACATGTTGTAATATCTGTATGTAATTGGCAAATGTATATTGATGTAGTCCTGAGAGGAAGATAGACAATAGTTTGAGTGGCTTCTTTAGAATCTTTTCACATCCATAGTTGTAGTTTATCAGTTTATCATTTCATCAATCTGTCAAATTTGAAAATTTCTTTTCAGTTTGACCAACAATCCTATCTGTCTGTGTCATTTCAGAAGAAAAGCTCAATTTGGTTGTATTAAAGCCAATGGGTTGTCTCACTGCATGTTCTTGAGATACTGTTCTACGTGTGGGTCATCAAACAAGCAATCTTACTGCCGCATGATGTGATCTGGAAGCTTTTTAGTCTTGAGCTACTGTATGGTCAACCTGTTAATGATTTGATTGTTCTGATGAGAATATTGTCTTCAAAATGACTATGGGTTAGAACCCCCTTTCCCTCCATTTATTAAAATTAGCCACTTTGAGAAGGTACTATTTAATGCATTTCATAGAAAAATAAAAACTTTCATCATTCTTTGTGTAATTTATGACATTGGCACCTATGTTCTTCATTCTGCTCTAAAAGCTGGAAAGACCTCAGTTTGAGTGAATGTGTAAAAATGTTTTCTACCAAAAGATTAAAAAGCATATACCTAAAGATTTATAAACATATGCTTAGATTAGTGTGTTTTTTATATATACTTGTGAATATACCCTGACCCTTAATATTGGTGTTTCTTTTTTTAAATCCAAGAGCCCTTTTAGCAATTTTGTTAGATGCAAAGTACAGTAGCTTACATACTGGAGTCACTCTGGCTATCTTCCAGCCATCTGGCGCTCATCCCAATTTTAGAAAACAACCACATAGTGAATCTAGCAAGTCTGCAAATTTGTGTTTAAATTAGTTTAGAAGTCTTGATTGTACACCATCTGTTTCCAGTGACTAGTGTTTGCTATATCTATTAGCTTGTAGCCTGAACACTTTTTCCCAAAACCTTCAAGTCATGATGCATTCCAGTATCCCAAGTGGATTCAACATGCATGTTTATGCACACACACACACACACACACACATGGTGTATAGGCACAAAATGTAAATATATTAATTCCTACTAAGATTTAAATTATAAGTAAGTAAGTAGAGTTTTATTGTCATCCCAACAATATACTTACAAGTACACAGTGGGACGAAATATCGTCCTCTTGAATCGAAAAAAGGTGCAATACATAACTATAATTACTATAATAATAAAAAATTTAATTAAATTAAATAAAAAATAAAAAAACAAAATCAGTGCAGTGGTAAGGTAAAATGACTAAATGAATAAGCAGTACAGTACAAAATAGTGCAATATTGTAATTATTGGAGAGGGGTAAGCAGCATTATAAACATTGTGTTTTTTCTTCTTCCTTTCAATTTTGCAATCCAATAAATGTGCAATGTGCAAGTTTATGCAAAAATGTGATAATATTCAAATAATTATGAATGTAAACGTACACACTTATAACTATATTAAATAAAAGAAAAGTGTTATATACAATATTATATAGTGTTATGTAGTCCAGAAAAGGTGTGAAGTAAAGAATCTAGTGTAAATTATATATAAATTACACAGAGATTTCAAATGGAACCACACACCCCTCAAAACTGACGATGCCGGTATCCGGGGACCTTGATCGCCACTATATACCATGTGAAAGCTTATGTGCAGGGGCACTGATAATTATCTTGCGCACTTATTACAAAGAAACCAGGGCCGCGAGCCATAGGAGGTTAAGTACTATCTATAACAGTCCTATTACACCTGTTAGCTGATTTTTTTTCTATATCTGAGTAACATATAGTCTGGATTTCTGTGTATTTCTTGGCATTTGGCATGTGTTGTACTGTACGATTTTCAGTTTGCAGTGTGTTTCATTCTCTGCTGAATCCTAATGAGAACTGATATGTAATAGATGGTAGTCTCTTGACACGATCTACTTTAACATGCTTTGGTGTCAATCAGAAGAGAATGGATTGAAAGTTTTTTCCCCCCATATGAGCTACACTGGCCATCCAGATTTCGACTCTTTTTGGCCTGGTTTAGCCAAAATAAAATTTAGATAGGTATTATTTCTCTATTTGTTGAAATCAGTACACTAGAGTGCACTTCACCTTGCCTGTCTTCCTGTGTTGGCTCACTGGTAGAACGCCTCTGACCTTGTCTGTTCAATGTCATTAATCTAAATGCAGAAAGCTGAGCAATGTCCCTAGCCAGCATCTATCCTAACTCCTTGTCTATTAAACCACTATTGCATTTCATGGTACATTGCCATCCAACTAAATCTCTGGGATTTTTACATTCAACCTCTGCCCATCTCTTCTAGGAAACATGTGGAGTAAATATTCTTGAACGGAGCAATGGGAAATCTACCATATTGAGTGAATAAAGGAATCACCAGAGATTGCTGTGTGGCTGATCACAATAATTCACTCACATTAGATTAACAACATTAATTATATTCATTACAGGGATGTAGTGTGAAGCCAATACGTTGTTAAAAGCATGGGCACAATGTGAATCCATATATTTCAGCACAGAATGTGCTAAAAAACAAAGGACTTAACATATTCTTGCATTCTTTATTACTGATATGTATACTTTATAATACAAATGTGCAATTTGTGGATTTGAATCATGACAGTTATGCCCAGTTTGAATAAAGTAGTACAGGTATGGGATCTGTCATAAGGAAACCCGCTATCCAAAAAGTTCCAAATTACGACAAACCATCCCCCATAGACTCCATTTTAATCAAATAATTTACATTTTTAAAAATAATTTCCTTTTTCTTTGTAGTAAAAAAACAGTCCCTTGTACTTGATCCCGACTAAGATCTAATTAATCCTTATTGAAGGCAAAACAATCCTATTTGGTTTATTAAGTGTTTAAATGATAAACTTAAATGGCAAACTTAAGGTATGCAGATCCAAATTACAGAAAGACCCCTTATACAGAAAACCAAAGATGCTGAGCATTGTGAATAACATGTCCCATTCCTGTAGTGCATTTTCTTTAGCCAAATTAAAATAAGCTTGTTAATAATAATGCTAATAATAACAATAATAATCATCATCATACTTAAAGATGTACATAGTACTCTATTTGTTCTGCTGTTCTATAAGAGAGAGCTCCATTATGTTATAACTTTCCTGCATTTGCCAAACTGGTCTTTCCTGCCACCCCATGCCAGTAGCAGGTTGGTAAGAGTTGACTATAACATATAAATGTTATAAATATATTTGGTGTTCTTGTCATTTGTTATAAAGAAATCATGTAAGAAATGCAGAATGTTTACAGGTTGATAGTAACCATGCTGATATTTATACAAAATGAAGTTGACAGTCAGGTGGTCTAGAACCAACATTTGTTTTTTAAAGCAAACTGCAAGGAGTTTGAATATTATTTCCCCAGGTGTAAAAGTTCTTCCCCTTTGTACCAATGAACAGATCATGTGCATCCAGCATAATGACTGTGCCCTTCACCTTGAACAGGGAAAGACAATGCCTATATGATTTAACGTGCACCAGGATAGCAGAGACGCACATTATTAGGCTTTAGTGCTGAATGTTATACACCTATTTACTTAGCTGTGTCATGCAAGATGTGTCAGGATTTTGAGCTTTGTGGCATTCTTTCTACTAAATAAAAAAGAACCTAAACAGTTTCAATGTTCTGGCATATTATTGTAGTAAGCATGTTATTCTCCCTCAGTTTGTTTATAAACTATTCTAATACCGACATGGGATCTGTGGCTGTGATGTGAAACACCATGTTTAAAAACACCCATAATTCTCCAGAATATGTCAATCTATGATTTACAACTTAGTAGTAGAAGTAGTTGTGCAGGTCTGAAATAAAATCCTCCTTCCTGCATTTCGTGCCAAGTTCTTCTTTTGTTGTGGTTGGTGTTTGGGACATTCACATTACACACTTATTTCCAGTGCATTGCCTAACCCAGCATGTTCCTCAAAGTTCTTGCCCTGCCATTCCTACCTGCAGTGGATTCCAAGCTCACTACTAAAAGTGAAGTCATCTAATGTGGTGGTGGCCAGGGACACTGTAACGGGGATTGGTCTGGAAGGGTTTTTTTAAAAAATGTATTATATATTTACAAAAGAATGCTAATGGTTGTGGTTTAGTTTAATTTTTCCTTTAGAAAAGAAGTCATTTACAGAAATATGTACTTAAATGTATTAACCCATTTTCTAGTCATTTTTGATAGTTACCCTTAAGCCTTATGTTTCCCCCTAATTCTTGTCATATGTGTGGTAAATTCAGCAATTGTTAGTTTTGCAATGGGAAGAAATAAAAGAGTTTTATTTTCCTATTTTTCAGCTTAAGTAAAAGCTGGTTTCCAGAGTCCCTGGAGTCAATGGATAAGTGTGGGTGAGTCCTTCATTCCAGGAGGCCGCTCCAGGTGAACTGGGCTCCCAGTCAGGCAGCTGCTTGGTAATTAGGCTGCAGCTGTGCAGGGCTTGGCTCCTCAAGAAAAGAAACTGACTTTTTCAATGTAAAAGAAAGAGAGAGCTTTGGAGAAAGCAGGAGCTGCCATGTCTTTGTGATTTTACGGCTTCGTAAGTGGGAAAGATGTACTTTTGTAATAGGCTTGTAAGGGTTTAGGCACAAGCAGGTCTGGACTGAGGCCCAAAATAGGCCCTGGCATTTCCCTGGCATTTTCCAAAATGCGTATTGGAATGCTGGTGGGTACATCCAGGAAGAATATACCACACTATATATTCTGCTGTGCCCAGATCTGCATCTCAAGTGTTTGGCAATTGCACAAAGGAAGAACTGTGTGTTAGGGCCCTTATTCTTTTGCACATGTAGTTGGACTGGATACTGCAATAAACTGCCAGTATGGAAGCTTTCCAAGCCAACTTACTGTATACCTGTACATTGGAGAAGTTATCTTGAACTTTCTATATTGCCTTCCACAGCACAAAACTTCTGATCTGAATTCGCTGGTTTGCACACTGCTGTCATTAGCTAAAACCATCGCTGCTCAAAGTCTTTCCATATGATATAAGGTAAGATTTATAAGATCCAAAATTATCATAAACCAGAAATGCTATAGATTTCAGAAACTGTGGAAAAAGTATCCCTAATATGAGTGAATCTGTCCCATTATGTTGCGTGTGTCAAAACAAAATGATGCCATTTCGCAAAACAATCTGACAAGGTTGAAATGCAAAAAATTCACTGCACATGCCTGGTGAAAAGTTTCACTCATCACTATCCCTAATATAAATCAATGCTCCCAAAAATAATTGAATTTCATATTTAGTGCAGCTAAACAGACAATAACCAAATCTGTTAACTCCTATTGTCTGGATTTTCCAAAAATCTTATCTCTCACCCACTCTATGAATGACCAAATTCATGGTCAAGGGGCCCCAGGCATTATCTAATCACACAGAGGTGCAAATTTGGCTCTTAGACTGATCAGATTTTATTTCAACACAATGGGATCTTAATACATATGCTGACAATGAAGAAATTCTTGATGTGGTACTTATTGTGGACCATCTTGGCTCACAGTTGTTCATGTGGCTGAACAATGAAAAGTTTCTCACATCAATTAAAACTAGCAAAAAAGAGACCTTTCTGACCCTAAATAAACAAATCTTATTAGCTAGAAAAATCTTGAGTAAGTGTCTTTTATTAGAGCCTTAGGGTCAATAGCATATTTAGAGATGACATATGAGATGATGGGACATTTACAATCAGTTACTTTGTAGACAATTTCTTTTAGCTAGTTAGAAGGTCCAATAACCATGAACCTATCCCTATATCTAAATGTATGTAACATAATAGCAGACTTTACATATAGACATTTAGGTAGCCCCGAACAAAAGGTTGTCTCTTGTAGAACTTGCCCAACCCCAGTCTGACTCTTAACAGAATAATCTAATACTCTAGAAGCTGTTGCAAGAGAGATGGAATTGCTGGACATTAAGAAGTCAATGGAGGCTGAAAGAAAATAATAACCTACTTCATTCCATTATACAATACCACAGGGCAAATCTACAAATATTTAAAGCTTTTCTTTAACACGCCACAGAAGATATTATAGCAGATACCTTTATAAGAGCCATTAAACTCAACAGAAACAGTTCAGTCACAACAGAGAATAATTACTGGTATGAAAAGTGGAGCAATATTATACATAGCTAAACATACACAAAATATCCTTAGCTTTATAAATATGTGTGAATTTACATGATGTACCATGGCTTATGTTCCTAGGAATGATGCCACTATTACCTTAAGTTCATTATCAAAAATCTTGTTTTGAAAAAAAAAAAAAAAATCAATATGAAATGACCCATTGTGAACCTTAAGAATATGTATGTACAGTATGTAGATGCTATGGTTAATTGGGAGGCCAGTGATGTGATTTTATACATGCTTATACATGTATTAGCTCAGCACTATATAGGATTCTGCTGGAGAAACTCTATTAACTGCTGATGTGTTTTGAAAAAAAAAAAAAAACATGTTTTCCAATAACAGTCTTCCTTTTAAGGTGAATCACCAGTTTAAGGGGATATTTAATGCAATTGATGTTCTGGACTTTATTCTCATCCTTGATTTCCTTAAATGTATCCAGTGGGTAACAGACCTCTAAAACAGCACCAGGGAACATATACGGTATACAGCAGTCCTCTCACTATAGGCTACTTTACTGTAAGTATGATATGTCCCTTCCAGGTGGCACTTGCTATGCATATTATTATTAAATTGCCTTTGCAAAAGATGAAAGAAACAGCACAAAAGCATGTAAAAGATCATAGATCTCCTAAGTACATGCAACAACCAAACCTTTTCTTGGCTGTTAATTGACTAATGAGGTTATAGTGAGCAGTATAAATTAAGATTTTAACTTTAATTTGTTTTATTTTTTAATATTTAACACATACAAAAATAAAGGGAAGAATCTGTAAAATATACTACTGAGTGTAAATTTCTGTTTTACACTGAGACTAAAACATGCTTTAATTTACATGTAGAAAGCTGTTTAGTTAGTGCATATATATATCCTAAATATTCACATTCAAAGCACAAGATATGATAAGAGCATATTAGGAACTTTTAAGATATAATTATTCCTTTCTTTTTAATATATAATTCCCAGGATTTTCCATTATAACTTTTTTATGCCCTTTGTGGCAACACATATGGTCCTCTGAGAATGTCTGTATTCCTCTCCTAATGGATCCTGCATTAGCTAATCTAGTAATTCAATTAGCCCTCAATACAATCTGGTGGTTAGGGCTGACCTCCGTCCCCACTTACCTGGCTTTCTGACATCATGGAGACATTTATTATGGGGCTGCGGACAGAGGATTGGAAAGCAAAGCATGCAGACAATGCCTTTTCTATAGTTCTTAATGGTACTTTTGCATTTGCCAATGAATTATCTATGCTGATATCATGCAACTGTCAGGAAAAGTCTCACCAGGCAGGAAAGTTTATAGCAAAGTAGTTGCACACAGAAACTTACTAGTTAGAAAAATTGCTGATCAGTTTCAAATAAGCTTTTTACAATACATCCCTGAAAGATACAAGGTGATCCCTGTGGAATAAATATTTGCAACATTCTGGCACAGACAAAGGGTTGTGGGATAAGAAATCTAGCAAGTGCTAATGAGACACAGTTTGGTTACCTTAACCGTAATCCTTGTTAGCAATGTGTCTTGGTAAAATTGGCCATTGTGATGTAACCTATTGCTTTCTTATGGGTTAATGTAATTACCACAAAGCATATTATAGATCTACTTACCTAAAGCAATCGGTAGTTTGTGTACCTCGTCACATGGTTGAAAATAAAAATATGATTTTTGGTTGCTGTTTAGAACCTGCATGGGCGGGTCTAAAATATTAGTTGGCAGCAATAACCACTAACTTCTTCAAGGGTACAAACTTGTTCTTTTGTAAACACTGGAAAACATGTATTAAATTGTCAGTTTCTTCCTTTCTCTGTTCTGTTCCTTCTTCCTGTGTCTGTGATGTAAGAGGCACCATGTTGGTAGGATATTGGTTACTTACATTATTATCATTGTTATTGCAACTTATTTATAAAATGCTATCATGTTCTGCGGAATTGCACAATAAATGGGTGTATACCTTAAACATACAAGAATATATACGAAAACAACCAATAACCAATACATAGTTAAATAGGGCCCTGCCCAAAAGAGCTTACTGTCTAAAGGAGATGCTCCTCAATTTTGTCTAGTTCAGCTGCTGTTAAATTGAGCATTTCTTACATGATTTTCATTTACCTTGGGTGTGTATATATATATATATATATATATATATATATATTTTTATTTATGGAGATTAGTAAACTGCCTGGTAACTGCAGCATTAAACACTTGTGCATATATCCTTACTGTTTGTATTTAAAGCTTTAGAGGAAGGCACACTAGGGGTTATTTAGATATCAAGGCTGGTACAGTGTAAATAAATCACTTGTATGTACAGGAACAGACAACCAAGGAACGTTTTTTCCTGGACGCATCTGCTGTCAGACAATAGACCAGTAAATGCAACATACAGATTTGTTGCTACGGATTAAACATTATTACATTGATGTGGTTAGTAATGCATTTGGGATCACAGCATCCTGGCAAGCTAGATTGATGTCATGGTAACATAATGGTAAGCACTGCAGCCTTTTAGTATTGGTGTCCTAGGTTTGATTCCAGCCAGGGAAGTACAGTATATGTAGGGAGTTTGCATGTTCTCCCCTTGCTCGCATGTTTTTTTTCAGTACTCTGCATTCCTTACACACTGCAGAAACATTCAGGAAAGGAAAGTTAACTGGCTCCTAATGAAACTGACCATAGTCTGTTAGATAAGGGCCTTAGATATTAGACTCCACTTGGCAGGGACTGATATGAATGTAATATAATATCTGTAAGGTGTTGCTGCTGAACAGTTCATTGCATATCATACCCAGGGTTTTTATATGACACTTAAATAAGCTTTGGTGCTTTATTGTTATTTAAGCCCCTGTGTAATACTTGGTATGTATACAGTTTACTGGTCAAAATGCAGAGTTTAGCACAGAAGCTTGTGTCAGAATGGAAGCCTTGTCCATTAGTGCTGGTACTGGCATATCAACATTACATTTATTATTCAGTTCCTTTCACATCCAGTGATATGATATAAAATTTAACATTTTAAAAAACATAGGGGTGATGGGGTTAGAGGTCGCACATGTAGTGATGTGTCTTGTCGCATGCTTGATTTTCCATTAAGTCTTTGGCACAGAACTTTTTGTGGGTTTGACAAAAATCAAAAAAGTCAAAGACACATGGACACCTTCCTACTTAACAGTTAACTCCCAGCAACATGGAAATGTAAAGTTAACAATTCTTTGTTTAAAACAATGAGTTCCTGTACAGTGAAAGCAAATGCTTTACAAATGCCTTGGACATTGTGGTACATGGAACCAATCTTTGTGTGTTGTGTGCAGTAATCACACATAAAAGTGCTACCTTTCTGGAATGTAAATAAATATACAATATAAATAAATTACACAAAAAATGAATGATTTGTCATTATACCTAGTAGTATGGTCTGCATCTAAATTGTTCAGATAAGGGTTAGTTACTAATCTGGCTTGTATCAACAGTAAGATTGTGACAGAAGTGTCAGGATGCAACCTGTAATAGTGGTGAGACTGAGAAAAGTCAATGAGACAAATGAGTCTTGCAAAGGGGGGGTCAGTATCAGAGAGTACTTGATTTTTAGTGATATATATACAGGTATATATTTTTGTTACTAACAATGTCCCTTGGAATGTTTTTTTTTGTTATCCCTGTACCTGTACAAATAGTCTAATTTATTTTTAGATTGTAACCTCTTTTGTACAAGACCACCTTCACCTCTTGTATTGGTTATTGGTTGCTTTGTATGTAATTCTGTATCATCAACATTTAAATCCATTCATTGTTCAGTGCTGGGGAATATGTTGGTGCTTTATAAATGCATGATAATGCTGATAATAGTAATAACAACAATTCACACAGTAATCAAATGAGAATCATTGGGAACCATACACTCTAGCATGAGATATATGTAACACATTTCAAAAGCAGTGATACATGTTTTGTTAGGGCATTTTCTCTAATAGAGTATTTCTGTAATATGGAAAGGAGAAAAGCACTTTGCACATCATTTAGGAGAAAAATGGAGTGGCATTGTCATGCTATCAGAGCTTAATAAGCAGAATCTATGTAATTTAAGTGTCACAAATGTTAGAATATAATTTGCCAAGATAATTAATGCATGTAATGATAACAAGTAGAATACTAAAGTGGTTTAGCAATAGTTTTTCAATATGAATTTAAAGATAGGAAATGACAGATAAGCAGTTCCAAGATAACAAGTCTTCCCTGATGCAGTAACCCACAGCAACCAATCAGTAGGTTGCATTTAAAGGAAAACTACACCCCCCAAACAATTGAGGTCTCTATAAAAATATATTGCACAAACAAACTCATTTTCATAAAAATATAGTTTTTAGTAGTATGTGCTATTATTGGGTAATCCTAAATAGAAAATTGCCATTTTACAAATGAAGGGCCGCCCCCTGGGATCATAGGATTCACAGTGCACACAAACAAGCCAAGGCACACATACATGCTAGGCCACATCAGCCAATTAATGGACAGAGTTCTGCCTTTTGCTCCCACACTACTTCCTGTTACAGTTAGAGCTGCATTATTTCTGGTCATGTGTTCTCTGAGCACACAGCGTAAACAGTTTGTGTAAAAAATGCTTATGCACCCCAGGAAAACTTTATCAAAAAAAGATATTCATTTTATTTTGATCCAAATAAAATGAGTATCTTTTTTTGATAAAATTTTCCTGGTGTGCATCAGCATTTTTTACATATTTAGATTGTCTTTCTGATTAGCAACTGGGTTGTAACTCCTATAAGTGTGTGCCTTAGCCTTTTTCTACACACACATACACACACACATATGTAACCCTATTTTGGCTACTGTTGTACTGTTGCACCTGCGTTTGGCGCTACAGGAGCCCTAAGCCCCCGCTTATTATGGGGGACAGGTATGATATAAATGAATGGCGTGCCTCCACCCAGAGTAGGTATAGGTAGAACTATATTTTGCCTCCCTGGGAAACTCTGTGATGTCTCTGCAACTCCCAGTACCTTGCCCCTCCCTTGGGGGTAGCTGCTTACCAGGCAGTTGAGGATCCTCAATATACAAACAGCCAAGACACCTGTTATGATGATGAACCAGATGAACTTGCTTTATTGATTGATGCAGGCAGAACTTTCAGGGGATGTCACACAGACAGCTCAAGTCACACTCTCTCTCTCTCTCTCTCTTTGGGCTACCCCCGGTACTCCCGCTGGATGATCCCACCTAGGAACTCACCCCGGGCCACGCGTAGGGCCCCTTACATGGGAACACTCCCAGGTGCTGACTTGGCTCCCCTTACTACACACTACAGGTCCTAATCAGCCATGAGTGCTGGGGGGTCTTAACCCCTCTCTCTCCTGTTGGGGCTATCTCTGCCTAGCCTGCCTGTCACTCCTAGAGTGACCTATTACAGTGACCTATTACATCTCCTATACTGAACACTAGCCTGTTGAAATCCTCTTATATATACAAAATCCCACATAGGCAGGTGCACACCGGGAACATATACAAAAAAATTACTTTTATTGTTCCATAAAACTAGGTCGACATTTTGGTCTCCTTCTAAGACCTTTTTCAAGACCATAAAAGGTCTTAGAAGGAGACCGAAGGAGACCTAGTTTTATGGAACAATAAAAGTAATTTTTTTTAAAACGTTCCCTGTGTGCACCTACCTATGTGGGATTTTGTGTGAGTATGCTGAGTAGGTAGCACCTGGGTCATTTGATTGAGGATTCGTGAGAGTGCTGAAATTTTTTGGAACTTTATATATATATATATATATATATATATAAAGGACAGAGAGCCGCACACACAAGGACTTAACAATAAAGTGAAAAAAATCCAACGTTACGAGTACTGACTGTACTCTTCCTCAGGGACAAACCTTTTGGTTATCCCTATAAGTGTGTGCCTCAGCCTTTTTCTGTATATATATATATATATATATATATATATATATATATATATATATATATATATATATATATACAGCATTCATAGGAAAGGCACTCACGATAAAGAGAAAAACATTGCCTGGGTGCAGTCCTCACCAGTTTGAGTATGTGTGTGTGTGTGTGTGTGTGTGTGTGTGTGTATGTTTATATATATATATATATATATATATATTAGTTTGGAGAGAGTCTTTAATAGGTCATTTAACATAATATAAACTATCTAATGGTTAAGTATCCATTCTGGGGGTATAGTTTTCCTTTAATGGTCACTTTTTTTTAAAGTAAAAATCCTATAGGTTGCTATGAGCTATTATATCTACGTTAGTGCCTTTTATTACATAGTAGATTAAGTGCATCAAAAATTTGGTCAGTATGCAGCTACTTTACGGCTATCAATTAATGATCATATCTGCTTTCTTCCTGACAAAATATGATGGTTACTGTATACAATAAAGATAAGTGCCACTGCCTTAAGTAGCTCATAGCAATATCTACGCAAAAGTTACACTGTTTAGCAGTAAGCAACACTGCATCTTGGAGAGGGTAACTGAAACAGATGAAACATTCTGTGCCCCTATGGTAGCTAAACAGAGTGATATAGTATATCAGTTTCGGCTTATGGCTTGATTGTTACTATGTATATGGCCTATGGGGTTAAGGTTGGCAATTGTATTGAACAGAAAATCTAGTCTGCCAATGCAAAAGTCACTGGGTGTTCAAGCACCTCTTTCCATGAGACCTTGTTCCAGTTGTTATGTGAATTCTTGTTAGTTCTAGACTACCTTGGTTTGCTCTGTTTGTTTTTTTCTTGTCTGTCTGATCGTTGGCTGACCATGTAGTCCTCAGCCCACAAAATATCTTTCTTTATTTCTGATCTTTCTTTTTCTCATGTTTAATGAAAAAGTGTATACTTAAAGTCTAAAACAATGAATAGATGCAGGCAAAACAGGATTGAAATGAAATGTTCTGGAGCTTGCAATGACATTAATGCCATGTAACCAGTATTTTCTATTGCCATATTTACACTAATATTAGGAAGAAATTGATAATACTTGATAGAAGCCTTTGTAGTATTGAAACAATAATTTGCGATCTACTGTATACATTTTATTATCCTTTTATTTATGTGGTCATTATTGTCCTTTGGTAAAATTCAAATTCTGCTCTGCTACAAACAACTACCAACTTAAAAAAGGTTTTACTGGTATGCCCCAATGTAAGGCAGAAATGGAATTCTGATGTAAATGTGCATTTATTTTTCCCTGAGCAACCCAATACTGGTGCTGGAATAAGCCCTGAACTATCTAAGGCCTTAATTTTCAGGACAATTTTGCAGATAAGGGCAACAGGCAGCAATCCATATGTTTACAGATTTCTGGTGTTAGGCAGTTTTCTTTCTAGCTTTCAGAAGCAATAGGTTAATATAATAGTTGTTGAAGTTCCTTCATGGTATGGCTTATATTCTGACAGGGTATATCCCCTGTTTAAAATGATTATCCCTAGTGAATGTTGCCTGTGGTTAATATGCAGGGCTGCAGTAGTTTATAATCTCAAATATTTGCAGTCAAAGAACACCTCTAGCAGTATGACATAGATACCCTCCTGCCTCCAGGAAGATAATCTGTGTTTTCACTTGAAAAACAGAAATGGATGGAACATGGAAGCTGCATAAAAGATAAATTAATTTTATTAACTTTACTTTTGAGAAGATTAGAGAGAGAGAGTTTTGTGAATATGGTTTTTGTTCAAAGGGAATGAAAATAATTTTGCATTTTGGAGTGCACACTTATATGGCATAAGATGTAATTTGTTGCATGTTTTAGCAGCACTCACTGCCATGAAGATGCTGTAAATGTAATCTCCAGAACATAATAGAGAAATGGTTAATGGCATATGGTAATGGTAAATACAGAGAGAAGCAGTGTCACTGGCACACCAAATGTATACATAGGGACTAATGGATAATTGCACCACAAGCAGTAAGAGGCAGCAGTGAATACTGGCAAGCCAAGCACAATATACATTAAAACAGTAGATATTGGCTACAAAAATACATTATATAGTAAAAAGCAGAGGGCACTGACACTACAAGATAGCGGTTCTAGCACCTCATGCACAATATAAAGTAAAATGCAGTGGGTGCTGTATCCCCCAGGCACATCATATGCAGTACTACTATGCGGTACTACTCTATTCCCCTTCGAAAAAGAAAGGTATAATTTGCTGTAGGCCTGGAGCATTGTGCAACTTGAAGGAAGACATGCTGGTTAGACAGCCATATTATATTATAATGGGATAGTTGTACATTCTCTCCAATCCCACTGCATCACTATTAAAGGTCCATAATTATAAATTAACATAGTAATTTAGAAAAAGACACACATCCATGTCTAAATGACCTATGTGGCTAGTTGATCCAGAGGAAGAAGTAACCACTAATCTTTCATCAATAAATGAAGTATTTTTTTTATCCAGACCTGCAGAGTGCAATGCTATTTTTCATATATATATATATATATATATATATATATATATATATATATATATATATATATATATATATATATATATAATATAATTTCTAAGTTATAGCTCATAGAATTCCTTCCTGACTTAAAAGTGTATTGCTATGCAAAGGGTCATGAAGGTTTGCTGCAACTCTATAAAAAGCATGGAGAAGCACAATAGGTGCTATTATACAGAGACAGGTCACTGAACCATGGCTTATATGACTTCTAAAATAGTAAGGGAGTATTATGCTTTATAATATACCCTAGGCTGAAAAATGTAAATGTATTCAGCACTGCAGTATTGATTCCTTGTCATCCTCTTTAGAAGTCCAATAATTTCTTCCCAAGAGCTTCCAGTTTAGATAAAAAGACTCTTAAATACAATGTAGCAAATGCCCAGACAGCAGCCTGCCATTGTGAGCACTTACACTATTTACCTCCCCCAGTCCTGGGAGTTGGGATCAAGAACAAGCTACTGTTTTATTATTACCGAGAAAAAGGAAATTATTTTTTATAAATGTGAATTATTTGATTAAATTGAGGAGATGGTCTCCCGGTAATTCAGAGCTTTCTGCATAATGGGTTTCCATATAACAGATGCTATACCTGTACTATGGATGCCGCCATTATTATGTGATGAGATCTTCACAAATGCAATTATTTCTCATGTAGCATGTATGCAGAAAGCTACACTTTAAGGCTAATGCCAGACGAGGCGTTTTTACGCTGCGTATTTTCTCTGCCTAAAAACGCCGCACAACCCACACAGCCCCTGGCTATGGCGTTTTTCAGCCTAGTACTGGTGATGTAGCATATCCTATTTCCCATGGTGCTAATAGCGCGAAATAGTAAAAACGCTGCGTATTTCCGCAAGGTCTGGCAGCTGCCTTTGTGTATGCATAGGAATAGCTTGCTGTGCAAATAACGGCGTATTTTGGCAAACGCATGAAAAGTCCGTGGTAACGCGTTTTCTAGCGTATTTACGCATAGTGTGTTTTCCATCGAGACTGTTTAAGTTATTTCTATGGATGATGATATTGTGCCTTTTTCAGCCGCCAAAAGAATTAGAAAATACGCAGCGTAAAAATGCCACGTCTGGCATCAGCCTAAGACCAGTGGTCATCCCAATGGTATATTAGGACAAAGATGCCTGATTGTCTGTGATGGTTAAAGGCTTGTTGCTGAGAACCCTGCCTAGCAAAATATTTATTTGTCTATAATGTTTCATCCACATTTATGCTTTGGTTACACCGCAAGGAAAACTGAGACTTAGATGATCTACTTGCTGTTTTCATGGCAGATTTTGATTTCAGTTAAAATGCAAATGTAATTTGGGAAAAGGACTGTATTGCTTAAACTGTTTCATTTACATTTATGAAAGAAATTTACACTCTAGTAGTCTCAAAAGTAGGTAAATAAATACTATAGCTGGCAATGATTATCTCTTCAGTTAGTCACTAAGATAATCACTTTTAAACACTCCTGATGACGGCAAAATACTTTTTAAAGATGTTTTTAAATCCGTCTCAGAGCTCATTGTCCTTTTATAGAACACTCTGAAATATCTTTGTACTATATGTAACTATATAATGAAGTCGCTGCCATTCTTCTACCTGGTTTGGTGTCAACCCTCATTTATTGCCAGTAAAACATAACACATGTCTATTCAGGGTGCCATGAGCACATGAATGAATGGTGAAAATTCTGCTCTGCATGGCAATGTCACAAAAAGACACTATAATATATGGGGCTTTAGTGTTCAAGAAGATTATTTACACCCTTTAATGTAACTCTAACAGTTTAACTTTTTAGGGCCAAGCATCTTAAAGGAACAGTTCAGTGTAAAAATGAAACTAGGTAAAATGGATAGACTGAGCAAAATAAAAAATATTTGCATTATAGTTAGTTAGGCAAAAATGTAATCTATAAAGGCTGGAGTGGGCAGATGTCTAACATAATGACCAGAACACTACTTCCTGCTTCCAGCTCTCTAACCTCTTAGTTAGTCAGAGACTTTAGTGTGGGGGGGGGGGGGCACATGGGATATAACTGTTCAGTTAGTTTGTGAGCATGCAGGTCAGATTCAAATGCAAACTTGCAAACTAACTGAACAGCTATGTCCCATATGCCCCCCCCCCCTCAAGTCATTGATTGGTTACTGTGTAAGAAATCTTACAACTGACTACTAACAGCTTAGAGAGCTGAAAGCAAGAAGTAAAGTTCTGGCCATTAGGTTAGACATCTGCTCACTCCAGCCTTTATAGATTACATTTTTGTTTAACTAACTGTATTAGAAATATTTTTGATTTTGCTCAGTCTATCCCTTTTAACCAGTTTTTATTTTTACAGAGAACTGTTTCTTTAAAGGAGAAGGAAAGGTTAGTAAAGAGTTAATCTCAAGCTGCAGGCATACCTTCAGTTGTCTCAATAGTGCCCTTAAGTCTCCCCATATTTCTCTTGTTCAGATGATCAGAAGCCAAACAGGAAGAAAAAACACTGAGCTGTGTAAAGAAGATTCCCAGAATGCATCGCTCCTGCACCGAGACTAAGACCAGCTATTTAGGAAGCGCATGCGCATTTAACAAACCCTGTGAGTGCGCTTTCAATCTCACAAAGCAGGAACACTCGGGTAGAGTGGTTGCGGTCGCGTCTAGGGGAGGGAGAAGGTTCGCGCATGTGCATTAACTTACGTGGCGCCATGTTGGACTAATTTAAATATCCAACATGGCGGACGCAATAGGGGAAATATAGCTATTTTGACATTAGTAGCGTGCAGGTGATATACAGGGTATCAAGCTGAAAAAAGGGAGCGATCAGCTACAGGGACATGAGGCCTTTCTATTTAGGGGGTCACACTTTACACCCTTTCCTTCTCCTTTAAAGTCATAAGTCACTTGTCAGAGTTGAATATGGTTAGGGTGGGACATGGGAAGCATGTGGATGTCCCCTGGTACACCCCTAACTTGCATGTTTTTAAGGATGTGCAGGAGTGTTGTGGGATGCAATGTGCTGGGGAGTGCTTAGGTCTAATTAAGGCAGGCATAATGTACAGGGGTCTTTTGCACTTGCCAGAGACGTACAAGGCAGAGAGCACAGAAACACAGTCAGTTAGCAAGGCAAAAGGGAGAGGTGTATAGGCTCAAATGACTGCATCTTGCTCCCCTGCTCATGGGAAACTAATGTGTGCATCCGCCCAGAAGGGAATGCTGTCCAGGGTGCTGACCAAAAAATTCTTTGTGAAACTGGCCCTTAATTAAAAAGGTAAAGTAACAGTGATTTACTGGATGGAGTTACAAGGGACACCTACCCCATGGTAAAAGCCTGACAATATTATACAGATCACTTAAGGACTCATAAATCTGACACTCACATTAAGTTTTTTTTCTTCAAATAGAAATCAAACGTATTATGTTACGCACGGCTGTAACTAACAAAACCACATTTTTGAGTTAAACGTTTTGAGAATTCGGTTGCACTCCAGACAAAGACCTGTTTTTGCATCAAGTCTTTCTATTTGCAGATCTTGAAAACTTGTTAAGATTTCTTCTCAGGCAAGTGGCATACATAACAATTTTAAGGGTGTTCCTTCTATGTTTCAGAGGGAATGAGGCTGGTACAGAGGTGCCACTTAAACACATCTTTATAATACAGGAATTGTCTGCCAGATTTTCATTTGCCAGCTTGGAATAAACCAGAGCTTTCAATTTTCTGTGGTCAGGAATTCTAAAAATGTAACCACACCATCTTTGTTGGCCTTCCATGGGTTAAGCAGTTTGGCTCAATTAGGAATGCACTCCTTGAAAGTAGCATACTGCAAGCAAACTGTGTAATAATACTAATGTAACACCTATTTGGCTATAATATGGCCAACCCAGGCTAGTAGCGTGCTGTAGAGCATGTGTTACATGCTACCTTAATGCACAGGAGTGGGCCTCCACTAAGTGGGAGATCAATAATGGAGCTGAGGGTGTTGTTGAACTACAACTATCTGAAGTAGTGTGGTGCAATAGAGATAAATGGACGCCAGAGGATTCTTATGGATGAACTAGATAATGCTTTATTGTCCAAGACAATGGAATTCAGGGTGTTTCAATACTCACTCAATAGATGGTACACAGTATGCAGTTATACAATGGATGTAAAGATGGATCAATAGCAGAAATATGATGCTCCCCTGGATATCCCTTCTCATCAAGAGGTTGGGCAGGTAGAACAACAACAGTGTGATAGGTAGGAAAGCTCACCGGCATAGTCCCATGCTCTTTTGGAGGTTAGGGCAAGGCATATTTGCTAACCTAATTCCCTAGCACTTCTGTGTCCCTAATTTAAGGCCAGTAATGCCTGTTAGGAAGACTACTCCTTTGCTATTATCCTGGATGGAGCAAATGGTTGCTCTTTCTATATAATTCTGAACTCACCACTTCTAGAGGGTGCTATGAAATATGCTGCTATACTGTCTTCTCCTCATTCACGGGGCCCTGTCCCCGACTTTAATTTGGATGGATATGTGGCTACTGGGCCGGATCTGTACCCAGGCTCAATGGAGTGCTGCTTCAGGTAGCAGATCAGCAGCCAAAGAGGAAGACACTTCCTTGTGCAAGACACTATATAGTCTGCCAAGGGGAGTGGTCAACCGGACTAAACCTGTAAGGGATAGCTTAAGAAACTGTAACCTGAGTATAGAGGGCTCTGCCCAATAACAGTACAGATAAGGAAAAGTAGGGAAGTAAAGCCATAGGGAGCTTAACCCTATGGGTCCCTACACTAATATTTATATATAACAGATACATTTATTTCAAACCCTATTGTGTAACAGGGCTAAAAAGGAAGGCAATGCTCTTTTCTTTAGAGCAGTGCTAAACAGATGGTGACAGCAACAGAGTTGATTAGGAGTGTGTAAGTAAGCAATCTGGGTTGTTGAGGCAAAGTGTCTGCACATACCACTTTATCATTATTATTGACTTGATTAGGCACCTTGGGGGATAAGTGAATAATTTATTATTTAAATGCAGATGTGACCTCCTGTGCTATTTTATTGCTCTATGACTGCCTAGTGCATTAGACTCCAAAAGACAGGAAAAAGGATTGGGACATCTGATCTTAAAATACCTTCACTACTTGAGAGGCATTCAGAGCACTCATCCCTGTTATCTGTGCTGTAGACTAAAGCTGGTCATACTCTTAAAGAACTGCTTTTTTGTGAGCATCAAAATGTGATTTGGCAAAGATTGGTGCCAAACAGGGCTGAATGAGTTCTTTGGTCCATGTGCCAACACTTGGATTATAATAGGGGCCTATGCAGGCCAATCTAAAAAGTACTCTTGATGCATTACTTACCCAATGGGGTTTTAAACCTCCCTGGTAAATATTTAGCTAAACCCTGGTAGGTTTAATATTGGGCAGCAAAGTGTCAAAACTCTGTGTTGTTCAGCATATTGGTTATTTGTTCCAAATAGTGCTTGAAAATGTATTTGTTTAAAGGAGGGCTTGAATGCATAAAGAGTATTTTAGTCAGGTTGGTAACTCCCATAGAAAAAAACCAGCAGCAACCCAGCTTCTGGTGCTCCTTAGACACTGGATTGACTGAGGCCTAGACATTTTGGGGGCTGAAATCCTGAAAATGTTTAAATAAAAATAAATAAACTAGTGCCATTATCCCAGGATAGCAGTTTCTTGAGATGGCTTTACAAACCTTTCAAAATAGCCTCAATTACATATATGTCATTATTTAAATGTTCTTTTAGGCTACCATAATCTGCAGTGAAATATATAGTATTACTGGATGAATCATTCCATAATGTTGCCTACTTAATTGTACTTCACAGCTGCATTCACCAAATATGTGTCAATATACCCCTGTGTGGTGCATCAGCACTTGCTTATTTAGGGATGCTGCCAGGTGAGAACAAGCCCAACCCTACACCTCCCATGGACTGTCCTGCTTAGTGGACATTAGGAGAAATAAACCCTATGACAATATGGGTGTAGTAATGCAAAATGGCATACCTGCCTATCGTTTCAGAATATCTGTAACAGTAACCGTTATAACAGTAATAATTCAGGTCTTCAACGTTGTACACTGGGGATCACCATCTTGGGTTCTGTCAGTGAAACTAACATGCTTCAGGCAGCTGTTGAGAAGCTCAGCTAAGTGGTTGTAGCAAATCACCAAGCAGAAAATTACATTCACATGTCTATATAACCTGATGGTGCAAAGATAGTTATTAAATTATGATACACATTTTATTTGTTCAATGCTGTCATGTATTCAGGATCTGAATTCTATGGCCTAGGACGGGGCCTATATACACCCCTGATATCCAGTATATTGTCTGACCCTAAGCTCAGTAACTGAAAGCAGCACAGAGCATGTGCAGTGAATCAGTAAAACAGAAGATGGGGAGCTACTGGGGCATATTTGAGTTCACAGATCTTCCCTGCTAAAGGGCTGAGCTTGCCTCAGTGGGTACAGAAACCCAAACATAATGTGCAACATTTCTAGCCTACTTGTTTGGTAATCTTTAGTTTTCCTTTAGGTCCTTAGTCATTAAAACTGTCTGATTTGCCAACGTTGTCTTACAATGGTTAACTGTGAACATGTTCAATTTCTATTAGCCATTCAACATCAGTAGGACAGCACCTATAGGTGGAGGGTTATAGAAGTGTTAATTCAACTTGTGCTTGCTGCCTACAACTCAGATATCTCTTTAGAAAGCAACCAAAATGACACCTTCAGTGACTTCACAGGAGGGAGTGTAACACTCTGTGCTGGGTCCTCTTCTAAATCCTTGTCACATAACAGAAGAAAAAAATAAGAAAAAAAGAAAGAATAGAAATGGAAGAACTTGGTCAGGGGGTGACTTGCCTAAATCTTTAACAAGCTTGTACTGTGAAACTTCAAAGCATTTCAGTTCTGCGGCATTTGAAGAGGTTTATTATTATGTTCCCTTAAGCCACATGCCTAATATACATATATTTATATATGCTTTTGCTAATAGCAGGAGATTTATTTCCACTTTGCCTTTTGTGACTGCTGGATAATGCAAACATTTAGAAAGAGACGGACAATGAAAAGAAATTTGCAATAATACTAGTATAGTGCATACTGTAATGTCACCTCAAATACAGCTCAGCCTCAATTTACTCAGTAAGACAGGCTCAATTTGTAAGGCAGGTAAAATCAGCTTTTTCACTTTGTCTCTCTAAGCCTTTCTTTCCCTTGGTATAATTCAGCCACTTCTGCTTCTAGGTGTAGAAAAGAATACTATTAGATTCCCTTGAGATGCACACACAATAAAATACCCTAAAGTTGTGTTTCTATTCAGTAGGATATTAGAGGTAACATAATTGCATATAGCTCTCTGCAACTATGCCTCCTATTTGGAAATAAAGTGGAACGAATTTTAGTCATTTTCCAGCTCTGGGTATAAAGGGACTGAGGGCTTCTAATCATTGCCTGTGGGTTTGACTCAGCCATCCATAAACTGCAATATCCACTCATTTATTCCTTTTCATTCAATTGACTTCAAATTACTTAGAACAGGCTTTCTAGCTACAAGTTGGAGATGGTGCCTTTATTTTCATGACAATGGACAAAATAGCACAAGAGGGTTTTTAACTGTTTCATCTTGCGTGGAATATGATTTTATTATGACTCTGACCACGGATAACACAGTACCACTCTCCATCAGTATAAAGAAGTGCGTGACACATTCTATTGTATGTTGCATATAATAGGGTGTCTCATGATAATATAATACTAATTAAAGTCAGTAAATGTAAACAGATTAGAAATTTGGCAATGTTTTACGCATACTAAATACCATGCTAAGCACACATATTTTCATTACAGTATACATAGACTTATCGCAAGGAACTTTTCAATTAGTTTTTAAGGTTTTTCATTTGGCTTTAAATGATTAGCCTACCTCATCTGCCTCTTTCTAGATTGCAACTGAGAGTGCTACATGGTTTAATATCCTTGGTTTTTATGTTTTTTCTTTTTACTGATCTATTCCTAAAACCACCCTAATAAGAGTACATTTTAGAAGCTAAATGTGAATGTCACTTATCAACCTATCGCTCTTGATTTTAAATTTGTACAAACATAGGCAGAATTACAATGACTACCTGCACCTCACCAGGAGTGCAAATGTATGGTCATGAGTGACATTATTCTATTAACACTTGAAATGCTAATATTCTAGCCAAACATAAAGTAAGATGTAACACCATAATATAAGTTTTGATGATAACTGATAATATAAAATTGCACCCCCACCTTTTTCTTTTGCCTTTACCCGTCACATCCTTTACTTACTGTATATACTCGAGTATAAGCCTAGTTTTTCAGCACCCGAAATGTGCTGAAAAAGTCACCCTCGGCTTATATTCAAGTCGGATGCCATGGGTCCCTCCAGACTAACACCCTCTGTCTCTTGTGTGCAAATTAGGCCACCTGCAGCCAGACCCTCCAGTGCCCTGGCCTGCACCCAAATTCATCTTCATCTACCATCCTTACCTGTCCCATTCTGCACTAGGCATGGCACTTTTATATTCTATATAAACTATATACAGTTTTGAAGGATTGAGCTAAGGGGTGTAGTACTCTTAAGTTATCATTATTGATACCATATTGTTTTTGTTGACCCTCTTCTCCACTTACAGAGCTAACTTACTGTTTCTTTAAAATAAATATTTAAAAACATATACCCCACTGATGCCTCAATTAATGTAATTTTATTGGTATTTATTTTGATTATTGAAACTTAGCAGTAGCGGCTGCATTTCCCACCCTAGGCTTATACTCTAGTCAATACGTTTTTCCAGTTTTCTTAGGTAAAATTAGGTACCTCGGCTTATATTTGGATCGGCTTATACTCGAGTATAAGTTGTGGTTTATCTTTCTCCTATCATTTGTGGGAACGAGGCTCCAACTCTTTTCATTTTCCTATGCAAAGCCATTGCAGTTATGCTCCCAAAGCAATGTGCTGCAAACATGTACAAATTTATTCTGTTGGTTTTCTGTGAACTTTAAGTATTGAGACAATGATGCAGTTTTTACACCCCCTGCCTCCCTCCATATGACTCCCAATATACCACTACTTTGTGAAATGATTTACTAGTCAGTTGAGGGAAAGGTTTAGTCCCTTGGGGATTAGAAATATATCCAAAGAGAGCTTTTTTCAGCAGAAGAAAGATAGATTAGTCTTTCTGATGTATTGGTCCTGTTGTCAGTTGGATAGAAGTAAGAAGTTATGAGAATTTCTCTCAGGAAAATTGCAGAACAACCTTCATTGTAGCTGCCAGATCTGATGCACGATACATAAGAGGACAGTTACAATGATGTGTTGGACTTCACTTAACTCTTTCATGACTTCATGCACAACTCTGTCAAACTGAGAGCAAAGAAGAAAATATAAGCTCATGTATGCGGTTTAATGCAATGATAAACAGCAGAAAAACACTTAACCGCTTATAACATAGCATTTTATTCAATCAATAGCTTACAAAGCTGGGGTAGCTGGTACTATATTTTCTGTGCAGCTTATGTGAAGATTAAACTTCTGTAGGTCTGGAATTCCCTGGCTGCTTTCTACATGGGCCACTGCTCTACAGTACCTTTGCATATCTGCAGGGTGAATTTATTATTAAAGTTACTCCATCTGTATACACAGTATTTATGTATATCTAGTTGAAATTGACCTTTGTAGCAAAATGATGGGTTGTAGGGTTGGCCTAATTCTAAGCATAATACTTTGTGTCACAGATATTTCATTGTTATGTGCTGCTGTCCTGCAGGGAAGGCAAATCGACACCTACAGTATAATTTATTTGAACATATATGGAATATACCGTTATAGACTACCAGGTTAGAGTAATATCAATGAGTTCAATGAGTAGGGCTTGTGCTAAACATATGAAATATACAAACATCCATTTTTTTATGTTTTAATTTATTTCTTGAGCTGAACAGGGAAAATGGGAAACTGAAGGTACTCCAACAAACTATAAAAGGCTTTTACTTGGGGTAGGCAGGCAGAAGGCATACGTGCCTAGCGCCTCCCCCACCATTGCAGCCTAGGCACATGCCTCTTCTGCCTACCCCTAGTTCCAGCTCTGCTTGTGAGGTAGATAATTAAATTACCAGTGCGAAGATAATTGCCCTACAAAATGGACTTCAGATGAGGGTGAAGGGAGGGATTTTATATTGGTAACATAATTGTCTACCTAGATAATTATCTACACCAGACAGTTTCTCAGTTTGCCCAGTTCAGATCAAGAAATTAACAGAAAGCATTTATTCTTTTTTTATTGATTAAAAAAGTAGATTTGAGAGAAAGATATGTTTAGTGCAAGCTGTGTTTACTGCACTCATGTTGAACAAGGGGGTGTACTGCTCCTTAAAGGAAAAATAAAGTCAAAGTCACTTGGGGGTGCCAAAATGTTAGGCACCCCCAAGTGACTTTGACCGCCTACCTTTTACCCCGGGCTGGTGCCCCTGTGAGGAAGGAACAGCACCAGCCCGGGGCACCTGGAGCGCAGCGCTTCCGTCTTCCTCGCTTCCTTTTCCTGAGTGCCAGCGGTGGGCGCATGCGCAGTAGAGTGAAAAGCCGACTTTAACATTTAAGTTCGGCTTTTCACTCTACTGCGCATGCGCGCGCAGCGAATCAGGAAAAGGAAGCGCCGGCAGCTACCCCGGGCTGGTGCTGTTCCTTCCTCACAGGGGCACCAGCCCGGGGTACGAGGTAAGCGGTTAAAGTCACTTGGGGGTGCCTAACATTTTGGCACCCCCAAGTGACTTTGACTTTCGTTTCCCTTTAAGGGGAACATATCGCTCATTCTGTGTAGCGCTAGTATCGCTAAACTAAACTCTAAACATTCAGTAAACTGCTTTTTAGATTTATTTGAAAACTGTATAGTGTCAGTTAAATTGCCACTAAAATGTGTACTACAGGCATGATACCTGTTATTCAGAATGCTCAGGATCTGGGGTTTGTTGGATAAGAGATCTTTCCATACGTTGGATCTCCATACCCTAAGTCTGCTAGAAAATTAGCTTTAACATTAAATAAACCCAGTAGAATTGCTTGGTTTCCAGTAAAACTTAATTTTATCTTAGTTGGGATCAAGTACAAGATACTGATTAATTGTTCAAGAGAAAAAGGAAATCATTTCTATGGCAGATGGACTTCCCATAATTTGGAGCTTTCTGGATAACGGGTTTATGGATAATGGATCCCATACTGCTGTATTGCATTACCTTTCCAAATAATGGGGCAACAGAAGTCATTAGCAGAATAAACACTTGCCAAATTAGAAAGGAAAAGGCATATTGCAATATATTATTGTCACAGTTATTACACTGACTTTTAATTTGTGTATTGAACTTTTTTAAAGGCATGACAGAACATGCCTTTCTGGTAAGAAGTTATATTACACAAAAGTATAAACGTTTAAATTTATACTTAAGTTCTTAATTCAGTGCAGGTATAGGATCCATTATTATTTTTTCCAATAGACTCCATTTTATTCAAGTAATTCAAATTTGATTGTTGTTAAATTGCTGCACAATGTAACTCTATATCCATAGTAACACTGTGAAGATTTGCAGCGCTGCAGTGCAACAGCCTCTTTTGCATTACAAGTTGCTTATCGCTAATTTAGTTAACAACACCTTCTGGGACTACAATTCCCAGGTCATGGATTATAGTCATTAGGCAGCAGCTATCATGTAGCCAGGTGATTTATCAACTAATCTTTATGAATGACCCTTGCATTTAGATTTTTTGCATTATCTGCAACCATTTTCAGCCATGCCAGGTTGCATGGTACATGCTATCATTTTCTCATATTCTTTTTTTTTTTTTTTTTTTTACTTTTTTGAATACATGGATATTCCATTGCATGTAGAAAAACAGGTAGTGTTGCCCAGGGATATAGTTATGTAAATATGCATATTTATTCTTATATACACATGTACATGAGTATTCCTGGTTATAAAGGTTCTTTAATAAAAGAGAGAGTTCAATTAAAAATATACATTTATTAACGAAAGCTATTTCTACAGAAATAACAAACATACAAAATACAAAACAGCACTAAATCTAAATACAATATATAACTGATATTTAGAAAGATAATTATAAATGTGGATATGTTACATATATTCCCACTGCCTCCCTTATATTCATCCTTCCATTGAATCAGGCATCTTTGTCCTCACTCTAGAAACACACACAAACTTAACCCATGCTATTATCCTAGAGATTGACCATAGGTTCATGTGTCATGTTCTGATTGGTCAATAGCCATTAAGTTAATTTTAGGGAGTTGGCCATGGATTCCTGAGGCAGGTTGGACAATGGAATTTGGGTTACCTGCTGTAACCTGATTGTATCGAATATGTAAATTACACAACATCCTTAAATACACAAATCACAATGTGTATATATATAAAATACACACATATTCTATTTAATAGAGATATGACGCAAGCAAGGTTAACAGGTAGGTTTTGATAAACTTTAGAAAAACAAAATGGTCTATATTTTTGCCTGATAGAATAATCCATGAGCAGCATGATCAGTGCTTTATAGAAAAAGAAACACTGTTAGAGATTTCTCATTTCAGAATGCTAAAATTGAATATGTGAATTTGGGCTTGCTTTATGTAATAGTTTTGCCTGGGAGTCGAGCAAAGAAACTGTGGATTGGTTTGATACCTTAAGGCAGCCTTTAAAATAGATTAGCCATTAGCAATTTCATCTCCCTCCTATACTTAGAACATGACATATAAGTGTTGGAGAGCTGATATCCTTGAGATTTAATAACAATGTCAGTGCTCATTTCTGGGACTATCTGTTACAGCAAACTTTATATTGGAAAACCTATTGAGTGGACTAGTTTTATCTTCATATACATGCGGAGTCTCTCATCCATAAACCGGTATAATTAAATAAAGCTGGGAATATACAATATTTCTACAATTACCCAGCCTGCATCAGCCGCTAATGACACATCTAAGCAATAAGCAGATATTATTTCAAAGAAGATGTCAGGCTTATGATATATGAATGCTTTTTCTTTTCCCTGCAGGTATGTAATTTTCATTCTTAATAGACACTTCTCCAATTGTTTTCAAACGATTTTGTAAAGAATCCCACGCTGTTGTGATCCACATTACTGCAATTGTTACACTAAATATCACATTGTGAACTAATGAAAATAGCTAATAAATTGTATTGTAGAACAGTTAGTATATCTGTTTAAACATCATGGGCTCTGTAAAAGTGTCATTTTAGTTTGACTATATTGGGAAATTAATGAAACTCGTGATTTAATAATAAAGGCTTCTAGTAATTCTCAGTGCCAGATTTCTCTTCCTGGCGCCCCTAGGCCGCCCCCCCCCCCCGAACGCGCATGCGTGAACTCACTGACACCCCCCCCATGCGCATGCGCATACATTTAAAGTCCCAAACGGAGCTGTGGGGAGAGGTCCCCATTGCTCCGTATGGGAGCAAAATTTAAAAATATTGTTGCGGCATTCCACCCCTACATTTCTGCCTCCATAGGCCTGGGCCTTTGTGGCCTCTTCACAAATCCGGGCCTGGTAATTCTACATTAAAAAGGGAACTATCATGAAATTTAAACGCAGAGCATAAAAAGTTTAAAAAATATTTGTTTTTACATAATTTTATACCATTGTGAAAATAATAGATGACGTTTACTGAATCCACAGTTTTCTGTAACTTCCCTTTGTAACTACTGGCAGGCTACCAAAATTGTCGCGGACTCCACTTTATACTGACAAATCCACTCATTTTTCATCCACTGGGTGCGATGTTTCCTTGTAAGTCATCAGTGAGCAGTGTATGTGTGTGTGTCAGTATGAGCGCTCTCACTATTGGTGGAGTTGGTGACAATTTTGGTAGCCAGCCAGTATTTCCTAAGGAAAGTTGCAGAAAGCTGTGCATGCAGTGAACTTCATCTATTAATTTTACAATGGTCAGAAATTAAAAAAAAAATATTTGTTCTTACATAAACATTTTATGCTCTGCATTTCAGTTGCATGAAAGTTCCCCTTTAGTCCAATATCCAGTTTTTAAATGGGAAGTGTAGGGCAAAAAAAAAATACAAGTGTAGCATCTATATAATATGCAAGCCCTTTAGCCCTTTATGCAAGAGAACTTTTTTTATTTTAATACCAGAACTTTAATTTGCTCCTCCCTACTTCCCCAAAAGAGCACATAGAAGGTAAATGGAGAGAGAAGTAGAGAATGATGGGGAAAGTGTTATATAGATGAAGAAGGTGAAGGCATCATAGAGGGTTATAGAGAACAGAAGAGAGTAAACAAAAAGAGAAAATGATGCTAGAAAGAGGTCGTAGATTGAGGATTGATGAGAGGTTGTGTTGTGTTATGACACACAATACACAGGCAAGGTGCTGCATTGAAGCTGAAGCTTTACTGGCAGCCAAATTAAGTCATATTCACAATTTTCATTTTAGGGTCTCTACAGGCCACATACAGTACTTAGGGAGAGCTAACAGCATACTGGGCAAACTGGTAGAAGGAAATAGAAAAATGGATTTGCTTTAAAGTTGGTTAAACCAGAAAGTATTAGTGGGTGAGGCTGATAATAACATTTGGTGTGGCTTATAATTGTGGGAGGGGTGTGATAGATCTGAATATCTCCAGCATTGAGGTATTGGGAACCGTATAAATTGACAATGGAGGAAGTTTACAGAGAAAATAATAAGGTGCCTAAGATAAAGCCTAGTGGGAGCCCAAAGTTTATACTAGTTAGATTGGTTTAGAAAAATACTTTTTATTACAGATTAAATAAATGGCAATCCTGTAAGATTTTGATCTTTGATAAATCTACCATTAAATGGAAATCTGTTTGATGACCATTAAATGTAACAAAATGTGGCTTCAAATATGCACTGTGTATATATGATTTTATTTTATTACAGTTTGTGAAAAGGACAGATTAATTATACAGTGCTGCATTGTCTAAGGTCTCAACGAATATTATGGTGGCTATGTGCACTTTAACCTTAGTTTCACATTTATTTTTTGCTGCTCTTTCTTTTCCTTAGGGAATCCACTATATTACAGAATACTACAGAGACTATTTTGAAGTACTTACTGTGGCTATGAAGGTTGCTTTAATTATTCTCCTGCCTTCTACTAAAAGTATTTGTCCTTTTGGTTTTGAAGATCAGTCTCTAAAAAGGTGCATCTTGTGGGCTGTTTTGTTTTATTTGACTTGATATTATCAATTGTCTTACGTTACCAGAATCTAGAGGAAGGGCATCTACATTTTTGTTAGGGTGAAGACTGTTGGAACTACTAGTAGCAGTTACTTGTCATGGCTACTAAAATAGACAATTCTGATCATTTACTGATAATTGTCTCTACATGTGTTTTAGCCCAGGCAATTCTCAGTATTGTCTATGGCAGGGTATTTTCTGGCGGTTAGTAGCCATGACAAGTACTCCGTGTGTCTTTACCCTTAATACAGTTATAACAGCCTTTGATTTCCCCATAGAGATATTGGCACTATAGCCCCAAAAAGGACAAATAGGTTTGAATATCCAAATATGAGTATAGGTCAAGTACAGTCAGTACAATCAGTACCACAGCAATTACCAGCGAAAATGAGTGGCCGATTTATATCCATTTATAATATTGCTCCATGCACAAGAAAGTGTTTTTTTAAGCTTCAATAATTCTGTATGTAACGTAACAATACATTGCAGCAGTTTAGGTGTCTCGTATATAGTGATGAGCAAACTTTTTGCCAGGCAAGGGTTTGTTGGAAATTCTGCATTTCACCTTTAGCAAATATTTTCAATGAACTGTGGTAGAAATTTGCTGTGAAAAAACACTGTGACAAAATGCCCATTGGCCCCAATATATTTTGCACCAAAAAAGTTGCCACAAAAAAAAAACACCCATTGGTTCCAATGTATTGCTGTAGTCTGTACCCCAAACAAGAGGCATGGTTATTTTTTATAAATATATATATATGGGAGCTGCCATACGACTATTTTTCTTCAGCAGTCAAATTTAATGTTATCGACAGATTTTAGTGTTCTCCCAGTTGCATAACTGTAATGCTAGTATGGTAGCTTAACTTTAATAGGCAATTACACTTGATTAAAAGATTTTTTTTAAATAGTTTTTTTGGAGCCATTTAGGGCATTTATATTTTCTGTTTTGTTCTTGTTCAAAATGTTGCTGGAAGCATTTGGATTAATTTACCTAATCATCATTAGCAAAACTGAAGTGTACTGCCTATCTGTTATGGTTATTGGACACCATCAAATGACTCTGTTACATTACATTACATATTTCTCTGAAATGGTTAAGAATCAGTAGCTATAAAAGGCATACATATAGCTCATCCTTGATATGACTTATAATGTTCATCTGTGGCTTTCAGACAACTTTCCATTTTTTCAATGATTAGAAATAAAGATACGCAAATTAACTGATCATCCTCACCACAGATCAACAAAGTATTTCTCTTTATCACAAAGTAATGATGGCAAAGGGAGACCAATCATATCTAATGGCACCAGGCATAGAAAAAGCTGGATAACAAATGTTCCATTAGAGGAAACTAATGCACTCAACTAAATGTAGTATGCATGTTCAGGGTCGGTCAGACAATTTAATATTAGAGGTACAGGAAATGGAAGTTGAAGAAGCATTCTAGGTCAGAAACCCAAATGGGACGAAGATGCCAGAAGAAATTCCTGGAAAGTACAGATGCATTAGGGACCATGCATTTCCTCTTAACAGATGTAATGACCAATATAAATAAAATCTTGTGGAACAATAGGATGTTCTCTGCTCATGTCAATAAACAAAGTCAGATCCGTAAGAAAAACTGTAGCCTATAATACATTTGTACAAGGATAATGAATGGAAAGAGTAAACCGAATGTTCCATTTAACCTGACATTTGTAACTTATTATTTCCATTACAATTGCCCTTTTCCCCCAGTCCCACATTAAAGTATTAAATAAGTCTATTGTAAAATAAACTGGAACAGGTATTTTTAATAATTATATAAAATGTTTTCACTTTGCATAGTTCTCCTAAAGTAATGTTGCCTCTATGGACCAAAAGCCTAATGATCAATATTTTCTGCTGTAAATGGTATCTTATACAAACAGGAAACCCTATTTCCCCTGAGAAAAAGGACTTGAGTAATTATGGAGCAGAGTTCGCCATCCTTTCTAAGGGGGTTGAGTTCTATGACTAACTTGGCTGTCACTGGGAAATGGGGCTGTTCAAAACTAAGGAAAAAATATTGTATATTTATTAGATGGATTTAACCTTTGATGCTTTCTTAGCTTTGAAGCAAATAAATAAATGCAAGTTAAAAATTCTATTTTAGACTATTTTTATTTTTAGATTGTAGGCCACTCATTGTACTTTTGGGAGATGTGGAGTTTCCAGCAGATGTACTTCCTTCATACAGTTCTTCTCTAGACTACTTTTAAAATAAAGCACAAAGTACATTAGCAACCCTCACCACCTGTTCTTAAATTCATATGCTGAATTTTTCTGGTACAAATATATGAAGCAATAAACACCTTGGATGGTGGTGGAATATTTTTCAAAACACAGAGACTTGCCAGGATGCAATGTTAGAACTCAAGTACATCAAACTGCACACCTGCAACACTCTCCTGTCTCCAAGCACATATCCGCTTTTGCTCTCTATAGATGATCCAATATATAATGTTTCTACCTTCTAAAACAGAAGCTCCCCAAAGCATTTAATCATATCCACCAAGTCATAACAATACATCCTTACTACGAAACAACAAGAAAAAAAGCAATAAAGTTTAAGAAGCAACAAGCTGAAATTAGGCAAAGAAAACACTTACTGCAAGAAAGAAAAATGCACAGTTTCAAGCTGATTGTTTAACATCAAATATTCTTGGACTGCAGACAAATGATCAAAACAAAATTATTATGGAATATATTACGTGACTGAGCAACTGAAAAAAAACAAAGCTAATGAGTATGGTTAATTAAAATAAATTAGCAGGACACACTAAACAGAAATTAGACATAATGTTCATTCTAGCCCTTCAGAGCCATACAAGGTTTATTCATGTTCTTTTTTTCTAAATTACTTTTTGTGTTTAGACAAATGATACTTTTTATGCCAAGCTTTTTTGATACGCAATGTGTGCATTGATTAGTTTCATTTGTGAACGTTTTTCAGGTCCTACCAAGGTAGCAAAACTGCACAATATACAGTAGGCATCTGTAAAGACTGTCTTTTATTATTCCCCCAACAGACCTTTAGGATTGACAGTGTTCAATGTTTGAACCCTTTTTGGCTGACACAGTTGACTCCTTGGGCAGGCTCTATTTGACTGTAAACACCTTTGGGCACTTTTCCAGGCTGCTTATTGGCTGGAATAAATCACCTATATTAATAGGTCCAGAGGCATGATGTTATCATTTTTTTAATCAGCCACTCCAATGGGTTTCTGCATGCTATTCTCTAAGTATTATATTTTCTAAACTCTCTGCATAGGAAGGGTTAGCATTACTTGACTGGAGAGAATGTTACTTTACAACTCACCTTTAGCATATTCTAGTCTGGCAGAGGTGTCTAAATACACATCTTACTCTATACTCAATGCATGCTGGAGGCAGGTAGGAGCGCCACCTAATGATTTTGACCTGATATGTACTGGAGGGCCTTTTCTGCCCCTGTGAAATATCATCAGGCTTATGCCACCCCTATAATAATGCCTGTTGCCCTAAATGTCAACATTGTATTGTATAATAATACATAAGGCATAAGTATCATTATTGTTATCATTATTATTTTTATTCTTGTATTAAGTGTTTCTATTCTTTTTTGCACCAGCAATTTCTACCAAAAATAGACCTATATATCCAGAATAGGCTTATATAACACCTAAAATAATAAATACTGTCCACTTCTAATTGTTATGGAATTGGTGTCAGGTTCCCTAGTGGGCCTGGGATGGGCAGCTGACTGTTTGAAGTTTACATATTGTAAAGATAAATAGGAACAGTTAAGAGGTAACAGGGTTAGCTTTCAAGAAATACATGTGAACCCCTGTTAAAGGAGAAGGAAAGGCTAATAAAGAGTTAATCTCAAGCTGCAGGCATACTTTCAGTTGTCTCAATAGTGCCCTTGTCTCCCCATATTTCTCCCGTTCAGATGATCCGAAGCCTCATTGGAAAAAAAATTCTGTGCTGTATAAAGAAAGTTCCTATAATGCCTCGCTCCTGCACTGAGACCAAGACCGGTGTACATTGCAGTTCACAATACTATTAGTTTGTGCCAGCATGGTTTTATGCGTAACAGATCTTGCCAGACTAATTTAGTCGCCTTTTATGAGGAGGTGAGCAGGAACCTTGATGCTGGAATGGCAGTTGATGTCATCTACTTGGACTTTGCTAAAGCGTTTGATACAGTACCTCACAGAAGGTTAATGATCAAATTAAGGAATATTGGCCTAGAACATAATATTTGAAATTGGATAGAGAACTGGCTGAAGGATAGAGTACAAAGAGTGGTTGTAAATGGAACATTTTCTAATTGGACCAGTGTGGTTAGTGGAGTACCGCAGGGGTCAGTCCTTGGGCCTTTGCTTTTTAACTTGTTTATTAATGACCTGGAGGTGGGCATAGAGAGTACTGTTTCTATTTTTGCTGATGACACTAAATTGTGCAAAACTATAAGTTCCATGCAGGATGCTGCCGCTTTGCAGAGCGATTTGACAAAATTAGATAACTGGGCAGCAAACTGGAAAATGAGGTTCAATGTTGATAAGTGCAAAGTTATGCATTTTGGTAGAAATAATATAAACGCAAACTATCTACTGAATGGCAGTGTGTTGGGGGTTTCCTTAATGGAGAAGGATCTAGGGGTTTTTGTTGATAACAAGTTGTCTAATGCCAGGCAGTGTCATTCTGTGGCTACTAAAGCAAATAAAGTGCTGTCTTGTATAAAAAAGGGCATTGACTCAAGGGATGAGAACATAATTTTGCCCCTTTATAGGTCCCTGGTAAGGCCTCACCTTGAGTATGCAGTGCAGTTTTGGGCTCCAGTCCTTAAGAAGGATATTAATGAGCTGGAGAGAGTGCAGAGACGTGCAACTAAACTGGTTAAGGGGATGGAAGATTTAAGCTATGAGGTTAGACTGTCGAGGTTGGGGTTGTTTTCTCTGGAAAAGAGGCGCTTGCGAGGGGACATGATTAGTCTGTACAAGTACATTAGAGGGGATTATAGGCAGTTGGGGGATTTTCTTTTTTCCCATAAAAACAATCAACGCACCAGAGGTCACCCCTTTAGATTAGAGGAACGGAGCTTCCATTTGAAGCAGCGTAGGTGGTTTTTTACGGTGAGGGCAGTGAGGTTGTGGAATGCCCTTCCTAGTGATGTGGTAATGGCAGATTCTGTTAATGCCTTTAAGAGGGGCCTGGATGAGTTCTTGAACAATCAGAATATCCAAGGCTATTGTGATACTAATATCTACAGTTAGTACTAGTGGTTGTATTTATAGTTTATGTATGTGAGTGTATAGATTGGTAGGTGTGGGTTAGGTGTGCTAGGTTTACTTGGATGGGTTGAACTTGATGGACACTGGTCTTTTTTCAACCCTATGTAACTATGTAACTATGTATGTAACATGCTCAGTTTGTAAGGCTATGAGGAACCTTCCTGCTGTGTCTCTGGCACAGGAAAACAAAGAGACAACAAATCCTGTTTCTTTTGACAGAGAAGTCAGTGCAGAGTTGCTGTCAGTGTTTATAGCTGTATTTACATAGACCTTTCTGATAAAGCTTACTTAGTTTTTATCTTTAGTTCTCCTTTAATGACTATTAGGTTTCAATTTGTATTTGCTGCCAGCATGAATTGGTTTAAAACGGTATGATAGAGAGAATATTTATGCTATAAAATGAATCTGATTTTCTTGCATCTAGATTAAAAATATGAGATACAAAGTGAAGCATGCTGTGTAGGTCACCAGGATGATGCAAAACATTTATAAGCCTTTGTGTTTTTGGCATACAAGAAGTAAAGCCTTTATATTTTGCCTTCTGTCTGCAAACGGCAGTCTGGTTAAACCATTACCTTCATTTATAATTTTTACGTCTACAATGAATATGTAGTGTTATTTATTGTTTTTAGGATTGCTGCCATGCATTGGTTAAAACCAAGCCAGTGTTTTTAAATTTGGCTTATGTTATTTTAAATTTTGCCTTTTTTTATTTTTGCTGTATTCAGATAATTGTGTACATTGCTGTTAAATTAAAAATTACTCAAAGTAGACCAAGTGCAATGCAAATTAGATGACCCCTGTCTTGAGCATAATTTCTAATTGAATTTGTTTGCTGATACATGTGTGTTCTGTGTGAGGGCAGTTGAAAGGCTACATGCATAGAAAATTACATTTGTCAGCCAGCACTCACACTGTGAGACAGCATCTGTTGCTTTCTAAGCAGTTACATGCCATGCCACATGGAATGTCACACATTTACAGTAGATATGGGGGGGGTAGCCTTACTGTGAGGGAAAATGCAAATTGCACCTGTCATTTAAATGAAGAACCATTGTCTTCTAATATTAAATACACAAGAAAAGCAAAGAAAACGACAAATTAGGGCAGTTTAGGATTTCTTTAAAATCCAGGATGTCCCATGACGTCTTTCAAACATTATCAAACACTAGCAAATATAGGCAGCCATCCCTGATAACTCCGAAAGACTCATTTTGTTAGTAAGTCTTTCCTATGCATACTTACTGTACATTTATTTTTCTGAAACATTTACATAGCAATCTTCATGCAGTCGAGCATCACTATCACTGCTCAGCAGGCCTTCACAAAGTCAACTCCAAAAGCATTAGAAATGCATGGACAGGAACGTCTTTTCTTTCCTACATAATATACAGTAACGCTGGTCTTCAGTCAGGATAATTCACAGAGCTATGGGCAAGAAATGAAGATTCACCACTTTATAGACTCCATCTGTGCTGCACATGCTTGAATAAGCCCAAACCTCTCCTACTCCTGTTCATGAGGACAGAATCATAAATACTTCCTCCATCAAAGCAAGTGAAGAAGGAAGCCTAGGTGTATTGGCACAAGTAGTTTATAGTCCCTCTGGCTGTTACAGTACCTCTAGCAAATACACGTGGACAAATAAAACCATCAAATAAAGACATAAGCAAGAGCAAACCACACAGATGTATTTTACGATTAATATTATATTTTTGTATTTCTGGACATATGGACAAAGGGAGACCTGAAAATACTACCAGCAGTTGCCTATCATAACCTTCTATGCTTATCTGCGTATGTTCTAAGGAATATGAAAAAAACCTATATAAATTTGAACCTATATGCTTCTGTGACATAACACAATCCTAGTTGAAGACTAATCAGGATTTAGGGAGACTTAGCTGCCCCAAAAACAGATTGGCGCTATACAGCCAGACTGAATATAGTGAAATGAAAAGCCCTTCTATTAGCAGATTCAGAAACAAAAATATTATCGTCCTCACCTCAGCAATGCAGTCTGCATGCCAAAGTCCCTTGTAGTGTAAATAAATTATAGGAACAGCTCTCACATGAAATTTCCAGCACCTTGCCTTTTATTTAAGATGCTGGCTGACTTGTGCAGTGAATTCAATATACTACACTATATATGTGACTAGCCTGGGGCCACAAAACCCAGTGCATAAATGCTAAACTGAGCCAATGTTTAAATCTTACAAAACCTTCAGAAAATTATCCCATGCAGATAGATATCTCCCAAACTCACCTTCCTTGTGGTCAATCTCAAGCTTGACCAGCAAAAAAAGAGTATGTGCTAAGCTGAGACTGAACTGGACATGGATAAAATGTTACCAGGGGGTGCTACTGATTTTGCACCAGGAAGGTACAAGCGAGAGTGAGTAAAAGTAGCCATACACTTTCCGATCTGCTCGTTTGGCTAATTAAATCGTTTGGACCTAGGGTCAAACGATCAAATCTTTGATGGTTGCCTTGGGCTGATACAGAATTCCAAAACATAGGGGCTGATTTACTAATCCACGAATCCGAATGAGAAAAATTTGGATTGTAAAACGAACATTTTGGGCCTTTTTCGTATTTTATGTGATTTTTTTCATCACCGTTACGACTTTCCCGTAAAATTGTCGCAACTTTTTCGTAACCGGTATGACTTGCGCAAATTGTCGCGACTTTTTCATTGCCATTATGCCTTTGGAGAATTGTCGCGACTTTTTCATTGCCATTATGCCTTTGGAGAATTGTCGCACTTTTTTCATTGCCATTATAACTTTCGTGAATTGTCGCGACTTTATCATAGCCATTACAATTTTCGCGAATTATCGCAACTTTCGTATTGAGAGCTCGAAAAAGTCACAACAATTCGCGGAAAAGTCGCAAAGTACCGATCATTACGAAAAAAACGCATTCGGACGCTTTTCGGACGTTCGTGGATTAGTAAATGTGCCCCATAGTGTACACCATTTCTAGCCTATTTTTTAATTAAGCTTTACATCTCCTTTAAATGTCATCTTTGTACCTTAACTACCTGCAAGAGTAAGATTTCTCATTTTTTCTCCAGTAGAAACTGGGGCAGATGTCATGCTCTTACTGAGGGATAAAAGCTTAGGAGGGCTCATTAGACAGAAAACTTCTAATCCCTTTACTGCCAACAAGCAGAACCATTAACACTTTATATTATAATGAAAACTGATTTTCTCAGCTTAATGACATTAAACACACCGGGGGGTAATTTATAAAATTTGCACAGCGCAGAATTATTCGCACAGTGAAAATATTTGCCCTGCCCATGTTTACTTTTATAAAGCTAGACAAGACGGATGCATCACAAATTGCGAATGTTTATGCGCACAATCTGCTTCTGAGTTACACCACAACTTTGGAAAACTGATTTTGCAAATTATGCATTTATATTTGCACACAATAAATCGCAATCTCATTTACAAATTTTTGTGTGCTATTTGCATTTCACTGCAATTCATAAAAAAAAGAAAGGCGGAAAAAGCAGTGCAAAATTTAAGTGTTTAGGGAAAAACATGCACAAAAAAAGAACATTTGCAAAAATAAAATGTGTTGCGTGAACTTCAAAGATCACCCCCAGTGAAAATGAGCATGCAACATGTGCAGACTGCTTTAGCATTGTAACAGTTAAACGGTTTGCAGATTGCCTTAGTTCAGAAATGTCTTAATATTGCTTGAATTCCCTAGAGCTGCTCATCTATGCTCAGACCACATAAGCTTGTACACTGTGCTCTCATTGCTTTTCCCTAATAGCCAGGTTAGTCAATCGTCTAGGATTGATGAATAGTGGAGCTCGGTAAAGGTGAAAGAGTAAGGGGGCCTTGGGGTTGGGGCTTGTCTGCACTGCAGGTGTGCTTTCAGCTTTTCGACAGCTAACTATGTGTCATCGGGAAAAGTTACCCAGTGGACATTGTGTGACAGACTATCAGTCACATCTGTGACTTCTGTAGCATGTGGGGTAACTCTGCAGTGAAATGGAGGAATCAATTGCCAATCAATGTTTTTCTTCTCATTTACTCTATCTCCACATTTCGGAAAAGACTGAAGATTGTTATTGTTATGCTATCAAGTTTCATATTCTGAATGAGTAAATTTATATTTTGTTGAATCATAATTGCACAGAACAGGGGAAAATGAGCTATATCTGTCACTCTATGTACATTGTTGTGCCAGACAGACTGCCTTTTTCTGATTCTTCCTCTTGCTTCCTTTGTACACTGGTATTTAAGAGTTTGCAAAATTAGGATAAAAAAATTATACAATGTTTGATTTGTAAAGTATGGATTTTAATTTACTATATTTTTTTTTATATATATTTAATTTATGGCATAGATAGAGTGTCACACTATGCAATTATAAAATGATGTGGAATACTCTCAACTTGTTGTGTACAATTGCTGGCCCTGGATGTATGGAGTAGCACCCCAGTGTCTCAAATCAACAAATGCAAGTCTCACACATTCAATGATTGATTTCACTCTACCTCGTCCAAAATGCTGCTACCTGCCTCATTAACCATGCTTGCTGAAACACATCTGTTGGTCTACTGCACATGTTCCATATAGATCTGACAATCACACATAAACAAAACATAATCTTTTATGTTTCTAGTTCTTACACCTTTTTTTCTTTAAATTGCTTACAACCATAGTAGTTTGCTATTGATTTCAATCTTGCATTTGAATTTATGCTGTAGCTCCAAAGAGTCTCACATGATGTAGTATATTGGGTTTGGAGTGGTTATTACAATTTTACTATTTTAACTACCATATTTTTACTGGGAAAATGTATCAATATGCTTAGGACATTGGACATTTTGTGCATTAAGCTACCAAAAAATGCCCTCCCCTTTAAATAGAATATATTGCAATATATTTAAGCTGGCCAACTGAGTCAAAATCATGCTAGGTTAGGTGGCCTGAACGAGATACTGACACCTGTATCATCTATCATAATATTGTCTTTGCATGCTATTTATAATTTTTCTATATAAGTATTTGCCCAGTGCTTTTATATTACACATTATTTCCCCTTCTTCCCCTATGAGGGGGCTGCCATATTTGTGTAGCAGCAGTCCATTAGCATTAGAAGCTAGAACTGACAAGTTGGGAAAAGACAGGTTGGCAAAAAAATCAGGTTTAGGAACTCCAAGTACCAATTACTTACAAAAGCAAAAAATGATCAACATGACCTATAGGTAACTTTTAATGTACATTGATAATTTAAAGAGCAGTATCCCTTTAAAAGCAAGCAAGTTGCAGGCAAATCTAAGTCCCTGTGAAAATGTATAATGAAGCAGTAGAATTCTTACTGAATCAGATAAGTAAGTGTAGGGCTGGCCAGATTCGGGATGACTTTAACATAGTTGCCCAGCATGAATATATTGCAATATATGGACAAACAATCCCTCTTTTTTCAAAGGGGATTACATTTATTGGTAGCTTAATACACAAAGGGGCCAATTCACTAAAGTGCGATAACTCTTATCACATGCTTTTTTGCATTAAAAAGCACGCTATAAATAAGTCCTGATTCATCAAAGTCATTTCGCCTGTGTTAAAACGCATATCGTATGTGCAAAAAAATCGCATTGCGTTAATTCTCGCATAGATATAATACTAACGCATGATTCACAAACGCATATGAAGCGTTAAAAGCGCTAAATATTGCATTAGTCTGTGCGAATATTAACACCTACTTGGGGCAGGTGGTACTTAAAGAAAATTGTGGTTCGGGAGCTTTTGGCAACACAACATGGACTTTACAGTGGGATTTTTTCAAGTATGTGTTGGCCCTAGAGTGATGTAGCCTCCAGTTTTCAGGGAAATGGTCATTTTCAGAACAGTAGTTTTCCGAAAGTAATGGTTACATGCGTTAAATCATGTGCTAATATAGCATGCGGCGACATATATTGCGCGCAGCGGGAAATAGCGCACGCGCCGGGAATTAACGCAAGAAAGATGGTCATCGCGAGTTAAATAACGCAAAGAACATCACATCTAAATTATGACGCCTGTCCTTTTAGTGAATCGTGCGTTAAGTCGCAAAAAATAAGAAGCGATAAAATTTTTAACGCATGCTATAAATAGCACTCGTTTTGACGCACTTTAGTGAATCAACCCCAAAATGTCTTAAACTGGTGATTTATCTTAAGGTTAATTTTAAGTATGTTATAGAATGGTCAGTTCTAAGCAACTTTTCAACTGGTTTTCATGATTTAATTGTTATAGGTTTTGAATTATTTGCTGCCTTCTTCTAACTGCAGTTTTTGAATGAGGGTCACTGACCCCCGCAGTCAAAAAAACTATTGCTCTGTAAAGCCACAGTTTTATTTTTATTACTTTTTGTAACTTTTTCTATTCAGGCTCTCTCCTAATCATATACCAGTCTCTCATCCAAACCACTCCCTGGTTGCTAAGGTAACTTGCACCCTAGCAACCAACTAGCTGCTGAAACTCCAAAGTGGAGAGCTCCTGAACTGAAAATGAAATAAATAAAAAACTACAAATAATAAAAAATGAAGACCAATTAGAAATTGTCTCAGAATATTAGTTTCTATATGATACTAAAAGTTAACTTAAATGTAAATGACCCCTTTAATGTCCTTACCATATTGCTAATAGGTTGGTGCATCAGACCTCTTGTCTAAAAAAAAAATATGGTTTGAAAGACAGTTGAGGTTGGTAAGAAAAACTATACATTTTATATGTTCAAGTTAGCTGGCTCAGTTGAATTTTTGTTAGGTACAAAGATGATGATAAAGCTTGCAAAAAAAAAAAAATTATAGAAGCTATAGCAGTCTGTATCTGAAGAAGGTCCTGTGTCTCACTGTTTGTTAATCAGTCTGGCCAATCCCTATAGATGTGTTATTGCCACAGATAGAGGTTGGCAATTTAAGGTCTATTAACTCTTCCATAAAATTTCTTTATCAAGCTAGTAGTACATATATAATTCTATACGGTCTGAGGTTTTGTGGCTTGAAGCTTTATTCATTTTTATCAGGTTTTATAAATTATATTATCCAATTTTGGATGTGTGCCTGTTCCTTCAATTCATCTTGCCTTTTTAACCTGCCTTTACATGTTCTCTAAATACATTTCTTTATCTTACTGCCACCTCCCATCACATGGTTTATTTGTCACTCCTTAAAAACAAGACACATTAAAATATCTGTCTGACCTTCATATATGACCTAGGTTACATCAGAAATAAATGAATGCTGCAATAAACCAAATCATCCATCATCTCCAATAAAACTGCTTGATGGTGGGAGTCAAAATGTATGTTGAGTAAAAATCAGCTAATGTTTTTATATCATCCACTATAAGCCTCTGTACTTGAAAATGACATTCATTGATCTGGTTGCACTAATCTTTTATTGTAAGTGCTATGAAGAACTTTTCGAGAAAATAATCCGTATATTACTATTCACTGCAAACAGCTAAGGGCATACAATGAATTGGGTACGGCCTTCAAATAACCATTAAGTAGAAGCTGTTTTTAAGTAATCAAGATAGTTGTAACTTTCATATATTTAAAGGTAAAAGCATCCATGCTAATGAGGAGATAAATGCAAGGCTGTGCTTATAATATTTATATACACTACAGGTATAGAATCTGTTATTCAAAATTCTTGTGACCTGGGCTTTTCCTGGAATCTCCCAGGGAACTTAAAGTTAACCTTTTTCTCACCATAAATAAAGTCCCATAAGTATCCATTTTTTCTATCCATAACAGAAGAATATTTCTTGATATTGTTTGAAAGGAAGTATTACTATCAGTGCAAGAAGGATTTCTATAAGATCAGAAGTGGCCAGTGCATGGACTTTTTAGTTAGTCATTTTGTTTAATTGCATGGTTGGGTCAAAGGTTGAACTCAATGGATTTTTCTGTCTCTTTATATTACACTTACATATAGAGTAGATAATAAGCACAATTCTCATATTCAAGATGAGAAGACTGATCTAGTGTGGCTCAAAAACCTAAAATGACCTACGCTGGCAATGCATGGTTTGGGGTTTGATTTATAGGCTTTCTAAAGTGCAAACATACTTAGAATTTACAGCTAAAGTTTCCTTCCATTGATCTATAACCCTATTCAACGGAGCTATGAAACACATATTTTTATCTGTTACTTTTTGAAAGGAATATGAGATGTAGTTCCATGCAGAAAAAAAATATAAAGAATAGCTTTACAGGGATGCCAAAAATATTTATATGTTTACCTGTCAGATTCTCTATTTAAAGTAATGTCCTCGTCACTTTCTGGATGCGCTGTGTGCTTTTACTTTGATTCATTTTTCTAATCGTTTTACAGAAGCAATGCAATTCATCTGACATCACTAAATTAGCTTGTCATCAGTAAACTTAGTGGTTAATTGTCATTCTTTGCAGTGCACTGACTGTGGCTGGTGGCACATGTGGAGATTAGTCACCCACAATAAACCCCCCGGAAATGCCTTCCCACCAGCAAGAATGTGAAGCGCCCGAGGGGTGGCATACAGTATGTGTCACTTTGGTTTCCTGAAGTCGCCTGAAGTTTCCTTGTGAGGCAACTTTGGGTAACTTTGGAAAACTGAAGAGTTGTGTTGCCATCCTACCGGTGATTTGCATTCTTGCTGGAGGGAAGGCATTTCAGGGAGACTAGTCACCCGCGACTACAGACAAACAAGTGTCATACATGTATTATTAAGTGGATAGGGTAGCTTGTATTCACAGTATGGGGTACACTTCTACAAGTGCACTGGCAAAAAAACACAAGTAAATGAACCTCGACCGAAAAACATTAACAGTGTAATTAAGGGGAATATTATTATTATTATTATTAACATTTATTTATAAAGCGCCAACATATTCCGCAGCGCTGTACAATAAGCGGGTTTCATACATTGGACATACAGAGTAACATATAAAGCAATCAATAACCGATACAAGAGGTGAAGAGGGCCCTGCCCAAAAGAGCTTGCAATCTACAACCTTGAATGACTTCACTGAAGTCAAACACTTTGTTACAGTATAGTTTTACTGCCCTTTTGCACATTCGCTCCTCTCACTGTACCACAACTGGTTAGTAGCTATCACTTGGCAAGACCTTGTGTTTCTTGTGGAGGTTATGACCCAGCAAATCTTTTCCTTCTTATTTACACATACATCTTGATGACATGTAAAGTTCCACTTTAAGTATGTCCTAGTAAGGATCAGGGTGTTTATAGTGAGCCACCTAAAAAGTATTGCATATAAAATCTATGAAAATATTGTGTATTCAAACAGCATAAGCAAATTGGTATAATTCATAAGAAGGTCTGTCTGGTAGAGATGCTCAGAAATCAGTTAACCTACGCACTCCTGTATCTAGATTTCAAATAAGGGAGATCCCCAAAAAATCATGCTTCTCATGCTGGATATTACCAGGAATTTCTTGGTAACCATTTACTAGTTAGCCATTTCCCTCCACAGCTAAATGCATGTATCACAATTCAGAGTATCAGTGGTTTATTTGAGTAAGGCTCTAACGTTTCCCTCTGCATCTGAGGAGAACTTTCTAGAAGCATTTATTACACAGATTTCATGTATGTATATTTTTATTTATATAGCAATACTTATGTACAGTATGTAGCGCTGTACAGCAGAACAATAAATGGTTGGGTGACACTAAATGCAAGTGACAGGTCAAGTGTAAGTGCTCCAAGAGGCAATCTTTGAGTTTAGTTCTGAAGAGACTAAGGGATGGCATTCCAAATGTAAGGAGCAGCAAGGCAGATAGGTTTAAGGCAGGATTACATGTTTCTACTAACTGTGCATTTAATGTAATGATTTGTTTTTTTAAAATACAAAACGTGCAAAAGGACAGTAGAACTGTAAGGTAACAATGTGAGGAATTTGAGCAATGACTTGTCGAATAGGGTTTAAGGACACAGTCAGCTGGATAAAGTGTTTGTGAATATTTGATATAAATATCAGTGTATACAAGGCTCAAAGGGGGCTGGCAGAAGGAGTTGTAAATGTAGTCGATTGGGATTTTTTGAAAACATTGCAGAAAGAGATAAATAGATTTAATAAGAACAAACATTTATGGAACAAAAAGAGCACAGTGTGTTAATGTCTTCCTTTAACCTTCTTGCTATAGGTATTATTTCAAATTGCACAATTCAGTTTTACTAGCTATTTCTTATATTTATCAGCATTGTGACTGAAGTCTTAAACAGCAGTCTGTGGTTTATGTAACTTTATTGGGCTTACTAGAAAAACGCATTTCAAAATTGTTGGGTCTTTTCCAATTATCTTTAGCACAATACAATATCTTCCTAGTTTATCTTTTTTTATTTCTGAGGGTTGGAACTGAATTTGCCTTGAGGCAGTCTGTTTTGCAAATGTAGCAACCATTTTATAGTAAATATTTTAGGGAAGCCTTTTAGTTGGAAAAATGCAACAGCAATCAAAAACTCAGAATGAGCTAATGAGGCACCAGATACCTTGCTATTAATTACTAATGTCCTGCCATTTGCTGGATGATTACTGAAATTGGTAGCAAAATCTGTTTTTTTAAGGATCACAGCTAAACATACAGCAATTAACAGGTACAGGGGTTCAATGATAACTGTTTGAGCTATTCAGTTGCTCATAAACAAAAATAGCTTATGTGCTAATATTTCCAATAGTTACTCCATATACTGGTGTAGCCCACTTTATGATTACTTGTGGCACTACCTGCTGATATGTCACTATACTTTGCGCTTTCAGGAGTCCTGAGCCCCGCTTACTTTGGGGAACAGCTGTTACTTTATACTTTGGCGTGCCTCCACCCAGAATAGGGATAGAATGAACTATATCTCCCCCCCTGGGACCTTGATACTGTACTACAGTGTGAGGACTCCCAACACTCCTGGCACCTTGCCCCCTCCCTGGGGTAGTTGCTTACCAAGCAGATGGATCCTCCAGATATGCAGAGACAGGACACTGGATTGATGTTTAACCAGTGGAACTTATTTATTGTACAGATGTATTAGACAGGCAGATTGCATACAGGAGCAATGAGGCAGTCAGGGCATACTCCCTCTTCCTTAAGAGACCCTCTCTCCACAGGATATTAGCAGTACTACACGCCAGATGATTCCCTTTAGGGGTTCCCTCCGGTACTTCTCGCCAGAAGCCCCTCTCTAGGGCACTTCCCGGTACTCCCGCCAAGCGGACACCCCCTCAGCAGACCTCACCCCGGTACTTCCACTTAGATACCCCTGGATTAGGCAAATCTCCTATACTTAGCACTTTATACCCTGACTCCAGCTATGAGTGCTGGTGGATCTTAATCCATTACACCTCCTGTCGGGGCCACGCTGCCCAACTAGATAACCTGTCTCCCACTCCTAGAGTGGTCTATAACAAATCTCTAACTGTCTAATGCTAACCTGTGGTATACCTCTTATTAAAGAGGGGTCCCAGGCTGAAAGACCTGAAGGCACATGGCTGCACAGCTTTATATACTGTGTGCACCCTGTGGCCTAACTATTGAACTGCAGGGAAACTACTCCCTGTTAACCCTTATAGTGCCAAACCACCCAAGGTGTCCCACTACTAGAGGGTTACCCTCCCTTGGGGTCTATCCTGGGGGCAACCATCCTAGGGGACCCAAATTTTGGGGAACCCTACATTCTCCCCCCACAAGAAAAATGTCACCTCCCGGCTGACATACCTTTAACCAAAACATATAAATTTTACCCACACATTTCTCATACCAAATCACTTCTTCCACAGTCCCTCAGGATGTCTGCGCAGAAACCTGTATACCTAGGGAAGGAAACAGTAAATACAATTTTACCTTTCCCACCACCCCAAAATCTTGGTATAAGTCCCAAAGTCCTTTTTCCTGAAAGAAATTGCACACATACTCAGAAATGCACAGGACAATTATCTCTCAATAAACAAAAGAAATTTTTATTCAACTGCTCCTGTACTCCCTCCTCCTCCTTGAGGGAGTCCATACCCCCTGGTGCTCATCACCTCCTGGGGTCTTCCACCAACGGGTGGGGATCTCAACTCAAATGGCAGCTCCAGCCGGCAGCTTCCGGGCCCTCCGTATACCATAACTTTGGGGGTTCACCCCTCAACTGAAGAACGACTCCCCATCACTTGGGAGAAATGGCAGGCAGTCCACGCCTCCACTTACTGAACAAACCAGCAATCTGTTTTCCACTGAGTGCCCCCTTCACACGAGATACGTGAAGTGCTGCTTGACATCCTCATAAGGAATATAGTACCTAGGATGCGGCTTTTCCACCATGCGGCCACTCTCCAGAGTGTCCTCAATGCTAAAATAGCGGGGTTTGGGGTTGTATTTCCCACAGCTCTGCACTGCATGTTTCAGTACGGTGCGGCCCCACCACCATTCTTGCTCAGTGGCCCGCACAAATTTCCAAGCCTGCCTGCGCTTGGCTCTGTCAGAACTGCTTAAAATATTTAGGGGCATCTTTTTCTTTCTCTGGATCTCCTCCACGACCCACTCTTCCATCATATGGCCCATCCTCTCATATACCCACAGAGGGGCATATGGCATGTAATAGCCCCATAACATGTGCACCCTAAAATTGATCACACGTTGGATTCTGGATACGGACCGAAATACTGCTGGGTCTGCCTGTCCAGGCAGCACCCAAAACTGCTTCTCTTCCTGGGGGCTTATCTTAGGTGGTGCTACAAAGCTGGAAGGGGAAGCGAACATAGGGCCCCGGTCTGCTGTGGCCTCCTCCCCGGAGTCATCACCCCCTGGGGTGTACTCACTAGAGGAGTGAATCCCCCCCCTGTGATATGAGGGTGGCCGCCGGTCTGTTGTGGAATCCCTCAGGGACTGCAAATAGGATGGTGGGGCTAGGACCTCCTCCTGACCCGTTTCAGAGGGCGCTGGTGATGGGGGCCCCATGAATTCTTCCCACTCTTTGTCCCTAGTGCCTTGGTAGCGGCCCCGCCTGGGTCCCCGCCGGCCCTTCCGGCCCCTGGGGCAGGTAGCTTGAGTAGCGTCACCCCCTGCCAGTACATCTGGTCTAACCCACGAGTCACTCAGGGTCCCCTGGGTACTCACCGCCTCGGCCGCAGCTTCCACCGCCCAGTCAACAGTAGCGGGAGCGCTGGCCCACTCCGATTCACCCTCCGCACCGGTAGCTGTTTCCTCCGGTTCAGCCACTGGGTGAATTTCCTCTCCCTCCGGTTCAGCCGCCGGATCCATAACGTCCCCCTCCTGGGTGGAATTAGGGCGGGCAGCAGGACTTCCCGGCGAATCCGCCTCCTCCTCATCACTGAGGGTGATGGCGGCATAGGCCTCGTCCACGGCCTCAATTTCCAGCACTTGCTGGCCTCTGGGACCTGCTCCAAACGGGCCACTCCAGTACGGCCGGTCACAGGTGGTGCACAGGGCCCCGGGATGCTTCATCGACCCGAAGGATTCGGCTTCACAACCGCCACAGAGGGGCACCATCCAGTGTAAGGTGTCGTGTACTTTCATTTTGGCAAAGCTGCCGGCCCAAATGAACCGCCGACCGGTATCCTCCATCCGCACCCCCTGTCTCTTGGATGGCTTGGGTAGCGTTGGGGACTCAGACCCTGATGGCACAAGCTTGCTTTGGTTGGGCATGCTGATGGCTCTCTTCCAACACGCAGCTCCTTCCCTTAGCACAGCCGCACACGATCTGCCCAAAATGGCCGCGGTGACGTCACCGGCCAAGTCGCGCCCACTCTGTTTGGCGCACTTTCCCAGCCACACGGTTGGCTAAACGCTCTAAGGGGCGGCTCCAACAATCAGGAATGTTCTGCCTCCTCCTCCTCACGGGGCTTCCCACGGAATTTCCCGGGTCTGTTTGGCGCCACAAGCCTGCAATCTGATTGGCCCAGGGCAACTCCTCTGCTCTTTTGGCGCCAATTATCCCTCACTGGATACAGATTCAGGGTGCCCCAAATTTATCCCATACGGAGGTCAGGCTTCCCAAATCACACTAGGCCCCAATGCTGTTATGGCCTTTCTGCACTGTATTTGCTGTTCTTTTGCTGCTGTTTCGTAGATCTCAGCAGTGCCTCCAAATGTAGCCCACTTTATGATTACTTGTGGCACTACCTGCTGATATGTCACTATACTTTGCGCTTTCAGGAGTCCTGAGCCCCGCTTACTTTGGGGAACAGCTGTTACTTTATACTTTGGCGTGCCTCCACCCAGAATAGGGATAGAATGAACTATATCTCCCCCCCTGGGACCTTGATACTGTACTACAGTGTGAGGACTCCCAACACTCCTGGCACCTTGCCCCCTCCCTGGGGTAGTTGCTTACCAAGCAGATGGATCCTCCAGATATGCAGAGACAGGACACTGGATTGATGTTTAACCAGTGGAACTTATTTATTGTACAGATGTATTAGACAGGCAGATTGCATACAGGAGCAATGAGGCAGTCAGGGCATACTCCCTCTTCCTTAAGAGACCCTCTCTCCACGAGATATCAGCAGTACTACACGCCAGATGATTCCCTTTAGGGGTTCCCTCCGGTACTTCTCGCCAGAAGCCCCTCTCTAGGGCACTCCCGCCAAGCGGACACCCCCTCAGCAGACCTCACCCCGGTACTTCCACTTAGATACCCCTGGATTAGGCAAATCTCCTATACTTAGCACTTTATACCCTGACTCCAGCTATGAGTGCTGGTGGATCTTAATCCATTACACCTCCTGTCGGGGCCACGCTGCCCAACTAGATAACCTGTCTCCCACTCCTAGAGTGGTCTATAACAAATCTCTAACTGTCTAATGCTAACCTGTGGTATACCTCTTATTAAAGAGGGGTCCCAGGCTGAAAGACCTGAAGGCACATGGCTGCACAGCTTTATATACTGTGTGCACCCTGTGGCCTAACTATTGAACTGCAGGGAAACTACTCCCTGTTAACCCTTATAGTGCCAAACCACCCAAGGTGTCCCACTACTAGAGGGTTACCCTCCCTTGGGGTCTATCCTGGGGGCAACCATCCTAGGGGACCCAAATTTTGGGGAACCCTACATTGGTCACTGCAGGGAGCACCTTACAGAAACTGGGAATGATGGCAGCTACAAGAAGCTGCCCACTAGTACAATTTTGTGTACTATTAGTATCAATTACAGGTATGGGACCCATTATCCAGAATACTTGGGACCTGGGGTTTTCTGGATAAGGGATCTTTCTGTAATTTGGATCTCAATACCTTAAGTCTACTAAAAGATTATTTAAACATTAAATAAACCCAATAGGACTGTTTTGCTTCCATTAAGAATTAATTGTATCTTAGTTGGGATCAAGTACAAGGTACTGTTTTATTATTACAGAGAACAAGGAAATCATTTTTAAAAATTAGAAGTCTATAGGAGTCTATGGGAGAACGCCCTACCGTAATTGGAACTTTGTGGATAATGGGTTTCCGCATAAGGGATCCCATACCTGCAATATTAATTATCAATTCTGAAAAATGTTTTCAAGTGATATAATGTGGCAGAGTGTGACAACTTAATTCAGAAAAAATTAGGCAAAGAAATAGGGATCCTTGCTGAGGCTTCCTTTTAGCTATCAGAATTTACATTACCTTATATCAAGGTTCACAGTAAGAGCCTTATGATGTTATGGTGGTCAAAGCTCTGTACACACAGTATTTGAATACTTTTGTGTTTTATTTTCTTGCACCAAAACTCACAAACTCGAATTAGAACATCAAATCAAGTATTTATTAATCTAAAAAAACTTGAAAAACTCAAATGCAAAACTTAGCATTAAAACTTGAGGTCATTTAGAAGTCAATGGGAGCTGTCCTGGGCAAGATTTAAATGTTTTTTGAGCTTGTACACTCATTAATTTAAGGTGTTCCATGATTTTATTCAATCAAGTTTTGTATATTAGTGTTTTTTTAATAAATAATTAAACATTTGATTTTTTTTCTTAAATTGTGAGTTATTAGAAATAGAAAAAAACTCTAAAACAGCACAAATTTGAATAAATGGACCTCTCCGTGTAATGAGGCAAGAATCTTGGCTGGGGAATCGTCCTTACTCTATCCCTAGCATACTCTATACCTGATGGTAATAGGCTACACTCCTATATTATTAATTCAATATCAGATGGTAGATTTTTCAGTGTCTCTTCTGAAGGAGCTTTATTCTTTTGTTCCATTATTTTAAACATAAACAACATTTTCAGTGCCTTTAACAATGTCCCATTGGTATCATAATTCCTTCTTCCAGTGTTGGACTGGCCCACTGGGGTACCAGGAAAACTCCCGATGGTCCCAGGTGTCAGTGGGCCCTCCTGCTTCTAACCATTTGGCTTATTTCATATTCAGTCCTTGTTTCTGTTTAAGAACAAAGAGGCAGTAATAACAGAATATAGTATGTAAAGAAAGGACTAGGAGAATAAAGAGATTGAGTACGGAGCAAAACAGTTTGGAGAGTGGGCCCATGGCCTATGGTTTTCTGGTGGGCCCCTGGCATCCCAGTTCAACACTGACTCCTTCCTATATATATATATATATATATATATATATATATATATATATATATATATATATATATATATATATATATATATATATATAATATTTAGCCTTAGATCTAGAACTATACAAGATGTCAAGCAATCTACTATTTCTTGATTAATGGAGCCAATATAATGTATAGATATTTTATATGAACAAAGCAGCACTATGAATTGACACCAGTGAAAGGAGAATTCCATTAACTTGTTGTTTACCTCTTTAAAGCAGTGTAGCAGTGGCCGACTACTGAAAGATGTCTATGACAGTACCATTTAATAATAATTTCTCTGCTCTCCAGTAGCACCGCCAAGCAGAGATAAAGAAATGAAAGACTGATTTTGCTTCACTTTATTTGAAAAAAGAAATGACACAAACATGTTATCTGAAATCCTTGATAAGAGGGAATAAAAAATATATAGCTTTGTGATGGTTTCACTCCAGGGAAATAACAGGAGTGGTTATATTAATGAAAAAAAGGGCTTTGTGCTGTGTGGCTACGTGCTCAGTGCACGACTTTGAAAGTAACATGCTTCACTCTTTCTGAACTGCAGACAGCAAATCCCTTTGCAGCAGGCAATGTAACAGGGGCACGCAGACTACCTTACTCCATGTGCTGAAGTGTGTGTGGGGGTCATGGTAATAAAGCTCAGAGGCACACTGCAAATTACACATTTCCTTCTCTATATAAAAGCTTCACTGGAGCACAAAACATAAGTGTGTTATAGTGCTAAAATATCGCTGTAGATAAACCATGTCCAGTGTCAGTACCATAATGAAAATGTCCAAATGTCTCGGCTCCAGTCATTCTTAGCAAGGAATGATTTGATCTCATCTTGACAACACAGGAACGTGAGAATGTTTAAAAGATAATCAGGCAATGCTTTATTTTTATTTATCAGTGGTTCTATAATAATCAGCCTCGAATAAAACCAAGGTATTTTTTGAGCAAATGGACCATGCTAAATACATTTTTGCCTGAAGGCTTAAATGTCACTGAACCCTCTGAGGTCTCAGTAGAGAAGCTTTGTATTTTAGTGAAGCAACTGAAAAGAAGCAGAAAAGGATAAAGTAGAAACCAATACAATAATACAGGTGTGGAATCTTTTACCCAGAAATCCGCTCATTATATAGAAAGCTCTGGATTACATTTCCATAAATGTAAATTTCAAGATAGCATTTTTAAGATTCTTCTAACAAATAAATTAGGTTGAGGAGACTGCCTCATACAGACAAAAGCAAACAAAAGGAATTCTGGGAGTGAATTCCAAACTCTTAAAAAAATCCCATTTACATGGGTTTATCCTATAGGCTACAGCTCACCCACTGGGTTTGAAGCAGAAGCCAGGATAATAGCTGATCAGATTCCCAACTACAGACCGGTTTCGCCCTTCTTGGGGGCTCATCAGTGTAGTGTAGGGTTTTCTGATCAGCTTAGGTAGAGTCACCATGTGGTTCTACAAACAAATAAATTAGGTTGAGGAGACTACCTCATACAGACAAAAGCAAACAAAAGGAATTCTGGGAGTGAATTCCAAACTCTTAAAAAAATCCCATTTACATGGGTTTATCCTATAGGCTACAGCTCACCCACTGGGTTTGAAGCTGAAGCCAGGACAATAGCTGATCAGATTCCCAACAACAGACCGGTTTCGCCCTTCTTGGGGCTCATCAGTGTAGTGTAGGGTTTTCAAGATTCTTCTCAAACTCTCCCTGCATTACCAGTCCTGTTTCCATTTCCTTTACTCAGTCCTCTGTCCATTGAAGCTGATACTTTATTCTCTACTGCTGTCACTTCACATGCTCTGAACCTCTAATCCCACGGACAACTGAACCAATGACAACTGATGTTTTCAGCATAGTCAAACCCACACACAAAAATTAGCAAATAAATTATTTAAATAGTATATAAGTCACCTATTTATAAAAGAATTTACTCTACACCTGTTAAAATGTGAGTTCAGTGAGTCAAGTGTGCCATAACATACAGCATTCCTGTATAACACATTCCATATAATGGATCAAATATCTGAGCTTTTATGGGCTAAATCCAAAACAAAGTTCTAAAAAAGAAAACTGTAGCTTTGTATAATTTTGTCATAATTAAACATTTATTACAGCTACGCCAGGAGTCAAAGAACCATGAAATGTGTCCATAACTCCTAGTAAGGTTTAGCCAACAAATGCCTGTTTCAGTATCATGCAGTATATGTGTGTTAAGGCTGAAATTCATGCACATGTCACAGGGAAAACATTATGTTAGCCTCAAGAGGCTTGGTTTTTCAATTTTTAAACAGGGGGTTCCTTACCTTAAAATGGCTATTAGCTTTCTAAGGATAAAAACACTTATTTGGAGCATAAATAATTTATTTGAGAAAATGTTTGCAGTTTCATCCTCCCTGGAGATATTTCCCCCGTGCCTCAAGTGCTCTGTTGTATATTGCTATGTCATTTGTATGAACTGCAGTATCTCTAAAGGGAACAGATGCCTTGGTCATATGGTACAAATATAGAGTTGGTGGCCAAATAAGGAGTGTAAATGTATGCATAACCTATTCTGCCTTAGCTAGCTATGTTTCATTATAATAAAGCTTGAAACCAACTGATCTATTATTTGCCCACCCCCTCTCCATGGCTGTTCTGCCTCTGCTGCAAATGCTCTAAATAGCCTATTTCATATTTAATTTGTTAAAATACAACTTGGCATATGTGTTATTCTGTAGAGCATAGTATTCTATGCTGTACACTATGCAGCCATCATCTTTGGAAGACTAATGGCATCATTTACTATTACTAACCTTTTGGGTTACAATCATTTTGAGAAAACATTGCACTACAGTAAATTCCTGATAGGGAAAATATGTATTGTGGGTACGTACCCATGTATAAAATTACATTATTTTACAATGATAGGTGAGGCAATAAAAATGGTGGATGTGTGTATATATTTATACACAGATGCATTTTTGTTTTTAATATTTATTTCCTTGCATTTTATTTCATTGCTGTTACAAAGCGCCTTCAATTCCACCAAAAATGTGAGTACGTTTTATATCTAAAAGTGCTAAGTAATCCATAAGGTAAGCCTTCCAATTTTATCCTATGCTCACATGGGACCTGTCAAAATAAGCTTTTCCAAAATAGTATCTGAGTTTAATGTCTGGCTTATTCATCAGACCTAAGGGTATATATGTTTAAAATGATTTAAGTATTTGTAAAATTGAGATGTTAGCATTGCTTTGTCTGTTCTGCTATCAACCTCAAGGGGTTTTCTCCACTGCACACTTCGACATGGCCGTATATATTAATCATGTGTGCTCCATGCATTATATATTGCTTTATTAATATGTCTACCACTGAGACAGAACTACTAGATTTGTACTGCAAAATAAAATAACAAATAGACTTTTTCGCATGTAATGTTTCACTTTTTCGTTATTATGTAGAATTTTTTTGGTTTAGTATTGATTTAAACTGATATTCTTCTGCACAAACAGGTCATGCCATTTCTTGAATGTATTCTTTTTTTTCATTCCCTGGGGCAAAAAAAGCATTTGGGATTTAATAAAATATATATCCAATTGATTCAGTGGGGGATTTCCTTTCTTTGATAAGTATATTACAGTTTATGGCTCTGTAAGCAGGGATGTTTGTTGTAAGGCTCGTCCGTTAACTAGGCCTGATTGCATTGCGAGTGAAGCCTGCTCTGGGGGAAGATTTCTACACTTGTGAATGGTAGAATTATTATTGATCCTGTTAGCAACGGTGCTAATAATCTGGGCACATCAGAAAGGCATTCCCTTGGGGCTCCAGATGTACAGGATCAGAGAGAAAATGTCTTTGGTATATGTAAAAATATCATAGTATTACTGAGAGAGATTCACTGACCACATCAACTATGCCCAACTCCCATTTCATTTCCAGCTAGAGGGCCACATGTTGGACAGTCTTGGCTTTAGTGGGTTTTCCTCTTATATTGGACAATCCATCTGCTAATTTTGATTTTAAAGCAAGGAAGCACTATATTATGCTACAAAAGTAAAGGTAATATCGATCTTAGATAAAACTACACATGTAGGTAATGTTACCTAGAGCCTGATGCATGCAAATGGTATTGGGCTTAATTATGATCTGAATTTCTGGTTTGCTCAAACAGGTGCCAACTATTTATGACATTTACAAGACCCACTTTCCCTTTTGAACCTGCACAGTTGCTCAAGGGATATGTAGCATGGATTCAAGTCTGAGAGGTAGCAAAACCAGGTTAGTTACAGAAGAGTCAACCCAGAGATTCAATTATTCCATCATGTCAGATTCATTTATATTATTTCCAAAATGTGAAATGTTTATTTTTTTCCATTCCAGGCCTGGTATATTATCACATTCGTGAACAGAGTTCATTTACTTATTTTACAGCCTCCAACTGACAGGGGTAATTGACACTACAAATAAGCAATATGCATTTGGTGGAAGGTTCACCTTCTTGAAATTGAAATACTAGTGTCAAAGAAGTGCTCTTAAATCATATATATACACTGATTTTCTTTCCATTTTCTAGTACTGTACTACTACTACCAGAGACTGTCAGTTGAATAAAAGCTACAATTTAGGGTACATTGATTTGCTAAATTGAGATGTTTGACAGGTTTAGTAAACTGTCTGCCATTTTTTCCTCTACCAAGTCACTGATTTACAAAAGGAATCTATCTATTGCCTAAAGGGTACAATAAGAGAAAAGACATTCATAGAGGGGAATGGTCATTAATATTCTAAAAACAGTGTAGATTGCTAAAATCGTTGATTTTAATGCAATAATAAAACTTATTGGATTGTGCAAAGCCTGCATGCTGTTCATAGAGAATAGAAGTTGAATAATGTTATCCTTACTACTTTTTTGGAAATAGAAGAATTGGATTTCTTGCCAAACAATAATCTGAATCCTCATACTCTGTAATAATAAAACAGTACCATGTACTTGATCCCAACTAAGATATAATTAATCCTTATTTGAGGCAAAACAATCCTATGGGGTTTATTAAATATTTAAAATTTTTTTAGTAGACTTAGGGGCACATTTACTAATCCACGAACATCCGAAAAGCGTCCGAATGCGTTTTCGTAATGATCGGTCAATACGAAAAAATCGCGACAATTCGCGAAAGTCATAATGGCTATGCAAAAGTCGCGACAATTCACGAAAGTCATAATGGCTATGAAAAAGTCGTGATAATTTGCGCAAGTCATAACGGCTACGAAAAAGTTGCTTCAGTGACGAAAAAATCACAAAAAATACGCAAAATGTTCGTTTCCAATCCGATTTTTTCACATTCGGGATTCGGATTCGTGGATTAGTAAATCAGCCCCTAAAGGTATGGAGATCTAAATTACCAAAATGCTCTTTATCCAGAAAACCCCTAGTTCTGAGCATTTTGGATGACAAGCCCCATACTTTTACAGTAAAATTTACGCTACCAGTATGATGTTAAAGGAGAAGGAAAGGCAAAGTCACTTGGGGGTGCCAAAATGTTAGGCACCTCCAAGTGACTTTAATCGCTTAACTTGTACCCCGGGCTGGTGCCCCTGTTAGGAGAAAATAGCACCAGCCCAGGGTAGCTGTAGCAATGCACTTCCTCCTTCCTATTCGCGCTGCTGCTGTTTGTCCGGGACAGGTGCATGCGCAGTAGAGTGAAAAGCCGACTTTTCTGTTAAAGTTCGGCTTTTCACTCTACCGCGCATGCGCACGCAGCGCTACAGGAAGGAGGAAGCAATCGCTGCTAACCCGGGCTAGTGCTGTTCTCTCTGTACAGAGGCACCAGCCCGGGGTAAAAGGTAGGCTATTGAAGTCACTTGGGGGTGCCTAACATTTTGGCACCCCCAAGTGACTTTGACTTTCCTTCTCCTTTAAGCATCGGGACTTAGCTTTAAATATTTCAGAGATAAACACCTTAAAAAATGGAACATACCGCAGGCAGCTAATCTTTCTGAAATGCCTTTAAACTGCCAATAAAGTGAATTGCCGGTGGAAAGGCATACGTGCCACTTAGTTTTCCCAATTGCATTAAGTTTCCTGCAGGAGGAAACTTCACACAACTTCAGAAAAAAAAGTGATGCATATGCTTTTCCACCAGAGATTCACTTTATTGCTGGGAGAAAAGCATTTCAGGGAAATACTCACCCGCTGTAATAGAGATTTAACTGCTGGCTACTAATCTCTCCATGGGTCATCATCCTTAGGAGAAATCGGTCTGTATTATCATATATAAGGTGGCTGTAGATCTATGGCCACAAAAACAGACTGATAATACTCACATAGATAATGGGAATGTGTTCTCTGGAGGTATATAAAGTGATGAACCCTATTTCACACAACACTGAATCTAAACCAGGATTCCACTTCTTGTAATGCTTGGGGCTAAACTCCGTGGCTGATTTTGATCAGATTCTGTAAGTCAGATCTTATTGATCTTGTCATGCAATAGCATGCAATACCGTGCAACACCATACAACAGCACAAGATTTTGTAGGATCATACAAAATCTGATCTCCATGGGCAGTAATGTAAATTTGGATCAGATAAAGACACAGTATGCAGAGTTCCCTTCTGACAGGCACGTCGTGTTGAATGGCAATCCTTTCATGTAGTTCCATTATATTTTAACCCATGCAATTACATCTGACTTATAGGATGTTTTTTGTCAGTCTGACAACATCTTACAAAATCTCCCATGGAGTTTAGCCATTGCTGAATACCATAGCAAAAGGGCCAATTAGATCAACTGAACATTTGATGACTCCAAAGATCAGGCTAGGAATGCAAATGGCATATAAGAAACCGCTTTGAAAGAAATGAAAAAAGAAACCAGGACCAGTTAGAGAATAAGTAAGAGCAAAAATATTTTTTGTGAGATGGGAAATTCAGAAACCTGGTAGGGTCAACTTGGTTTAACTATACTAGCAACATGTTTTTATTTTAAATATAATTTAATATAGGGCCAGGTCTAATTTCATAAAAAAATGATCTCCTAATGCAGGTACAGATTTTCACATAAAAATCTTACTGTTTTATACATGAAAAATCAGTTAAAGTTTATGGAAATAACTGGACCTAAAGAAGGAGAAAAGTTTTTTCCTTGTGTGATCTTAAGAGAACAAACATCACAGTGAGTGGCCTTGCAGACACACATAGAAAATGAAAAGTTTTGTCGTACCCAAAGTTACTAAGTCAATAAAGTCCAGGTTTACATACAGGTCCATCAACACATCATGTCCATGGGAGATGTAAAGAGGGTCGTTCTTCTCTATACAAAATATGTTTAATAGTAGGCTAAATATTCTTAATATACTACAATGATTAGAGATATTATATATTTTGGTCCACCCTGGGACCTTTCTCAAAACAATAGTATAAAATACTATACAGGTATGGGACCTGTTATCCAGAATGCTGGGGACCTGGGGTTTTCCATAATTTGGATCCCCATATCTTTTAAATCATTTAAATATTAAATAAACCCCAATAAGCTTGTTTTGTCTCCAATAAGGATTAATTATATCTTAGTTAGGATTAAGTACAAGGTGCTGTTTTATAATTGCAGAGAAAAGCGAAATTTTTAAAAATTAGAATTCTTTGCTTATAATGGAGTCTATGGGAGATGGCCTTTCCATAACTTAGAACTTTCTGGATAACAGGTTTCCGTATAAGGCATCCCGGGCCTGTACTTAACTAACAGAAGGGGAGGATCAAGCCTGCAAGACCAGTCCCTTGGCCAGAAGACCCTTTTCCCAAGATATGTTACCATGTTTGGAGGTGCCAGCCTGTGAAAAATATGACCAGAGGTAAATAGTTGGGATCACCATGTAGGCTTTACCTTGATGTCGTATGGTAGTTTGATAATTTTATGATCATAATGAAAACCCCTGATTTTAAAGATATTTGCACCGATATTAAATTATCAGTGAATTATGGGACAAAGGAATATACATTGATCAATCACCACCCCCCCCTTTGTTTGCGTTTCCAAGTACTAAACTCTGATTTGAACAATGTTTCAGTTTATAGTGGAAACAGCTGGCAAAGCAGAAATCCTCCCCCTGTAGATCTGAGCCTGATTGCTGATATAAGGACATGTACTGAAGTTTTTTTTTGTTTTTTTTTTTAAACTAAGTAAATCCGAACTGATAACTCTCATCAGCACAGCTGAGGGATTAGAGCTGTGTACTTCATATAGGCAGTGATAGTATAATTACTGCTGCATTTATATATCCTCTGTACACCGTAATTAGATAATTGCTGAAGATATCAACGGAAAATGCAGAAATGAGCTGCTCCTTGAGAATTTTGCTGAAATAGAAGAAATTGAGGTCAGCCCCTCACTACGCATTTTTAATGCTGAATGATGATTACATTGTGTCTACATGACTTGGCGTGAATTAATCTGCATGCAAAGTAGATTAGATTTCAGTGTTGCATTCAATAGTAACAGTGCTATGCAAATGTGTGTGCGGCTTCTAGCCTTATGTTTATATATCCACTTACATACATAGGGGCTGGAAGGCTAGCCATTCGGTTTTGACAGTTTACTTCTGCAGACCAGTATTACTCTCTGCCAGTAGTTACAGGGTCATGCATTAATCATGTATTAATGTATTCTACTGTACAGCGCTGTGTACATAAGTAGCGCTTTATAAATAAAGATATACATACATACATACATACATGCAACATTCCAAGAAATGTGTTTTTCTCTGATAGAGGGGAAGTTATTTAGGATCATGCATTTTTTCATACATATAAAGCACATTGGTATTTATTTATAATGTTTTGCAGAAAATGCAAACCCTTATTTTACATTATGGAATTATAATGTGATCAATAATGTTGTCGGTTTATTCATACACCTGTGCAGTAATAAAACAAACTAGATAGGGAAGTTTGAGAACAAACTTCATGTTGGTTTGAAAAAAAAAACGTGAAGTCACTGAATGAAATCTGATCTGTTGTTGGCTCCTCCCACTTTTTCTAACCTTGGACCACAGTTATATCATAAAAAACACTGCAAAGTTTGGGGACCCTGGTTTTAATAGTGTCTGAATGGCAGCAATTTAAATTTCCCCACTGAAAGTCAACAAGTGACATCTGATTGGCGGTTGGTGGCTCCACTTACTTTTTCTAACCTGAAACTTCAGTTACTGAGTGACTAACTTTGCAAAGTTTAGGGACCCTAGGATTAAAAGTTAAAGAACGGCAGCAGTTTAAATTTAACCAATAAAAGTCAATAGGTAAATTGTGATTGGTGATTGGTGGGTGTGCCCACTTTTTCTAACCTTGAATCAAAGTCACCCAGTGACAAACAGTGGGCACCCTGGCATAAATAGTGTGAAAATAACATGCAAAAAGTTTGGAGACTCAGGCATAAAAATTGTGGTATTGACAGCATTTTACACTTCACCATTGAAGTAAATAGGTAAAATGTAATTGGCTGTTGGTGGCTCCACCCACTTTATCAAACCCTGAAATTACTACTTAAATAATGGCATCAGTTTAAATATAAACCAATGAAATTTAATGGGTGGAAATGGATTGGCTGTTGATGGCTCTGCCCACTTTTTCTAACCCTGAATACTTAGTCAGCCAGTGACTGACTGTACAAAGTTAGGGAACCCTGACATAAATAGTGTGAGAAAGGCAGCATTTTAAATTTAAACCAAAAACCAATAGGTGAAGTCTGATTGGCTGTTGGTGGCTCCACCCACTTTTCCAAACTCTGATTCGCAGTTACCAGGTGACTAGCTCTGCAAAGTTCGGGGACCTTAGTATTAATATTTAAAGAATGGCAGCAGTTTAAATTTAAACGTATTAAGTCTATAGGTGAAATCTAATTGTCTGTTGTTGGCCCCCCCACTTTTCTAAACTTGGAACGTAGTTACCCAGTGACAAACTGTGCAAAGTTTGGGGACCCTGACATTAAACGTGAGAATGGCAGCAGTTAAAATTTCCCTACTGAAAATAATGAAAGAAATGTGATTGGCTTTTGGTGGCCCTGCCCACTTTGAATACGTAGTCACCCAGTGACTGACTGTGCAAAGTATGGGAACCCTGGCATCAAACTAAAATTCAATAGGTGAAATCTGATTGGCTGTTTGTGGCTCCACCCACTTTTTGAAAACTAAAACTGCAGTCCCCTAGTGACCAATTGTGAAAAGTTTGGGGACCCTGGTGTTAATACTGTGAGAATGGCAGCAGGTTGGATTTCCCCATTGAAAGTCAATAGATAAAATCTGATTGGCTGTTCACAGCTCCGCCCACTTTTGGGCATCCAACAATCATCATATTTCCATTCAGGCTGACCCCATGACTATGTGATTCAAGTTTGGGGAGTGTAGCCTCAAAGCTGTAAGTGTCGCAGCAGTTTCAATTTACCCATTAAAGTCAATGGGTGAAATTTGGTTGGCTGTTGTTGGCCCCTCCCACTTTGGGTCACCCAACAAATGTTGCTATTTCAGTTTGGGTGACCCCATGATTATGTTATTCAAGTTTGGGGAGTGTAGCTTCTAAAGCTGTAAGTGTTGCAGCAGTTTGAAATTCTTCCCTGTCAATGGGAAAATTGGGGTGTTCACAAAAAGACGGGGGGCGGGTTCGCTTAGAAAAGCACAAGCAACCTGCTCTGCTATAGGGCGAAGAAGTGTGAAGAGTTTGGGTGTTGTACCCCTAAAACTGTAGGAGGAGTAGCGTTTAGAAAATGGGGGGCACTAAGAATAAGAAGAAGAAGAAGCGGAAGAAAAAGCAGAAGAATAAGCTGAAGTCGAAGAACAGTATGTTGGGGTTTTCAACACAACATAATTAGCTTGAAATTCTGCTAAATCACACAGAAGCCAATGCAAATTCATCTGCAATGACCTGAAACTTAGGGGTACGCTAAATCAAATTTTTTAGCGCTAAAACATCATGCTTTTAGACAATACTCTAAAACACAAAACATTAATCATTTCATTATTAATTGAGTGGAAAAACCATGTAAAACTCTAATACAAAACTTCACCTTCTGAAAGCTGGCGAAATCATGTCAATGGGAGCTGTCCTTATCAAACTGTAAAATGTTTTCAAGATTTTCAAACAAAAATTTAGTAGAGGGTGAAAAAATTACACAAATCTAAATTTTGATAAATCTGACCCTTAATTTTGTCTTCTAAATAATCACCAAATACATCATAATCTGAATACTGATTTCAGTACAGTTTAATCCTGCATATTTGTTTTCATTGGGTGACTGTATATTCGTACCTAGGTGTCCAAACGGTTCTTACTGACCTTTTTTAAAATAGTAGTTTCAAGTCATCTAGTGTCTTTGGCCAAATTATAAATCTTTATTCATCTGTGCTAGAGTTTCTGTTACAGGCTTTGAAAAATAATGCACTACCATTCAATGTAACAAGATGTACAAAGGATTATATAATATAAAAAGGGGAGGAGCTAAATGTCAGCAGCTTCTGTAAGAGATGAGTCCACTTTACTTCCTATGGACCTTTTCCTTTCTATATTGTAACTATTATAACTTTGGTAGAGTTATTGCTTATTACAAATACAAGAACAACTGGCCTATAAAGTTTTCACTTGCTGCCGCACTTAACTTTAAAGTGCTTTAAATAGTTTAGCTTTAGTAATCTCTGTTACCTATAGGTAGAGAAAGATTTGAATACTCAGGGGTATTTGATGCTTAATCATATAGATACAGGTATACACCAATATGCTAGACATCGAGGATTTGTAAGGCAATTGCCCCATATTTTAACGCTATGTTTAGTGAAGCTTGCATTGCAATGCTGCCAATATACAGCCGGTGATATCTTACTAACGTTTTATTTTGTGAATTCCATACTACACTGGCCAGTGTGCTCTTCTCTGGGCACATTGTCTGTGTTGGTACTGTCTTTGCATGGTATTTCCTTTTTCTTTTCATTTTTGCAGTATTTCATCCTCTCTCTCTCCCTGTGATGCCATTATCCTCTCCCTGGCAAACATAAAATACGCGCTGTGTCTTTCTCATATGATTTCTACTCTATTGTATTACCCTTCTTCTCTATACATCATATTTTCCTTCACTCTACCCTTCCATATCTCTTTGCTTTACCCGTTCTTTACCTCCCAAGTCAGCCATAACACCTGCCCAACTTCAATATGCTTTTTGCCTCACCTCCTACTTTACAACCACAGCATGCTGTATTTATGCTCCTAATTCAAATCCCTCGTCCTCTGTATATCATGGTCTCTCCAATAAATATTACTTACTATGCATTATTTTTATCCATGTCCTATTATCCAGCATGGTTCATCTCATTTCTTCCTTGGGATAAGTTTTCATCATGTTTATATGCTTTTGTTGCTGCTCAGTACAGGTAAAGAATCTATTATCCAGAATGCTTGGGACCTAGAGTTTTCTGGGTAAGGCTTCTAAAAATCATAGAGACATTAAATAAACCCACGTATATGGATTCATGCAGCTTAATTACCATTAAGTATAAAGTTGATGTTGATTATTAAGGAGAAAAAACACTATTAACAAAAGTCTGCACTGTTACTGCTACATTGAAACATAATTTAAAAGAAAAAAAAGGAGAAAATAAAATAAAACTGGCCACAAGCAAATGGACTACATTATACAGAACAGGGTTTAACATTGTAAATACATCTAAAAATAGAGTAGAAATTTTTAAAATGTAACACTTTGCTAAACAGACTATAGAGGGTATAATGCTGTAGCACTGGGTTCATTGGATCATATCATGACTATTTTGTTATATATATAATTTTGATATAGATTGAATTTTAAGGAGTTTTGAGGACAATATCATATAAATGCCATAAAAGCATTTTGAGGGGGCACCCTTATAAATGTTTGTTCACACTACTAGCCTGCTAATGCATGTTCAAAGGGTGCAAAATGCACTAAGGTCATGTATCCTTTTCCTTAGGCAGTACAACTTGCTCTCAGTGCCTTGCAAGGCACACATGTGTCACAGGTGAAATGAAGCCTTGTGCTTAACATCTGCCCTAAACAGACACACATCTTCTACATGACATGCATGGTGTGTGTGTCAAGGGGATGTCAACAAATGCCAGGTCTTTCTGTCAGATGCTGCAAGCACTGCATAAAGAAACAGATGCAAGCTATTGTGCTCAATTTCCGGAGCAAAAAAAAATGGGGAAATATTTACACTTTGCACCTTGCCCCTCTCATAGTAAATAAGGCCTACTGTTTCAAACTATTCTCCTATAGTACTTTAATCATTCTATGAAATATGCACATAACCATATGCTAAACATTTTCATTAATTGTACATTGTTCCATTCATTTCTACAAATCTGATTTAAAAAAGAGAGTAGCACCGCAGGTTTTGGATGCCAATTTTTTCATTTGAATTTTGGAGATTTTTCAATAAAAAAAAGTTTAAAAAAAGTTACAGTTGAAATATCTTGAATTAGAAAAGTTTCAAGAAGCCAGTTGCTTCAACTGTGGAAAAAAAACCAACAAAATTCTAATAAATAAGCCCTTAATCTTTTAGCTACGCATTGTTTTGAATAATCAGTACAGATTTAAGAGGCACAAAATGGAATAGAGCATTTAGTTAGCTGGCATGCTGGATGTTAGAAAAGAAAAAATGGTGTTAGCACTTTGAAAGCACATGGGCATCTACACTGCCCTGCTGATATCTGATCCTTTCTGCCACATATACTGCTTTGGCTTATACTGTAATGGGAAACTGCTTCCAACAGCTCAGGGTGTTTTACTGCCCTTGTTTTCATGTGAAGGAAACTAAAATTTAGTGTGTGCCATTCAGTGATAAGAGAGAGCAGGAAGAATATAAAGAAAATGACATTAGGCCATACAGTACCTGAAAGTGGAGTAATGGTTAATGTTAAGACACCTTTATACCACATCCTTTAGCTGACACATTCATGCTTTTGTCTCCAAAAATAGATATAAGTATGTTATAGTTTCTACCACCCTGCATTGCATGTGATGTTTGTAGGACACGGTTTATCAAGATGAAATAAAATTATTGGTATTTTGAAGAGATGACATGACATTAAGTACTCCATTACCTGACTAGTTGTTCCAGTAAACACAGCATTATATTATTGATTGTGTTTGTACTTTTGTATCATTGTTTTATCCACTCTCTGCTTATTTTCTTGAAGTGGCTGATCGTAGATTCATTAAAAAAGTACACTTATTTCAATCTCTGAAATGCGCTTACTAAAACTAAAATAATGTAGTTACAATCTCTTTTGTAAAACCCTACATTAAGCTTAAACAGAATCTAATCACTACACCCCACAATTACCATAATGAGCCACTAAATATATGGGGGTGGATATTCACTACATCCCAGTGTTAATAAAGTAAAAACTATCACTTGCTACAGATAAAGAATAAATTAACCTTTTAAAAATGCTTTCTGTTTACATAAAAATGTACAAAATGTAAAGGACCATTTTTGGGGCCTTCATATGAGAGTAACTGATTATTCAATGCTTCTATACAGACAATTACTTTTGATATACACTTGCATCAAAATAAGAAACTTTCTAAATATACTCAATTAGAAATCTGACATAAGTCTTTACTATCCCGGTAAGGGGGTGAGGTTGTGGAATGCCCTTCCTAGAGATGTGGTAATGGCAGATTCTGTTCATGCCTTTAAGAGGGGCCTGGATGAGTTCTTGAACAATCAGAATATCCAAGGCTATTGTGATACTAATATCTACAGTTAGTATTACTGGTTGTATATATAGTTTATGTATGTGAGTGTATAGATTGGTAGGTGTGGGTTGTGGGTGCTGGGTTTACTTGGATGGGTTGAACTTGATGGACTCTGGTCTTTTTTCAACCCTATGTAACTATGTATCCCCCTCTCAGCAATCTCTGTCTTCTCCAGCATTGTGTTGTAGTCAGTTGTTTGAAGGACAGTTAGTGCTTATACACTGTCTAGGCAAAAGGCGCACACACCAATATATCTGATCTAAATGAGCATCAAAATCTGACACACAGCTGCATGTAGAGAAATAGATTGCTGAGAGGGGGATAGTGAAGAGTAATGTGATTATTAAAAAAATGCACACAAATTATACTTTATTACTATGTGATGAAGCTTTTATTAATTTTCAATTGTGTTATAGTTACCAAAATGCACCAGTGTTAAAGTGATTCTGTCATGAGAAAACATGTTTTTTTTTTTTTTACAAAATACATCAGTTACTAGCACTCATTTGGCAGAATCCTGCACTATAATCTAATTTTTAAAAGCACAAAAAGATTTTTGTGGCTAGCCATATTCTTTATTTCCCAGGGTGCCACAGCCATGTAACTTGTGCTCTAATAAACTTCAGTCACACTTAACTGCTGAGCTGCAAATTGGATTGATAGCACCCCCCCTCCCTTTCCCGCCCAGCAGCCAATCAGCAGAACAATGGGAAGGTAATAAGATAGCAGCTCCTGACACCTGTATTGGCCATGACTCCTTCAATTACAATGAATAGGAGAAACAATAGGTTATCTGAAAACAGTTCTAATGTAGTGCTGGTTCTACACACCAATATTACAACTAAAATAAATATTCGTTCAAAAATAAAATGTTGTAAAGTGTAATTTAGCAATAAAAACTATACCACAGAAATCATGACAGAATCCCTTTAAGTAAATACTTAACAAATATTTATTAATAAAAAAGGATTAATGAAAAGGATTAATGAAGAACTTCATAGTTCATTCATAGTTGTGAGTACCCTTGTTCTGTTGGTTAGAGGTATCATTCTTTGGTTTGTTGCACTGCTGTGAACTCTTGAAGGAATTAATACAACTGGTTTAATGATTCATTGATATAAATAGGGTGTCTCATCCATAGGGTATATGGTTTACCTAACCTTCAGACAGATCTTAGCAACATTACCAAGAAAGGCTTTCCCTACCCTTGCCTATGTGCTTGACAGACTAAGTAAATCAAATAAATGTATCAGCATTTCCAGTCACTGGTGATCTTTGCAGAGAATAGGATCCCTACTAGCTTTGAAGGCTGTTTTCTTAGTTAATGCTTGCTAAAGTTTCTGAATTTCTTGGCATGTACAGGCAGATAATGCTAAAGGTTTAGCAAGACATAGAATGTGCTGCTGTCTTAGAGAGCATCATATGGATATATGTATTCAAAGTACAGTTATGGGACCTGTTATCCAGAATGCTCAGGACCTGGGGTTTTTCGAATAAGTGTTCTTTCCGTAATTTGGATCTCCATACCTTCAGTTTACTAAAAAATCATTTAAACATGAATTACACTGAATATAATTGTTCCACTTCCAATAAGGTTTAATCATGTCTTAGTTAGGATCAAGTACATAATACTGTTTTATCACAGAAATAAAGGAAATATTTTTGAAAAAAAATTGTATTATTTGATTAAAATTGAGTCTTTGGGAGATTGCCTAGATTGTTATTTGGAGCTTTGTGAATAATGGGTTTCTGGAAAATGGATCCGATACCTGTACCTGTACAAATATAGTTCATTCTCCTTCAGGGCTACTAAATTCAGTTGGGACACTTTTCTGTGATGACTGAATGCTTAAAGAAAGTCGGGGTACTAAGTTAAGGCAGAGGAAACATTCTACAAAGAATTGTCTGCCTGTATACTGAACTTCAGGTATACATGAAAAATGAAAAGGTTAGTAATACTCTGCCTCCTTCGTATGTCTGACAGCATTGATTTTTCTTGCTTCTTCCTTTAAACTTTTCCATGTTCATGGATCTGGTGAGCAAATGCCCTAGCTGTTCTTTTAAACCCAGTAGGCAAGCATTAATGTACAAGGTATTCCATGTCTCTAATTTTACTGTTCCTTCAAAAAGACAATTTAGTTTTACATTATACAGCTCATTTACTACGTAGCTTCTAAGAAGTCCTTTCTAATGTACTATTGTCTTCTGCGAAATCTTAGACCCTTTGCTTTAAACGGAAAAGAAAAAGCCTTAGGGTGTATACTAAATGCACAGGCAGCATTAGGCATCTAGCCAAAGTCTTAGGTCAGTTTGTAAAAGGAATGCTTTCTAACAGCACTGTTCATTTTAATGGTTGGTAATATAAAAAAAGTTATGGGCAATAGATTACAAATGATAACAGGAAATTAAAAAATATGGTTTCATACAACATAAGTAGCTTCAGGCTGTTCAATTAAATTAGTATTTTGCAAATATACGATCTACATAATTATCGGCATCCAGGAAAGGATTGTCAGTTAACAAATTGGAGAAAGAGCTTTACATTTCAAAGTGCTTAACAATGAGTTATACCAGTAAGATCTGTGTAGGTCCAAGGTTCTTTAATGAGATCTTTACCCCCAACTGTTACTTTAAACACATAATAAGAGAGACAAAAGCAATCTTTGGTTTTCAAACCTGCAATGGCTTCTTCAATAATCACCTGCTAGCTCAGTAGTCTCAAGTCAATTGTTATATGCATCATTATATTTTTATTACATCTTCTATTAATAGCTTTTGGTCCTCCTATAAAAAAGGGTCAACATATTAAAAAGTATAATTTACAGATTTTTAGATTAGATTATAGGGCTAAAATGAAGCCTGTTCCACAATGAAATTAATTAGCAGAATGGGTTTGTGTTGGGGGGTATATTACAGGAAACACTGTATATTAATTCAGGCTCTGTATGTATTTATGCTTTTATTTGATTTACAGCGCCACAAGGGTAAGCAGACCTTCACAGATAAAACATACACAGGGGTTCAATAAATGTAATTGAATTCAGTTAATTGTATTTATTGAGCCGCTGTGTATGGTTTTATGCTGTGCTTTTACAAGACCAGGCGATCATGGTTTGAGAATGTATGAAGTGCAAAGGACTCTGTAAATGAAAAGTAAATGACAGAGTGTAAAGTCAGGGACCAGTTGACACATGCACTTAGTGAACTATAATGTTTTGGCACATTTTTATATCATTTACTTAGGTGGTCACTCAAAAGAGGTGTGTGAAAGACATCTACATACATGTGACATATTATTTTATTTAGAAAACTAGATAAAAAAAAGTTATCTTAAACTAATACAGTGCAATAAAGTTAAGCTGTTCAGGCTGTCTTTTGGTGCTCAGAATATAAATGAGTGCATTATAGAACCCAGTCATATCTAGATTCTTCCAAACCCTGCACAACTTTCCATTTAAGCCACGTCCCTTTCAGATCTGCAAAGTGGTACTATCCTGCTTAAATTGGGAATTGGAATAGGTCTGCTTACACCACTCCTGCATAACTATGCAAACGATGCATACTTTCTCCCTCAAAAGTTTAATAACCTGCACGTGCATTATGTAGTACTTTAGGATAAGTTACTGGCTCAAACATCAAAAATATCAAATGCATGAATTCTAGCTCATGCCTGCTATTTCTTTTTAAATGATGTGAAATAAAGTTAGATATTGTATTAAAGATTTAAACTTGATTTGGATTGGTTGCTTGATCATCTCATTGTGCAGTAGAATGCTATCTGTTTGTAGGGATGTTTAAAAGATGCGAGCAATATTTATAATTGACACTTTATTAAAATGAGGCATTTTTTCCTCTGGTAATTGTGTGAGGTTGTGCCTTGTCAGTAGGACAAAAATTGCACAGCAATCATGATGTCTTCATGAGAAATTTGTGGGCTATAAAGCAGCAGAATCTAGTGACAGGGCAGACTCATATCCAGCCCAAGTCAGAGCGTGTTCCTTTAGAATTTAAAGGCTGCAGATTATTACATGTAATAATTATTTAATAAAAACAATTATAAATAGTAAATAGTAGAATCTAATAGGAAAGATTGCTGGTAAAGAACTACTGTATATAAGCAGTAGGCAATCATTTAAAAAATATATTTCTATTTGAACTAAAATTTACTTAAATAGGAAACTGCTAATGTAAAGTAAGAGTTGCACAATGACACTGAAGGGAATTTGTACACAGAACACACTCTGTGCAGTCGCTGATGGTCTATATTTAATAATGCCCTAGTTAAATATTTGCTGTCAATTGATTTTGAATTTGTGTCTTTGTGGACGTTTAGGCTGAAACAATGAAAAAAGAGTATTAGTTTGATTAGTATGCTGCTTAATAGGTGTGTTCATCTGGTGTTGCCTATAGATGAGGTATTTTCCTTCGACCTGTCTACTGACATTACATTAGCTGCTCTCTTATTAATCATTTATACTGAGGTCTAGCAGTAGTCCCCTTGGGTCCATGTGTATGTATTAAGCCCATGTGTATGTATTAAGCCCATGTGTAAGCCTTAAACCCATGTGTAAGCCTTAAACCCATGTGTAAGCCTTAAGCCACACTACCACTTCAAAAGTGTTCACTACTTTGCTATGTGTGTGACCAACTGAACATGCAAATCAAATAAGGTCAGTTTCCAGGCTTCTAGTCATTAGTAAGGAAGGGTTAAAGAGAACGGCAAGCACGTTGAAAGGTGTTAAACTTCCGTGTTTATGTGACAGAAAATCACATGATTTTAAGGATTGAAATTCGGTTCAGCCAGAGGCACGGATTTGGACAAATCCTGCAAAAAAGGCTGAATCCTGATCCAAGTCCTTGATTCAGTGCATTGTTATTTTAGATTTAAAGTTTCACCAAATATGCACCTACTGGTTTACTCAGTGGCTCACTGCCTTTTGTACACCTATAATAACTTGTGCGACAGACTGGCAATACACATATTCAGCTAGGGTCATTTTATAGCATCATAGGTGTAAGAAAGGCAAAGTCTGACCAGAATGTGAACCATTCGAAATCCTGCAGGTTTAAAAAAGTGTTGCACCGAACTATACAAATAAGCCACATGGTTTAACATACAGTTTTTCACCTAAAAATATGGTGTAAAAAGCGGTGCAAAATAAGTTATATTTATAAAGCTACTACCAGCAGGCAGAATCCATTAAACATTTAAAAATGGTGATATTTATAAAGATGTATATTTTGATATTCTCTAAAAATATAGAGAAATTTCAGAGCAAAGAAAAAAAAATCATAATCATAAATCAAAAGCGGTGTAATTAATAAAGTTGTGTATTTTTTTTACACAAATTCTTTATTGATAAATACAAATGTGCAGCAAAGAGTCAAGTAGTCAGGTGTGGTTAATTCTAACTCCAATTTGTTAAACAGCTTGATACTGTATATACCCACAGAGCACAGAAGTTAAACACATGGGGCAAAGATCTTATGCATGCTCAGCAATAAAGTTGCACTTCAGTTGACTAATATCGTAGACCACGGGGAGTGCTCTCTTTTGTGAAACCATAATTGCAGATGCATCAGCTGGTGGAATTCCATTTGAGACAAAAAAATATATTTACTTCTTAACATCACATCACAACAAAGCTTATTTAATACTGTAGCAATATTACATTTCATTTTAGAACCATAAGCAGTTAGCTTGTTTACAATACCTTCTTATTTGTGCCTTTTATAGGAATATTCACTGAATTTAGCCTCTACTTGTCATTTACTGATAGGCAGAAATTACTGCAGAATTTAAAAGAACAGTTTAAAAGCTATATAAAAGTGCATATAGGATTGTACAATGTTACTTGAGCTCCAGCCAAAAGCAGCATTGAAAAGAGTGCCCATTATATATACCCAGCTCATCATTCCATCAAAATGACTCAATTAAGAATTGATTAAACATTCAAGGAGTATGTCTGCAAGGACTCTTAAAAAAGTAAAAATACTTTACTAGAGTAGATTAAAAGCCAATTGAGTAGCATTTGTTCTGTTCTACACAACCATCCTTTTATTTTACTCAAAGATGACTGAAGATGATTCATATTTGTCTAAAGTTTGTCTCAATTGTCTTAAAAGTTCCAAAATGTTTTGTATTGTTGACTGACAGCAGGTATTTGCAAAGTTGTTTAATTGATTAAATAGAAGTTGTCTTCTTAAACATCCCTCCTTGCACAATTCTGGATAGAAGTAATGAATGTAAAACTTAAGCTTTTGCTTGAGTGATAAAAAAAGACAATGAGGTTTGGTAGAGAAAGGGAGTTTGCCTAATGCATATGTGTATGTGTTGTATAAATAGTATTTAAATATTTCATACAAGACAGACTGGCTCTTTAGGTTTTGGCAAATATCAGTTGGGCTGCTGCCACATTTATTGGGCCTCTGTGTACTGGAAATGCCAGGGCCTTTATTTGAGTCTCGGTTCAGACCTGTTTTGTAATGAACAGTTGAGTGTGTATGTGTCAACCTTGTTCAATGGAGAAGCTTTTTACAGTGAACCAGCCCTAATAAAATTATAAAATATATATTTTTAATAAGATTTTTGATGTTTTGCAGCCTGTCTTGCAGTTGTCTTCATGATACCTCTATTCATGAAATCTGCTTGACTCTGCCTCCCTAATACTGTTGCTTTGGAAACAGAGATGTACTATATTTTTGAAGAAGGAGGAAAATATGCTCTTTACATGTCAAAGTAAGCAATGGAATAACAATCATTGGGCATGGTAAGAAGGTTTTTTGATCATGTTCATCTTCCAAGGCCATATAGATGACCGGGGTGTATCTCCCCACAAGAAATATACACTACACAGTACAAACATGGTGACCTGATGAAAGGTTAGATGACTTGAAACTGTCCTGTTACCCAGCATGTTGCACAGATGAAGAGAATAATGATGATCTAAGAAGAATATATGTTTTTTTTATTTTCTTAAATGTTGGAACTGTGTGACCACATCGGGACCTCGTAGCATCTGACTTTAAACATATGCTTACATATTATAAATATACTGTACACAGTACATGTCGTTTAATGGTTTTAAGTTAATGGTGCATGTGGTTATGGTAAATCAAAGCTGGTCCTAATTTTGCTTTTTATTCTGTATAATATAAAGCCAACCCAGAGTGTTTTGCCTTTCAGCTAGATTCTTTCATTAAGCACATAATGTGATTTATTATTCTTTCCTGGCGCTTGATCTGTTAGAAATGTTTCATCCATATGTGAACAATAGTTCTTTTTCTTAAAGGTTAGTAAAATAATGTGCAGTATAGGCAAATAGAATTGTCTCAAATAGTTAAGATTTTGTAAAAAAACAAAAAACAAAACATAACTATAAAATTTATTATAGTATTTCAACTAATGAAAAAAATGTCCCTTCGCCTCGGTGGGCCACTTATTTCTCCTCTGGGTTTTCATTGAAATGGTTTCTTGTTGATGTGGTTTACATGTTACCTGGATTGTTCAGACAGCTATCATAGAAATTAATCTGAGCGAATAAACTTGTGAAACAGTTGCAGTATTTCCAGGGTATGTGCTATTTAAAATTTTCAGGCATTAATTTGTTCTGTTTCATTCTGCACTAACATATAATGCTCAGGGAACTGATATCTCTACTAGTGCAGATACATCAGGACAGCCAGGACATACAGTCTAATTAAAAAGAAAAAAAGCTTAGAAAAGAAAATTAACACATAATTTTAGTCCACTTCTTGATTTCCTCAAAATTCACTATATATTGTACTAACACCTGGGGTTTCAACCCTGTTACAAATCTTAAGGTCATCTGTGAAAAGTCATTGTTTGTGCTTTAGATGGCAAAACCAAGTTTAAAAATATGCGGTATTAAAGAATGCAGGACCAATACAGATCTGTCCCTTTGTGTAGTTTTCCTTCCAGATTCCATTCCTATTAAGAGAAAAGAGGTGTCATCTTTAGCAACCGCAAGGCATTTTATCTATTATGATCTGGGAATTATGAAGTTGCATCTTGTGAGGTGGTCTTCCTGCCAAATACAGCACCTACCTTTTGCAAAAGAAACAACAGCTTTAATCTCATAACACATCTTAGGGGAGGATAGAGAGGCTGATGGAAGAAGAGATGGCTGATGTTAACTATTCCAGGTTATGGCCTACTAGGGTGTTGGTCCACTGCTAGATCCTCTGGTATAATGACCAGTGTCCCAAATTCAAGAGGCCAGGGATATCCAACTCTTACTGTTATTGGACTACAACTCCCAGCATCTGCTGATAACAATAGGTTTGCAGGAGCTTGTTTTAAGTTCCAATTCAATAATGGCTAGAGGATTCTTACAATATTTGGTAAAAGCATTGTTTCCCTACAAATTCATGTGTCCCCTTTCTCTAATTTCATTCCTGACTGCTGTGTTAAATAAGATGCATTATGTAAATGTTGTTTTTGCTGTAATAATGAATAGAATGAATAGACATATATGGTACAATTATCCCCAAATTGTAGGCTCTCTATTCTGCATGTATACATACTGTACATTTTTCCCTTTACTTAGACTATATGAATAACCAAAGTCAGCAGAGCTGCAGGATCAGCTCACAATCAATCAGTGCTGAGCCACATTCTTTGCCCATGAGACAGACCTGCTGTGAATAATTAGGCATGTGAATACAGAAACACATGCCTCCATGCTGTATATTCTAGTTTTTTGCTGGATTGGCCTCTACAAACATTACAGTTTTGTCAAATGTTTCCTTAATTTAAAAAAATGCAGAGGTGCTGGAAGTATAACTGGGCTTCTTGTTTGGCTTTTGAGTACTCAGACATACTTCTAGATTTCTATGGGTAATGGTGAGGCCACAAGGGTGGGATTATGTAGTATGGGGCCCTCAGTTACAGGAAGAAAAAAAAGTTTTCCATTCTGTAACTCACCTAAACTAAAACTGGAAGCCAATTTGTAAGATTGTGGGGAGAATGCCACACCTGGATATTATGTGGAAAATTATATTTATAAGCCTAAGTGAATGAGCTTATATCAAAAAAGGGATAACTCTGAAGTTCCAGAAATAGATATAAATGCATTTTTTTTCTGCAAATACTTTTCTTATTCTACAGATTGAAAGGAAACAATAATACTCATGAGTTATTTCCCCAAATCCCTTAAACATACCAAGGTACATTTATGTCCACAGACACAGTGGGCAATTTGTACTTTTCCCCGCTGACAGTTGCATCTAAAAACACTTTCATTAGAGGTACTTGCATCCAAATGCACTCTGCACACTTCCATAGAGTTGTGCTCAGGAACAGTCAGTCCTTCCTGCAATCAATTCTGAATTGAGCCCTGTTGTGATGAGCGGTGCTGTGTGAATCCTGTACAGGCCATTCACACGCTGTACACTAGAATTTAGAAGAGCTAACACCAGAATGGATGCCAGGCAGACTGTGAAAGTATGGAGCGTATCTGCATCTGATATACAGTGAAGTGCATGCTTAGCTGCATCCATTTTGCCGAATAAGACACAATTGCAATGGACACGGCATACAAGAGTCATATACAGTGCAATCGCATCCGATTCAATGCCCACATTATGTGCGCAATGACGTATAAATTCTGCGTAAAAGTGGTATATTGTGGGAAAAAAAACATGCCGATTGCATCTGAAAGTGTTTGGGTAAGTAAATACACCCTACAGTGTAATTCAACCCCACCCTTATCTGGTTCCATTGTGAATTCATAGATTCTGGGACTTGTATGCATTTGCATGCATAGAATCTGTGCACCACCCACTATGGAAAGTATAGGGACTTCTAGTACCACATTTTATCATTTCATAGTAAGGGAGTAGACTGCATTTTGTGTGCGGCTAAAGGCAAATTGGGAACTGGCTGTGACCAGTTCAAAATAAATTGAAAATAAAATTAAATAAATAAAAAACACTGCTTAATATGATTAGCTACTTGAACCTGGCACCTCACTCTGCCTGTATCAGTGGAGCATTGTCCTTGCACAACATTTCTACTTTTATGACTTGATTTTTTCAGATTACACTTGCGGTGTAATTAAGGAAAGTGGCCTTCTTTCCTTACCTGGCCCTGCAGGGTACATGCCAGTAGGTACTGTTAGTGAATAAAATATTCCCACATTGTAGGGTGAGCAGCAAAAGCTGTATAAACACACAAGTAAATCATATTACCAATATAAATATATTAATATTAACAGATTTACATTGGTGGTAATCAACATTTTTGGACAATATAAATCATCAAAAAGGGTTCTTTTATGTATTTTTTTTTTAATTGCACCTCATATGTCCTAAATTGTAGTTAAAATTGTAACTAGATTTTATGGGTGCCCACAGCATAATGATGCCCCTCATCCCTGCTTTTGTGGTCTCTGTTGCCACAGCCTAAAATATAACACGTATGTATGTATGTATATCTTTATTTATAAAGTGCTACTTATGTACACAGCGCTGCACAGTAGAAGAACATCAGAAGAACAACAGTATGAGAACATCTCTCATAGTGATGGATTCACTGCAAAATTCCACATTTCGCTATTGACAAATTTTCTGCAAAACTGCTGCGAAAATTTGCAGTGAAAAATGTCCATTAAGTTTAATGAATTTGGAGGTAGAAAAAAGTTGCGGTTGCATGAAAAGTCACAGTTGCTTGAAAAAAAGCAGCGGTCAAAGCCATGTGCATAGCTGCGTTTTGCCAATTTTTCAGCAGTTTTGCAAATTCTACTAAACTCCCATAATCCCTCATGGGGTTACAGATACTGATGAAATGTTTTGACTGAGAATTGCTTGCTCTTCCAGGAAAATATTACAAACCGTTCCAATTTCTTGGGCATTACAGGAACGGCTGTAGAACAGCTCAGAATTATGATTTTTATTCTGCCACTGTACATAATTCAGACAAGGTCTGTAACCCCACTTTACAATATAGCACACAAATGCTCTCTGGAATTATAAAGAAATCAGCATTCAGTTCTGCCAGATTGGTGCTGACAATCATTTTTTGCAGCCAACAAATGATAATGCTGCTCTGATGGGCCTGCTACAGGACAATTGGGTAATATGACCCACAGAGCAACAATATCCTGTCATTATACTTCTTTGTATATGTAACAATAATATAACAATGATAAGTGCATTTACTGATTGGGTTTACAAGTACAGTACAAAGTAAATATGTGGGGAATGTAAATGCTTTTACTCAGTAAGAAGCACAATACACTGTGTAACTTGGGTGAGTTAGATCCTTATTCATTTTTAATGCATGGAAAATCAAATTTTGGCCAGCTCAGAAATTTCAATTCACAATTTTCTGACATAGCAAAAATAAGACATCTGCAGAAAATCCTATTATACTGCATCCATGAGAGGCCATTTGTTATTACCCTTGGCAGAAGTGCAAGAGTAATAAAGAATGCAAGTGTGTGCCCCTTAGTAATGATACAGAGACACTACTGGCTAGGGTTTGGCTATACTCGGCACTTTCACTGCAAGATGCAGATAGCCATGTCAGTGAGCACAGGCCAGCCTATCCTTACCCCTGCCACAGAACAGGTGATAAGTACAGCTGGCCCTGGCCAGTGTCAGTCGCCACTCCCTAACTTTCCTGTTTTTTTGCACTTTGCAAACTACCTTTCTGCATTGTAAATGATCCCCATGGCATTACAGCAACTGAGGTCCATAATAAATGCTTATGCCAGGCTCTTTAAAGGAAAACTATACCCCTTGACAATGTATATTGCATAAACCAGCTCACATGTAAAACCCTGTTTTATCTAAATAAACCATTTTCATAAAAATATACTTTTTTATACTACAGGTATGGGATCTGTTATCCAGAATGCTCATGGATCTCCATGATTTAAGTTTACTAAAAAATCATTTAAACATTAAATAAACCCAATAAGATTGTTTTGCATCCAATAAGGATTAATTACATCTTTCTTTGGAGCAAGTACAAGGTATTTTTTAATATTACAGAGAAAAAAGGAAATAATTTAAAAAATTTGAATAATTTCTAATCATGTTAAATTAGAATCATGTTCAATGAGTCTATAGGAGATGGCCTTTCTGTAATTTGGAACTTTCAGGATAATGGGTTTCTGGATTATTGCTGGTCATGTGATCTCTGAGGGAGCACAAAGCCCATCACTAAATGGTGGATCAAGGGAAAGGAAGTAAAAGGGCAATATTTACTGATATATTTCAGTTTCTTTAATAGGTCACTAAACATAATATAAACTATAAGTTGGTTAAGTATTCATTCTGGGGGTATAGTTTACATTTAACCTCACCAGCTGCTCTCCCTCTGACATGTCACTCTGCCAATCTGCAGGCTTCTGCTACCTCTCAGGATAAAATTCAGATTACTGACCCTGATGTTCAAATTAGTTCAAAATTTGCCACACCCTCTGGGTACCAAATTAATTATTATAATCTAATGATCTTCTATTTAAGACCTCACTTTTTACCTCTTCACATACTCACATTCACAGCTACACCAATTCTTTAGTGTTCCATCCAAGCTCCAGAAGATTTTATCCCAATCTTTCACACTTTAAATTATCTCATAAAGCATAAGGAGATGTGTAAGGGATGTGAAAGAGTTAACTTTCCCCTACTGTGTAAAGTGTAACCTAGTGTGTTCCATTTGGCCCAAGGGAGCTATGTGTAATCCCATAGGCAATAAGCTTGCGTAAAGAAGGAACCTGGAACCTAAGGAAGACATGAACCTTAGTGAAAGCTGGTAAATGGGACCCCATGAGTGATTACTACAAGTTGATGGTTGGGTAGTGGCTGTTATAGTAAACTCTAGGAGTGGTGAGATAGACAGTATAAGCAAGGACATGTAGTGTGAGGTAGCTTCCAAGGTGATTGTAGGGGATAAGACCCAGACCAGGGTAGCATGTAAATCCCTGTGGGGCAATACTGAAAAATGCTAGTATGCTTAGGGCAGAGATCTGGCACTGTGACCAATATCTAGAGGTGGCCATACACGGGCCGATTGTAGCTGGCGATAACGGTCCCTTAGACTGATTCGGCAGCTTATCGGCCCGTGTAGGGGCAGCAACGAGGGGCATGCCCAACCGATATCTGGCCTGAAATCGGCCAGATATCGATCAGGCATGTTAAAAAAATTTAGTCGGATCGGGGACCGCATCGACTCGTTGATGCGGTCCCTGAACCAACTGCACCCAGTAGTGCCGCTATAATTCAATTGTTTGGCCCCAGGGCCAAACGACTGAATTAACCTACATTCGCCCGATATCGCCCACCTGTAGGTGGGGATATCAGGAGAAGATCCGCTCCCTTGGCGACCTCGCTAAACGAACGGATCTTAACCTGTATGGCCACTTTAAGTAATAAATATGAAACTGCTGTGATGTAAAATGAGAATCCTGCACCTTTCTGTGCCTTCCTTTTTAATTTCATTCTTCAGTAAATTTGAACAATATTCAAATATTTGAACAATATTCCTTCTCAAATTGGACTTGAGAGTTATAGTTCAGCCTTTACATACACTATATTCTCAAAGGCCCAGTGAAGAGCAAGAAAAATAAAATACCCCATGACCAAAGTGCTACACAACCGTACTCTCATCTGGTTTAGTATTACTTCATGATGTCCTAAAAACCATACAATAATATAAAGGGACATATAGCTTACTGGTTTCCTGACTCAAGTCAAACATCTTATTGGTTGCTATGGGTTACTGAACCTCAGAAAACATTGTGCCATTAATTACATATCATTTTTGTTTGCAAGCTCCAATAAGCAGGGCCCTCCTTGCCCTCCTGGATCTGTCAGCATTCTGTATGTAATCTGTATGTTTATAGTGTACAGCCTTCTGTAATATGCTAGCATTTTATAAGCACTTATTAACACTAAGGATGATGTCCGGGCATTTAGGGAGCCCTCAGCCCAGCAGGTAGTTAGGAAGAGTGATGTCCTGATACTGGTATAAAAGAGTATGCTCTGCAATGGAAATGTAAAAGGTCTGAGATATATATTCAGCTATATTATACACACACCATATTGCAACTTTATTCATAGAAGTACAACAGTCTAATTTAACAAGCATATATTGAAATGCTCAAGAGAAAATAAGGAACAGAAATTTCAGAGAAATATAAACTAAAATGCATACTGTAGGAATTGTGGCAGTATTTCACTAAACTAAAATGTTTCCGTATGCAAACATACAACATTATGTCAATAATATTCATGGCTCAGTGGTTTCTTTGAGACGCCAAGGTATTGAGAATGTATCTCTCCACAGCGATAGGAGCAATTTCCTCAAAATGTTTATGGACTGTGAGACACATTGGATTTTAAAGTTAGATACATTACAGCCCACAAGACTTAATTATGTTGACAGGATACTTTTTTTTTAAGTTGAACCCTGGAGAAGTAAAAAGGAGTAAAAAATGCTGCTTTACTGTTTGCGCTTATTGGAAAAAATACATAAAGAAAATATTACATTTTTTAGGATAGCATTAACCAGCGTATTAAATCAAGTTAGCTTGAATGCACACAAGTGCAGCGAATAGTAATAGCACTACTGGAGAGGATCACCTAGACCTTGCAGCAGAACATGGCTGACAAGGAATTGGTGAGAGTGCTACTTGTATAATGTCTCCCTCCTCAAGTTACGAGCATCACTACACTTTCTAAGCCTTTAAACATTGTATTTTGGTCAGTCCCAGCAATGAAATAAAGGCTTGTTTTATCCGTCGAAATTTTCTTGGGGGACCCAAAATTGGAATATAACAAATTATGCACCATATTTTAATTACTATTTTCTGTTGATGGAATAAACTAAAGAAGCTAATGGGAATCCACCCAGAGCAGTATTGGGTTCCATTTTTGGTTCCTAAACCTTAGCCTAAGAATCCCTAATATGAATGTATGTATGTATGTATAACTTTTTTTTATAAAGCGCCACAAGGGTACGCAGCACTGTACAATCTTACAATATACACAATTACACACAGGGAGGACAAGTGATATAATAAATAAATACAATAGTAATGGTGAAAGGAGGAGGAGGGCCAGGTTTGGGAGGGAAGACCATGAGCTCTGTTTAACTAACAGAGGCTCCTGGTGTGTATATACAAAGACACTGTTTTTTTTGTGCTTATTCTACATTGCCTGATGAAGCAGGAAATGCCTGCGAAACGCGTTGCAATATTGTTGTGAATAAACTATTACTGAAAATTACCACTTTTGTTGGTGTCTGCCTGGAGGAGGTAAGCTTACTACTACCTCCTCTGAATTACCCATTGGGTTTTTAAGTGTTTTTAGCTAATTTTATCCTTTTGGCGCCTCTGTTTTGTCTTATCACTATACCGAGTCCACCCCGAGTGGAGGGGTGTCATCCCCATTTTTCTTCCTTCTACAGAGAGCGACTTCTTATTCCTGAGTGGGGTCAGGACAATCTCCCCACCTGCCTATACAGTGGTTGCCTATTGGTAACCCTGGCTTGTGAGTATTTATTTGTTTATTCTACCATTACTCCTTGTAAAAACATATTACACTATTGGGGCTCTTGGTGTTCCTTTTTGTCTTCTGTTTAACTAAGTTAAGTTTGAGCTGGCGTCAGTTCATCCAGGAGGAGATAGCCAGGAGGCAGTTACCAATCTGGGTTTGAACATCAGTGGTTAGTGCAGGGGCGTCTTAATATATCTGGATGTCATCTGCTTATCAGTGATATTTAAGACCAAAAGAAGAAATAAGGTATCCTAAAGAGAGAGTGTACAGGGAGAACAGCAAAGGACCAAGCACAGAGCCCTGAGGCACCCCCACACTAAGCGAAACCGGGGTAGAGGATTTGTTAGCAAGAGCAACAGAGAAGGAGCAGTTAGAGAGATAGGAAGAGAACCAGGATGCAGCCTGATCCCGGATACCCAGAGAATAGAGAATCTGCATAAGGACAGAATGGTCAACAGTATCAAAAGCAGAGGAAAGGTCCAGGAGAATGAGGACCAAGTAGCGTCCTTTGGCCTTGGCAGTCTGGAGATCATTTGCCTCTACATAAGGCCGTCTCAGTGGAGTGCGCAGGCCGAAAACCAGACTGCATAGGGTACAGCAGATTATGGGTGCAGAGGAAGTTAATGACACGAGAAAAGACAAGACGTTCCAGGAGTTTAGAGGCTTGGGGCAGGAGAGAGACCGGACGGTAGTTAGAAAGACAAAGAAAGAATGCTTTCTTTGTATTAATGCATGTCCCCCATGTTGCTATGTGGCAAGTTATCAGTGCAAGGTTACTTCTAAAGGGAAACAAAATGCACTGCTGTAAACTTACTGAGAACATTTTTTTAGTTTTCATTAATGTTCTGTTTTAAGCAGCAGTAGATTTTTGCTGTTTTAAACTGTTTACAACAGTGTCTATGCTCAACAGCTTAAAATTGTCAGTGACCCGTACTTACAATGAGCCCCTAACATAGTGGGTTAAGGTCTCTAACTCTCTTTCTATATCCATTTTCTCCCTTGAAACAAAGTGTTTAACACATTACTTGTTATCCAGAATGCTTGGAACCTGAGATTTTCCAGATAAGGGATCTTTCTGTAATTTTATTCATCATACTTTAAGTCTTATAAAAATAATTTTAACATTAAATAAAAACAATAGCATTATTTTGCCTACAATAATAATTACTGTATATCTTGGTTGGGATCAAAATACTGTTGTATTACAGTAAAAAAGAAAATTATTTTTAAAAATGTGAATTATTTGATTAAAATAGAGTCTACGTGAGATGGCCTTTCTGGATAACGGTTGTTCATGGATGTGGGAGCTGTAATTCAACAACAGCTAGAGGAAGGGTGATTGGACATCCTGAGTAACATTAACTTAAATGCATTGCTTAGTGATTTAGTCATCAAATTTAAACTTCTCACTCTCCCCTACAAAGCTCTTTTCTATATGTCTAGTACACCATGGCAACCAATCAGCAGTTATTGATCTGCTTCAGTTAGAATGATATAAGAAACATCTGATTGATTGCTATGAGCACCTAGACCTGTTACAACATCAACTCTTTATGTGCTGCCATTGATAATCATATCCAGGTCTCTGTGTGTGAGCAAACCCTACTGTCAAACAAAAACGGCACTTGATGCTGATACTGACCTATGGCCTACTGACAGCCTAGCATGATCTCCCCTTCATGTACACAATTTGTACTGTAAACTTGTTATATTCCTTGGTTCTTCCCCAGTACAGCAATAGAAAATAACACTTAAAAAAATAATTATTAAATATCCATCTGCATTGCCATTTAACATTGCACTACTGTGCTTTGTCGTAGTTTAAAAAAAATATGAATAACCTGAATATAAAATCTTAATATTTTATGAGTCGAAAGCATGCATTGAAGATATGGTGATGTATTGATCTGGAGTTTTTCTTTGCAAGAATTACTAGCTAAGACTGCAAAGACTTAAAACTGGAAAGTGCATGCAGTAAAAGAGGAGTTTGCAAGATAGCAAGCTGTATTTCTTTATTTATTGTATGCCTCCTCTGCATTTCAGCTCATAAGAAGGTGATAAATGAGTGTACAGAATGAATACTGTGAGATGCACAAAAACACAGTCAGCAATCAGAGTAGAAGTCCCAAGAATAACTTAAGAAATTTGCCCCCCAAGAGGTCTTGATGAATAATCAATAATCAATTTATATAACTAGAACAAGCAAACTAAGCTTCTACTCTGGCCTATATCTTAATGGGATATCATATCTAGAAACACTCCCATTGCTTATTCCTACTTAGAATTAAACAAGGGTGTTTTTTTTGGTTAGAAAGATTGCCTGTGAGAATCCCACATGTACAGCAATGAACAAAAGCCATAAAGTATACTTTACGTGCACAACTACAGTGTGAAAGTGCAATATGACATGTGTTTTCAGAGGTGGGCCAAGTTGGCCGGGTGCCCTAGGCAACCCAGCCGGCCACCTCGCTCCCACAACTTCGCTTCCCCCTGTACCCCCCCAACACACGTGGGGATGCTCTAGAGGGGGGAGTGCAGCACGCAAGGCGCACAGCCCCAATGCAGGTGGGGAGTGCTGGGAAATTCACTGTTGGGGTAAGAGATCCAGGAGTAAAGGTTGGCAACAGAGGTACCTGCCCAGCGCCCCCTCACTGTTTCACCCTAGGCAGGTGCATTCTTCTGCCTACCTATACCGAAGCTTGAATGAATCCGAAACTTTCGTACTTGGCGCGTCAATATGTTTTAGTCGCTAACATTTTATCGCAAATGTACAAAAAAGTCGCAGAAAATATGCACAGTAAGACCAAATACGATTTTTTTTGTATTTTGTACCTGTCGTACTTTGATAAATGTGCCCCATAGTGTCATACTTAAACAAAACATTCTTCAAATCTAGCTAATTTACTTTTTCTCATCTGTCATAGTAAGAAAGTACCTTGCCGGCAAATGAATCCTAGTAAACAATGGGAAAATTTGCACTTGGGCAGTGACCCATGGCAGCCAATCAAATGTTTATTTTTATTGTTCAACTTGCAGCTGACTGAAAAAATCAAATCACTGGTTGCTATAGATTACTGCCGAGGGCAAATTTGCCCAGTGTTTAGTTTATTAATGAGCCTTAGTTATGTTGGATAAGGGTGTGAGTTAACCCTACTTCTGCCAGTGCCAAAATTAACTGTTTGATCTGTCCTTCCCGATCTGTCTTTTTTTTTTTTTCTATGTGCATATGTGGTTTTGTTGCTTTGAAGGACAGCCCCCAAAATAAAGCCAATAATAGCTGAAGTCCATGCTACACAGAGACCCCTCCAGTTAGAAAGATTCCCAGGCTCATAGTAGCAATGAATTACATTAGTTTAAGCAGAGGCTCATTATATGAACTGTATTTTGTTACAAGGTGAGTGGTGCCTTACCTCCTCCTAAAGACATACCAAAAGCACAAATATATCCATAAACCTCTGACAATATATTAACAATTTAAGCATTAGAGGCCGGTAAAATATAAGGAGAAAGGGACAGTTCTACTTATCCTTTTGGAAGCATCAGCATTTGCACACACAAACAATTTATCACATTTTAATAAATGTCTTTTCCCTCCCAGAAAGCCCTGAGCGAGAGAATGATTACTCTTTACAAAATCACCAAATATCAATCTTTGTTTTGTGCCTTAAAGCATAAAACTAAACTTCTTCATCCAATTTTTCAGATAAAAATGCTTCTCAATCTGACAGGATAGATTTAATGTCTGTGCATAGGATGACCCCAAATCATTCTTTTGGCTGACTAGCTTCTGGTGCAATTGTACTGACTGCTTTGATTGGGCAATGACCATATTCAGCACATGTATGGGGTCATGGGTTGATCTTCAACTGCACAGGTAATCACTTCCTTATAGCAATCTGACCAATCACTGCAGGTTGAGCTGTGACTGTGGAGTATTGCTTTGTTAGAAAAAGTGCACTGATCTGAGAGAACTGGGTTTATGGGTTGGAAGCCTCACACAGACATGGGATGATATAAATTATTTTTTTTTGTCAATAACATCTATGTCATGAGCTAAAAATAAATAAGCATTAGATCTATGGCAACTAGGCCCACATTTACAAAGTTATGCCTCTTTGTGCTACCCCAGTGCTTTGTAGCTGGGTGGCATGCCTTCCCTAATATTCTGCTACTCGAGGCCCCTGTGGCCTTCCCAGAAATCCAGGCCTTTGGTCCACGGGACATTTATGCCTTCTGCCGCTTTACATTTACATGAATTTAAAATGAGTACCATAAGGCAGATGCTAGCACAGTCAGGTGGGGATAGCCTGGGAGCACATATAGATCTTTCTTAAGCCCCTAGGGACAACTAAACCATTAGTTTAGAAATAATGTGTGGGTTTTCTAAATCATCAAAGTTTCATAGACTGATTGTAGACTCTCTGTTTTTGTAATTGAACTGAATTGGAGTCAAATTTGCAGTTTCTCCACACATTCTGTGTTCACTTACATTAACTGTGATCTCTGCAATTGTTTGCATTTTGGAAACTTAATGCATATATGAACTGAAATATTTGAAGTTATTTTTAATTGACGGTTACAGTCATTTCCTTCACTAATCCATTGTGACCAAGAGCTAACTCTATGTAATGAAATTTGGATGGGTGAGGAAGGAATTGGGAAAAACAAGCAAGAGAAGGATTATTCCAAAAGGCTCCTAGTTTACAGCCTCACATAAAGCCAATTATTTGCCTAAATAACCTCATCAGTGGCCTAAAATTGGACTAGAAATGTAAAATGAGTATTTGAATTGCCCAAGCAACAGGTTACTGGACACAAACCTTAAAGTAAATAACCACTGATAACAATATTAAGCAATACAGTCACATCTGCATTAGCAGCAACTGTGGGTCAGTGTTTCTTTGAGCAATTGTAGCTTTCAGTACAAATATATTCCTTTAGTGCTTGCTGGCACCACATATACTACAGTGGCTATGGAAGTTTGTATTCTGGTTTCATTTTATATGAATACAGTCACTGCTTCTGATTATGTTTATTTCAGTGTTGCATAAGTAGATAGCTCAGTACCTGAGATGGTTTGTCTGCACTGCTGTGCAAGGTACTGTAGGAAAGTCATGTCTACTGCAAGCTCTGTGCTGGGGCAATCCAACACACACTACACTTCTAATGCAGTGTTTATTAAAGGGGAACTCCACCCAAACACAACTTTTTGTAAAGTAAATACAATATCAAGCATATTTGTAATATTTGCAGTGTACATCAATTAAAAAATATGACGTATTTACATGAATTTTAATGTAATAATATAGTTTGGAACAGTTAAAAAAAGCCCATCCCCCTGTTCTCCTGCTGATCTGGCCGACTACTTTGAGACTCAAAAGAAATATAATAGTAGTCAGCTGTTCGCAGCCTTCCTTCAGCCTGCATCCTCTACATCCCATAATCCCCTGCACACGTCATGTCAACATGGAAAGTAACATCACAGTGCAATCCATTATGGGTTATGTAGTTCCTGCATGTTGTCTGTAAGCTACAATTTGTATCATAAATGCTTTAGTCCCTCCTCACCTGCCAGGATTTCAAATGATGCAGAAAGAACTGTTTTGCAGCTGGATTTCAGCATATAAAATTGGTAATTATTCATACTTTTGAAAGGACAGATTACAGTGATAGTTGTATTAGGGGTATCTGTTTTGTTTGTTTAACAAATTTTGGTTGAGTTCCCCTTTAACACATCACCAGTGAACATTTCCAAGAACCTTGATTGTATCAAGGAAGGAATTTTCTGAAATGATTCCATAATGGGAAACAGTGGTGTAACTAGATGTTACTGGGTCTCACAGTGGATTCAATATAGGGCCCCAAAGAAAAACATATTGAAACTGCTTATTGATTGGGGCCTTACTGAGCTTCCTGAAAACTTCTGGGTCCCCCTTTATAGTGACATGGGAAGAGTGTTTATCCCTCTTGTACTAAAGTAGCTTGTAATTACAAATTTATCTTTCATTCTCTCAGTTCCCTGCAGTTAAATTACAAACCTTGGCATAATGTAAAATGAGTGCAGTCATGAAGAGCTTTTTGTTTTCTTTTTATTAACATCCCTTTAAGTGTAGACAGGATGGAGCTATCTCTTCTCTGGTGCCCACCAGGTTCCCTTTAGCCCATACTGCCACTAATGGATATACATTTTTAGCCCTTTGGGTTTCCATAGTAAGAGCTTTATTGATAGGTTCCACAAGATACATTAAGATGAGGTATTTTAATAATCATAGATCAAAGCAACAGGTTGCTATGCAGCAATATAATGCAGATCAAGTGGTAGTATTTTCATTATTTCCCCCCACTAGTCCAGGGAACCTATATGCTAACACTTATGCTGCCAAACCCTAACCACCTCCCTGCCAGATAGTGTGAACGCAGAATCCTTTTGAAACCAGACTCTGCATATCCATACATCTGTGTTCATATATGCAGCCACTCAGGTGAATGTTTGTGGTATAATTAAAAGCACAATTATAGTATACAAGATACCAGCTCTAAAATATTACTGGCATAAAAACTGAGGTGTTCTGAAAAATGATAACATCCAGTCCTCCTGCAGGTGGTGCTAGGGTGTAGGTTTTCAGCATCAAAATAATCCTAGCTGGCTGTCAGACTAGCAAGCTAATGCAGCAGTGAATTGTTCTGTACGACCAACAGCAATTTGATTTAACAAGCAAAGGTGCTTTCTATCAGTTTAAATAGCAGCTATGTTACCAGCCCTGTGAACATGGAAAAGCCAAACTTGTTGTTGCGTTTTCAATTGACTCCTACACCAAGCAATTAGGGATAATTGAGACACGAGCTATGAAAATGTAATTTTATGAGCTGTAACCCAAGGTAGAATTGTATAATGAATGATGTGTACTGCAATGCCCTCTCTGGATAACAGCACAGAAAGAAAACAAGCCTTTATGTTGAACAATGGCTGCCACATACAGAGCAAAAGTAAATCGTAGCAGTTACACATTTTGAATTTTACAGTGAAATCTTTCACTTAATATGACATTATAAGAACCCCAAAACATAGAAGTATAATGACAGGCAGTCTGATATTTACCAGGTAGGGGTCCACTGGGAAAATTACCTTACTCGGGGCTTCTCAGGCTCAGAGCAATAGTTGAGGAGGCCTTACATCTGGAAGATGCACTGCACACACACTGAATGCTGAGATTTGCACATATCCTGATGCCTATTTTGTGTCCACTTTGTATCCCCTTTGCCAGTAGACTCTATTTAGAGTCCCAAACTATGGGGCTATTTCCCCTTGAGGTCACCTAAAGCCGTGACTGGGGGAAAGGCTAAAGCCCACTTCAGGTAAAATTGGGTAGAATGCCACTTTGATCTTGTAAATACTCCTAAAAGCTCAAATGAAAGCTAATTTTAAATGACATTTAGAATCAATATTTGTTGTCATAGATACTCTTGCAAATATGGCTGAGTGATATAGTAATGTTTTTTATATATAAAAGCTAGTAATGGGTTAAGGGAGTATCTGTCCAAATGATTCGCTGGTTTTCTCCCACTAGCAAACTCAGTATTGTGGGTAAAACCTGTTTAGATTTAAAGGGGTATCTCATCTTAAAATTAACTTTTTGTATGATGTAGGTGTGTCATGCTAAGAACATTTAGGCCTTCTTTTGTAATTTTTCCTACTTAGGGTTTAAAGGAAAACTACAGTATACATAACAACAATGTAGGTCTTTATAAAAATTGTGTAAAACCAATAAACCAATTTTATAAATATATACTTTTTTAGTAGTATGTGTATATTTAGTAGTATATATAATATTCAGGTTTGGAAAGATTATTTAATAGGCCACCTAGAATGACACTTATTATTTTAGTTTATTATTCCGTCTGGGGTTATAGTTTTCCTTTAATTGCCCCAGTAACCACGTAGGAATTTGAATTATTTATATACTTGTGGCTGCCCCATCTGAATACATTAGATATGGTGTATATAAAACAATACAGTGTAGTGGGTTGGGTTTGTTTTGGGGAGGTCTGCTTGGAGACAGCACAGATCAGATATTTTGGCCAGCGCATCTAGTAAAAAAGATGCTTTCATAGTAATTAGACTGGCAAAAAGCTTTAAAATGGATTAAAAGAATTAGGTAAGAAAAATAACACTGTAAAGTGTCCAATTATCTATTCTATGCTGTTGCAATAGGTACTAGATACTTTTTCCCCGCCTTCCTCTGGAGCTTATGATGATGACCGACAGGACAACAGTACTAACTAGAAAGGGAAAGTTTGAGAACAAACTTCATGTTGGGCTGAAAAACCATGAAGTCACTTAATGAAATCTGATCTGTTGGCTCCACCCACTTTTGCTAACCTTGGACCACAGTTATATAATAAAAACCACTGTGCAAAGTTTTGGGACCCTGGTTTTAATAGTGCCTGAATGGCAGCAATTTAAATTTTCCCACTGAAAGTCAACGAGTGACATCTGATTGGCGGATGGTGGCAAAGTTTGGGAACCCTGAAATAAATTGTGTGAGAAAGGCAGCATTTTAATTTTAAACAAAAAAAAAATCAGTAGGTGAAGTCTGATTGGCTGTTGGTGGCTCCATCCACTTTTTAAAACCTAAAAATGCAGTCCCCTAGTGACTCTGGTGTTAATACTGTGAGAATGGCAGCAGTGGCTCCACCCATTTTTTCCAACTCTGAACCGCAGTTACCAGGTGACTAGCTCTGCAAAGTTTGGGGACCTTAGTATTAATATTTAAAGAATGGCAGCAGTTTAAATTTAAACATATGAAGTCTATAGGTGAAATCTAATTGGCTGTTGGTGGCCCCGTCCACTTTTTCAAAACAAAAACTGCAGTCCCCTAGTGACCAGCTGTGAAAAGTTTGGGGACCCTGGTGTTAAAGGAAAAGTAACACTAAAAATTTTGAATGCTTTATTAGAAAATACCTGCTAAAACTTGGCTTCCGGTCATTTGAAATAGGGTGATACGGCGATTAAGGGAAGAATCCACTATGCGATGATTTATTGATCGATCCTAGCCTGACTCCTTCCTATATACAGAAGGAAGGCAAGGATCAATCTATCGCCGCATAGTGGATGCTTCCCCTGCATCACCGTATTGCCCTATTTCAAATGACTGGAAGCCAAGTTTTAGCAGGTATTTTCTAATAAAGCATTCAAAATAATAAATGGTTGGCAGGATAGGGCAATTATTGGGGCAGGGTAGAATAGATTTTTTACTTAAAAATTGTTAGTGTTACTTTTCCTTTAAAGCTGTGAGAATGGCAGCAGGTTGAATTTCCCCATTAAAAGTCAATTGGTAAAATTTGATTGGCTGTTGGTGGCTCTGCCCACTTTAATTAAAAACAAAAAACCTTGAATATGTACAGTAGTCAGCCAGTGACTGACTGTGCAAAGTTTGGAAACCCTGGCATCGAACCAATAAAATTCAATAGGTAAAATCTGATTGGATGTTGGTGGTTCCGTCCACTTTTCAAAATGAAAACTGCAGTCCACTAATGACCAACTGTGAAAAGTTTGGGGAACCTGGTGTTAATGCTGTGAAAATGGCAGCAGGCTGAATTTCCCCATTAAAAGTCAATTGGTCAAATCTGATTGGCTGTTGGTGGCTCCACCCACTTTTTCTAAACTTGAACTGCAGTTACCTGGTGCCTAACCCTGCAGAGTTTGGGGCCCCTGATGGTTATTACTGTGAGAATGGCAGCAGGTTGAATTTCCGCCAAGTCAATAGGTAAAATCTGATTGGCTGTTCACTGCTCCGCTCACTTTTGGGCATCCGACAATCCTCATATTTTCATTCAGGCTAGTGTAGCCTCAAAGCTGTAAGATTGGCAGCTGTTTCAATTTCCCCATAAAAGTCAATGGGTGAAATTTGATTGCCTGTTGTTAGCCTCTCCCACTTTGGGGACATCCAACAAATGTCGCTGTTTTATTCGGGGTGACCCCATTACTATGTTATTCAATATTCAATATTCAATGAGTGTAGCTTCAAAGCTGTAAGAGTGGCAGCAGTTTGAAAATCTTCCCTGTCAAAGTCAATGGGAAAATTAGGGGGTTCAGAGCGGCGCCACAAAAAGACGGGGGGGGGGCGGAATTGCTTAGAAAAGCACAAGCAACCTGCTCCACTATAGGGTGAAGAACTGTGAAGTGTTGTACCCCTAAAACAGTAGGAGAAGTAAGGTTTAGAAAATGGGGGGCGCTAAGAATAATAATAAGATACGATAAAGAAGAAGAAGAAAAAGTGGAAGAAATAGCTGAAGTCGAAGAACAGTATGTTGGGTTTTTCAGCCCAACATAATTAATGCAGAACTACATAACAGGTTCAGGAAGGTCTGATAACTTAACTTCTTAACTGGGGATTTGAGAAGTTTAAATTCACCCCTTTGCACAAAGCCCTTCCCACCTTTTATACTGCAGCAAAATAGGGGACCCCCAGTACTCATTTGCTTTTTCCTGATATCTCTTGTCCCTCCTCATCCAAGCAAAATTAGAGTGCATTAAATAAGACTTCCTGATTTGCCCTCCCACATACAGTGTATATTCATCATAAATATGATTAAGGCCATTGCTGTAAATGTACTCCCAAATCAAGGTTTAATTCCTTCTTGGTTACAAATGTTAATTTGAACTTGTAATTTGCTGTGACTGCCAAGGGACTTTAATAACTGGCCTGAATATTTGGAGTATGTATAAAAATGCCAATGGCAACACGGTGTAGTAAGCTTCTAACTTATTCTGGAATAGTAATAACATTTATATGATAATACATGTGTGCCCATAGGAGAGAGAGTGTGGAATTTACACAGAGACGGTTTACTACAGTATTTCAACTTCTTAAGAGGGACACTGTGAGCACAGACTGCAAGGTTGTAGGCAAGTCTAAATTAGCTAAATATATGGTTACATTTTATTTCCTTCCAGGTAGTAACAATATTATCTAGGGTCAACTGTACCCTTTATCCTATGCAAAAATAGTACAATACTTATAAGCCAGTATGCCAACTAAACAGGTGGTTTCTCTCAGTCCTCCATTCTTTTACAGAAAATTCAAAACTTAAACAGATGCTCTGATTAAATGCCTGTAGATGGCATGAATGGCGTTGCCTCTTCTCGCCCTCCTGTAACTTATTTGTTACTTAATGCCTGCACACAGCTTCTTTTGCTGGATGTTGCTCATGTAGCTTTGGTCTCCTTCATCCTGTAGCCTTTTGCATACTCCTGGCACACGCTCTGTTTTCCATTTCAAGAGACACAACACAATAGGTGCATCTTAGACAAGCAAAATGATTTATTATAATTCTTTTGGAATTATATTATTATGGAATTTCCACCTAAAAATGATCTTTTCCTGAAAATGCCCAAACTCCAAAGCAGATTTGCTGAATGCTGCAACCTTCTAGACTACTTCTGGAAGTGTAAAAAAAAAAAAAAAGCTGCTCCGCCATTAAAAAAATCTTTATCCCTACAATATAAATATACAACTCCATTCCAATGATATATGCTCTTATACTTATAAATGTTCTCTCCATTATATAAATAACAGTTCTACCACAATTTAATCAAGATCACACATCTTATTGATTAAATTAATATTTTTGCCTGGTTTATTTAACTGTGATACCTGTCCATGGTGCTTAAACTTTTTAATGAGGTAGGACTATTTTCTGCTGTAGATATATCTTATCCTATCATCTTTTTTGTATTTCCTCGTAAACGTTAAGTGTCCAGCAAATATAAGGTACTAGAAGTAATTTAGATGTTTACCATGCAGATATATAATCTTGGAATTTTGGGGTTATTTATTGTTGGTATATTACACTGATCTTAATTTATGAATATAGGTTATGTATTGTAAATGCATTTAATGACAACCTTCATACTTTATTGCTTCAGCCATACATAAATATGAGATTTTTGAGATGAGATTTGTATGAGATTTTTATATATTGTGCTGATGACATTATAATCTCCTAAGAAATCAGCTCTAGAAATAACAGCCGATAACCTTCTTTTAATCTGATCATTTCGGTATCCTCCGAAAATCCTGATTATCTCTGAGCTGTTCTGCAGACTAATTCTTCAGCTGGAATTCTTCACTATTTTGTATTAACTTCACAGATTACTAATGAACCCCAAGGCTTGAAACCATATATTTGTTACGAGAAAAGAATTAGGAAGGGGCAGACGTTTATATTGGATTATATTATTTGCTTCATATAACAACTAAGCATTAATGTGGATCATAGTAAGGAAAAGAATTACAAATGAGTTCTGTCAAAAAGTATACCATCAGTGTGTGGGCCATAAAAATATTTTCTTGATAGTGGAGGGTCTAGCTTCCCTGAATTACACTTAGCCCTAAATATAGGAACACATTTCAATATAATATCTAATGATAAACAACAGACTTGCTTTGCCATTAGTTACTCCACAGTGCAAAACCACATCAATTATACCAAGAGTAGCATATTTTAAACTAATACTGGGGTACTGGCCTTTCTTACTTGCTGAAAGTATCTCTTATCTTATTTGTTGTAAATTTACAAACCACATAATTTACAAATGATAAAAATAATTTAAAAAATACAAAATATATTTGCGTTATACATACCATCCAGCAGTGCAAGATAGAGAGGTTAAAATTGGATATAATAGAGAGTATACCTCAAGGTTTGGATAAAAGTATTTTCTCAATATATTAATAATATATTGTGAATATTGGTAGAAATAGTAGACAGAGGAACACTGCTGTCAAGAATGCGCTACTCTGAGACGTGTATGACACCGGGACGGGGAACTAAGGGGTTACACTCAGTCACCTTTCACACAGGTTAGACTAACATCAAGCACCCCCAAACACATCACCGCCCCAAATAACTATTCGCTGCCACCATCTATAAAAACAGGCGATAGAAACCTAATACACATATATATCACATACAAACTTTCCTACTGCAGTTAGGGTTAGTTTCCACTAATTTAACAGCACACTAGGGTTAAAATTACAGTCAAACACACCCCCCTGCTCGCAGCCCACTAGTTAATTACCATCATCTACACAGAACTTGCCCCCCCTTGCTCAACATACACACACCAAACAGTTAATACAGGTAGGCCTGAGCAGTCATACAAAGTACGTGGAGATCGTTATAGAGCCAAAGGACAAAACTTATTAAATTTTATATTTAATATTACAAGGGTAAACAGTGCATTTTAAAAAGATGTTACAAAAGAGACACACACATACAAAACAGTAAATAAAATAGTGATCTGTTGTGTCCTCTGAGGCAAGAGTTTGAAAGTCCTGAGCCCATCCCCCAACATATTGGGACCTCAGAATGAGCTACCAGTACCTGGGTCTGTACCTTTTTTATCCTTCCTGCTGGGCCCCTCCCTTATTACCGTATGCATGAGGGGGGAGTGCCCAGGAACTTGTCACATGACCCCCCCAGGTTACAAAGTTCACGCCCCCCCATCCAATGAGAAAGGTGAGGCCGGGTCACCATTTGGTAACTGGCTGTTCTGTTGACATTTTTATTTTCCAGCTATCCTTAAATACTTATAGGTATTCAACAAAATTATGGAACCATGAGCATTATGTGGGAAATGGAATTCTCTTTTCATAGACACCAAACACACTAGGCCTAACGCATATTATTCTGGTTTTATCAGAATATTGGATAATCCCAAGATGAATCATCATCACATGGGAGTGTTTGGAGTCTGTGGGGAGCCCTAGCTTCAAGCTAATGACTGGGCGCCATGATTTTTATCTTTAGTAAAAGATATTTATTCTATGAGCCCAGAGAAATATTAGCTAAGAATCTGCTAAGAAGAGACAGACCCCCACTGTAGCACAGGTATGATAATTTGGTTACCCTTGTTGATTTATTCTGGCTCTTCACACTTCACCAGCCAGCCCGACTTCAGTGTCATTTAGGGGGTATTTGTGAATTACCCTGTTTGCTGTAGCATAACTAGAATGTACTGGGCCAATTTCAATTTAGAGCCTCCTAAAACTTGAGAAAATTATCTGTTGCAAAACAAAAATGTCTTAATTCTTACTATTGGTAATCCTACCTTTATGGGTATTATGTCACCTGAATCAAGTGAAAGTGAGAGTAGCACTGGCCAGACCAGGGATGACTTTGTTTTGTTTAAATTTTGTTTAAAGAGTAGGGCTATTTTTTTTGGTAGCTTAATGCACAAAATGCAAAATGTATGTCCTTAGCATATTGATAATGGATGAGTGCAAAGAACCTCTTCTCTGTTATTTTGTTACCTGGCCCACTTTGGAGACCAAGAATGTTGTTAACGTAACCCAGAAGAACGCAGCCCTCACCACACCCATTGCAAATTAGGGATGCACCAATTGACTATTTTGGGATTCTGCTGAATCCTGGATCCTTCGTGAAATATTCGGGCAAATACTGAATTGAATCCTAATTTGCATATGCAAATAAGGCCACAGAATTGCGTGTTTGTGTGACAAAAAGTCATGTGATTTTAAGGATTCAGATTCGGTTTGGCCAGGCACATGGATTCGGCCTAATCCAAATTCTGCCGAAAAAAGGCCGAATCTTGGCCAAATCCCAAACCAAATTCTGTTTTTGGTGCATCCCTATTACAAATGCAGCCATTAAAGGAACAGTAACACCAAAAAATGAAAGTATATAAAAGTAACTAAAATATAATGTGCTGCTGCCCTGCACTGGTAAAAGTTGTGTGTTTACTTCAGAAAGTCTACTATAATTTATATAAATAAGCTGCTGTGTAGCCATGGAGGAAGCCATTCAAAGGAGAAAAGGCACAGGCACATAGCAGATAACAGATAAAACACCATTGTATTCTACAGAATTTATCTGTTATCTGCTATGTAACCTGTGCCTTTTCTCCTTTTTTCCAGCTTGAATGGCTGCCCCCGTGGCTACACAGCAGCTTATTATATAAATTATAGTAATGTTACTGTAGCAAACACACCAGTTTTACCAGTGCAGGGCAACAGTGCATTATATTTTTATTACTTTAAAGCTCTTTCATTTTTTAGTGTTACTGTTCCTTTAAGGGAACAGCATAGGGTAGAGTGTAGGCAGAAAAAAGCCATGCAGAAAAAAGCATAGCCTAAACCACTGACAGGCAGCTTTCACTACATTTTTGTTGGTTTGTTCCTCCCTTTTCTAAACTTCCACTCTCGTCTGAGAGTCCAGCTTACTAGCAAATATAGGTGTGTTGAGCAGCTAATTTAACAGCTAAAGTTTTACAGTGCACTCTGACATCAGTTTAGCTGGGCATGGGCAGATCTAGAATGCACAGGAAACATGAGTGCATTATCTTCTTTGTATAACCCTTGCCCCTTTTATGTTGTCTAGTTGTATTTGCACAGTGATGATCCTGGGCCTGCTGTCTCTTCTCCTGCTCCACGCTTACAATTTTAGCAGCAGTGTGAATCCACAGGCATCCGCATTGCTCATTGCTATTGTGCTCTCTGCACTGGCAGAGCCGAATTTTTGTTTTAAAAAAATGAAAATTCAGCTCTTAAAGTTACCTGAGGCAGTTTTTTGCTGCCCTGGTAACTGGCTGCTCCCTGCCACCTGAGGGAAGGTCCTCACCTTGCCTTACGGCAGGAGCAGCCCTGTATATGCACTGCAACCAGATGAGTAAATGAGAGAGCTATAAACATAAAGCAATAAATAAAAACATTAACAAAAATCCTATTAAAGTACTACTTGCCACTTTTTCATTGTCTCCAACAGCTAAGTATACAGGTATGGGGTATTATGGGGAATGCGCGGACATGGGGTTTTCCAGATATGAGCTCTTCCCAAAATGTGGAATCACCTTGACTGGTAAAAATTATTTAAACATTACATATATATATATATATATATATATATTAATAATATATATAATATATGTTGTAGATTTGTCTAATAGGATCTAATATATATACTGTAATACAATGCTGACATACTTATAATGCTTTGTTTTGAAGTGCATCCCAGTACCTTATCCCATTAAAAAACTTTATTTCCCCAGATGTCAAACTAATCAGCCTGTCTTTTCTTGCCTAACCAGCCTGTGGATTTCTTTTTGAATAGTGGCACAATATTAGCAATTCACTACTTTTAAGGTATCAGTGATCATGAATCATAGAAAATTAAATAAAGTGGTTCAGCAACCACACATTTTCCAACTTAGATAGGAGGTGCCCCGTGTTCTCTTTCCACACCCTTTCTATTTCAAAAATTTGCATTTCTGGATTGCTTTTATTTCCTGGGCGATTAGCCACTTGTACTTACTAAAACTACTAGTTTTATGAACACAATATTCTTCTCCTGGTCCGGCGAGTTTTTCTACCTTTTGTTCACACCAGCCGGCGGTGGGTCTCAGGGCATTCTTGTGCATGCAAGCGCATAGGGAAACATTGCTGCATTGTTGCACAGGCGTGGTGATGTCATGAAATGCACAATTGTATGTTTTGAAGCTTTAGGCACCATCTTGGTTAGGATTTTTTGTTTACTTCCCTTTTCCTCAGTTCCTTCTATGTTTTGGTGCCAAAACTCCCTATTTAAACCTATGCTCTCATTCCTCTTTGCTGTATCTGGCTTCTGGTTTTCACAGATCCTGCTAAGCCTTGTTCTCGTGTGTTTTCTGCGATTCACTTCTGCCTGTTTTCCCTGACTACTACTACTTATTGCTCAACCTGACCTTAGTCTGAGCTGACTATATTTTTGTCTCATCCTTGCCTGTACCTCGTATTTTGTTACCCAGCCAGTACGGCAGCAGAAAATCTGGGGCCCCAAAAGGGTCGTTGAATACCAGGACTGGTTAGGTATCCCCTACTTTACGGAAGAGTCAGACTCCTGAGAGTGGTCCTGGTTCCAACCTAACTAGAACGTTACATTCTCACTGTGAGTGCCGAGCTCACAATCTAAATTTGCACTGCAGGGAGGTGGCATTAGCCAATTTACTCAAGGCCAGAAGAACTGAATGTCAGGTTAGAAATGAAACACAATACGCTCAATATTTCAGTATAAAAATATAATGTACATGTTAAAATTTGATGACATAATGACAAATGTTTATTCTGCCTGCTGCATAACCCACCATTATTCTACTGTTTCATTTCCCTCTATGAATTAGGATATAAATCAAGATTATTTGTTTATCATTGATTGAAGCTAGTGTGAAATCCATATCTCCAAATGTAAAAGAACTAATTAGTAACGTAATTGAAAATGCCATCGAACTGCATTTTGCTCTAGTTTCAATGGCCTCATCCAACAGTTCAGATCCTATTGTCTGCTTTATCTCCAACACTTGCTTAGCAATCTATTTCCAAACAGCACATTGCAAAGAATTAGAGAACCTTGAATTTAACAGTTAAGTTGCCAAGCCTAAATTTCATCCATATACAGAATAAATTGCTCTCATTTGATTGGCTGAACAACAGTTACAGGGTCACAGGTTCCAAGTGGCTGCTTCAATAAGGCATATCAATATAAACACGTAAAAATAAGTTGACATTGTCAGTGTCAGACTGGGGCGATGGGCCCACTAGAAAGCCTTTGGCTGCAAGACCTCTTTCCAAACTACATATACAACAGACCCCATGAGGGGGCCCAAATGAATGGGGGGGCTCAGAATGCAGGGTCCTCTGTATCGTAGTACCGCTTACCAGACCCTTTTCTACCTTTTAAAGGGATTCTGTCACAAAAACATGTTTTTTCTAAAAGTGTATTGAGTATATAGTAATATAGTATAGTATATAGTAATAGTGCTCCTCCAACAGAATAGTGCATTAAAATCTGTTTTTCAAAAGAGGAAACATATTTTTAATATTACATTTTGAAATTTGACATGGGGTTGGACATGTTCTTTGTTTTCCAGGTGCTATCAGCCACGTTACTTGTGTTCTGATAAACTTCAGTCACTCTTTAGGGCTCTGGCACACGGGGAAGATTAGTCGCCCACGATTAACTCCCTGTTCGCGGGCGACTAATCTCCCCGAGTTGCCTAGCCCTGCCATCCCGCCGGCGACTTAAAAAAAAGTCGCGATAATTTTCCGAAAAAATCGCAAAATACCGATCATTACGAAAAAAACGCAATCGAACGCATTCGGCCCGTTCGTGAGTAAGTAAATGGGCCCCTAAGTGATGTGACTTTAAGAAGGTGACAATGAAATATGGTCAGCATTTCTACTCATTAACTTAACATAAGCAAATTGCAAAAATTTGCCACTATTTGGCACAATTGAGCATTTTTTCCAAAATTCCATCATAGTTCTGCCAACTGGCGACAGGCATGTCATTTTTTACTCAGGGGTTCATGGGTATGCACTTACACATTGAGTGTTATAACTTTTGGGCCCCCTGCAATTTTTCTTCCGGGGCCCCCATAGGCAAAATCATGGGTCATCAGTGATGCGCATAAAAATTTGCAGGTCACCTGCAATTGCGCTGTGGGTCACATTATGCCCCCCACAGACCCCTGGCTGGCACTGTAGTTACACCACTTCAACTGTGTGTATTTAAATGGTGCAATATGTAGCAGCTAGAGGCCCATCAACCAAAGGGTGTCCTACACTTACCTCTAGGCCAAGGCGGGTGTTAATTACAAGGCCCTGAAGTGCCCCATGCACAAAGTTATACATAACCAGGAACTGGCACAGATGCTTGTATGGATAAGCACAAGTAGTATATGGCATGTAAATCAAATAATTTTATTCCAAACACTGAGCCTACTTTTTGTAAATGACCCCTTCAGTGTTAAATACACAGTTCAACCTCTGACACCTAACTTGTTTATGTTCTGCTACCTACAGTTTGGAATGTCTTAAATATTGTTTTATGTATCCAGAACGGAACATAATTGGGGTCATTTACTATTACCCCTGTGGAAAGGATAGGTGCATTAAAGGGTGCAAGTACGGGGTGAGTGGCGGGGCTGAACAAAAAATTAGACACAAGGTGTACAGCGTCAGAGGGTCTTCTTCTGCTTCATAACTTTTGAATGATGTGCAAGTTAGGGATGGGTAGGGGGTGGGAAAAGGGGATGCATTTGTGCCTTCCCCCACCTGCCGCTCTTGAAAAGAGAGATGTCAAATACAAGAAGCACTCTATTTAAGGACATGAACCCAGGTCTGTTTTCTCCAAACTGGGGGAATACAGCAATGAATGTGCAATGTTTTTGCCTATTTTTTGCACTTTGAACATTGCTTTCCTTGCTGTAAATAACCCCTTAATACAAGCAAACCTTTCCTCCATTAATGTCCCCTACTATAACCATCTAATTGGCTCTTCCTATTTCCTGAAGGGCCTAGAAGGCAACCTGGGTAGAAATAAATCTGCATAACTCATCTGGCTTTGTGAAAGATATTTCTAAAAGACACTTTCTTTTCACCATCTCAGTACAGTGGTACCACAGAATGTGAGAAACACACTGCATTTATCTATTTCACTGGAAAACAAATGACATAGTATGAAATCGGATTGAGATAAAACATAAATACATTTCAAGCACCATCTGAAGAAAGGGGCATTCACTTGCTCTCCATCCATCATCAAAAAAGGATCATGCATTTGTTAAAGTACCTAGTGGAGGAGGAAGATAAATATTGCATTCTACATGGAATTAGACACTTTTGTATTTTGTGTCACTGTGATGGAGAGATTTGCAAGGAACTGGGTGAGTTGATACTCTACTACTTGTTTCTAAGAAAAGCTGGAATAGTTCAGGGATTAAAATAAGTCAGAAATTCACCTTCACTAACACTTCTTAGAAAAATCTATTTCCATTTTCTGAGATGATTTTTAAAAAACAAATAATTTGCTTAAAAACTCTTTAATGTGCCCATAATGTACAGGATTAATATTGCAATATTAATGTTAGCAAGTGTTTCAGTGTGATTCTAGGTAGCAGCAAGCAGGTGTTTGCCTTCTAGTATGCTGGGAATATATTCTAGGAAACCAGGTTATAGTATAGCAGACATTGGCCTGCACAATAATAGACTCCAGATCAAGTTGGCCTCTCACATCTCCATTTCATTGATCATTTAGTATGTTGGCCAAAAACCCATGTGTTTACCTGTGTGTAAAATGTTGCCCCATGCTCTTTAATCTGGGTCTCTATGACCCGCTGCCGCCTAAATAATTTAATTTTTTTTTTTAAAAAAACAGTGATAAACACAAGGCGAATAAATGATTTTAGATATTTGGACTGTGCAGATAATTTTTCAAGATAATTTGGGTCCTCTGGGGGAAAAACAAGTTTGGTACTAGTTGTATAAAGTCTGTATCAACCTCAGCGTTACTGTTGTCAAAACTGGAATGGTAGGAGGATGCATGGGAGGATGCCCTATGCCTTGGGAACAGCCCAGTGCTGAAGGCTTTACTTATTCTACACTGACCTTGCACATTTTCCATAGAATGCTTGCAACTTCAAATGTGGGGGTTGCATATACAGATATCTGAACATGAATGCAAAGCATGAATGCACCTTATTAAAGATAATAATGGCTTGGATTCACTATGTGATTTTCTATTTGCACAAGCCACTTAGCACTGTGAATATGTTAAAAATAATCAGCCATGTTACCGCTGCAGGCTGCAATTCAGGCTTGCAATATTTTACTGAAAAAGGTTGTGGTATGGATGATGTGCTGGCAAGGGCCTATGCTTATTCAGCTCTCTGTCCTACTGCATGGATCTTTGGGTGTTTTCATTAGTAATGTTGGGCTGACACTCATAGATAAAATGATTCCATTAGTATAGTTATTATTATAAACTACCCATTTTGTACGTAAAAAAATACTATTTTCTGATGATTTCCCCCTTTATTTCCCCACATTTTGGCACTGCCAGTGATTATCATTTTTGCTCCAAATGGCTATTTCTGAATAATCCATGAAGCTTCAATCAACAATGGTACTTTCCTGTCTGTCACACATTCTATGGCATCTGACACATTATGGGTTAAGCAAACGATACTTTTTTTGATTGTAGAATTAAAAAATGTCGTCCTGCAATATGCCATCTATTTAACTACATTAATAGTCTACTTGCACAAACAGATGTGTTTTAACCATTTCAATATAAATGCAGTATAATAAATATTATTTGCCAGTCCTTAGTTTATTTGAATGCAAGGGTATAGGGGAATCTGTGGATCTAAATTTTTTTTATTTATTTATAAAGGCAACACTGCCACATTTTCCAGCATGCCAGATGTCCTATCCTGTCTTCCTGTAGTTTAGCACCAAAAGAGCACTTTACAGAAGTTTACTATTCCACAGAATGCACGGTGCTGATTGAAGGTTCATTGTGGAAGTGTTTCTATGGGAGTTCTATTCCTACACCTCTGTTTAGCACACAGTTGCTCCACAGTGCACAAAACTTTTATGCATTTACACTTAAAAAAACTTGCACCTTTGATTTTGCCAACTCAACAAAAATGCCAAATAAACATGGACCATAGTTCTATCAGAATATCTTGCTTCTTTACAGAGGAAATTGTTCCTAAAAAAAGAATCATATGTGCATTTGCCCAAGGTGGAGATACAAGGCATTTCAAAGCATTGTTTAAAGGTTTAGCCATCAAAGTAACGCTTTGCATAACTAAGCTTATTAAGAGCACAGTAGGAATAGCAGATGACCGTTCTGTAGCAGCTCTGGCATATTGCTAGATGCTCCTTCCTACAATACCCCCATATGTCTGTTTAGAGTTGAAAGACCCTATGACAGGAAAAAGAATAATGGTGCTAGTGCCATGGTTGAACACCTCACAAAGCCTTATGTGTGTATCCACCATTGTAGCAATCAGTATCCTGAAGCAATGACTGGGTTATTCCTTTTTACCCCTTAGCAATTGCTTTCACAAAGCTCCAGAGTGTATTTCTCAAGGTTAAAGTTAACTGGAAAATTGACCCTTCTCCAAACAATTCAACACTGTTGTGGAATTTTGTAGATTGATACAAGGATCTCTTCTCTCTGTATACATCTTTCTTAGGATCTATGGTGTTTGTTGTCTCGAATGAGCCTGTATAATCCGTGCTACTTGTGCTACCAGTATGGCAAGGTAATATTTAAAAGAAAAATAAAGATTGTTTCCATGAGCAGTGGGGTACTAGGACGGTCTGACCACCAGGGTTCAGCTATTATAACACAAATGCATACCTGTGTGTTCAGAATACCACAGTATAATTATTTTTAAATATTCTTTTACACCTTTTTAAGTCTCCATAGTTACCAGATGCTTTGAAATGATGTTTGTAATCCATGCCTATTCTCAGCAGCGATCCAGAGATTGTTATAAAGGGTGCCTTATGAGGATTTGTCTTGCTAATTATGGCAGCATAAAAACTTCAAAAAAAAAAAAAAAAAAAAGTTAAATGTAATGAATATGAACATGGAAACTTATCAGATGCTATAGTGATAACTGATTTGTTTGTATAACATATTATTGATTTTATTTTGTTTGTATAGAGGTATATTGATTACTTACATTGTACAAAGAATTGGTCTCATACGGTCAGGGATAATCTGCAGAGTTCTCCCTCTGGACCTTAGCTATTCCACCCATGTACATGTGCTGGTCTCTCACTTCTACTAGTGCAAACTGCTAAATATCAGTGTAATTCACCATTTCCTTCTAGCTAAAACAACTGCAGTCTCTTTAAACCAGTACATAGATTAGTGCATAGTGCATGGACAGCATGCAAGTGGTACATGGGGGTACTTCACATTATGACATTTTGATGAGCGCAGCTAGACTCCGTAAGCAAAGGCGTTGCACTTCTAACTTGGTCTATGCAAGTGTTGAACTAGTTGTGCTAATTACAAGCAACAGATAGAATCTCCTTGAATCTTAAATATTCCTACAATTTTTTCCTTGAAAAACTGTGCATCAAGCAGCTTTGTGTGTTTTGTCCAATGTATTTTCCCATGCTAAAAATGCAGTTGAATATTGCACTACTACTGGCCCCAATGTGTATAAGTACATCCTGTTCTGTATGTGCTGTTTGCTTGGTGGTGATGCTTTTAAGTGTACAACAACATCACAAAAGTCCATAACGTTCAGCCCCTCTAAATGAACATGTATCCAGGGTCAGACTAGGCTAGTAGAACACCAGGAAAAAAACCGGGGGACCCTGATGACCCTGTCAGGCCCAGTCTGAAGCATTGGTGCTCCCTTGCTGATCTCTCTTCCCCAATTAAGACTAAGTATAATGTACATGAGTTTGGGGAGGGGATTTGGACAGTCAGTTGGTGGGGGCCCCTGAGGTAGAAGCCAGGGTTGAACTGGACCTGTAGGACACTGAGAAAAAAACTTGGTGGGCCACGCCAACCCAGACCTGATCATTGGCATTCCCCCACTTACCTCCCTCCCCTAATCACAGTGAAGTATAAGGTACATGTCCTCAGGGAGGAAGTTGGGCAGTCAGTCGGTTTGGCCCCTGGGGTGGATGCCCTGTTGGGCCCAGCATATTCCAGTCCATATACAGACCTATCTATACACCCAAGTATGGGTGACTTCATGTAACTTTTGTCTGAAAATGCACTTTGTGTGTTTTTGGGTGAAAATTGGTGCACAACTGTATGCAGTGGCACTTATATAATGTACAATTGGCATAGTAAGTAATATTGGGATATTTAACCTAACTACCACACCTGCCCTAAAAGTGCTCTACAAAGTGGGTGTAGAATGAGTGTCAGCAAAGATGTTGAGAGTATTATATTGCAGGCAGCATTAACTTGGCACTGCTAAGGTGCTAATATCCTTGCTAGATGTGAATTGAATACTCTATGACAGTGCTGTCCAACTTCTGTTGTACCGAGGGCCGGAATTTTTCCGACCTATGTGGTGGAGGGCCGATAATGGAAGCCAGTTTTGACCACTCCCCTTTTTGAAACCGCACCCACTTGAAACCACACCCATGTTATCACATGACCATACCCATATTAATGGTTGTAGTACAGCAAAAACCTGCCATACTCTGCCTGCCCTACCCTGCCTGTGTGTGCCATACTCTGCCTGCCCTACCCTGCCTGTGTGTGCCATACTCTGCCTTCACTACCCTGCCTGTGTGTGCCATACTCTGCCTGCCCTACCCTGTCTGTGTGTGCCATACTCTGCCTGCCCTACCCTGTCTGTGTGTGCCATACTCTGCCTGCCCTACCCTGCCTGTGTGTGCCATACTCTGCCTTCCCTACCCTGCCTGTGTGTGCCATACTCTGCCTTCCCTACCCTGCCTGTGTGCCATGCTTTCACTGTTTGTGCCATACTTGGCCTGTGTGTGCCATACTCTGCCTGTGTGTGCCATACTCTGCCTGTGTGTGCCATACTCTGCCTGTGTGTGCCATACTCTGCCTGTGTGTGCCATACTCTGCCTGTGTGTGCCATACTCTGCCTGTGTGTGCCATACTCTGCCTTCCCTGCCTGCATGTGCCATACTTTCACTGTGTTTGCCATTCTTGGCTGGTTTGTGCCATACTCTGCCTGTGTGTGCCATACTCTGCCTGTGTGTGCCATACTCTGCCTGTGTGTGCCATACTCTGCCTGTGTGTGCCATACTCTGCCTGTGTGTGCCATACTCTGCCTTCCCTACCCTGCCTGTGTGTGCCATATTCTGCTTGCCCTATGATGCTTGTGTGTATGGCACACACAGACTGCTACAGTCTGCACAATAACTATATATTAAAAAACTTTTTAATCGAAGTACCACCTCAGTATATGTTCTTTTTGTAGTGTGCAGGGATTATTTGTGGGTTTCTACTCTTCCTGAGGTGTGAACAGGGGAACAATGGGGGTGATTACAGCCTGAGCCTGAGGTGTGAACACTACAGGGGGTGAACAATGCAGAGATTAAAAGGTGTGAACAACACAAGGGATTACATATTTAAACAATACAGCCTGATTACAGCCTGAATCTCAGGTGAGAACCATGCAGGGGGGGCAGTTAATCACAGTACTGATACCATTTAGATCTTACACAAGAGTAAGCCATCAAAGCAGCCAGACAGGTGGGGGGCCACACAGAGGGGGGTCGCGGGCCGCATGCGGCCCGCGGGCCGCCAGTTGGACAGCACTGCTCTATGATATGTGGTGCTGTCTATCACAGTGAGACTCCTAGCACCCATTAACCATTCCCTAGCTACTTCAAAAAAACCTGCTAGATCAGAGAGGGCTACAACAGGCCACTTGGTTTCTTGGTTGGCCCTGGCCTAATGGATCTTCACTCTTTATATTTCTGTTGAAATCTGCTTGGCATAGATCAAAAGGCTCAGATGCTGCAGAAATCTATTTAGCCGTGCAATATGAAATGTACCAATGGAGCACAATTCAGTGCAGTTTTCCTTTGTACAGAGCCACAAAGTCACTAGCCTCAATAAAAAAAAAATTGGTGTTATATATTTTTCTAAACTTTTTATCTAATGGTTAACTAGTAAGAAAGTCACATTATACATAATATTAAAAGATTAATTACAATTTACTAACATTCCGGTTGCCTTATATCCTAAACATACATTTCCCTCTGGAGAAAAAATCCCAGTCTATATGTACAATGTGCTTTATTCATTTTTCTTTTTTTAAAACCTTATAACTCTCAGCCTGGCAATGGTGTAGTATAATAAACAGCCTGCACATAACAAATTAAACTGAGAAATCTTAAAAAGCCCCTTCTCATACTTGTGTCTACTGAGTGTACATTCATTACTTTCTGTACCAAAATGAAACAAATCCGAACTTAAATCAAAGGTGCCTGCAATATTCATAAGCAGAAAACAGCCGACAATTTATAGGAGGAATAATATCTATATATCTTCAAAACATAATAACAGAGGAACTGATTTCTTAGAATGGAGGCACATCTTATCAAAGGGATCATATTATGCAGGGGAAAAAACAGAATCAATGGATCTTTCTGCTGGCCAGAAGCAATGACATGTGTCTTTGTTGTTTCTGTGTATTGTATACTAAGCATTTCCATAAGAGTACCAAGGAATTAGATAAGCCACCCTAGTAAGTACAGGTTCTTCACTTCCTATGATATTCTGCTGAAGCTATTTACCAAATGAAAAAGTGTTCAGTCAGTGATAGCTACATTTCCTCCATTTCCCTACTACATCTATCCTGCAAACACTTTTAGAATAAGCATATTTCTTTAGTTTTTCTTATTACCATACAGGCAAATATTGTAATATCATAGTATTTACTGCATAACAACAACATGCTGCCATTTAAATAGTGTCAGAGGGGACCTTCGGCACCCACGGGGTTGGAGGTGTAGTCATGATCTAGGAGGAAGTCCTTTTCCAGCGAGTTCGGGCAAGGTACCGTTTCGGGGAGATCCAATAGAGAGGTCGGTCCAGGCAAAGGTCAATAAGGCAGGCAGCAAGGTTCAAGGTCAGGGACAGGCAGAGGATCAGCAACAGGAGAAGCAGGCAAGGCTTAAAAGACCCAGGAACACAATAGTAGTATTGAGCTATACTCGAGCATTGAACCTGGGTCTCTGGCGTTCTTTTATTTTTGAATTTGGCGCCACAGCGCGTGACGTCATCGCACCGGCGTCCTTGCGCCCACGTGGAGCCCTGGGCGCCGCCATTTTGGATCTCGCGCCGGGAAGGACGCCGCCTATCGCACGGGGCAGGTAAGGGGCGCCGATCGCCCGTGACAGTTAGACATTATTTCTTATTAATCTATTGTAGCTGTAAATGGGGTCACAGATCCATCCGAGTTCTCAGAAAGGGTATTATGGAGTTTACCAGATTCCCCTCCTTTTATAGATAACTTAGCAATGAACCAAACCACAGAGAATTCTATATTAAATTAAATTATGTATGGATATTTTTTATTTATATAGCAATACTTGAATATGTAATTTTATATTACAAACAATAGAACAGGCAGGCGTAACAATACAATAAAAAAATTGATACACTATATACATTATACTCAAGATTAAATGCCTTTAAAAGAAAGGAAAAAGGGTGCATGGGTGGAAAATAGACACAAACTGGAGGGTCATGAGTGTTGGCATTCACAGTGGTTAAGGTATTAGCTCTTAAGTACCAAGACTGAACTGAATCAGAAGCTCTACTAGTGTTCCAGGAGCGAGGCATTGAGTTCAAAGGGCTTTTCTTAACCTATTAAATCAGGAATGGAATTTTGGATGTAAAGAATTGAGAGAGAGAGTTTTAAGGAAGGATAAAGGAATGCAAAAGACAGTAAGTGTGAAAAATACAGGAGACACCCAGTAATGAATGGAAATAAAAGTAAAAAGCTGTAGTTAGGTACTAGGGAACATAAGTACTTTTTTTTTACAAAGAGCCATGACAAAGATTTCAACAGCAGAAGACCTGGCTCTGACACTAAAAAACTACTCCTCAAAATCTTAGGGGCACTACAATTCGTATTTTTCTGGCCTTGAAAGTCGTATAAACTTGACATGGATCATGGATCATGAATTCAAATTAAACTTGATTATTGCTATATTTATAAAATGTCACAATAATGCTTGAATTGTTTGTATGAAAATTTCAAGTTTACATTAGAAAATCCTGAATTTTTTGTATTGTTACAACTCAAAAGATTTGAGTGTAGTTTCCATTAATCATCTTTATTTTTCCCAAACAGGAATTGCTCCAGCAGCCATTTTAGGAGCATTGGCATTTATTCTTGGAAAACAATAATGTGTTTAAGTTTCACTTGAAACTTTGTGAAATAGAAACAGTGAGGGAATTCATTTCCCCTTGAAGCTGGGTGAAACTGAAAACAATGAGGGATTAACTTCCCCTTGATGCTAAATGAAACTAAAAACAATGAGGGATTAACTTCCCCTTGATGCTAGGTGAACTAAAAACAATGAGGGGATTAACTTCTCATTGAAAGTTCAAGGACAGGCTGTCACTGACAAACCTGACAATATTTTTTTGACAAAAAAAAAATTAAATAACATTAATAGATTATGAATTATGGGAGTTATTTTAGAAAAACTGGAATTTTTCAGTGATAATGTATCACTAACTTTGTCTCAAACTTGCTTAGTAAATGTGCCCCTTAATGTACATTAAAAGTAACTTTTAAGTCATATTAATCATTTTTCAATAATAGGGCTTTTGTAAGTAATTGTTACTTAAAGTTCCTAAACCTGACTGTTTTGCCAACCTGACTGTCCCTTCTCAGCCTGTCAGTTATAACTTCTAATGCTAACAGACTCCTGCTGCACAAATATGGCAGCCCCCTCATAGAGGAACATGGGGGATCAGATAGGTAATGTAAAAGCATTGGACAAATACTTTAAAGGCAAATTTATAAATAGCATGAAAGGACAATGTTATGATAGATTGAAAAAATGTTTAATTTCTGCTGTCAGTATCTATTTAATGTAAGAGTATAAGCATTCTAGCAACAGATATATTGAAGGGATCAACGTTGTTTGAAGGCTATTTTAATCAAGGTGGTATAAAATAAGGGCTTCAATAATTGTTTTGAAGTTTCTTGGAAGAAAAAGGCACAGATGTTAGAAATGTTGATATGTTTTGATGTGTTGATGTGATTATAGAAGAAACAGAAGAGTGAAAGATTAGCCTTAGACTGCATTCTAAACCAACAAGGTTAATTACAAAGTGTGAGAAAGGGCAACATTTAAGGTGAAAGATGTTCAATTTTAGATGGAGTTGATATATTCAGAGGTTGTACATAGGAAATAAAGTGCTAGGTCTGTGTTTTGTGGGTTAGTGAAGAGTTGGATTATCCAGAGAAAGAACCCCATGCTAACTGAAACTTGTGAATGTATGTATGATTGAAAGTATTAAATGCTGATAAATCTAGGAGGGTTAGAACAGAGAAGTGTGCTTTGGCCTATACAATTTAAAGATCATTTGCTTAGGCTTAGTAATGTTTGGATAGTTAAAAGCCAGACCACATAGGGGTTAAGGTTGCAGGTTTGGAGAAAATTAGTAATGCAAGTGAACATAATATATCACAGGAGTTTAGAGTCTAGAGGTAGATGGGACATTAATCAGAGAGAATGGATGGGCTTAGTATGGCCTTTTTAAGAATAGACTTGACAAGTAAAGACTTGTGTCAGTCACAGAATCAGGGTACTAAGAGCGTATAAAGAAGAAAAAGTGCATATCCGGGGGTGGATGAAATCAACTGATTCTGAAGAAGTCCCTAGAAGACTCTTACTGAGAGTAATTTAATTGGTGAGGCATGTAGAAGAATGTTGAATATGTAAGACAAGCATTGTGGATTGGATTTGTTGTTTGAGTGTACTAATATAATCTTGCTTGGCTTGTAAGAAGGCACAATTATGTCATGACAGAAGAACTTGATAGTGAAGTAAGGTAGCCTGTGCAGGAATGGAGCAGGAATGTGTAAAGGAAAGCAGTGATCCAGAGATTTTTTTTAAAGAGCTTTTAGTTATTATCTGGCAGGACTATATCATAATTTATAGTATACAATGTCCATACATTCATAAAAGGTAAATATAAAATTGTACAAACAACAACCTGTAATTGTAGAGCTGCAAAAATGAAAAAGGGATATCCATTAAACATTAATTGTCAATGGACTGACATCAAGCCAACTTCGCCATGTTTCACAGGGCCATTTAATTCAGTCCTATTCAGTCCTATTTACCAAATTCACCCAGTTAAAAAAAGGATGAGGGGTTGTTAGGTCAAAGCCAGTGCAGGACTATGGCCTTTTCTGCATAGAATAATAGATTTTGGTGGTGAAGAAGATTATTTTAGCAGAAAAAGAACAGTGGGGGAAATTCATCTTGGAAGTACTGTGCAGATAAATAGAACAAACAGGTAGCATGGACTTTTTAGCAGAGTTTTGGTGCGTGCCGGAAGCCATCACAAATTATGGAGCTCCATTCTGTGCTTTTTTTGTTACTCTCCTTGCAGAAGTGGACCTCTTCTGGACAAAGGACTTAGCAATTACAGATAACTGGAGGTAAGTAACTGAAGAAGTGATCACCCAGCTGTGTCACAGGATAACAGAAGTGAAAAGGAAAGACAGTCTCTAAGATAGCAGACCTCTGAGCTAAACAATGTATGATGGTTGTACAATATTCTTCTGTGAGTGTATTGGGTAATTGGAAATACATAATAATGAAGCACATCACAATGTAAAAAAATGCAGAGTGCAGATCCACAGAACAGATGTAAATGTTGTTGTGAATGTACAGGATAATTGAAAAACAAAGCAGCACAATTACCAATAAGAGTGCAGACTGTACTGCAGGCCCACAAGATACAGTTATTTTGTATAGAATGCCATTTTATATAAAGCTGTCATTGTTGCAATATTTGTTTAAGTTTATTATGACCTTCAGTAAATCCCCCCACTTTGGTTCTTCTTAACTGATATCAAAATATAATGTTTCTAAAAATGCAGACAACAATAGTAAAATTATAATTGTAATAATACATATATCATTACTATTAGTCATTCTTACTTTCTCTATATTTTTTTTTAAAAACTGAGGCCTCTATGGGTTACAATTCTGTAAGTGTCAACAATGGGTCTTTTAGATGCAAAAGTTTGTTAATCTTATAAGTAGATCTTGTAGCAGATACTATTGCTGTTAAGCTATACCTAGAATCTCACTGATAAATCAAGGAGGGCTTTTTTATTTTACAGGTTTACACTCATGTCAGAGCATACATATTTCTGCATACGTGGGAGATACTGTCATACTGATTGCTTCTTCAGAGCTTGTCACTAGGCTGCAATAAAGCTACTTTTTTACCATTAGATGGTGATGTTCATTTCATGATTATGAAATAGTGCTTTAGCATGACATCTTCTGCTAACAAGTATAACTGCAACAACTGTGAATAATAATTGCTATGAGCATTTATTACAGTATACATTAATACTTTATTTATATTTATATTTATGTGGGGATATATAAGCCTTTCTTTTACACTGGGTACAGTCCATTTGCTAAGCAAACACCAGGAGATAACACTATACAAATGGCCTCTAGCACTGGTTTCAGTTAGATGTTGCCTGTTGCTGTTTGTGAAACATGAGATGGATGGTATTGATAAGCAATCAAGTCTGTGTTCTGTGCTGTCATATACAATACAATATATCTATATCCAGCCTCATGCTATTTTACATGCTTGCAGCACAGGCCCATAGAATGAATGTACAGTATTTACAGTATGCAGCATAGTTTCACTTTCTGGCCCAGACTTTGCTGAATGGCAATGAATCTCAAATAAACTCAAATTCCTCTATTAATCATGCAGTTGAATAAATGTGTTTGTATGTTTCTGTTACTTGTTTGATACATTTAATGCATTGCACATTGGTCTCTAGTTTTCCATGTAAATAAAAGTGCGAGTGAATGAAGTACCTCCTGTACAGCTTTAAAAATGCCTCTCTATTCTAAATTCGTAGTTTGGTAAATAACTCAGTAATCCAGCCACATTGTGCACATTTCCAGAAATGATTCCTGCCCCAATCTACATAAATTACTGCTAACAATCATAATGCAATTGGATCCCTTTCACTCCCTGCACTCTGCACAGGCGGCTTTCATAATGACCCAGCCTGCCTTCGCAAGATAAATTCCTCAAATCTATAAATTCAAGCCAGGCAAGCCCCCCCCCCCAATCGAGCAGTGTTGGGTTTACTCTTATCCAAAGGCAATGGCTTTTTTCCTGTCCATTTTATGCATGAGCTGGCCTGAAATGCAAATGCCCTTGAGGAGAAGAAGTAACGTAAAATTTATTAAGATGAACTCGGCTAATAAAATCAACTGCTAATCGCATGAGCTGCCTGAAATGAAAATGAAAGTGGCATGGCGCTCTCATGATGATTTCCATTAACTGCCACCATGAAAAGCTTGCCTAGACATTTACATCATGTAGTTGATAAAAGCACATGCATAAAACACCATGGACTTATTGATTTACTTTTTCAAGATCATATAAATACATCTAGGTTTACATGTGTGCATTGTTCTGATGAAAGGTGACATGTCACAAGATGTCAATATCAGAGTATGATAGAGTTTTGGGTAGATTTATGGAATAGAAGAGACATTTTGTCTGAAATCATAGATATCGTTGAATGGTGCAGCTAGTAGTTTTTCCTATGTCTCTCATCAGCTCTATCTCTGTTTAGTTCCCTTCTCTTTCCCACCTCCATGATCTTTTGTCTGCCTATCTCAGTGTTTTTGCTTCTTCCATATATCTATTAGTAGCAGAGCAGTCCTAAGCAGGAATTACTTATAGGGTCATATTATTCCTGGGGTCACATATTTATATTTTCCCATAAGCCCTGTCCTATTGTACAGGACTCTGCAGTGCTATTCTGTGTTGTCCTTGTGTTTGTGTGACTTGTGTATGTTCCTTTATTATTCCCACAGACTAAAAGCATAATACAACATAGTAAATTCAATGACTCCCAACATCAGAGATCTATAGTGCTACCAGGCAATTTAGTTTAAAGGGCAAGAAAAAGTGACATTCGAAGGGGGTGCCAATTTGGTAGGCACATTGTAGCACATTAAGCAATTGTTTACACTCTGGGGTATCTAACAAACTGGCACCCCAACTGAATTATACTTTCCTTGAATTGGCTTGGTAGACTAAAGGCACTGCAAGCATTTTGCAGCCTGTGTAATTTCCAGCTCAATGGATCTATGATTTCACCAACAGGGTTCTGTCTATTTCCATGAAAGTCTGTCCCACCTTATATAAAGGCAACATTTGCCCAGACGCAGTAATCCATAGCAAACAATGAAATGCCTGCTTTTTATCAGATGATCCGTATATGTTACCAGTTGATTGGTTGCTATAGGTGAGTAGACCTTTAGAAAACATTGTCTCTAGTCCTTAAAGGAATACTTTCATGGGAAAACATGCTTTTTTCAAAACACATCAATTTATAGACCTTCTTCATCAGAATCCTGCATTGAAATGTGTTTTTTAAAAGTGCAAATATATTTTTTTTATATTTAATTTTCACATTTCAAATGGGGCTAGCCATGTCCTTCACTTCCTAGGCCACAGCCATGTGACTTGTGCTCTGCTAAACTTCAGTCACACTTTACTGCTGAGCTGCAAGTTTTAGCACCCAAGCAGCCGATCACCAGAACAATGGGAAGGTAGCAAGATAGCACCTCCCGGTAGCAAGATAGCACCTCCCAGCAGAGTGCAGAGCCACAGAACAGATGTAAATGTTGTTGTGAATGTACAGGATGATTGAAAAACAAAGTAGCACAATTACCAATAAGAGTGCAGACTGTACTTCAGGCCCACAAGATACAGTCGTTTTGTATAGAATGCCACATGATATAAAGCTGTCATGGTTGCTGTAGGGACCCATAGGGTTTAGCTCCCCTATGGCTTTAAACCCTACCTCTTCATTTATTCTACTGTTACTAGGCAGAGTCCTATGTATCTAGTTTGCACTATACTTTATATCCCATTGGTTTAGTTTGGTTGAACTTTTCAATTGCAGACTGATATAATGTCTAGAAAGGAGGAGCGGCTTCATCTTTGGCTGTCTTTCTGTTACCTAAGAACAGCTCAAGTGAGCCTGGGTGCAGAAACAGGCCCCAGTACAGCCAAGCCATTACCCTAGAGATTAATACCTACTCTGGAGAAGTCGGGGACAGAGCCCCGTGAACGAGGTTTAGAAAAGAATAGCAGTTCTTGTTATAGCACCCTCTAGGAGGAGTGAGCTAGTGAAGATCTAGATAGCAAGGGCAGTTCAGGCCCCAACTAGAAGACAGCTGGAAGTATTTCTTCCATCCGGCAATGTTGCCTTAGCTCAGGGCCACGGACTAATGACAGGATACAGGTTAGTATAAACCCTGATCTTTGCCCAGCCATAGGACCCACAAGAGTTAAGCTATCAACCTGAGGATTGAAATAACTATCCAGACTGCCTTCCAAAGTGGTGCCCAACTAACAGGTGCTTTACCCTGCCCATACTTCAAAAGAGGTGGGATAAACTGGTGGCATCCTCCTTTGTTATCCTCAGTGGGTTCTGCTATCTCTGCCTTGGTGTATGTGAGTATTTATTATCCCTGTACCATTCCATCGTGTCTTGGACAATAAAATCTGTATTATAGTTTAACTACAGAACCTCTCTGGCGTCCATATTTATATGCACCTACATTACACAGCCTGTAGTGAGTTGTAGTTTCAACCACATCCTCAGCTCCATCCAGGTCTCTTTCCCCTAAGCGAAGGCACATACTCAGAAAGAGAGTCCCAATGTACCCCATGCTCTATCCATAGTCGTGGTCTGTCTATTTATAGCCAAAAAGGGGTTACATTACAATATTTGTTTTAGTTTATTATGACCTTCAGTAAATCCCCCCACTTTGGTTCTTCTTAACTGATATCAAAATGTAATGTTTCTTCTTTGGATCAACAATAGTAAAATTATAATTGTAATACATATATCATTATTATTAATCATTCTTACTTTCTCTATTTTTTTTTTAAACTGAGGCCTCTATGGGTTACAATACTGTAAGTGTCAACAATGGAATCCCTGGGTCTTTTAGATGCAAATATATTTTTTTATATTTAATTTTCATATTTCAAATGGGGCTAGCCATGTTCTTCACTTCCTAGGGTGGCACAGCCATGTGACTTGTGCTCTGCTAAACATCAGTTACATTTTACTGCTGCGTTTCAAGTTGGAGCACCCCCCTCCCTTTCCCCCAAGCAGCCGATAACCAGGACAATGGGAAGGTAGCAAGATAGCACCTCCCAGTAGTTATTAGAATAAGAAATCCAAGTCCAGTCCAAGCCTCCAGTTACATGGGAGTTGGAGAACCAATTGATTACCTGAAAGCAGTTCTAATGTGTAGCGCTGGCTCTTTCTGGAAGTTCAGACTCAGGCACAATGCACTGAGATGGCTGCCTACACATCAATATTACAGTTTGTTGGTTTAAGAACAAAATGGAAGAGAGAATTATTTGCTATGTAATCAGTGTAATTAGAAATAAAAATGTATGCCATAAAAATCACAACAGAATCTATTTAAAAAGGATATAAAAGAGCTAGAGAAAGTGCTGAGACATGCAACTAAACTGGTAAAGGGGATGGAAGAATTAAACTATGAGGTTAGACTGTCAAGGTTGGGGTTGTTTTCTGTGGAGAAAATGCGCTTGGGAGGGGACATGATTACTCTTTACAAGTAGAATAGAGGACAAGAGGATATTATAGACAGATAGTGAGGGCTCTTTTTTTCTCAGAGAAGAACAACGCACCAGAAGCTAGCCAAAACCAGAAAGACTATCAAGGTTATGGTTCTTTTCTCTGGGAAAAAAAATGTGTTTTATCACTTAAAAGGAGCTGAGAGCAAGAAGCCATCCCTTTAAAGCAACAGAACTTTCAGTTGAAGCTGTGTTATGGTCTTCATTGTGAGGGCAATAAGATTGTGGAATACCTTGCTGGGTGATGTTGTGATGGCAGATTCTACTAATGCCTGTAAGGGGGGTTTGGATGATTTCTTGAACAAGCATAGTATACAAGGCTATTGTGATCTACAGTTAGGATAGATACTGTTATTTATAGTTTATATATGTGTGTATAGATAGTTCTGAAAAGGTATGTGTATGTGCACTGGAGTTTCTTTGGAGCGGTTGAACTTGACGGACTGTTTTTTTCAACCCAAATTTACTATTTAAATATGTATGCAACTACGCCATATAACTTGAAGAGGAAATTATAAGCATTTTGCAGGCTGCCCACTAGGCTGGAAATTGTGCAGCTTGCACTCTTCCTTTGTGTCAGTGCTCTAAAGGTTCCACTAAATCATAAACCCACTGATTTTTCTTGCAGTCCTGGAAATGTAGCCACATCATGCCTGGATTTCTTTCAAAGCCCACTGTATTACTATTTAGCTTATTATAGTAAGAACAGCATCAGGCCATCTAGCACCCTCTACTAGCATTTAAAAAGGCATGCTTCTGATGGGTTTTTCCTTACATAGGTAGCTCCTTTCCCAGAATGCTTGTTGTTCTGCATACAAATGATGTGGCGCTTTATACCATGCCATACCCCCATTCGTGCCCAACACCCCCCTGTGTGCCCATATGCGTATTCGTGGACACCCCCTGCACCCCCCCGCGCATTTGCTCAATCATTTAAACTTACATACGGAGCAGTGGGTAGAGGTCCTCATTGCTCCTTATGTGAGCAAAATTCCAGTGCGGCATGGGTGGCATGCTGCCCCTAAATTATAATAAAAATATGATGACTAGAGCTTGATATTTCAAGCCCCTTTAGTAAATGAGCCTTATTTTATGAAAATAAAAGGAATATAGTTCTGAATCTATATTGAATCTATGTTGATGTCAAGTGTGGTTTGGTCCAGGGCTGTATTTATATATAGGCACCCAAGGACCTATGCCTAGTGCCTATATAATAAGACAAGAAAATGTCACTTCTGCTGCCTGGGGGGCGCATTTAGGTCTGATTCCTAGGGTGACACCAGGCATAAATACAGCCTTGGTAAGGCCTAAACTAAACTAATACATGGATAGGCCTTAACTAGGGTTGATAATTTACTCTCCTGGTCGGTAAAATATTGATGTTATTAACAGGGAAAAAACATAAGACTTAGGAAGGCCTGTATTTTTTTCCAGAAATGTGGCAACCCTAATCTCAGCTAACACTATATACTCCTATTTCCACCTTGCACACAGAAGGGTCCCTAAAGTGAGTAAATATTGGATACTCTTATTATTTCATGTATTACTGGTTTGTCTCACTGCGCACTGCAAAATGTAACTTTGTGGACAGTAAAACTATTCATAATCAATCCAGTCACATACTGTATATCACCTGTGTGATAAACTGATTTTTTAGTATTATCGGTAAGGCAACCAGTTTGTGGTGATGTTTCTTGTAGGAGACAGTAATGCCATGATGTAATCCCTTACAATAAGAAATAAACTTTGGGTCTTGGAATGCTAAAGCAATAGAAAGAGCAAAGGTGACCCAATGTCAAGCAGAAGCTGCAAAATCAAATAAAACCCTGCAAATAAATCATCAAGTCATCATTTTGTTGGACCTTACTTAAATTTTGGATTTTTGTGTATAGAAAATGTACCTAAATCACAGAAGAAAAGAATTGATGAAGGGGGTCTGAGGATTCAATTTAAGATAGAAACAAAGACTTGACAACACAGATTTGTTTTAATTAGAAAACAGGCACCTTAGAGAGCATGATTGATCCATACAAACTCACCCAAGGTCAGAGCAGCTAATTCCCAGACACAAGGTCATCCCTCAAGGTCAGAAGAAAGGAGGTTCAAGTATTGGCAAATAAAGGGATTCTTTACATTAAAGACCGCTATAGATTAATTAATTTGCCATTTGCATTTGTCTAATGAATACATTAAGAGCTGACATTATAGTTATTTAGCTTGTGGTTTATTTCCCCTAGCTTCTATAAAGGTGTTTATCCCTTCCTTTTTAGACATTTTGCCCTCCTGCCATGTTTTTCAACACCTAAAAATAAAGAGGTGCCCGTGTCAGTGCTTGTGCTTTGATTTTTTTATTTGCTAAAGTTGGTATATTCTAGTACAGTTATGTTCTCTACATAATAAATACACAATTAAGCATAAACTGTTTTTTCTTTTTAATCTATGTTTGGGAAATGATGAATGCCTCACAGTAAGTGTATTTGAGGAACTGCAAATTGTTTTTCTTAAAATGCAGCTTAAATATTTCAACAGGATTTGTGTTTGATTAATGAAGACTATAACATCTTTTAAGACAGCATTAAGCTGTTTTATTTAATATTGCTGGATCATTCTCTGTGTGGTCTGATAGGTACTACTATACTACTACTAAGAGGTAGAGATTTACTAAGGTATGAAGATCAGGATATGTAGCTAGCCCATGTATTAAATATTAGTTCCCCTAAATCCAAAGTTCCACAGGTGGGACAAAGGTGAACCTAAATAATTTTTCATTTTTAAGGGCTTTACATTCTAAGAAGGGGTTTCTGGAGGGGTCAGTACAAGGAACAGGTCTACATTTCCTTACATTGCATATCTGAATACGCAAGTGTTTAATAACTGCGTACCAAGTTTGTATTGTATCCTACTATAATGCATTGAGTCCCCTTATTTTAATTGTACTGTGCTTCTGTAGCAGGTCTATGCTGATGGAGAATAATTCTTTATATCTTGCTGTACCATATCCCAACGGCATAGCAGGTTGCACAGATCTGTTGGTCTATTCCTATTAGCAGGTCAGATGTGTATTATATCTTGTAACCTGTCCACCTTCAGTGTGCCTAGCACTGCAGTGAGCAACGCTTAGTAAGTGTAGCGAATAACACTATTGCGAATGTTTGCTTCTGCTGCCACCCAACCAGCCCACTGCTCGATATTACAAATACAGACGGGCTGCTTAGTAATCTGTCAACAGATCAACAATACAATTTTCTCGAGAAAATCCTTTAGTGGGTGTTTTTCTTGATGATGTTATAGTATGTGATTAGGTACTGCTCTAGTATCTCTCCTAAGTGTTGCATTATTTGGCTTTTGGTAGCTTCAAAGAAAGACAGTTTCAAACTCATCAGTAAATATTCCTTTTCCGTGAATGGAACGTTGCCATTTTGACAGAGACCACGTTTATCAGAATAGAAACCAGTCATCAAAATACATAGTCGTTTCCAAACGACTAATAGGTATATGGGACAGACTCTGTGGGGTGAACTGCATATACAGTGGTTTTCAAAACTATATGAACCCTTTAAAATTTTACATGAATTTACATGAATGTGAACTAAACATCATCTGATCATCAAATGAGTCCTAAAAGTAGATGAAGAAAACCTTGTTAAATGAAACAAAATTATATAATTATATTTGGTCATGTATATATGGAAAAAATTATCCAATAACATCATTGCATGTGGCAAAAGTAAGTGAATGTTGCTCTCACTACAATATAGGAAATCTTGAAGGGTTCACAAACTTTTTAAGCTCCACTGTATAGGCACCACAAGATGTTAAACCTGGGCCTCTCTCCATATGAACTTGACTGTTTGCAGAGGAAGTTGTTTACTGGAGACCATTAATATGTGATACCTGCAATATTATCATTTTTATTGTTATTTCTCTGTTTTGTTTCTAATTTTGTATGCATAAAATATAAGTAAGTGCACATAACCTATACCAACTAGATTATGCCAATGACGCTGCATCTTCTTCACACTTACCAGCCCAAAATGTCAGCCTTTAATCCATGTAGTCACCAACAAACTGCCCAATTTGTTTACATTGCAGCGTTGCAGGTTAATGCTATCAAAATTGATATTGTACAAATCAGATGGAATTTTGTATGCACTGTACAATAATTCCTCAAATAAAAAAATATTTGGAAAAAAAATAGAAACCAGTCCATAGAAAGTAGGTGGTTGCTCAGGCTAACTCTAGATATATTGGCATTTACTTTGCCAGTTAAATAAGTGACTGTAAAAAAGAAAAGAAAAAAAAGCAAGGTTAAAGGAAAACTATACCCCCAAAATAAATACTTAACCAACAGATGGTTTATATTATGTTAAGTGACCAATTAAAGAATCTCGCTAAACTAAAATATATATCAGTAAATATTGCCCTTTTATATCCTTTCCCTTGATCCACCATTTAGTGATGGGCTGTGTGCTCCCTCAGAGATCACATGACCAGAAATAATGCAGCTCTAACAGTAACAGGAAGTAGTGTGGGAGAAAAAGGCGGAACTCTGTCCATTAATTGGCTGATGTAGCCTAGCATGTATGTGTGCCTTGGCTTGTTTGTGTGCACTGTGAATCCTATGATCCCAGGGGGCGGCCCTTCATTCATAAAATGGCCTTTTTTTCTATTTAAGACTACCCAATAGTACATACTATTTAAAAAGAATATTTTTATGAAAATGGTTTATTTAGATGAAGCAGGTTTTACATATGAATTAGTTTATGCAATATATTTTTATAGACACCTATATTGTTTGTGGGTATAGTTTTCCTTTAATGCTGTCTGTAACTTCATATTATAAAACAAGCTCCTAAACCAGCAGGACTCTTTTAGCATAAACCACAGATGTATCGCTGAGCAGAATGTACCATCTCAACGTACAGTATGATTCATTTTCACTGCTAAACCTCTATGTGGTTTGCACCATTGTACTGGCAGTCTATTTTTAGATGTAAAAATATTTTTTTGCTTTGCACCTGGACCACTGTATGCTTCTGAGATTTGGCCTTGCATGTTGAACCAAAGTACATAGGTAGAGGATTTATCCTCGTTTGCCCCCAACTAATGTTTTCAGTCTATTCAGACTTTAATGCTAACATCACCTGCCAGTTATTATTTCTTACAAAGTCTATACCCCCATTCAGCAAAAATTGTCTACCCATGAAGCCTTATTTATGTGTATGCATGTACATTGTATGCTGATCGTCTATACTAGCGGCCAGTTATCGGCTATGTCACATGAATGATGTCATAAAAGGGGGGTTATGGGGATCTTGAGCATACTGGGGGCCATAAAACCTGAGGTGAAATAATATTTTTCATTTTTGCTGTTACTGATTTTTTTTAAATTTTAGTGCATTTGTAACTGTATGGGATCCCTCTGGCTGACTGCTGAAGCAAGGTAAAATGCAATGGCATCCAAAAGACTTTCAATGGAACCATCAGGCTCATTTGCTAACACAGCTAAAAATTTGCACTTGTGCTGTAACCCATAGCAACCAATAGGAAATTAGCTTTGACTGGTCTGCTTTAGTTAGAATAATGAAAGCATATGTCTGATGTGCTGCAATGTGTTTGTAAATGAGGACCAGTGCCCAATGTGTTTAAATTATAATGATAGAATGCTTGATTGGCTGTGCCAGACAATAACTCCTGAATAACACATCACCCTGACTTGCTTGTCTCAGCACATCAAGCTATGCAAAATGTGCAGTGAATTCAAATTCTAGTACTGGACAGTACAATATAGCTTACTTATGATAATAAATCATCTCAATAGGTGTTATACATATGTAAAAAATTTTATTCTGTTGCATAAAATATAGTGTCATTGTGGAACATTTTTTTTTACTACTGCAACTGCAAAGTATATGATATTATAGTAGAGTTTTTTTATTACAACCCTCAGTGTAAAGCTGCTTGTATCTAACAGTGGTTTCTAAACTATGAGCCCAGTCTGAAGGCCAGTCTAGATGAGAACTGGGGGAGTGATTGTTACTATCTGGCATGCCTCTGGAATGATGGTGAGTCACAGTTGAGACAATGTTTCCATACAAGTATAACCTTATTTTGAGCTGATGAGGCCTAATCAAAAGCTTGACCCCATAAAAAGGCTTAAACCAAACCTCTGATCTAACAGCACTGTAGGTTACTGGCTAGCAAGGGAGAGGACGCAAGGCTGGATAAACTTCATGACTAGAGAGCCAATATTATTAAACATCTGCAATAAAAAAAAACCCAAAAAACTTTTATTCTGCTTTTACTTGTGCTTGAAACTAACAAGTCTGGGAGGAAAAGTCTATCTCTCATCTCTGGCAATGTTGTAATTACTGAGAAAGGAAGCTGCTAAGTAATATTGTATTGTGCTATTTCTTGCAATTCTCTTGGACAGATAAGAAGAACAAAATGCTGCTTCTAAATAAATGACTGATGTGTAGTAGAGAAGGGAAGTGATTTTTTACTAGCATTCCATTAGACACTTAATATTTCTCACATTTTTAGAGTTCACTAAAATTGTTTGAGGATTTACTTGGCCCCTCTTTAGAGATATTCACAAGCATTAGTCGGCTGAAGCATTAAGGGTGCATATACTAGGTTGTTTATCAACTGGAAATGGAGATTTGGTTGAGGATTATTAGTTCTGAGGGAAATTTTCACCACAGCTCTGGGGCTCCTCTTCACTTCCTGCTCTTTCACAGGTGATCAACCCAAATGAGCAGAAAATGCAAAGGTGATGTGTGGCCCTTAATGCAGTATCCATCCATTCAGCCTATAAGCCGATTAGCCATACAGGTCAGCTTGCCTATGGCCACCTGTACTCTTCTGCATCTTACCTCTTTGTTCCTTTTCTATATTTCTCATATTCTGTTTCCCACCCCATTTTTTTCTGTCACCCCCATCTACAGCTGTCCCTCCACTACCTGTAAAAAGTGCTGAAAGGTATACAGGTATCCATAATGCTCGGGACCTGGGGTTTTCCGGATAAGTTGTCTTTCCGTAATTCAGATCTCCTACCTTAAATCTGCTAAAAAAAATATTTAAACACAAATTAAACCCAATAGGATTATTTTGGCTCCAATAAGGATTCATTCTTCTTTAGTTGGGATCAAGTCCAAGGTACTGTTTTATTATTACAGAGAAAAAGGAAATCATTTTTAAAAATGTGAATTATTTGACTAAAATGGAGTCTATGGGAGATGACCTTTCTGTAATTCAGAACTTTCTGGATAATGGGTTTCCGGATAAGGGGTCCGATACCTGTACAAGCGTAAAAGGTCCCATTATTCTGCCAGCCTTAAAAAGCAATATTTGTAAAATGTCCAGTGCATACTAAGAAGGTTGTATGTGTCTTATTTGTACAGATCCCTAGAATGCTACTTGGGATTATGATGATGGCCATGCTCGAAAGATCAGCTCTCTAGTGTTGGACATAAGGTCTGGCTGTGGAATGCCTGCAGTTATACTGATTGTGGATTTAAGCAAGTTGGCTGTGTCCATTAACCCCTTCATATTTGATCACCTGCTGCCTGAAAAAACAGACTTGGCCTTGAGCCTTAATTTTTGTTTACCGAAAGAAGACGTACCTTTCCTGTATTATCAATGTTTTTATGGTTCCAATGTTACTCAGTGGTGTAACAAGATGTTACTGGGCCCCCACCAAATTCAATTTGTAGCTGCAAAACATTGGTAAATTGACCTGTTCTACAAAAATATATTGAAATCGCTCATTATCTAGGACCTTACTGACCCCACTACACTCATGGGCCCCCCTGCAACTGCAGGGTCTGCTTTCTCTATAGTTATGCCCCTGCTGCTGAAAGCAGTATTTGTTTATCCCTTTCTCTTCTCTGGGTCTCACAATGAAATAATTTTCCTCTAGGTTTTGTAATCAGCTTAATAAACTAGATTGCAACATTGTTTTAGGAATCAGAACCAGCAGTGCATAGAATGTAAAAAGCCAGACATATACTGCTTTCAGCATCATTTACATTCACAAGTAACTTTAAACCTCAGGTGGAGTTCACGTTTAAGCAGAGCGATGGCTAATAGACAGAGTTGCATGATGTACATCAATGCTATTATACAGCATGTTAGGAAATGGCTGATTCTGCTAGTTTTATAAGTGGAAAATCCCATGCTCCATTTGTAAATGGGGTCATAATTACTCTTAATATCCTAATACTCTGAAGTGGTAACACTGGCTTATTGATTGTGCCTTGTGCAATATGTTACCAGGCCATCTCCGGTTCATTCCCCCAGGGCATAATCTTCTCTCAGAATACATTAAGAATCTAATTGGAGCAAAAAGTTGAGGACTTTATTTTGTATGACTAAAGTAGAATTTAGCTCCTGCTGAAACACTGCAAACTGAGATCCAGCTGAATTCTCTATAATTATTTTTATTAGCTCCTTATTATTATCCCTCTGTTGCACATCTTAACTTTGTGAGGAGGGAATACAATACTCTGTTATGTGGGACTGCTCCTGTTATTTTGGGCGGATTAGCCCTTGGGGATATTCACATGAAAAGCTAGCAATGTCTCACTACTGGTAATCTCTTCTCTAGCAGACTGCCCTTTCCCTACATACTGTGTAACTTCTTGCAGCCATGGCTATCCTAGTGCAGCTCTACCACCCATTTTAATTGAGAACTGGTTTATCTCATATAGATCTGCATAGGAAAATACATACCCTGACAAGTAAGAGCCAATGCAATTTAAATCCCAAGCGCTGTAACAATATCCATGGCTAGGGAGATGGGCTGTCAGCACACTTTACAGCCCTGAACATATGAAGCAGGAGTGGCAATTTTCCCAATAACTGAAATCCTGTATGATAAGAGAAAATAATTACATTACTAAATAAGCCCCTATGTTTTAGATGTGTATCATTATCAGTCCATTTAAAGACATCTGAGCAGAGTAAATCAGGTCACCGTAGGGGACTAAACCAGGGGTCAAATGGTTTTGGAAGGGGGTCACTGATTGAGTTAAAAAGCTTATCCTACATTAGCAGCTGCCCAAAACGTAAAATGTAACAACTGTGACAGACAGTTCAAGGATTCACTCTTTTATGGTGTACACATCATTAGATATTTATGAGAACAATATATATTGACCTATCCATTTACATAAGGGTCTGTGTGGCTGTGTGTAAGAGAATCTGTGCGTAGAGACAAAGTGTGTATACTCTGCAGCAAGGCTTCTTTCCTGACCTCTGCACCTAAATCTTTTCTCTGTGCTTTCATTTATTTATTGCCAAGTCCTTTACACAGAAGGTAGCATTGAGATGTGCTATGAGAGTGCTGACTGCTATGGCTTAAGGTCCTGTTCACAGTTAGGGATTACCCCAGTCTCTGTGTGTCCAGTATGGAAACCAGATTTGAATAATACGCTCTGTTGCATCATTTATAAGAAACATGGTAGGTTGGGCTGTTTATGCAACTTCCTAGGAACCAATATACAAAGTATAATCCAATCTGTTTGATTCCCAAACCTATTTCCATGTGTTTCTGGTTTTCAGGTATTGTCCTCACCCCCTCCCTTACCTGCCATCAGAATATTCTAGTCCAGACTACTCATGGATGCTTCTGGGTCTGTAAAATTGCAATTTTAAGCAACTTTCCAATATTACATTCGTTACATATTTACATAGTTACATAGGGTTGAAAGAAGCATCCATCAAGTTCAACCCTTCTAAGTGGTTTTAAAGTTATTTGTAAATGTAATTTCTATTAAAAGCAGTATCCATCTTACTGTTTACATTCTGGGGCATATTTTATGGCGTAAGCCAACATGTCCTGTTATGTTGCCCATAGCAACCAATCAGATCTTTGCTTTTGTTTTCTAACTTGTAGGTGACCATTTAAATCTAATTACTGATTGGTTGCTATGGGCAACTTTGCTGGTGATGTTGGCTTACACAAGATAATAAATACACCCTTCTCTGTACTCCAAATTCTGACTCCTGAAGCAATGTTTCAAGCCTACTGATTAAAAGACCTAGTGGAGCACTGACTATTATGATATTATGCAAAACAAAATCGTTTCGGGGGAGGATGTATCAAAAAGGGTAGTTTACCTTTTAGTAGTTTAGTAGGGTAGGGTAGTAGAAGGGTAGTTTATAGAATGGCCTATTAGCAACTGTTCAGTTTTTTAGGGTTTTTAATTATTTTAATGCCTTCCTCCTCATCCTCTATCCAGCTTTCAAATTGGGGTCACCGACCATGGCAGATGAAAAATGCGAGGCATTTTCGGCGATTTGCCGAAATCGCCTGCGCAGCGTGTGCCATCCCACCGGCGACTTACATTTTCGCCGGTGGGATGGCAATTCGGAGAGATTAGTTGCCCGCGAACAGGGAGATTTGTCGCAGGCGACTAATCTCCCCGTGTGCCAGAGCCCTTAATGGTACAATTTTGTTATTACTTTAACCTGTATTGTTTATCTTTAATACTGGCCACTGCCTGGTTGCTAGGGTAAGTTGGACCCCAGCAATGGCTTTTGAAATTCAAACCTAAAGAGCTGCTGGGCAAAAGCTAAATATTTCAGAAACCACACAAAATAATATAAATAAAAAATTAAAAACAGGGTATCGGAGGATGTCTCAGTGGAACCAACCCATTCATAGAGGGTCCTAGAAAAGAACAATTCCCATGAGCTGTGAGCTCTTTTGGGCAGGGCCCTCTATACCTCTTGTATTGGTTATTGGCTGCTGTTTATGTAAATGTTAATTTTTAACGTATACACCCATTTATTGTAGATCTGTAGAAATTGTTAGCACTTGCCAAACTTAGTCTTCAAATTCAGTGCATATCACAGGTTGGCCATGTCCACAGGTACTTTCCCATGCATTTGTTGATAGGCAGCACTATAAGCAGATTTTTTTTATTTAAAAAGCCTTTATTAGAACAACCCGGGCAGCAGCGCTTTTTTTAAAGAAGAATATTAGTTAAGGTGCTATCAAGATATGTCTTATCCCCAGTTATACAGTGCTGCGGAATCTGTTGCCTGGGGCTTGTACATACTGGCACGTACAGAATGGGATGCATTTCTTCCTGCAGTCCCCTGTGGTGGAGGTCTCCTGCATTCCATTGCAGAGAACTACAAGATGAAATGCATCCCATTCTTTTTGGGCCCGTACTGTCACAGACACATGAGGGCCAAACGCAGGTGGGACACATCATGTTGCATTTTATCCTTCGCTCTCCTGTTGTGTATCGTAGGACTCCATTGTGGCAGCATGTAGTAGCATTGCAGCAGTTTCTTACTGTGCCTCAAGGCAGAAACAGCATGGGGCTTCCTGTTGGGGTATTTAATAAAGCTAGTACAACAGCACAGTGCCACAGAGTTTTTCTTTGGTGCCAATGCTTGGGAACATGCCACTGCACCAATACCCACTGGATACAAACCACTAAAGCAGTGAGAGTATTGGGATATGCAAGGATGCAGATGAGCAAATCAATGCCCATTTACCCATATAGTTTACCTGTGGTCTAATGATGCTGCATTTCCCAAACACACTATATAAATGATGACTTCTCTTCTTACTTCCTGACAAAGATGCAGACTTTTGAAGTGAAATATTAAATGGAATAATGTTTTACACCTTCAATAAAAATGCATTGCTTATAAATGTGTCAGTCAGTCCTGGAGGTAACAAAACATGAGAGCAGGGCAATCTTTTTAAGTCTCACTTGTACTTTTGGCTAAACCAGATCTTGGGGCCCATAATGACTGACCCCCACAGGTACAAGCAGAGGGCCAGCCTAGAAAAATGCAGCAGTGCTCAGCTGACTTCTATAAGATATAATTGTTATTGAACACATTTCAGTATCCTGTTCCGCTTTAATATAATGAAGCAAATAAAGTTAATATTTTCCTTTCAGTCTCATCCTCTATCTCAAGGGGAAGAGAAAGAAAAGCATGTAAGAAACCTATGCACCTCTCTTTCTGGAGGTCTTGCTTCAGTGCTGGCAATAAAACGGTACAATTAGCCCAATCAGGCTGCAGATCCTAGATGTCACTGGTGAGTAAGGAGAAGGGGGAGGACTCGTAAGCCGAAGCCCAGGCAGCTGGAAGTTGCGAGCAGTGGTAGGGGGCACACATGCAGGCTCCGCACGCACACACAGGCGCACACGCAGCGCTATTCCAGCCAAACTTTCCTGTGAATGCAGAACCGAAGGCGCCCGGCAGGAGCAGCGGGAAGGCACAGCAGAGGCGCTGAAGTACCACATTAAGAAAGGCAAAAGCAAGGGAAGTGCCCCTTCTGGGTTGGTGGCAGCTACAAATATTTAACTGGCACAGAATCTATGGGAGCATTTTCTTCTCATTCCTATCGGATATCCTACATTGTTAGCCCGCTGTAATTTGGGCAGGCTGTGTGTATGGGCTGCAGAGCAGGTCTGTGCGAGCGGGAGGAGGCAGGGGAAGTAGCCGCCGCGCAAGCTGTGACAGACAGATAGAGCGCAGAGGAAGAGCCGGAGGGATACGGAGTGTCAGCGAGCGGCTGGCTCATCCCCATAGGCACCTGCAGTCTAAAAGCGAAAGGGCATCATTTATCCCCAAGAGCTCCCTCCGAGGCCCCCCTCATTCAAGAAGGCAGATCTCTATCAGGAAGGTGTGGGGATTAATAGGAACCTGCTCAGCTGCGCATTGGAGATTGCCGAACCCGGGGAGATCGGGATGTTTTAGCCGCGTTGAAGCGATTTGTGGGAGTATTTGGCAGTGCGGGGATTGGTGATGTTGGGAAAGGGACCATCTGCAGTATCAATGCGGCTGAACTGAAGCAAGGGGGGGAAGGCGCCCGGCTCCCAGGTAAGGACCTACTGAGGTAGGATGGCCATTGGGCACAACTCTGTGCCATTTAGCTTGTACAGAAGGGGATTATGCAATCTTGCTAGCGCATCTCTTCATCCTTATATCACCTTCCTTGTAATGTGTGTGAGGCATGGGGGCCATATGCACCTGCGCTTGTTGCCCCACTGATCGCTATGCACCTGTTTATTACCCAAGTGATCCTTATACACCTGGGTATTATCATTCTTAGGTTTTCCTTTTTACCCTAGTGATTCCTGTGTATTGCACCAGTGATCAGGTGCCCCTGTGTATTACCCAAGTGATCCCTATGCACCTGTGTATTACCCCAGTGATCCTTATTCCCTGTATATTACCCCAGTGATATGATTATTGCACCTCTGTAGTGAACTAGTGATCCATGTGCCTACGTGTTAGTACCCTATGATCCCTGTGCCCCTGTATAGTATCTCTATGTGGTACCCTGGTAATTCCTGTGCCCCCCTTTTTTATACAGGATTTTGCCTTTGCATTGGCTTCTTTCCCAAGCCACCCCAGTTAAAGAAGCAGCACTGCAGTAGAGTAAGAGGGGCTTTCTGAAGAGTAGTCCACTATCCAGGACTGATACCATGCTAGCGTACCAGCAAATATACATAAGCACACAAGGGAAGATCTGAAAGATGCACAGCCTGCAGTCCTACAGAAGCTGTTGTACTACAGCTCCCAGCATTCATGTTTTGGGTTGCAGTTCAAAACAGCTTAATTATCACAGTTTCTGAAGCCCTTTTATTTGGGACTAACAAGAGACATGAGCACTGAATACCAAGAGCCTTTCTTGTAGGTTTATATTATAAACACAGAGCACCTGGAGATAACTAGTGTTGCTCTAGTGTTAGAACCAAGCAAATAATTAGTTTTAACCATTAGAAAGCAGTGAATGTGTTCCTGTGGATGTACCATCCCTCTTGGGAGCATGGTGGGCACTAAATGTCAGTGCATAGGACTAAAGTGGGAACATGAGATGTGTAGTAGGGTGCCTGCATGTGGGGAGCACCCCGATATCAGCATGTAATGCAGTCTGGTAACTACACACTGGAGAACTTCATATGCTGCAGTGCTAAAAGGACACATATTAGAACTTGCATCACATTTATCTACATCTGCCTCTTGCAGATATGTAATGTGTGTGTGTGTTCACTTTTTTCTTCGTATGCATTTATGCCATTTTATATTAATATATATATATAGCCAAACTGGGTCTGTGCACCCAAACTTACCATTTAAACTACAGGATGAGTGGCATTACCATTGAATGTGTATGTATATATGTGTGTGTATATATATATATATATATATATATATATATATATATATATATATATATATATATATATTGTAAAGATGGGATTTGACTGACCTGTTAAAATAATTATTTCCCATATTTTCTATTTAATAAAAGCCATTTGCGGTTTATCATATTATACTTCAATACTATTTATTATATACGCACACAAGGCAAGCACATGGTCACATCTTAGACAGATATATCTACCAGATTCCTCGGTCTAATGTGCAGTCTAATGTTCTGTGTGACATGCAGGGGCAGTATAGCCCAGATTTCTCTTGAAAGAGATTCCTTATGCATTGACTATTCACTAGCCAATCAGTCACTAGCCATTTAGTCAGATTCACTAGCCAGGTGAAAAAGCTGTCTGTAAACTACCTATGACTATGCTTTTCCAATAGGTACCAAAGCCATTACAAAACACCACACTTAGCATGTTTTTTGTGTTTCCTTACTGTACCACATTTATTACAGGTTGGCAAACAAGCATTATGTACTTTTAGATATTAAAGACTGCTATCTCCCAAACCATAATTAGTTCTATACTCTCAGCACATCTTTACTCAGAAACATGGTCTTTTTCATACATGCAAATAATTAAGTCCAGATACCTAATATGAGACTTCTTGCTTGTGCAGTGGCTATCAGTAAAGTACTATCCCTTCAGTCTGTGCATGCACTATAGGTTAGCATAGCCTTACACTGCCTAGGGGGATAGTAACCCAGTGCTGAGTAATGCATTGCTGCTGCATGCCCGCTAAAGCCCTATACACGTGGCAATATGAACACACCTGTATTTTATTGAGACTTTGCCTCTGTCCGCGTGTCCCTATCTGAATGATAGTTGGCTGCTCCACTCAGCTGATGTTTTATAAATAAGCTTGGTTGCTGTGTTGAGAATACATCCCTATCCCACATTACTTCGCTTAACACTTTCGCTTAATGTGAGCATCTCGAAGACAATGTGCCTTTTGCGCCCCCTGATCCAACCATGTGCGGAGTATTTTTTTCTCAGTGTTTTATTTTTACGAGATTTATATAAAATAAAACAGCAGTGGGGTCAAATGTGTTGGTTTGCCAGTAAGTGCTTGGACTAAATGTATTCTTCTTGCTGCTCAGTGCAGAACATCCTGCCTTTAACTCCTTGCAAAAACCTATGCGGTTTCCCATCTCTGCACTCGAGGTCTGGCCAAAGCACTGGGGGCACAGGGCACGTAATCATAATAAGCCCAAAGAAATGGAAATCCTTTCCAACATGCCTTTCAGAGTCTCTTTTCTGGGCACTTTTATCTTCCACAAAGTGCATTACAAGGATTAGCTATCTTACTGATTATTGGCTAAGTATTTATGATTTATTTATTTCTCTCTTTTTTTTTTATGGTCATCCTTTTGGGATGAAGAAATAGTTATTTTTAATTATATGTGCATGCTTTGTGTCTGCATGCATATCATAAATGGAAAGAGGGCTCTTTAAAGCATTCTGCATCTTATCTGCTTTTAGTGATCGGCCACAGAAAACTGAAAATTCTGTGAAAATCAGAAGCATTCTGTTCATTCTGTGATGTTTTAAATCTGTAGTTTTTCTCATGACATTGTCTCTCCTGTAAAGCAAAATATGTTAGAAAGTCTCCTTAGGAGTACATAGAAGGGCACAAACTGTCTAGTCTAGTAAAACCTCCACTTTCCAGGATTTTATCTGGAGCTAGAGTTCTAGTCAGTTATGAATAATAGAACACATCCAAATGGGCAGGGAAAGGAACATGCAGATGGAAATGCTAAACATTTCGTTCAGACTTTTGAGGGTCTCTTAGGACCATATTTTAACAGCTAGAAAAAGGGGTGGGGGCAGTGTTAGTTTTATAAATGCTATAGTGTGCACTGCCAGTAGACTATAGGGGTGCTGAATAGGATGAATTGGATAGGCAGATGGGAAGGCTAAAAAGGGCAAGTGGTTTTATTGTAATGCAGCTGAGTTCTGTCTCTTATACAGACGCTATGCTTGATAAGTGTTGCCGTGCCTGTTATTGCAAGTACTGTGATATTAAGCACTTTTAAATATAATTTTAAATGCAACTCACGTACCTGTTCTCAGTATACTTATGTTACTTTGTGCCAGCGTTTTGTCCCTTAGTTTGGATTTACAAGGACTATCCCATAAGTGAAAGGGTAATTTAAAACATTTCTAAATATTTAACACATCACAAAACTTGCATGCATTTTTACCAGGCAGTGAGTGCAAATCATGTTTGCTTTTAGTAACTTTAAGATCTTCCATAGAACTTTGCTAGGTTTAATATTGCACTGGGTACAGCATTACATTTGGACACTAGGGACAGCATTCTACAATTCAGTCAAAGGAAAAGCAAATACTGTTGTCTACGCCAGACTTGTGTACCAGCTATTGCACAGCTTTAGTACCACAACCTATCACAACGGAGATGGTAACGGAACTCTGGAACTTCTAGTTCTGCAATAGCCAGTGTGGATGAGCTTGCCCATTAAAATAATTTGTGATTTGGACAGTTTTATTTATTTTATTTTATTTTTTTTTATCATTTTTTTTCGTGCTTATTGAGCTCATTGTGATGTAAAGTACTTCTCTGCCATCCTGTCTGAATCATGATATCGCTCTGTGGGCTGGCTTATGAGACCATGGTACAGAAATATAATATGGTAGTGTTTTCAGAGCTAGCTCAGAGCCTAGATTACTCCCCATTGCTACATCTATCAATGTCTGCAGAAGTGGAAATAGCTTGGCAAATTCAATCAGCTCTCTTCCAACCTAAATATATTGTAACATGGTGAATTATAGGAGAAATAAACATATTTCATAAAACAGAATATGCAGCTATACAACTAGCCTGATTCACAATGATCTAATCACTCTTATGTTGCAATATATATGGGCACATGTAGGAAAGCATTGTATTTGGTATATAGTTATTGTATATTCTTATAGATACTTGATACCAGTGTTATTATATATGGGTAAAAAAAGAAAAAATGGGCTCAAGGTAATGCTAAAGGCTAGCACCCTGCCTTGAATCATCAATCAAGGATGCCAGCACTGTAGCTTCCAGTTGAACTACAGCTTTCAGCTTCCATTAGACATCCTTAACTTATTTATTGTTAGGTATGAAAACATTATAGTAAAGAAAAAGTGGCAGTTAGCAAACTATTTATGCTTAATTGGCTATTTTACAAAAGTCATTTCCAGCCATTGGGCCTTTCCACCCTAAGAATGGGCACCGTGGACAAATGCCTTTGCTTCCCTGACCTAAAATTGTGCACACACATAGTAATAGGTGCATTATATGGTGGAGAAAAAGCAGTAATAAATCAGTAGCAGCTGCTATAGGTAATAAAATAACAGGTGCAAAGTTTTAATCAACATCATTCTGTCGGTAAACCCCGAAATATTGCTTGCTGCTTTCTTGTTATGGGTTATTGTGCCCAAGGGTGGTGAATTTGTTTACGCCAGGAATTCTTTAAAAGACAAATTCACCATCGTCTTAACACCCAACATATTTTTATTCAAACGCCACAGTGTTTTTTTACTTAACACAAGTAAAATTTCATTAATAGCTCCACAAAACCTACACCAGCTTCAGTACTCCAGACGTGTGACATTTAGTACTTCAAATTCAAGTGGTGTTTTACAAATGGAAGTTTAACTCTAAAGTGTAACCAGGGCATTTACAAACTAGATTAAGGATTTTGTGCATTTGCCATTTTTCCAACTCCATTGTAACTCTAATAATATTTTTTACTCAAATTTCAGTGTACCCCACTTTTGTGAATTTGCTTTATGACTAAACTTAAAGAAATATATATATATATATAGTCTTCAGGTTGAGTGTGTAAATGTACAATTTACTGAGCTATAAATGTACAGTTTGAGGAAGTAATGAGCTAAACTGTCAATGACAAGCTGAAAACATCAATTAAACAGATTATAGGCTTCAGTTCAATCTTGTATCAATTTACAGTCGCAATGAATGCATCTCCGCTCCCCCCCCCCCCCCACCACTACTTCCTCTTATAAAATCAGTTAGTACTTTATGTAGAACAGGTTTCAGGGATGGGAAAAAAAACAAGACATCCAATGTTATTTTCACATATCTTCAATGATTGTGACAATCAAGATCAAACCATAGTCCGCCAAAGAATTCTGTACATTCGATATGAGTTACAGCCTAATTTATTGTGGGTTGATGTTTTCATTCTGATACAAAGCTTTCCAATCTGTCATGAATTTGTATCTTTGAGGAAGAAATCAGTTATCCCCCCCACAAATTAGTGATGATGTATTTTAGTCAGGTAAGATCAACTGCTAGTTTAGTTAGTGTTCACAATGCATTACATATTGTAACATTGCTAATGCAGATTATTGCATATTCATCACAATAGCAGGTGGAGGCTCCAGTATATATATATATATATATATATATATATATATATATATATATATATATATATATATATATATATATATATATATATATATGTATGTATGTGTAAGTAGTCACAAGGTCAAACAGCAACGTAATGGAAATCCTTGTAAATATTGAATTCTCTTTTGCTGTTCTTATATTTATAGTTGATATTTATAGGTCGACACCATGACATGTAGACAGGGACTTCTTCTGATCTGAGTAATTATATGACATAACAGTGTAGATCAAGACTAACATTATACTATTTCTGAAACATTAAAGGGAGCTAAAATAAAGGCTGCATTAATGTACATGTCTTGCATTTATGCAATTCAACAAATTAGAAAAGAGAAGGTGCTGTTTTTTAGATTCTGGGTGGGGGTGGCATACCTAAATATAGATATCATTAGTTCTGTCAGAGTTTAGAAAGTTTTCCATGTTTTTATTCAAGAGGACAATTAACTATTCAATATGATGACTAAGAACAACTAGGTATCCAGGATGTAGTTTGTCTATTCTACTTAGTTATATGGAAGGCACTTTTTCCATCCCATTGAAGTGCTGTGGTCATTTCTCCAGGTGTAGGAACATTAAATAACCAAGTCTACATCTGTATGTTCCCACTATATTGGGGTTCTGATCACAACCTTCAAACTGCTAATTTGGACACCTGCAGATGCCTATTTTACACACACAGCTGATTTATCAAAATGTGAGTTTAGAGCTTAATACAGAAAACTCATCCACATTCAGTTGATTCCCATGGGATTTTTAGAAGTGTTTTAAAAGGTGTATTTATCTATGGGTGAAAGTTAGAACTCACTATTTGATAAATATGCTTCTAAAAATCCCATAGGAATGAATAGAACCATGGGTGAGTGTTTATGTATTGAGATCTAAGCTCACATTTTTATAAACTTTCCCCTTAGCATTTGCATTAGTGAGTAAGAATAGTAAATTAGTAAATAAGCTAAAAATGTTCTATTGCTTGAGACTAATCACAATTGACCACACGTTGCACAGTTTCTTAAGAGGGTACACATGAGAAAACATTTTTGCCCACAGTCTTAAGTAATTAAAGAAGAGATGCACCCTAATGGACCCTCCCTCCTCAAATCCCCCATACTGTGCCATTTGTTGTACCTGTTAATAAAAGCAAAGTAGCACAGTTGGGTTTTTGGGAGCCATCCCGTGCCACTTGATGTTCTAAAAAACCTGTGGCCTGCCTGACGTTGCTATATCATGTAATAAATCAAGTATATGTGTAATAAATGTAAGTGGCTGGGCTGCACTGATTCAAACTGATCAAACAATCCTTCTGGACCAATATGACAGTGTCACGTTATAGTTAAGACCAAACTGGAAGAGCCGAGAAGTAGTTATATAACACTGTAAGAATTTATTCTAATAGATTAATAAAATGAATATGTTTGTGGGTGAATACTAAAGCTCCTGGAGGAATATTTTGCTGCTGTGTAATAGACATATGGACTTTGTCAGAGTGGTTACATACCTCTGTGCTAAGTAAGTTTCCAAAATAGTTATTGCCTCAAGGGGAATACACATTTTGTTTCAATGATGGGGACGCACCTTGGGAATCAGCCACTCCATTCTCTAACAGATACACATACACATAACTTGTTTTATTTGTTCCAGAATAAGTCATTTTCCTATAATGACTTATTGTTGATCATTCTCATTGTAATCAAGCAGGTTGCTCATCATATTGTCTGTTAAATTGGAAGCTGAGGGTGAAAGTTATTTGGTAGATTATATAGAAATGTGCAATAAGTTGCTCATGGGATGAGATTGCTTGTAGACTTAAATCCTATTGTCTGGATCTCCAACTTATGATACAGATGTCATTTATATATAAATCCCAGCATCCTTTGCTAGTCAACTGCAGGAACTGATACTTCATTTTACATGATATCAAATCGTGAGTTATCTTAAACCATTTGTAAAAAAAAAATGATAAAGCCTGTTCTTTAGAATATTGAATTTGCATTAAAGAATTCTGAAACACATTGTAACTCATGCATTAACGTTGTGATACTGAATGTCTTATTATTCTTTACCTGCTTATGTGTGAAACTTAGCAGCAGAAGCTTGGAGTTTACTTACAATATATTATAGTTATTTCATATGTTGGGGCAGAAACTCAAATACACAAATAGACACTGGGGCAGTCTTAGCATGGCATTGGGCTAATAAAATGAAAGGCACAAAGTCTGCCCGTTAACTTTAAACAGCCACTCAGATGTTTGCTTTCAAACAGCAGATCAGCAAATTCTACCTGCGCATTGGGAACCATGGACTATTGGATCACACTTTGCTCATGTTTAGTGGCATAACTTGACCAGACCACCCAGAAAAGAGATTTTTGGGGCGTGGCCTGCACTGGCAGAAAGTCCCTCCTCAACTCCACATACTTTCAGCTGCCTATTCGCTGCAGAAATTGAAATTGGCCAGCTATCGGTCGGCCAGTTTAGAAAACCCAGTCGGATCAGGGACCGCATCGGCTCATTGATGCGGTCCCCGAACCGACTGCCCCATTGCCGCCTACATAATCGGGCCAAACGATCGGATTATTTTTTTTTTTTAACTTCAAACTCCCCGATATCGCCCACCCATAGGTGGGGATATCGGGGGAAGATCCGCTCGCTTGGCGATCTCGCCAAGCGAGCGGATCTTACCATGTATGGGGACCTGAAGTGTCTGGGGATAGGAACAAATACACAACAGACCTTATAGTCCAGACCCCATGCTCCTCCAGGCTCCTCAGCAGTTCTAGGGCCTGCTTATGGAAGTTAGACTGCTATTCCTGTTATTGTACACAAAGAGGGGATTACCTTACTGATCATTTTTTCTTAAGTGTTTGTACAAGTTGCACCATAAACTGAGCTACTCACAACAGCAAAGAAAGATTCAGATCCTCTGAATTCATTGACTCGCCTAAGGAATAGCAAATGCCATTTCCAATATCTGAAGTTATAATAATTAATGTCTGTGTACATAAATATGTATTGCTTTTATGGAAAATGAATACATCAAATACATTTTAACCTTCAGATAGTATTTATTCCATAGAAATCAATGGATTATTCCCTTATGATAAATAAGGAGAGATGCGGCTGCTTTCCCTTTATTACTGTACATTATGTGTATAAAGCAAAAAACATGCATTACAGTCGGTAGCTACTCAGTCATACGCATTTGCTTTTATCTTGCATTTCCACTTACACTACCAAGGCGCACTCACCGAAAATGATGGCAAGGATTATGTCCTGGTACATATTTCACTATCTAATTTATTATCTTTCCCACTGTTTAAATCATCTAACAGGCTAAGTGGAGAGTTGTTGCAGGGGAGACTTACAGCACCCCACCAGCAAGCTCAGCCTGTTGGCTAAGATCAAAGGCAGAATCTGTGAGCAAATTGGCTACCTGAAATATCCCTTTCTTCATTATGGCGCTGCTTTAAATCTGAATTCTATAATACTAGCCTATTAACATTGTAGGAGTATAAACACATTTCCTCTGTGTGCTGTACAATCAAGCTGTGTGACTGATCTCAATGCTAGATGGGCAGATGTTATTTGTAAGACACCTGCCCCTAACTGAGTATTGGTGCTATGCTGTGCAACTGTTTTTCACATAGCTGTTTACAGTTGCATTACATATGTGCATCTGCGAATAATTCTATTATTTAATAAAGCCCTGGTGTAAGTTCCAGGAATGTGTTTACAAAGTTATATTAGGCTGATGAGTAAGCAAGAAGGGTTAGATTGTTTCCATTGCGAAGAATACATTGTACGTTTAAAGGGTCCTCCACCAAAAAAACTATTAAAAAAAAAATGTAATTGCAATTGAAAGCTGTATCTCTGATTGCTCATGTTTTCTGCATTCCTGACACTGAAAACAATGTTGCAAGCTGATTAAAGCTGATTTTGTGACCTAGAGGAGAGCTGACTCCTGTTGCATTGCTTTTAAGAGTCAGGAAAAGAAAGGGAATAAACAAACCCTGCTTTCAATAGCAATTAAAGTTACAAATAACATTAAAGGAAAATTAAAGCTTCACTAAAGAAATAAGCTTGAAATGTTGTACATTATGTTTTTGGCTTCTGTACCAGCCCAAGGCACCCACGGCCCTTTAGCAGGGAAGATCCAAGGATGTGCCCAGTAGCTCCCCATCTTCTTTTCTGCTGATTTCCTGCTGAGTCACTGCACATGCTCTGTGCTGCTGAGCTTAGGGACTGACGCACAATATACTGTGTATGTATGTATGTGTGTGTGTGTGTGTGTTTGTATATATATATATATATATATATATATATAATAAATGTAACAGTATAAGCCTGATTAATAATTCAGATTCACATAATGTGGCAGCAACCAGTGCAATTAGCATCAGAATTTAATAATCAGACCTGTAACATCAGTTTATATGACAGGCCAACCTCATTTTCTGCTTGATAATCTAAGACGACCCCTAAACATGTGCACTGTCCCAACAGTTCTAACAGAATCCAACATGGGGAGCTCCTGTGACAACTGGAAGGACCTGTATCATTACTACTATAGAGATGCTGAACCTTAAGCCAGTCCAGTCAGCTTAGTATATAAAATACAACATTTTTAGACATTAGGGTTTAGTTCTCTTTTCAAACCACTGAACAATTGTCTTAGAATTACAGTTTCTTTTTTACTATGCAAAAAATAACTTTCAAATGGAGTACCCCTTTAAGAAAAATCCATAGAGAACTTCAAAAGTCTGAAAGTGCAAGGGAATTGGTGAGTACTGGTATTGACAAATAAAGGACTGATCTACTATTATTATTATTATTATTATTAATAATAATAACACATGTCTATAAAGCACCAACATATTCTGCCGTGATGTACAATAAATAGGTATATAAATAAAATAAAAATATTTATTTTATGATAAAGTGCTGCTTATGTACATAGTACAGCAGCAGAGTAGAATAATAAAACAAACAAGGGTTATTACAATAAAAACTGCAATGAAATACTAAGTACAATAATAAATAAGAAGTACAGTTACATAAAGAGTGGTAAGTGTAAAGAGACAAGAGGAATGAGACCCATGACCCATAGAGCTTACAGTCTAAGTGGGTGGGTAACTTACAGACACAAATAGGAGGATATTAAGTTCTGCAGGTTACAGTGGTTGTCGCTGCATTATGAGTACCAAAACTGGGTCAAATGTGAGTTCTTTGAGAGGTAGTTTACAAGATAATTGTTGAAGAGACTGATGGAAGATCAGGGATGGCATTTTAAACATAAGAAGCTGAAATAGAGAGGCAGGAAACAGCAGTAGTAGTGGGTGGAGCGACCAGGTGGTGCTTCTGAAAGGAGCAGAGGAGGAGTCAGTCAGGAGTATATGGAGATGAGAAGAGAAGTAGTGAGGTACAAAAGAGTGAAGGGATTTGGAGAAGGACTTTGTAAGTTATTCTTTATGGGAAGCCAGGATAAGGGGCTGTACTCTCTTGGATAAGAGGAGGAGAATTCTAGCAGCAAAATGTAATACAGACTGAATTGTAGTAGAGATGGAAGCTAATGATGCCAGTTTGTAGCAAGTTACAGTAGTCTAGATGAGAGATTCTTACCTGTTGCTTTTGAGTTGACAGGGTTAATGCACATGCCATCAGAAGAAATAGTAGAGGTGGGAGAAGGACCAAGGTCAGGTGGAAGGATAATCAGTTCAGTTTTTGTTAGGTTTAGTTTGAGGTGGTGTTGGTTCATCCAGTTGGAGATTGCTAGAAGGCAATTAGATCCATTTTTGACTGTTAATAAAGGGGTTGGTAAATATATTTGGATATCATCAGCATAAGGATGATATTTAAAGCTAAATGAGTGGATGATGGATCTCCCAAAGACAGAGGGGATATATATTATAGTGTAGAAGCCAACATCAATGGTGATGTTGTCCATAGCAACCAATCAGATTTAGAATATATAGGGAGAATAACAACAGACCAAGTACAGAGGAGTATTAAAATGGTAAAGTGATCTTTGGTTTTGGCAACCTAAAGATCATTTGTATCTCTGCACAATGCAGTCTCAGAAGTGTGCAGTCTGGAAACCAGATATCAATGGGTCTAACAGATTATTGGTGTATAGGAATTTAGTAATATGTTCTAGGAGGCAGTAGAAACAAGCAGTAAAAGGGAGACAGGATGGATCAAGCTTGGCCTTTTTAAGAATAGGCTTAGAACATAGGACATAGGCCTGCGTGAATGGAGAGAAAAAAGTGAGTAAGAGCTGGAGTAAGCTCAGCAACACAGTGTGAGTAGAAAAGAAGGCATAGGGTCAAGAAAATTAAGTTGAGTGGGGAGATGCCAAATCATGGTGCAAGCTGCATAATGTGACTGCATATTTTTTAATGATTTTTTTTCCTTTTTTTTTTTTTTAAGTAAAGGTATATAGTGGCTCAAGGGAAACAAGCACTGTAGCAAGGAAGCTTTGTACTTCTTGCACTATATAAAATCTTTTTTGTTGTTGCTTTTTCTGAAGCAGCATTATATACGATAATGGCCTTGATTTTAGTTAATAAGAAAAACTTGGAATTTAATTAGCAGATACATTTTTTCTCATATTGAATCTGGCCGATATGTTGGTAATATAATTTAAGTAACTATGTGCTACATCTACAGTTTTCAATTATGTCAGGAACTTTTTATTTGTTCTGTGATATTTTCCAGAGTGATACTTGGCAATACAATACTCTTCATTAGTTTTTATATATTGCAGATTTTAAAGGTGCATAGCACATTTCTAAGATTTGCCTAAGGTGGTATATTGTTTGGAGCAAGAGTAAATAACTTTTACAGTAAGACATTTTATTAAATTCTATGAATTGCACTCCACTTTCCAGGATGGGGCAAACAATATTAAAGGGGAACATCACTTTAAAAAACAAAACAAAAACAAAATTGCAGCTGGTGATTGTCTGTGGTGACAAGATGGAGTTTGCAGTCGGATTTTTTCAAGTATGTGATCTTCCTAGAGTGATGCATCCTCAAGTTTTCAGGGATGGTAGTTTTCAGAAAGTAACAGTTCCATGCGTAATTAGCTATCACGTGCTATGAAATTATATATTGCATGGTTTAAAATATTGCTTAAAAATATGTCATCGCAACATAAATAACAACAATAACATCACTTCTTAACTCAGACAAGTGTCTTTTTTGTGAATTGATCGTTAATTCTCCAAATATATGAAGTGATGATATTTTTACCGCATGGTATAAATTACACTCATTTTTGCCCCTTTAGTGAATCGGCCCCATAGTCGTTTATTATGTTAAATTTTTTCTGCTAACTTTTAGTACATTCTCTCAATAGACAGAGGTTTCATAGATAGGCAGAAGCAAATAGCTAGACAGACATTATAACATTTTTTTGCTACATACACACAGTATGTGCTTGTGTCTGCAATAGGTAGCAATGAGGTTGTAATGTAATAAAATGTAATATGTGGCAACCACTTCTGTGTAAAAGTTATTAAGGTTTACATTTCATATTCCGTGCAAACATAAGATGATCAGCATTATTATGCTTTTGCAGAGTTGTTTAATTTTAAAGTAATTACTAAAAACATAAAAAGAAGCTTTTCCAAGACAAGAAAACAGTCACTGCATCTCATTGGGTGCCAGGTGAATTTCTTTAGGTACCAAATTTTAGAGGCTCCTTGCGAATTCTGGGATTTTTACTCCTAGTAGTCAAAGGCCTGTGAATTTGATATTGTTGGATTTAAATACTGTACACCAATGGTTCAGTCTTCTCTGCTACTTGCAGTGGAACACATTACCACTTTCTGTCCATGGTTTTTGTACCATGACAGAATTTATTATATGTGAAATTAATGTATGTTTTGCTGCAGCTGGGGGTAAGCAGTTTCTGAATCATCTGTGCCTCAGAACTGGGCAGAAAGTGAGAATTGTGCTGACAACAGATATTTTCTTTGACTGCTGAATTAACTGTACTTGCAGTCTATAAAATAAGTTTTACCAAATCTTCATAAATGTCGAGCAGCTGCACTCAAATCCGGACTTGTTGGTATGTTTTCTAACCCAACATGCCTTGTCGCAAACAAAACTCTGAGACAAGGTTCTCTCAGAAAGGCTGAGCCCGTTTATTAGTATTGTGGAAGCAGTCAGGGTGTGCGGGTAAGAGTTTTTCTTTTTCTACTTAAAATAAGTATTAACCCATTACCTCTTATTTCACCCCGCCTTAGGCCTATCTATATTGGGGACACAAATTGGGGTTATAGATCAGATAAAAGGGGAGTGTCCCATCCGCAGACAGGTCTGTCTGGGTAAAAGTCTCTTCAATAATCAACAGACTGCTGTAGGTGCAGGGTAAAAATGACATGTAGAAGATTTATATATATAATATATATAATATATATATATATATATATATATATATATATATATAATCCTTCAAAATACTTTGATAAAACCTATATTCTCCTTTATCTTACAACTATGTCATTCTTTTTCAGACCCCACCTTGCAAAAGCTACTGCTGCTGAAAATCATTGGATAGATGCCTTACATGCAGTACCACTTTCCCACCCTTTACTCCTCCTTTGGCTACACCACTGGGTATTGCTATGCTACAAACAACTGATGCTTGAAAAAGAAATAGATTTAAATTAAATAACCCAGAAAGTACAGCCACTTCATTTTAAACAGCTGCAATGTTTTGCATATTAAGACAACCCCCACCAATGAGAGCCTGCTAGTTTCTTGCAACTTTGCACCCATCATTGCTTTGCAGCATCAGAAAATGAGATATGCATGTAACTTGTGTACCATAAATGATTGCATTGGTGATTTTATCGGCATTAAGATGTTTGCGGGATTTGGAATAAGGAGAGAGAGAGCAATGAATTAGCAGTGAATCAAGTCCCAGCTGATGTAATGAGAGTAGCAGCAGTTTACTGTAAATTAAAAATATCTGGCAGGGCCGAAGGGAACATAACTCAGGTACTGGCGTTGTGATAGCTTCAGCTTCGGTTAAGTAGCTCCTTTCAAAGCAAATTGTGTCACTGCTAATGATTGATCCACTCTATTATTAGGAAATTGCTTTTTAATGCTTCAGTCCCTTTTAAGCCATTCTGCTTTAAAAAAAAAATACTTTTTATTCATTTTGCATCGTGACCACACATTTATTGCAAGAAAAAAATGTACTACTTCTGGAGTAATGTTTATGGATGAATGTGTATTTTATGGAGTCTCTAGGTGTGCTGAGCTCTACAGTTTGTTTAAACATTAAAATCCAAATGTCACAGTGGGAGCAAAAGATACAGATGGAGCAGCTATTGCAATAAAATGTACATAACAAGTTGGCGAAATGAGCTCCTTTGCCAAAAATATATATGTGAGAATTGTACTGAAACAGATAATTAGCTAGAAGTATATTTTAACCCATTACTGGGCAACTAACTGGCAGACTCTGATGTTGAACACAATAATTCCTTGCAAAGGGTGCCCTGAGCATCAAGTATATGCCCCTAGTGTTGCAAGGCAGCAATGTTAACCTCTTCAGATTCATATTATTATCATCCCTATTTACAAAGCAAGAAGATATTATGGAATGTTTTTTTTTTTTTTTATATTCATCATTCACAATTACTGCTGTCCCAGTGGAGCTTGCTGTCAAAGATCCTTACTATGCACACACAGTAGAGTCAGTCTCATTAACCTACCAGTAGGTTTTGGGAGCATGCACAATAACCAGAACCCCAGAGGAAACCATTCAAACTGGGCAAGGACAAATTCCATGCAGATATCATCTGGTTTGAATCCATTATCCCAGCCCTGAGGCAGTGCTGCTGGCTACTATGGCCACTTTACTGCCCCTGTAAAAACTTTTGTCTCCCTTGAAACAATGGCAAATATTGTTACTTCCTTGTGGCTATAGTTGTGAAAGCCACGTTTTTCATCCACAATCCACTTTTTTTTCACCTGTCATTGTCACAGGAAAATCTTTTTGACTTTGATGTAAGGTGCAAATAGCAGTGCCTGATTGTGACCAGCAATCAATCAGAAATAATTTGAATCCTGTTAGGGCAAGAATGGAGTCCTCAAGTATGCCCCAGTTAGCTTAAGAAAGGCTGATGATTGTTAAGCCATAGTAAATGAGTTATACTTAAGTTATTAAGTAGTTGAAAATTAGCGTGTGACAGACAGACAGTCACAAAACCAGGTCCTGATGTACAAATGCCTGAATCAAAAAGAATGTCAACATTTTAGTTCAGAGGAGGTCAGAAATTTGTATAAAAAAGAAGTTTGCATGTAGAAAGCTAGCACTGGAGTTGGGTGGCACCAAAAGGGGTCAGATCAATAGTAAAATGCACCCAGAAACTTATAAAATGGAGGCATATTAACAGGATGTATAAAAAAAATGTCAGAACCTTTTAAAGGGGTGTCAGTCAATGTTATCTCTATATTGTGCTCACACAGTATTTGAGGCCTATGCGCACAAGTTGTGGTGCAGACAAAGAGTTTTGTGTTAAATTGTATTCTTATTTAGGGCCACACATTTTTGTGTGCACACAATAAGTTTTGTTCACTGATTTTATTAGGATAGACAAAATATGTTGTTTGGGCACTCGAAAAGAAAGAAACATTGCTGTCAGTGCAGCAGCAGTAATATGATAATGTGGTATTGCAATGTAACTAATGTATGGGTGCATAGATGTCACAGCCATGGTGGAAAGCAACAACATCATTGCGGCACTGTGTTCATAGAATTGCCAAATGTGTAATATGAAAAGTGTTCCAGTTCTCTAGTTTATGAACTGAGTGATAACATATGAGCTTTACATAATATACCTGTACAGTGCTGTCATTAGGGTATTGCTAAGAAGACACTGACTTTGGGCACAAGGGTATAGAGAGGCCCCTTAGTAGAAAATGTCCTTGCATGTTATAGTAGGCTTCTGGTTACTGTAGCTCAGTTATGCCCAACCAATGGGCTGCATGTCACCCTCCAAGAGATTTTTATGGCCCTTTTTATATGGCGTCATAATTTCATAATATTCTGGCCTAGTATAGAGAATAACTGGGCTGTGTCTATAACCCTAAATATATATAGGTATGGGTTATATAGGAGTATAGAGTATGAGAGAACATGCTTTAACAAAGTGTATTTGCATATTTATATTGCCATGTGTATAAATACAGTATGTCCTTGAACATTATATATATATATATATATATATATATATATATATATAAAATCTATTCCTGTTCTTTCCTGTTCCATTGTGCGACTGGTGTTCCTTGAAATCCTAGGAGACACTAGCTACATTCATGACTGATGTATTGGTTAACAGTTTTGTCAGCCATCTATACAGTATTTAATCTAATAAGCATAATGCTGCCATTAGTTTGCTCAGGTGCTAAGAGGCGCAGACCCTTCAATAAGTATAAAGTGGCCTCCCCATCCATATGTACTCCTTGCTGTGTCTAATTTAATCTGGCGTCTGTTACATTTAGAGGTTTACTAGTGCAGGGCCACAGCATAACACACAGTTTAGGTATTATGAGTAGAAAATTCAGGCCCACTCTAACATAAATCAGTTTGATAAAAAAAAAAAAAAGCACCCCATCATATCAGGGGTTAAAATAAATGTCTTGTTTTCAGCTAAACCCACATTTGTCTGGGATTCCACAGAAACAACCATGCTTCATCTCTTGCTCTCCTTGTCCCAGGGGAAGTCACAGTAAACGAGGCTTTTAGAGGAACCGTGGCCTCACTCTTAGAAGGAATATAAGATGCTAAATAATTAAATAATCCTTGCTCTTCTCTATGACTTGAAGCTTTACTTCTCAGAGGGAGAAAAGCTTTGCCCTCCCGCACCATCTGGGCTTGCTTCTAATCTTTCCACAACCCACAAACACTATTAGTAAACACAAACCAGATACTGCAACACAGGCACCCTTTATCTGTGCATACAGGAAATCACATTCAACTTTGTTCTCCATAATAATGGGCCGTCACCTCTTTTAATAATACAGCACCATATCCAACTTAAACATTTTTCCCACTAAACTTTATGAATGGGTGGGTGGTATCTTGCACTGTTCAGGCACATTTATTTAGCTTCAAATGCTAAAATGACATCTATACAATGAATTTTCATTTCTGGGGAGATAAAATTACGAAGGGCGCTTAATAGCTTCCAGACAATTTATTCTTATTGCTAGGTTTTGCCATTTTAGAATCGGGCAAATAAAGTGTTAAGGCATAATTGTATAAACTGTTATCAAATAAACTTTAATCCGGAATTTATCATTCTCCTCTTTTGTCTGCTCCCTATTAAAATGTTAAATTAATAAAATAACTTGTAAGAAGAAATACACCTTCAAAGAATAAAGCCACGCATATTTACTGAGTTCTGAATTATCGTAGCTTTACTTGAAATCTTTATTCTTGAGAATATTTGTTATTAAAGAATCTGCCTTTTTGACATAAATGGTCTGACTCATTGGGTTTGGTTGCACAGAATTCAATTCAGATTTCCTGTGTTTCTGTGTCAGAGGGGGCTAATCCAGTTTGAGAAATAATTCCTGCTTTTGGGCAGAGGTCAGGCCTCAGATGGTAGCCCATCATTCTTAGTGGAAATATGTAGGATTGGGATATCATCTCTTAGAGATTGAAGTGTATCCAACACGCAAACCTATAAATGCCTGTTTATGTATAATAGTTTATTACTGCTGAGCCTTCACCAGGATTCTTTGCTGGGAATGTTTTCATTTAGCCTTAAAATATACTTGCTGACAAAATATTAGTTTGTTTTGACAATTCCTATCTTAGATTGTGCTGATAAGCTTATAAATCAAGTATTTTGTACAGTTCAATTATTATTTACGTAAATACGCATATAAGCCTGTGTAGATGACTTGTGCCAAATCTTGTTGTGTAACTCAACTGTATCACAAAAAAATATATAACAAGGGCTTTGCTTTCATTTGCATTCATTGGTGCAGTATGACCTCTATTTTTCTCTTTTGTAAAGCACTTTAAAAAATGCTTGGTGTAAAGACTGGAGGGGGTAGCTTTACTGGGTGGGTTTCAAGCCTTTGAGTGGGCAGTGGCTAGAAACCTTACTTATCAGGGCAAATGCAGTTTAGAGACCACAATATTAAGTTATAATAGGAGCACTGACAGAGCAATTACAAATCTGCATAAGTTCCAGTTTTAGGTGTCTGTATAATGTGTGCCTAGCTTTGGTAGCCATGCCTTGGAAATGCAGGCTTTACATGGCAGAGTACCCCAGAACAACACAGTCACCCTCCCATCAGGCACTTATAACTCCTCTGTAGTCTGTAAGTCTGACAGTCAGTTAGTGTGATTACTCTCTGCATGCAGAGAATCTTTTTAAACTATAATTATTCATTTGGTTAGGGGGTTCAGTTAATACCCCTGTTGTAATGTATATTAAATTTTGTTTGGGCTAAATATGCAGTACACATCCTCGGCTTTCCATTCTTCCCTACTTATTGGACTTTAATAAAATTGGCAGTAGTAGTTGGCAGTCAGTGATTTTTTTTAGTGCTTCATGTCAATGGGAAATATCTACATTTTTCCCCAATGAACCTACTAAATAAAAACTTGGTGTGCTCTTTTTTTTTTCTTTGTCAAAGGCGCACAAAAGAAATAACAACTGTTAAAAGTATGTATGCCGTGCTGGCAAATGCAAGTGTGATATAGTCAAGTATTTAAATCATAAGCCTGGAACAGGCCCTGGTAATCTGCATTTGATTTTCTACTTGATCTTCCTCTTCCTTTTATCCTAGTTTATTTATTGCCTTAATAACTGCTTCTGAGAGCATAGTGCATGCCAGCCTTGTGTGCTTTGCTTCATTTCTACTGCAAACCTATTGCACAGTATTTCCTGCCAGCACATCAGCAATGCATTGTCATTGGACTCTGTGTATATAAGGGCAATCTACATGTAGCAGCTGTGTGTAATGTTGGGTGATGCTAAGCAGTCATTAAGGCAGTCAACCAATTCTCTGTATTGTACACATTACATAATAAAAAGGTAAGTGTGTTTCTGTAAACACTCTGATAGCAATTTAACAGATACATTTAAGAAGGAGGAAAATGTATAATTACGGGGGAGGGGGGGGGGTGGTGGCAAATGTTAGGCACTGATTAAACCTTTCCTTTTTTTTTTTTAACAGAGATGTGCACCAAAAAAAAAAATCCAAAAATGTGTCACCCACATATAAAAAGCTGCACAAGCAAAGTAATTTTTTCAAATTAAACATGAAACCCATTTTTTTTAAAATTCAAAAATCCATAGCTGTTAAAAACTAATTTAGAAATCTCAGCTGTTGATCATATTTTGCCTTTCCCACCTCCTTGCCTAAGGCATACAGGTGGGGCAGGCAGTTACTTTTACTTTCCATTCAGCACTTCCTAGATATGACTGGACTCCTCATTCCCCCTCCCTCCTCACTGTGTTTAACTATGTATTCTGTACATGAGCATCAGGTCTTGTATTAATAACATTGTCCATATAAATGGCACCTGCCGTCGTGTAAGTAAAGTTTACTTTGCTTGCCAAATACAATAGAAAAGAATATGGAATGATTTATTTCACATGGTGACAGGTTCCCTTTCAACATTCATTGCTTTTTGGGCAAAGTCACACAAAGCACTGGCTCCGCTTCTCTCCACCTGTGTTTTATAGGCAGGCAGGGAGAAACGGATCCGCTCTTTTCCACAGCTCCAACTAGCTGCACTGGCAGGTACAGATTCACCCTGAGTGCCTTTACACTGCCACCTAAGGGTGGGGACAGGGCCACATCCAGGGTTCTACCATCAGTTAATCTGCCCCTGCTGTAGGCACAAGGGCATTGTGGATTGCAATTTAATGGGCAAAGTTGGTCTTAAAAAAAAACCTTTGTGTCACTTTAGTTGTAATAATCCCTAACTCCATCCATCCTCCAACAGGTAATGGAAATATTAGAGTAGTCCCTTGAGGTAACTAGTTACCATTATTCTTAACTTGAAAAAACTGTGATGTCAGCCTGGCTTAAAGTAACAGAGGCTTTTATATGTAAAATTTCCCAAAATTAGCTCTGCAGAACAATCAGGATATAGAAACAATCCGGTCAGAGAATGAACTTACTTTATGCCATGAATGTATCATTGCGTATGTATGTGACATAAAAGACTGTCCCTGGTATATGAAAAAAATGTCCAACCAGAGCTAGAAACTTCCTCCTCTTAAAGAGATACTGACAGGAGAAATTAAACCCTTTTTTACAACTATTATAACCCTGTCTTTGCATGCTATTTATAATTTTGTCATTCAATTATTTGTCCAGTGCTTTTACATTATACATTCAATCCCCATATTCCTATGCGGAGGCTGCAATGTTTGTGCAGCAGGAGTCTGTTTAGAAGCTATAACTGACAGGTTGAGAAGGGACAGTCAGGTTGGCAAAACAGTCGGGTTTAGGAACTTTAAGTAACTACTTGCAAAAGCAGCCCTATCAGGGAAAAATGATCAACATGACCTATAGGTAACTTTTAATGTACATTCATATTTTGAAGAGTAGTTTTGTAGTGTTAGTATCACTTTAATAAGCAGCTATAAGGTTGGATGATTTTCCCTGCTCTTAAAAGGCTCAGCTTTAGGTTTAGCAAGGACCAGAGCCTCTCGCAGGCAAATGGTTTTTAAAGGGTCCCTGAAGCACCAGAGAGTTACAGCAGATTAATATCTTTCATGTTCATTGCCTCTAAGCATCTCAGACTGCTCATAAAAGGGATTTCTTTCTTCTCCTGCCTCCCCTTATTGGAAGGAAATTTTTATATTATTTATCTGTGACCTTTTAGTCTCAGCTGGGTCCTGTGATTCCCTTCATTGTCTCACTGCTTTGCATCACAGTACATAATACTTTGGCTCCTGTTCCCTCTTTCCTTTCAAAGGAATGAGACCACAGTACATGCCAGACATTCCCAGTGTCCTCTGCATCTGTCACAATAACACAAGTAAGGGAATGTATACTCTGCTACAAAATTGTTTGCATAAACAGCACAGTAAATCTGCAAATAATTCAGGGATACTTGGGGTATATTTATCATGCTTTGTAAAAAGTGTTGTGAAGCATTACTGGTGATGTTACCCAGGGCAACCAAGCAGCAATTGGATTTCAATAGTTTGAAAACCAAAGCAAAGCATCTGATTGGCCGCTATGAGCAACATAGCATCATAAATATACCCCTATGTGTGTTTGTTCTACATTCAAATGCCCTAAAGGAAGCATAGTGATCCTAATGCACAAATCGTTTTGTTACTTCTAGTTTAGCATTAAATTGAGAGCAGAAGAATTCCACTTTGGGGACTGTGACCTCTAGTTTCACTCCTTGATAAATATGCCCATGTTCCCCACTTTCATCTAATAAACTTTTTCCCTGTAGGCCATGCTTTTATGCCACAAGCCACATTCCCATCCTGGTAGCGTGTTCATTTTCTGTTGTGGTACATAGTCACATAGTTAATTTGGGTTGAAAAAGGACTAATGTCCATTAAATTCAATCCTCCCAAATAACATCCTTGTATATACAGATACACAGACATGTCTATACACTCACTTTAAAAACACTGAATATATACCAATACTTATACTAAACTAACTGTAGCATTATCTTTGTACAGTATATTATGATTGTCGAAGAAGTTATAAAACCACTTTTTAAAGGCATAATTAGACTTCACCATCACAACATTACCTGGTAGGAAGCACCACCTTTGCTGTTTCAGATAAAATTCACCGATGCATCAGTAGTTATATTATTGGAATTAAGCCTGTTCATTAGCTGGTTCCACAGTTGTGGAGACATTTCAGAACGAAATGACCTCGCCTTTCTCGCTTTATTGTTTTACTTTTTGCATATTTAAAAAAAAAAAAAAAAAAAAAAAAACAATTTTGGATTCTATTTTACTTCTGGTGCGAAGCCCCTTTTCATCTCTATTTTAGCTCATTTGTATGTATATTCAGACTTTTAGGATAAAATGGCTGGAAACTGTGTTGGACTGGCAGGACACCTGAGACTTGTGGGCCCTGCCGGCCCAGTTCACAGTTATGTGTCACGTTCCTCTACTTTCTCTTTGGTTTAAACAACGACTTCTAATTTATTTGACAGGATACAGCAGTTCCTGATTTTGTTCTTTTTTTCTTCAGAGGTTCTTAACACAATTTTTCAGCACATGTAAGACCCACCACTCAGGGACGATTACAGCATCCTGCTGGTCTTTTCCTGGTACTCGGTAATTTCTTCTTGCCAAGCCGTGCTTATTTAAATTAGGCTGGACTGATTGTTCTATTGTAAGCCTGAAAGCAGCAGCGTGAAATTTGGAATATAAACATTCATGTTGCTCTGTTATTGCTTCCTTGTCGAACTGTCAGTCTAATTTTATGACATCACATGACTGCTGCCTGATTCTCTGTATGGATTTGGTGTTCAGTGTTGATTTTAATTGCTTGTATGAGTTATCATTACTATACTTAGTGGGTCATTTTGCATTTTGATACTATGATTTGTCATGTAACTCGCCCTTGACTGAAAGGTATGCAGTGCAAGGTATTGCTGCAATACAAGAAACAAACAATTTTTAGTATTTTGGTAAAATATTTTTCATGTTTAAGTGCTCAGAACTTGTTTCTTTTCTACATCAGAGGCAGGAATAAAAATCTCACAATATACTCCTCCTATTAATGCTATTTATAATTATGTGGCCTGAACATGTCAGGCTTTTACATCTGTTTCACATGGTGTAAAACATGGTGAACTAAAATGACCCTGAAATCTGAACAATGGGACAGAAAACAACTGGAATTTAGAGTGTAAGCTCCACTGAGGCAGAGATATGAATATGAATGATAGGAAGTCAGAAAGAAAGGTTGATCAAATTGGAAACAAGCCAATGCCATGGATAGAAAAAAAGTGGCATCATTCTTGCACTAGAAAATGCATCAATAGTGGAAATGTGACTACAAAATGAAATACAGCCAAGGATTTTTTTATTACTAAATGTGTGAATGCCTACCAGCATGTAGTGCAAGTGACTATAATACAGTAATAAGAAAGCTGACACTGTCATTCAAAAGAAATTGTATCCAACCAGCTTTCACTAGTGGCTATAAAGGGCACATTGCTAATAGGTGGAAAAGTTTGTCATGGGTGACTGCACTGTAAAAGTTGAGAACATTGTGGCACAACCGTCAAAAGACTAGGTAACTGATATGATACAAGGAAGAGATGCAGCATTGCATCTTGGAAACTAAAAAGGTGGATTGTCAATGAAAATAGACAGGTTAGGCATGCTAAATAAACTTGCAGAGGGCTTACACTGGTAAGGCAAAGTGGAACCAGAATTAACAAAAAAGAAGGAAAAGTGAATTTTACTTGTAACCTGGTGTGTTTTAAATGCCATAAATATATATTGTAGATTGATCTGACACAAAATAAAAATGACGTGTCAAAGTGCCCTTATAACATGGCCCAGATGCCATTATGATTATAATAAACTGAATTTACCTGAAGACCACAAACTTGGTTCCTCCAGTTTATTTTAAAACTGAATTTCTGCACAACCCAATGCTATTTTGCATTTCACAATGCAGTACTCATAACACACATATTTTTCATGCAAAATAACTTGTTTTTTTAATTAAAAATATTCAAGAATTCCCTTTTACCTCACTGAACATCACTTTCCATTAAGGTCAACTGCATCTGCCCATCAGTATGGCACATTGGTGGAAGTCATAATGGCAAGCACCATTTCAAATTTACCTACAATGCAAAACATAGGTTTAATGCCATCATTAGCTTAAAGGAAGGTCTGTACTCTAATAAAATACTAATTGTACTTAAAATAAAGACCAAGAGCTAAAAACATTGGCAGACAAATTTATTTTAAGACAGGGCATGATGAAATGAGCAGCACAGCTCTTTGTAGTGTGCCTGCCTGCTGTTCCCTTTGTATGTTCTAATGCAACAATTATATTGTCACAGTTATTGAAAAAAACACCAGATACTTGATTCTTGGCTCACAAAAAAGGCAAAATTGTAGTAAATAATGTATAGCATCAGTTCTGTCTTTTGTTTATATAATATTAAGCCTTTTTATCTGCTGCTCAATCAGCATTTGGTTTATAATGAATTTGTATTTGAATCCAAACTACGGTGTTCCCAAGAAGCAGGCACAGCACCTTGTTCAATAGCTTGGATTTGAAAGTGTTCTTTGAGTGCAGATTTTGGGAAGGTACAAAGCATAAATGTTTAGTATTCTATTGAAGTGAATTTCATTCAGCTATTATCATTCTCAGCCTGTGGACTTGGTCACCTGGGCTGGCATTTTGTATAAAATGCCTCAGTAGGTATTTATTTATTTATTTATTTGAGCTTCTCCACTTATTTTGTTGTGTTTAGTTATGTACTGTTATTTAGAGCACTCGGATATAACTCTACAGGTAAAGCTTTTGCTTTTTGTAATAGCTTTTTTTACAGCAGCTGTAGGGTTAACTATCAGTTTTACTGAGCTTTAAACTAAAATGAAAAGTAATAAAATAATAATTTGCCAGTAAGGCATTAACTACACAAAGCATGCTATAAATTCGGGGAAGTCTGACCCCCAAGACACTTTAGCAGTTTTACAGGAGCAGCCTATTTTCCCCTAGCAGAGAGAACTGAAACGTCTTTCCCATTAAAGTACAGAGAAACTGACGGATAACCTATAGGGGTCCTGCAAAAGACCCCACTTCCCTTCCAAACCACACCACTCCCATTCCTGAATATGGCCCCCTTCACCATTCCTGATCATAAAAGGTGTAGCAAAGTAGTCAGGGGGTCGCCAGTCTCCATGTCTGCTTGCTTGATCCCTAGCTGTCCCTGCTGGACAAAAATCTAAGCCATTTTAAAACCACAAAAACACGAAGATCAGTTGCAATTTACCTTAAATATTGCTATTTACATTATAGGAAAAGAGCTATGGATATTATATCCATAATGGATACAATATATAGATATGGATATTGTATCCATAATGGAAACCCATTATCCAGAGGGTTCTAAATTACAGGAAGGCCATCTCCCATAGATTCATTTTTAAGCAAATAATTCAAATTTTTTATAATGTCTGTTTTTACTTGATGGTAACTAAGTTGCATGAATCCATATTGGTTGCAAAACAATCATACTGGGTTTATTAAATGTTTAAATGATTTTAAGAGGCTAAAGGTATGGTGATCCAATTTACGAAAAGTCCCCTTAGCCGAAATATAGGTCCTGAGCATTCCAGATAATAGATCCCATACCTGTACTATTTTAACAGGCTGCAACCAGTGCAACTTAGTAGACAGTGGACAGTAATCAGAACTACACATGGTATTGGCAAGGTCTTATGAAACATATGTCAGGAACCTTAGTGTAATTTCATCTCCCTTTCACAACTTTTCCCGCTGTTGTGTAGCAGATGTTTGTGTTTTTCGCTTGATGAACATAAGGACATATATTCATTTTAACCATTTAAGTGTGTTTTTGGCAAAACACTTACAAAAACAGTTACCCTTTACTTTTTTTTTGCCATCAGTCTTCCTGTGCCTATGTAATGATTTAATTGTATAAACAATCAGTAATTGGGGTCTGTGTGGGCCTTTGTCCCACAATGCCTTCTGTGAAGCTGTTGCACTCCTGTGCATACCTGCTGGTTTACGGTTCTAAGGTCACTAATCTGAAACCCATTGTCTATGGTAGATTGCCTCCACCCTTGTTAGGGGGTGTTAAAGAGCAAGTTAGTTCCCTTTAGAGAAGAGTACATCACCATATGGTCAGCCAGACTTAGAAATTGAATTAAAATACTGAAAGTGGTGCTAATCTGTCCATTTCAGGAGTCAATGTCAGTATTGCAGAAACCAACAAATAAATACAGATTTTAATTTAATTTCAAATAAGCTTGCAAGCTTGTATTATTTGAGGGGAGCCCTAGGAGAGGGTGTGTGTGTTTTTGTGTGTGTGTGTAACTATGCACTTGGCTTCATTAATAAAAATAAAAAAAAAGTGATGGTGTGGTTTCCAGCCAGGCTGTAGGCTATAGACTATTTTAGTTAGTTACTTATTGATCATAAAAATGGTTTGAACCCTAATTTATTTATAAGAGAGTTGTGAGTTCAGTGACCTGAATTGATTTGTTCCAGAATTGTTTTAATAGGGTTTTCAACTTTTAAAAGCAAAGTTCAGGTTAGAACCGATACTTGGTATTAATACTGTAGCTTAATACACAATTGGGGGTTATTTATTATAATTCTATAATTTTTTTGTATGATTCAATTTTTTTTGCTCAAAAACTCTACTGTTTGATATTTATTAAGAGCAAGATTTTTGAAAAATTTTACTGTAAAATTTGAAATATAAAAAGTTGTCTGAGGCAACATTTCTGTGTTTTTTTCAATTTGAGTTTTTCTAAAAAATTTGGTGAATTTGTACACCCATTGAAAGTGATAGAATATGAATTATATAAGTCTTTAATATTCAATTTTTTTAGATAAATAAGCAAACATTTGAGTTTTGGTCAAATTTGGAGTGTATTCAAATTAAATAAACTCTAAAATTCACAAATTTAAAAACTGATAAAGTGTCTTTTTATTTTGGTTGTCTGGCAACCACAAGACAGACAAATTCTGAGAGAAGATTTTGGTTATAATTTTTTTTGTTTCTTTTCTTTGGGTTCAGGCCCTCTCCTAGCCTTCCTGAGGTCTTTATGTTCCAAGCAAGGCTTCTCAGAATTCATGCTGCTTGTTCCCCAGACAGCAGTCCATTGGTCTCCAACTGTGATCTTTTTGTAAGCGCTTCATATTCCTGTTGTTATAGTTATGTTTTCTAAGTTTCTATTATTCAAGGCTTTTCTCAATAAAACCGTTTTACAGTAATTGGAAGTCATTTACAAAATGATGTAACATGTTCTGCAAAATAGGTTGTGTCTTAAAGATGAGACTTGAATGAATGGCATGGTGTCTAGGCAAAACATGAGCGCAATGTCAAGGCCAGTATTGTGATTACACAGCCAGCAGATTTTATGCTAAACAGTACTAAAAACTGATTTAAAGTCTACACAAAGGGTAAAACTGATTTCATCATGGCTTAGGTGAAATATTAACTTGAAGAACACATTACTGGTTTATGACCATGTGCTTGAAGAGGATCATTTATCTACTGGCCTTAAATTCAGGGAGATAGATGTTGTTCCTAGACCAGAAAGGTCGAAGACCAGGATTCACACATAGAGGGAGTGAGGTTTAATGGATGTGCACTTTGGGTGCCTAGCAATTAGGAGACATAAATGAAGACTGTATTGATCTCTACTTCTGTCTAGAAATATTTTAATCTCCCCATACAGTTAACTTATGAGAAACTATTTGTTATAATTATGGGCCTCTCAAATATTTTCTAAAGGCATGGGGTATATAATCTATGAATTTCCTTCTCTCTTAGTAGCGATTACTTCATAATACAAACTCTGTCTAAGTTTGATGTATTCTTTTTGGGTATATGGGTGCGCCAAAGGGTGCCATTCTTACACATTTTGACTTAGAACAGGCTTCAAGGCAGAGATGTTGAAGTGAATCCTTTATTATATCTAGCAGGACTATGAACAAAGGCATTTGTTGTGGGTACTGTGTTTTGATTTGTGTCTCTTTGTCTCTGCCCAGCTATGACAGCAGCCTCTTCCAACTGCAGGGAGGTAATGAAATGTTATCACACATCTATTCTGCAACAGCCTCTCTTGCATGTGTTTCTGTCTCACTGCAGAGAAAAAGAGTTGTTTGACCATTGGGAGCACTCAATATGTATTTTTAAAATGATCTGTCACAGGAGCAGATGGCAATAGAGAATGAATTGAGGAAGATTTCTACCAGTTCACACAGAACAGAAAGAGATGATAGAGAGGTGCTTACAGGGGGGACTAAGACATGAAGTATCAGTTTAGCATTTGTCATTTTGTCTCATACTGAACTGTGCAAATATGAGATTGCACAAATGTTGTTCTGCCATTTTTAGTAAGAAGCTATTCAACAACATTGTCTCTTTCTATCTAAGGGACAGATGTGCTCTTCACTTTTCAACTTTAAATAATTTTTGAGAGATGCAAATAGGGTATGACTACAAAATTTATTTAAAGATTGGAAAGCCTCTAACCCATATCAGTATGTAAAAAGGCACCTATTGTTTTTCCCACCAGAGGTGCGGGCTTATAGCTTTTTTGTTTGCCCCGAGTGTGAGCTCTGTTAGGGCAATCGCAGAAAGCTACTTGTCCTGCCTACAAAATGGACAATACTGATTGTCTCTGCATGTGTTTTAGCAGAGACTGTTCTCGGTATTGTCTATGGCAGGGTATTCTAGTATTTGTAGCTGGCTACAAGTAGCTGCATGTGTCATAGCCTGCGTCTTCAGTGGGGAGAATAAAGTTTTAACAATAGGTGCCCTTTAAGGACAATACCTATGTATATTTATGAATCTCTTATCATGAATCTCTCATCCGTTCCATAATGGGAAGTAGTTTTGTATTGGTAAATGCTCAGCTGACAGCCTGCATAAATGTATATGATGTCAGAACTGAATCCTGCTAGCAGAAATACTATGTAATCTAGATATAAGGCATTGTCTTAGGTAAAACACATTATCACATAATTATATAGTTTGTTTATGCACTTCACTGAATAGCTAAGCTGAAAATATGCAATATGTCACACTATTCTAACCCAAATGTATTTGTTTTCAGTTCATTTCTATAAGTTCTATGAGTAAAGGTATATTTACTAAACTCTCACCTTCAACTGCTGGTAAATATGCTCCCAGAAATCCCACAGAAATTAATATAAACCAGCTGAATTGGTGAACTGTGATGAGCTCTAGTTTCACTCTTTAATTATACAAATCAAGGGTAGTAAAAAATGTTGCATTTAGTATTTAAGTATTTTATGTTGGTGCTTGTCCATTAATTTTAATGCCATGGGGGACTATATTCACAAACAGAAATGCCCTTATAAATAAATGAGCACTTAAGGCAAGGGTGATTTGCCTTCACTGCCGTCCGTTTGTGCTTCTTCAGGGATGAGTTGGGTCTGCATTGCTAGTGCAGAAATTTGCACTCTCTGCGCTAAGAGAGCCATAATTCTGCTTTAAAAATGGGATTCCTGCTCTTAAAGTTATCAGGAGTGGCTATTTCTCAGCTAGCCTCAAAGCAGGAGTGCCACTGACACAAGGTCAAATCTTGATCCAAAAGATTTATTTAATGCAATGTCAATATTTTGATGTTATTGTGACATCAAATGCATGCAACAGTTTACTGTAAAACATCAGTTCTTTTATGAGTGCCCATAACAGCAAATATCTTCATACCTGAATTTTTAGATTTAAGCAAGAACTGCTGTTTTGCTTGTCAAACCTGAAGTATTCTTCACAAACATAGAACAGAACTTTAAGTTCTGTCATCAATAAGATTAACTTGTTCAAAGTAAAAGGTCTCAACAAATTGTATGTAAATGTGCTGAAAATGATTCCACCCTATTCAAACTCATCCATGAACTGAATGGCTTTTAATTGCTGGGTTTGGCTATACATTTTTATTGTTATTGAGAGTTAAGGTGCGATATCAGGTAGCAAGTAGCTGAAAAAAAAAATAATCCGATCGTTTGGCCCTGGGGCAGTCGGTTCTGCAACCAGATGGCACCTGAATTCCAAACTGGAATGCAGCTGAACAAAATCCTAAATAGTTCGAAAACTGTAAATAATATAAAATGAAGACCAATTGCAAATTGTCTCAGAATAGCATCATACTAAAAGTTAATTCAAAGGTAAACAACCCCTTTAAAATGTAAATGTTAAATAACCCCAATAAGATTTTGCTTCCAAGGATTAATTATTTCTTAGTTGGGGTCAAGTACCCATCTTAATCCCAAAATTCAGAGCTACTTGAATAAGCGGTTTCCACATAACGGATTGCATAACTGTATACTGTTCATAAGTTTACTAAGACCATAAGAATAATTTATTCAGATCATTAATGGAATTTGTGTATTATATAAACCTGCTGATACAATCAGCTATTTGGTGTTACTACCAGTTAGCGGATACTGTATCTGCCTATATGTACCCAATTTTATTTTTTTGTGTTGTCTAAGTATATGGAAGCTAAACACTTCTGTTATAAATTCCACAAAAATTCTTCCCTTGTTTGCCCTCTTATTTATTTTTTTGGACATTATCTAGTCACTGTATTGCAACAAATCACTTTATGCAGCTGTCACAGAACAGAAATGTGGTTGCATAAGTGTGCACACCCTCTTCTAACTGGGGATGTAGCTGTGTTCAGAATTAAGCAATCACATTCAAAATCATGTTAAATAGGAGTCAGCACCTGCCATCATTTAAAGTGCCTCTGATTAACCCCAAATAAAGTTCAGCTGCTCTAGTTGGTCTTTCCTGACATTTTTTTAGTCGCATCCCACAGCAAAAGCCATGGTCCACAGAGAGCTTCCAAAGCATCAGAGGGATCTCATTGTTAAAAGATATCAGTCAGGAGAAGGGTACAAAAGAATTTCCAAGGCATTAGATATACCATGGAACACAGATAAGACAGTCATTGTCAAGTGGAGAAAATATGGCACAACAGTGACATTACCAAGAACTGGACATCCCTCCAAAATTGATTAAAAGACGAGAAGAAAACTGGTCAGGGAGGCTACCAAGAGGCCTACAGCAACATTAAAGGAGCTGTAGGAATATCTGGCAAGTACTGGCTGTGTGGTACATGTGACAACAATCTCCGTATTCTTCATATGTCTGGGCTATGGGGTAGAGTGGCAAGATGAAAGCCTTTTCTTACGAGGAAAAACATCCAAACCAAGCTACATTTTGCAAAAACACATCTGAAGTCTCCCAAAAGCATGTGGGAAAAGGTGTTATGGTCTGATAAACCAAGGTTGAATTTTTTGGCCGTAATTCCAAAAAATATGTTTGGCGCAAAAACAATACTGCACATCACCAAAAGAACACCATACCCACAGTGAAGCATGGTGGTGGCAGCATCATGCTTTGGGGCTGTTTTTCTTCAGCTGGAACTAGGGCCATAGTTAAGATAGAGGGAATTATGAACAGTTCCAAATACCAGTCAATATTGGCACAAAACCTTCAGGCTTCTGCTAGAAAGCTGAACATGAGGAGGAACTTCATCTTTCAGCATGACAACGACCCAAAGCATACATCCAAATCAACAAAGGAATGGCTTCACCGGAAGAAGATTTAAGTTTTGGAATGGCCCAGCCAGAGCCCAGACCTGAATCCGATTGAAATTCTGTGGGGTGATCTGAAGAGGGCTGTGCACAGGAGATGCCCTCGCAATCTGACAGATTTGGAGTGTTTCTGCAAAGAAGAGTGGGCAAATCTTGCAAAGTCAAAATGTGCCATGCTGATAGACTCATACCCAGAGTGCTGTAATAAAATCAAAAAGTGCTTCAACAAAGTATTAGTTTAAGGGTGTGCACACTTATGCAACCACATTATTTTAGTTTTTTTTATTTTCTTCCCACCACCTAAAAGATTCCAATTTGTTTTTCAATTGAGTGGTACAGTTTATAGGTCACATTAAAGGTGGAAAAAGTTCTGAAATGATTTATCTTTGTCTCATTGTACAGCACAGGAACCTGACATTTTACCAGGGGTGTGTAGACTTTTTATATCCACTGCACACCACCTAAACAGGGGTCAATGCCGGGGTGCTATTGCAATCAAAATAGCAAAATACAAATGCGATATATATATATATATATATATATATATATATATATATATATATATATATTGTTTAGAAAACACAGAATAAGCAGATTAATATTGGATTTTTTGAATAATTTTTTCAAGTAGATTATGGTTAGTTTTCCTCCTTGCATGCATTTTAAATAGATTCCTGTTATATTTCTACATTTAATTTCCTTTAGATTTCTGGCAACTATTCTAATCCATTGTATATCTGTCTGGTAAGAAAGAAGTTTAAGGTGTAATCCTTACAAAAGTTAGGTCATGGGAAAAGTAATTAATTTATTTTTTTCATTTTAAGTAACCTTTCATTAGTTTGAAGAATACCTTTTTGCACATGTAGACTAAACTGAAATAGTTCCAAGCACATCATGGCATATGTCATATACAGTCTTGAGAAACAGTACAGGTATCGGAGGCGACACAATCCTACTGGATTTAATTACTGTTTAAATAATGTTTTTAACTGACTTTAGGTAGGAGATCAGAATTACAGAAAGACCCCTTATCTGGAAAACCCCAGGTCCCAAGCATTCTGGATAATGGGTCCCATACCTGTACAATAAGTCTATAAAAATAAGCTACTGAGGTCTTCTTCCTCATAGTAAACTGGGGTGCCAGTTTTATGGATTTTTTCAGGGACATGTAGAATTCCATGGTTTATTACAGATGCTCAAAGCCATGACATGGAAAAGCCCCAGTGACAGCAAGATTACAGGTTGTATCTGTAGTAACCACAGTTACTTTAGAACACCGTGCATTGTATTCTTCCTCTATTTACCTTGTTCCAGTGATTTTCTAGTGCATAAAATGCAGATTACAAAATATACTACTTGAGAGCTAAAATCTCTGCTACATATCACTGTAGCCAACCCCTACTAAAATGAATTGTGACTAATTGTATTACAATGTTATGGCAGCAGTGCTAGTTCCAAATGACACACTGGTTGGTTGCTGTTATGGATACTATTATATGGACTAAAATAATAGTTATAAAGATATGGGATCCCTTATCCGGAAACCCATTTTCTAGAAAGCTCCGAATTACAGAAAGCCTGTCCCTGTCCCACATAGACTCCATTTTAATCAAATTATTCATAATTTTAAAACTGATATCCTTTTTCTCTGTAATAATAAAACAGTACCTTGTAATTGATCCCAACTAAGATATAAATCATCCTTATTGGATGCAAAACAATCCTATTGGGTTTAATAAATGTTTTATTGATTTTTTAGTAGACTTAAGGTATGGACATCCAAATTACGGAAAGACCCCTTATCCGGAATACCCTTTGTCCCAAGCATTCTGTATAACGGGTCCTATACTTGTATATGTAAATAGCCAATCATTATAGAATCCATAGCTTTCTAGCTAGTAATTTGCATTTTATATGGAAAAATAAAACAGAGATTGGAGAACTTAAAACCCCAAGTAAGATGTCTATACCCAGGTCAGATAAACTTTCTGAGCAAGCCAGAAACCTTGCAATTTCTTCTGAAAAATTTCCTAACAAAAAGAGTGTTTTGGGGATTATAGAAATCAAAAAAGTCATTTGCAGAATTGTTGGTTGGTTTGAAAATACAATGTAAAGATGCCAAGCACTAAGCAGTTTTAATGTGCTATTTTATTTTGTTGTTCGATCATGTTTCTGAAACAGACTGTTTTTTTATGCTTTTAGAGGGCAGCTGGAGCCATATATCCAGTTTGTTTGTAGCCTATTTAAAAAACAAAATAATTATGCATAGATGTAAGGTTGACTTGTAAGGAGATACTATACTGTACCTAACATTTAAGCTGTGACTTTTGAGATTACTGGGTAAATATTATGATCACATTAATCAGCCACAGTGAATTCTTGTCCTACAGAGCTTAAACTCTGCATTTGGTGCTTGAGATGCACGAAGATTAAGTGATTTGCCCAAAGCCAGAAAGGCTCAACAAAGGAGTTTTATTAAGAATTAAACCCTGGAAAGCCAGAGCCAAGTTAGGGACCAGAAGGCTGTGCTGTGTACATGTATATAACTGATCTTCATGCAGATTAGGTTGATGTTTCTGACCTTCTATTGTTACTCTGTTACTCTATTTGTTACTCTGTGAGGCATTTCTACCAAAAAAAGGTGAGGGGGCACCTTGCCTCAGGTGATATCTGCATGGGCATTAAGGAGACATTTTTACCTGATACAAAAGGCCATTTAATAAGTAGTGGTACTTGCATGTGTGGGCTGAAGTGTTCAAGAACTGATATGCACAATGCATTTGGATCAAATGTTTAAGGTTATACTGCAGGTTTTCAGTTAACCACCAAATCATAATCACAAGCGATGCAATGGAACCTAGATAATATTTTAAAAGATTCTTATTTTATGGGGATCAGGAATGAGGCCACATTTCAGAATCAGTGCTGTTGGATAAAGAGAGCAAAGAAAATGTCACATATTTCCAGTCTGAACTAATTGCATTTCCCTTCATGAAACTTGGTAGTAATGGCAAAGCTTTCTGGCTTGATAAACACACTGCTTGCAGCAATGTTAATAAAGAAGACACTAACGGCTAATGTATATTTATCATTTCTGTTCAAATATAGGAAGATAAAATGGCAACTATGCATAATTTCTTCATATTATTCACTATGCCTAGATTGCTTATTTTCCATTTTAACCATTTCTCTCATGGAAGTTTGGAACACACAACTGTCTCTAGGGTTCATCTATGGGATGGTACTTTGGCCAGTATTGCAGAATTTCTTTATTTAGTACTCACATGCACAACAGCACAGACTGAGGTTAAAGCTATCTGGAAGGATGAATGGTATAAATTATATCAGCAATGACAATGTAATCAATTTGACAAGAATAAAATGATTACTCAAAATACTTTTTCCTGACTTAGCTTTTGTCTTGTGTTCACTGAAAGTGGTTAATTTGTCTGTAACTCATCACCTATAGAGTGGCGTTATGTGAAATAAAACTCCAAAAATGTCTAGTGGGTTATGTCCATTAGCAGTCTAAATATGGAACCATGATATATATAAATGTATTGTAAGTGATTTCAATGGTGATAATTCATGTAAAACAGAACTATGTTATGAGCAAATTGTCAATTTCATAATTGATTATAAATACTTTATATGAGTGATTTATAATTCTTCTAAAACTAATTAATGTTGTTGTAGTACAATAGTTCACAAGACTTATAGCGAACCCAGGGGGGCACTCTGCTTCAGCTCTTACCTCGGGTACAGGGCAAATGATTTAAATATCCAAAAAAGACCAGCAACACCGAGTTTTATTTAAAAAAAGATCAATCATGCATTAAAAACGCATGAACAGCGTTGTATATATATTATTATTATATAATTTTTTGTCTTCTAACTAAGTCCCTGTGTGTGCGGCTCACTGTCTTGCTTTATACATGTTTTTTGCAAGCACCCGGGGCAGTTGATTATTATTAGGGTGTGCTCTGTCTTTTTCTGTATATATATATATATATATATATATATATATATAATCTTTGGCCACATTTTAAAATGCAGTGGCTCTGTGGAAATATATTTAATTTATACTTTTGGTATATCAGTTCCTAAAGTAGGAATAAATATTATTTAATAGATACCATTTACATTTTGTCTCAGGGTCCGTGATTTTTTTTTCTTACTTTTCATTGTGTTGATAATTGAATTACCGGAGGATTTGCACCAAGGCACACAGCTAACCACATAGATAAATGAATTTATCTTTGTGGGTAAAATGATTTTTTTCCAATTCACAGCCATTAAGGCTATAGACAGTTTTGTAAAAATGTGGGTGGCTTCCAGCCAGCACATTCACTGGCAGGCAAAGTAGCTTTGCTCCATTCAGTTACAGACTAAATAGAGCAGTGCCTGTACAGAGCAAGCTTTCACACAAGCCCAGCATTTGGCTTTCACATCTAATGGCACTTTTGGCACATCTTACCTATTGTAGTTATTGTAAATGTACCAAGTTTCATTGTACTGTGATAGTATTTATGCTTACCCCAAAATTGCAAAGGAAAGTCTTTAAAGGAATGGAATGATTACTGGTGAAGCCCCTTCCCTTGTGCTCTGATTCATGTCAGCGGGGGTTTAAGTCCTTGCAATCTTCCCCCCACCCAGCATAAGGTTGTGTGGCAGATGGATCATGTAATAAACATATCCTATATTTTTCTTCCCATCCAAACAACTTAAGATATGATGATCCAAATTATGGAAAGGTTGCTTATTTGAAAAACCCCAGGTCCCAAGCACCTTGTATAATCCTTACCCGTGTATATACAGTAAATGAAAATCAATGATTTATACTTTCCATATTTAAGCTAAATAAACCTACAAATCTATGCTTCTGCAATAACTATAAAATTGGCAACATCTATGATTTTTGACTGGGTAGAATAGCAAATAATCATGTCTCTGTAAAAAGCCTTAAAACAGAAAAAGAGAAAATGAAAATTGAATGTAACATTTCAGTTCACTTTGCTATGTTCTATGTGCCCTACCTGTTTGCTCTGACAATCCTGATATTTGGTCTGCTAATGGCGCACACAGCACAAAGTCAACCATCACTGTTTTTTGCTGGATAACAGTGGCAGTCAGGGCTGCTCCTGCTATGAGGAAAAGTGAGAACCTTGGCTCAAGTGGCAGTGAGTGTCCAGTTACCAGGGGTGACGAAAAGCCATCTCTGGTAACTTTCTCCTTTAGCACAGGGAGTGCAATAGTGTTCTCTGCACTAGTGATGCAGCCCCCCCATTGGCCTGCTCCAACGCTGAAAAGGTGGGGGGAGAGACATTGGGGCTGCTGCCTTAGTCAGCAGTATCTCTAGAAATGCCCGTCAAAACACACCATGTGCTGTTATCGTTTTGGATAGCCAAAAGTTTATCCTGATACTACTTCTTGTAGTATTTACAATAAATCCAGTAGTATGCAGAAACTTTGGGGGAATCAATTGAAACAATTTTGCAAAATGGCAAATTTTACATTAAAATATCTGGATTGAATTGTGATGTTGCATGCAACAACTAACCATAGATATATATACTTCCCATTTCTATGTAACATGAAACTGCTTGAATACCCTGATACATGGCAAAAACACAAGGCTTACAATTAAAGCACAATGGCCAAACATGGGGAGTTTAATCTGCTGCTGGAGCCTAAGGTTTAGGCTATTAGTATAGCGTTTGATAACTGCTATATTCCAGATATTATCTTTAGCGCAAATTAAGCAGCACACAGTACACACTAGTCACAAATAAATCTGACCTACTACACAGTGGTTAATTTTGCAACTTCTTTATTGATGTCAATTTAATGGCAGTTGTTTGCTGGTTAATAAAACATGTTTTTGTCTAACAAAATAACTACTACACAGATCATTCACCTCTCTCATTGTTACATATGAAAGACATTTTTTATTCATCTTTTATGGACAAGCTTAGTTTGCAGCTGGTGATATAGAACAAATTATACCTTTCTGCTGACCGTTTTTATATTTGAGTTCTTCAGCTTCTTTTTTCAATCTTCTATAAAATACAGACAAATAAGAGCAGTGACACTGATTGTTTGTGATTTGCATCGATGCTGAGCCTGCTCGTTTGGCTCTTCAGACACTGATGGGCCTTCTCTTAACAAGGTAATGCCTGGGGTCTATAGGAAACTATCTTCCCACACTCAGCCGCCAGACTCTTTCAGTTCCATTGTGACCTAGAGACACACAATAATCGCACTTTTGCTGCCTTCACCCTCCGCTCGATTCTGTGGTTTTGAAAGGGTCAGCAGATTCATCTAACAATCTCTGCTCTGACTGCCACACTCAGAATGGGCCTGACTTAGTCCTGCTATATACTGTATAACAATTTAACTAAACCAGCAACTAAGTTTTTTTCTTTTAAAAAATTCCCTTTGTTTCAAATGTGCAATCAGTGGTGTATGTACATTAAATAAAATGCAAGTAAGATGCCCTACTTGAGGTCTTCCAGCAATCATTTAACTTTAAGCAACCATGAAATAGCCAAGAGTCTAATTAAGCTAAAAAGAAAACATTTTAATATGTTTCCATTTGTATTTAATTCTGTAGCAACTGTGATGCTGGAAGAGAATGTATTCTTTTGCCTTAGATTATAGAATAGTCAGTGGTTATATTCCTTGCACAAGCACATTCCTGTTTGGATGACACACAGTTGAAAGACAACTATTACGTAAAACAATTTAAAGAACAACTATCGCATAAAACATTGTGTCACGTCAAATTTTTGTCCCACAGGAGCGTTTTAAAGCTGCCACATGGGTCACAAAATGAGCTTCCTTCCTTTTAGAGTGGCTTATAAACTGCCTTCTGCTTAACTACACAACTGCTGTCTCCTATCAAGTATTGGAGGCTGCTGATCTTTATGTTTAAGACCTTCATAAGAGTTTAGAATGATAGAAGTGGGTTATTTTGTTTAATGGAAGCACCAGTGGGATGTGAAGTGTAGTACCTGGTGGAAAATGGCATGGCAAATTTCTTGAGAGTGATTGAAATTATGTGTTTCCTGTTACTAGAAAGTATTCTCTAACACACTGATCCCCAACCAGGAGCAGCATGTTGCTCACCATCCCCTTTGATGTTGCTACAAGTGGCCTCAAAGCAGGTGCTCATTTTTGAATTTCTGACATGGTGGCAAGTTTTAGAGGCATAAAGACCAAATGGAGCATTCTAGAATATGCCAGTCCACATTGGGATACCAAATAACCAATCACAGCCTTTGTTAATGACCACCTAGGAATTTTTAAGCTTGTGTTGCTGCCCAACTTTTTTTATTTTTAAATGTTGCTCACGGTTAAAAAAAGGTTGGGGACCCCTGCATAATAGCCAGAACACTACTTCCTCCTTTACAGCTCTCTAAGCTGTTAGGAGTCAGTAACCAATCAGTGGCTTGATGGGGGGGGGGGGGGGGGGCATATGGGACACTACTTTTCAGTTAGTTTGCATTTGAATCTGACCCAGTGCTCACAAACTGAACAATTATGTGCCATGTGGCCTTACTAAAGTCACTGACTAACTAAGAGGTTAGAGAGCTGCAAAGAAGAAAGTAGTGTTCTCACTGTTATGTTAGACATCTGCCCACTCCACCCTTTATAGATTACATTTTTAACTAACGATATTGAAAATATTTTATTTTGCGCAGTCTGTTTTACCCAGTTTCATTTACAGTGAACTGTCCCTTTAAGGCTTGTCCAATGTAGCATGCAAGTGATGGAAATATTGTGTTGCTATACACAAACCAATATTTAACACTAAAAATGCATAATATCATTAATATATAAATATACAACAACAAAATAAAATATACAGCTGAAATTATTATCAAGAACAATTCTCTGGAGCCTTGGATATCTCTGCTGTGTTATCCTTTTTTCTCATCTGCTCTGAGACTGCTGAATGACCTCAATATCCTAGCACTTCCACTGATTCAGCTTATCAGTTTCTTATGTCGAAAAAAAAAGCCAGTCTTGTGCAAGAAAAGGAATAATTTCTTATTGGAATGGTAAATATAATGCTTTGTAAAAACAATGAAAAATAGTTGCTTTGGTTACATTTTAACTTAGATTTGGAGGCAATGAGGCTGTGGGACAGAATATACAAGGTAGCTCTTCTTGCTTTGCAATTTTATTACTGTCTGTAGCTGACCCTTTATCTCACAGATGTGTACTATGAGGGCTCTGGCACACGGGGAGATTAGTCGCCCGCAGCAAAACTCCCTGTTCGCCCCGATTACGCGCAAATCGCCGAAAAAGACTCGTGAGTCTTTTTCGGTGATTTCCCGAAATCGCCCTGCCGCGTCTGCCATCCCGCCGGTGACTTACATGTTCGCCGGTGGGATGGCAGGGGAAGGCAACTCGGGGAGATTAGTCGCCCGCGAACAGGGAGTTTTGCCGCGGGCGACTAATCTCCCCGTGTGCCAGAGTGTGCCTAATCCTACTAGCTTTGCAGCTGATGACGATGATGATTGTCCTGCAAAAATACACTAAAGAGAAACACCCTGTAATGTACTTGTAGTAAAAATTGCCATTTCGATCTCGGTTAGTGCTGTAGGTAGTGATGAGTGAAACCTTTCAACAAGTTTTGCCGCATAAAAACGGCATAGACTCCAAAGGGTAAAAAAACTTGAACGAAAAAACACCCATTGACGTCAATGTATTTCATGACATTTTTCGGTGAAGCGACATGGAACAGATTCGCTCATCACTTTTTTAAATTAGGACATTGGGACAAGTTTAAACACCACCTTAGAGCATTGTAGACTGTGCTGAACTTCATGCACACCTCTGTATGTGATAATGGTGAAATTAGACTCTTAAAAACTGCAAGTTTATAGAACTGAAATCTTAAAACCAATGAAAAGAGCAAGCATCGCTTTGGTTATACTTTCCTGAAAGCATTGCATGGTGCTGAGCAGGTAGAATTGATTCATAAACTCTGAATGTACAGAGCCATCACATTGACACAGACTTCTGCATTGCTGATACTGAGGAATATGACTGATGTGCGGGTTGTCAGGCTTCTTCCCATGTAGCTGTCTGACTTGTATCAGAAGGTGAAAGATGAAGCCCTCGTGCTGGGAACGGGCTTGTCACAGTACATTGAGTATACAAATCAGGAAATAAAAACTATTGAAAGTGGAATATCAATGGGAATCGTAGAGCATCTTTTAATGTTGTCTTCTACTAATAAAAATAACTTTTAAAAACATTTGTGTGCCCATTATGTAACAGATTTGTGACTGCAAAAATATTTGATTGCTTTGAACTTAGCACATTTTTAGTTTATTGTCCAGTCAAAGCGCAGCTAAAGGCGATCATGCTTGTAAAAATGGTCTGTTATGTCAGAATATTCACACTGTGAAAGGTGACATCTCACTTTGCTGGAGACTGTTTTTGTGAAAATGAATTAAATCAGATAATTTGTCAGATCACATGTCAGAGTCACTGGTGAAAGAGTTTATAACAAACAAGGCAAAGTAATATTTCCTTTTCCATTCCACTTCCTTTCTTTCTTGTTGTGAAGTATATTCTAATAATAAATCAGTTAAAACTATGATAGTGTGTTGATGCTCTTTTTGTATTGCTAATGCACAGATTAAAGTTATGGGGACTAATGGGGACATTTAGTGGTGAGCAGATAGTTACCCTTCTTTTGAAGTTTTCAACATTCTGTTGCTTATTCATTGGTCTGTATGCCTTCAGGTTTTAGTAAAGGATTGCCTTGCCTATAAGTAGCTTATAGTATTTAGGTGAAGCACACTTTAGTTACTGGTGAGCCAGTAGAAAGCCTAGAAACAAAAAATGTTAAAACATTGTTTCTTAACTTTTTTTTCTTATTAATTAACAAAGAGAGTAATTTTTACCCCCCTTAAACAACAAATGGAGCCCAAGTTTTAGCATAGGCATGAATCAGTGGGTTAAACCAACAAGGGCTTTCTGAAATTAGCTCTGCTAAATCTAGGAGGTGTAATGACATGGTCAAGCTCAAGGAATCACTATTTGCCCCTACATGCACCTAAAAGTCTCCATAATTGTAAGACAACTATATTTTTTGGCATGTAACACTAATACTGGCCAGTAAAATATTTTATGAGGTTCTGTATAGTGGCAGCGTAGCTACTTCAATCAACCAACACAGCATTGGGCAAAAGCAAGCTGGGCTTTGAGGGATGGGTTAAGTAAACATCCCCAGGCTAGTCATATTTTTAAAGCATTCTGCAATTTATTCATTTTTTTCATTTTAGAAAATACACAAATCATTAAAGACTTTAATAAAGCAATAAACAATTCAAGATCTGCATAATGTTGTGCATATATATGTCTTGTGACATCAGTTATGTCAGTTGTTACAAACGTGGTAAAAGAAAAGAAAAATAACAAAATCATGTCCAATAAACTGACCCTTTATCACCCAAAATAATTCCTAATTCCTGACAGTGGCCTGACAATAAGACATCAAGCCCTTCCCCCCCCCCCCCCCCAAGAAAATATTCAGAGGGGCCCAGCAAATCTCTCCCCTCGTCACTTCCCACTCACATCCCCGCTCCCCACTGCTTGTGTCCAGGTAGGAGTGCAGGCTGGAAAGGGGGGAAATTTTTTTTTCTGTAAATGCTATGAATTAATTTAAAACATCTCTGTTTGATACAGTGCATATGAAACAGACCTACTGATTTTTTTATTTTTTTATTTTCAATGACCAATAAGCTTCTCTTCTTAACAACAGCCCCACAGCACATTAAGCACGGACAGGGTCCTCCGTATTCAAAAGACAGGCTAATGTGTTTAGAAAATGGAAAACTGTTGCAAACTAATTAAAGTAATCGATTAATACTGTTCTAGGATGGTTCAACCTGTGACTGGTACAATAAGTTCAGTTTATAAAATCCAGCATTTTTAGCCATATGTGTTAAGGCTTTAGTTTTCCTTTCATCCTGTGTTCTAGTGAGGTGATGGAGAGAGTTATTAAAGAAAAAAAAACAGCACTGGCCACAGTTGTATAAATTGCTCTTACTTTAAATATATTCCCATAGTTATTTGGACACATTCAGGATTATTGAATTTAATATACAATATGTGGCATCATGTGTTTCTACTCATACTATGCCTAATAAATCTTGCATTTTTATATTATGCATGCTACTTCACTATTTTTCACTATATTCAACTAAACATATATGCCTTTGGTTTATCGTTTTAATCGATGTACTTCTACAGTTGGCTTTTTCATACTCTGTGTTCATCTCTTTCTCTTTATTTCTGCGTTAGAGCAAACTGCATTCGTATCCAGACCTGGTAAAATCATAAATTCTCTGCCCTTTGTGTAAAAGCCACCAAGCACAGCACTAAACGTAACCCCTTGTGATGTAGCTTGCATGGAAAACTTAGCAACTGCTAAACCCCCTAAAATGTTTTAGCAGGAGGGCTAATTATATTTCAGTTAGACAAGCAGTGTTGCCAGAGACCTCCAGCGTGGATGAATCCAGTGACTTCTTTATAAGAAAATCAAAATGCTCCGTTTTTGCAGCCAAAATCCCCATTATTGTCTTATTTATAAAATAAGAATTATGAAACTATCTCTAAGCAATGATCTAACTTGTGGAAAGAGAGAGGATTTTCATTGTGCAGGGAATATTTTCACAGAGGTAAATCTGAATTTAAAGTTAATACACATATAAACTCAGAATAAAGCCAATGCATTCAATGTAACACCTAGGCTCAAGGGCTAAGCACATGCTGGCATGCAGTATCTATTCGAATAATATTTTTGCCAACATTTGAAAATAAATTTCACGGTCATTTTGTTGCTGGGCCAGCAGGTCAAGACTTACTTTTAAATATGTATAATCCCTTTTCCCTGTTATATGCCTGGCATGCCAAGTAAATGACTATGATTATTACTATTCTGTTATGGATTAAGCACACCTTTCATTATTTGTACCTCTCTTTTGATGTGTATTTCAAGATAAAAATCCTGGGTAACAAATGCTGATAGGATGATGCAGAAATAGGGACTGTCCCTGGTTATTAGAGAGAGTTGGCAGCAGGAAAGAAAATGGTAATAATGACCCTTATGCCATTTCTGGACACATTGGAAAACATGAACCATATCAGTGCTGTCTAAATGCAGGCCAGTAGGACCCCTTTGGGATTTTTATGCCCCCCAGCTTGCCCAAGGCCTCCATGGACTTCTTGTTTGGCATCATAATTTTATAGTAATCTGACCTAGAAATGGGATATATTTCATAACTGGTCTCAGCACCATATATATAACTGAATTATATCAAGGTACAAATGCATAGCTGTATGGCTCAAACCCTGGGTTTTGCCACAAATTTTGCAGGTATTTCCCCAGTTTAGCTCATAATGTAAAATTTGATAATAAATACATAAATTTCAATATAGAATATTTAATATTTCAATCAATGTCTCAGCTCTAATTTTCTCCACCCACTATCAAATGAATTTTGCAAGGGAATGCAGCTTCTGCACTGAAGATTGCCTTTTTCTGCCTCCTGTAATTACTTTTTAACCTTTGTTAGAAACGTCACGGTTAAGCCTTATTATACCCATTATTTAACCTTTTGCATTCTTTATTCCATAATTCTCATGAGAAGAAAACAAAATAAGGAGAGGGAGCAAGAGAGAGAGAGAGAAGCTCCTTTCTGTTCTTGTTGGTAGCTGGGATTTCTCTCTTCGTTGGTTTGATAAATGATAGCAGAAAAGATATGAAGGTTCTTTTGTTACATTGTATGGAGGTGCCTGCCTGTGCATTTCTGTGTGAAATTGGTAGAGTGAGATGTTGCTGAAAGAATAGCTTGATCCAGATAAAAAGTTCCGCCTCACATTTACCATTCACAGGGCTGTGACAATATACTCAGCCTTCTCACTGTGTACATGCCAGGCGTATAGTGAAGGAGGCATTAAGTCAAAGTACATGTAAGGGTTACAAGAAAATGGTAATAACATGAACCAGGGCATAGAATGTGCAGTTTTGGTGCTCGAGGTAGTTGCAGGATTATACTATTCACCTTTTGATCCTGCCTGAATGACTCTGCTTATTTAAATAATTAGGAATATAAACAGTGTTGAACCTTCGTTTTAGACCTTTAGCGAATATAGATTAAGCTAATTCTAGAATTTTGTATGCACATGCTCTGAAGAACTTGGAATGGAAATTCCAGATACCAAAATCTTTTGAGGTAAATAGGTAAGGTTTATTAGACACGTACTGTACGTGGGCTCAGAACAACAGCACTGGGTTTTTATAGACTTTGTGACATGGTGCCATACAACATAATTACGTATGAGTATGGGTGTTACCAGTTCGAACAAAGAACTGTTCTTCTGCCACAACAGGTGGCACAGCCCTCAAGGCCGAACCAAGGCTAGCTTGAGAACTGCATACATCCAAGTCAGGGGGCAGTGCCTGCAGCTCGGCTCTAAACAATAACACAGTACATAGGTGATAGAGATTTAACTCCCTTGGCACTGGAATGAAGGGAAAGATGTATTGCTTCATGACATTCTTCATAGACCACTGAAGGGGGGGGGGGCATAAGAAATCTGCCTACACAGAATTTATTATTTATCAAACTCTGGAGAGAACAACAGAAAGTCCCTATTATACTTTAACTTAGCTCGATTATTCTGTACTACTTAATAATATTCTATCCCATCCTTTGTAACCTGCATTGTTATATTTACATTTTATGTCTGGATCATTTGCTAAAACACAGCTTGAAAATCATGTCTCTAATAAGTATATACAGCTAATCTTGGTTAGGTCTGTTTGCCCATTTATATCCTTTTGGGTGCCTAGACAACACATAACCTTTATGATACTGTGCCTCTAGCAGCTATGTAAGTAAATGGAGGGAATATCCGCTGGGGACTACATTTTTTTACAGAAATAGCATTGTGCTGCAAGGGTAACTTTAATTGAAACAATTGAGGTATAAACATGGATGTTTTCAGTTGTGGAAAGCTGTGTTAAGATAGCATTTTATTTAGCAATGTAATCCCTTTAAGGTGTTAACCTTTAGGAAATGTTCCTGTGGTTGAAGAGTCATGAAGGTTTGACGGTTTTCTACAGCCTCAGCACAATGCCCGTCTTGCTGTGGCTTCCAGCTAGTATAAATATTTAACTAAAAATACAGCCTTTATTCAGTATTGTTTAACTCTACAGGATTATTTTATGAAATCTATTGCCAGGTATTATGTTCTGAAAAGCAGCCCTACAAAAGTGGCTTGTGAGCTAATAGAAATATCAGCCTGGTTACTGCGTGGGCTTATCTGCATATACCTCCAAAATGAGTAGGACTAGTGGGTACAGTATATATGATATCAATTAGTTTATTTCCCTTAACCTTACAGAATTTCTACCTGTGGCTGCCACAACTTTTTTCAACTCCAGGTTGTATTCTCTTTTTGTATTGAAAGACCTTTTTCTTGCCTTATTTTGTGTGTTGAATACAAGATATGGTAGTGTGAACACATCTTTAAACATATGGCCAAAGGTTCTGAGAAAAACTGGGATAACAAAGGGCCCAAAAGTTCTGAAAAGTTTCATTGTTGGTGTGGTAGCTCTGTTATAATAACCTAATAGAATAACATTTATGCTTTGTGGGTATAGTGGAGTGCAGAGAAGCACCAAATTAATTTTACCACAAACCTGGTTATTGCAGTAGACAGAAGGGTGGGGTAGCCTACATGCATAACCATGCTATGCATTTAAACCTCACCCTAGAGCACCCTTGGCCCATACCTTTTACATGGCCACAGTCATGTAGAGAATAATTCAGCTCTGTCTCCATGCCACTGATTATGTGATCTGATCCTTAGGCTTTAATGGCTCCTATTTGGTATCACTTGTCTAAGTGATTATACGGCTGGGGCAGTGTGGCGCATGTTGAGCTAGTCAGACTGTCACCTGCCCAATCCGATTATTTCATTACCGGTGGTAAGAGTCAGCAATATTGTCTATTAAGCAGTACTAAATATAGCATGGTTTATTGCTTTGCAGGCTGTGTTTTATTTCCCTTTGTTGTTGACACAGTAGCAGATAAAAATTCAGCTAAAAAAAATATAAAATAAAACAAGGGATAAGCAGTTTCCCTCCATGGGGAACACACATGCTTTACTTTTCATTTACCTTCTATTCATGCCAAGCCAGTCTGGAGGCGCGATTATTGTTTTTCCAGCTCGTTATTTCTATTTTCCTCCTTTCAATTTTATTTATAGTTTCTGATTGCCTGGCTGTTATAATTAGGATTACACTTACTGTTTAGTAGTTACTTGTATATTTTACATTCTTAGATCTTCGCAGATATAATCTGAGTTTTTCTGCTTGTGTGACTGCTGTTGCTCTTATCTTTGCTACATGCCCCACTGATTCAACTCTCTCTGAGTTCTTCGAGAGAAAAAAATAATAATTAGTGCAATGAGAAAACAGACAGACAATTTCACTGAAATCCAATATGGTTATTAAACAACATCAGGGCTCTGTCAAGGAAGGAAATAAAATGGATACTATTATACTATTAGAGAGACTGTTGTATACTAATTAATACTATGGGAGAATGTATCAAGAAAAATGGGTGCCTGCCAAATAATAACACCAGAGACAATTATATGTTGATACATAAGGCAAATCCTTGTACCAGATAACCATGAGTCTAGCAAAGATAGACTTTGCTAACTGGATACAACTGCAATAACTTTAGCCTGCAATGATTTCTTAAAGGGGTCGTTCACCTTTAAGATACATTTCAGTAGAATGACCAATTCTAAGCAACTTTGCAACTGGTGTTCATTATATATCTTTTTTAATAGTTGTTTTTAAATTATATATTAAACAATATATTTGCCTTTTTATTCGAACTCTTTCCAGCTTTCAAATGGGAAGGGGGGGTCACTGACCCCTGTAGCCACTGACCCCTGCAGCACCAAAAAAAAAATGAAGACCAATAGAATAGTACTCTCTACATCATACTAAAAGTTAACTCAAAGATGAACAACCCCCTTATGCTGGTTGTAGTATAGGCCACTCAGCTGAAGCTATTGGTTAAGAAACTGGGGTACTGCAAGTAGTATTTTGCATCATATGTAATAAACAGGTTGTTGCACAAAATGTGTTTGGTACAAGTTTAATACAAGATTGGTTCAGTTTCCAGCTGGCTGTTCTGGGGGTTCTGGATTCATAGTCTACAGCATCTGAACAAGCCCAAGTTTTACACGATTTCATATATTTCATTCCTTTAATACAAACGTGGATGTTGAGCTGTTAGAAAGATGTACCAATTTAGTAACATAAGAAGAAGTTTTCTTTCTGGAGTTACATGCAGCTGGGATAAGGGTCAGTGTGTAGCAATCATTTATTTGACTCATCCTGTGTCCCGGGAAACAGCAGAACTATGCAGGCGCAGGGTAAAGTAAACATGATAATGCACTGCCAGATTAGCACTGGGCACACTGCTGAGTTTTATTTACTCCATAGCTCTGGCTTTAGGTGTCCTTTGGCAGAGTCACTAAGCTCCCTCTCCATTGCTAGCTGGAAGTGATCTGAAACCTATACTCATTCTGCTTTCCCAGGAACAGCTGGACACTTTTTGGCATGGATCCTGGCAGACACCAACTGGATACAATCAGATGATTAGCACGTTTGGTGTCTTCTACCTCTGAAGTTTTATACCCCTAAAATGAATGCAGCTTCATGCTCAATCTGACTGAATAACATCATTAAAAATCAGGATTAAGTCTGCGAAGGCTTGAAAGAGTTTTAGTGAAGTCGGGTTGCATGAAGCATTAAATGGATATAATAGTTATATGTCTGCATTGAAGTCTTTATTTTTGGGGAAGGCTTGCACAGTATGATAGATTCTTTATTAGCTTTGCTATAGATAGAATCTTAATGGAACTGACATCTAAGTAAGATACTGAAATGTTATAGAAACCACATAAATTAAATCTAATCTTTGTTCCATAACTTGCAGTAGCTTTGTGCCCAGATATAACAATGAGATCGGCCAGAGCATGCACATTGTCACTGCAATGTCAAGTAATGTTGCATTATAACTTTATGTACCCCTTAGTACAGTGCAAACTTATAGCAGCTGCAATATTTACTGGCAAAAATATACTGTATCACCTCTTAACCTCTAGTCGGTGTTTGCAAGGATTAGTTCTGTGTGTGTTGGCTGAGGAAAGGTGTACATAACATTTACTACACACTGTTGCTGAATGTTTTTAAAGGTTTTCCAAGATTTTCTATTCTGCAGAAACATACTTTTTTTGGTTTACTGATATTTGCAGTAAAAATCGTTATTTTGCAGTTTCATAACTGCAGTTACAAATGGGGTGACTAGGGTGGGCCGTCCTGATATTGTTAGCTCTAATTAAGTGCTAGATAGTTTAGCAGTAACTTTGGGTAGTGGAGGAGGAAAAGCTTACAGTGACAGCCTGTACCTAAAACTATCATTGCATAGTTTGCCATAGGCTAAATTTGTGCATGGGGAGTTGTTTTCCAAACAATTAATACTACAGTAGCTCTGTCTCACTGTAGGGCTCATTTAGAGACTGTATCTTAGCAGGCCTGGCCTAATAAGCAATATTTAAAAAAGAAGACTTCAGCAGTGTAACAGTGTCCCTAGGATGCTTCCATTGATTTTAATAGCCTGAGAGAGGAATTCTGGCCCTTTTGTTTTCCATACTCTAGTAACCAAAAAATTGATCTTGATAAGTAAGTTTTGATGGATAGAGCCATACAGTTGATAAATGTGCAGTTGTAAGTTCAGTTTCTGTTTAGGCTGCCTACATCCTGTTCTGAGTTGCAGTTGCACCTATTGAGCTTCTACATTCTCTGAACCAGGTGGTAGCTCCAGGGTTTCCTTGCTCCAGTTACACCAAAAGAATAGAGGGTAAATGTCACTCATACTAAATGGCAAAAACAACACCAACCAGACATTTCAGCACAGTTGCGTCTGATTTGCTTTAAAGCCCAACAAGCAGAATTTTGACAAATCACAATTGCATCAGGCAATTGGTGAGCACAATTAGGCTGACATAATAGGGGAGTACTGCTTTGTGGGTAAAAAAACCATGGTGATTGCTCCTGTTTCAAATGTGTTTTATATATGTATATAGGTTATATGTATGTGTATATGTATTATAGGTTATAGCTTGCTATTTAGCATATTAACATATCGTAACAGACACCATACTTAAAACATTTTGTTGCATAATAAGAATAAATACATCATATTTATTATTCTGCAATGTCCCTTTGATTAACTTTTTTTTCTTTTTTTTATAGAACAACAATCGGAAATCATTATCTCGAAGAATTTCACTATCATAATAGTGTCTGTAAATATGGCGACCACAAGATGGAGCTGGATCAATATAGTCACCCAGATTGCATTTGTAACCACAGTATCGGCCCTCACCAGGCAAAGCATTCAGACAAAGTTGAACTTTACCAGTTTTTATGCGCAGCACTCAGACTGGACATTCAACCATTTAGTAGTTGATGTAAGAAGTGGACATATTTATTTAGGAGCAGTTAACAGAATCTACAAGCTTTCTGAAGACTTAAAAATCTTAGTGACTCACCAGACAGGACCATCTGAGGACAACCCAAAGTGTTACCCTCCAAGCATAGTACAACCTTGTAATGATCAGTTGGTGCTAACTAACAATATCAATAAAATGCTGCTGATAGACTACAAAGAAAATCGGTTAATTGCATGTGGGAGTCTTTATCAAGGTATTTGCAAACTTCTTAGGCTCGATGATCTATTCAAACTTGGTGAACCTTCTCATAAGAAAGAGCATTATCTATCTGGAGTAAATGAGAGTGGCTCTGTTTTTGGAGTCATTGTTTCTCACAATAACCTTGATGACAAGCTCTTTATTGCCACATCCGTGGATGGGAAACCAGAATACTTTCCAACTATTTCTAGCAGGAAGTTAACCAAGGATTCAGAGGCCGATGGAATGTTTGCCTATGTTTTTCATGATGAGTTTGTTGCTTCAATGATAAAGATCCCATCTGACACTTTCACCATCATTCCAGACTTTGACATCTACTATATTTATGGATTCAATAGTGGCAATTATGTCTACTTCTTGACTCTTCAGCCTGAGATGACATTCCCACCTGGTTCTGCCACAAAGGAGCAAGTGTATACATCTAAATTAGTTCGCCTGTGCAAAGAAGACACTGCTTTTAACTCTTATGTTGAGGTTCCTATTGGTTGTGAGAAAAATGGAGTGGAATACAGGCTTTTACAAGCTGCTTACTTGTCCAAAGCAGGGTCTATACTGGCAAAGTCTTTGGGAATTAAACCTGGGGATGATATTTTATTTACTATCTTTTCCAAAGGTCAGAAAAGAAAATTAAATTCGCTGGATGAGTCGGCTTTGTGTGTGTTTGTTCTCAAAGATATTAACAACCGCATTAAAGAGAGACTTCAGTCTTGCTACAAGGGAGAAGGCACTTTAGATCTTGCATGGCTAAAGGTGAAGGATATTCCCTGTGGCAATGCGGTAAGATATGGATTTTACTTAAATGTGATTTTAAGGCAAAATTAATTTAGACAAAGGAGAAAAAACCGTTAGGAGAACAAGTAAGGTTTTGTTGCTTATTGCAATAATATTAGTATTATTTCTATCATTACATGACTGCATAAAGGTACAAGACTGCAGGCCTTAATATAGGTTTTGGTGTAAAAAAATCTCCAAAGAACAGAACAGGGGTAATTTAACTAAATGGGCAGTATACCCCCTTGTTCAATGTGAGTTCAATAAAAAAGGGCTTGTGCTGGGCATAACTTCATTGAGCCCATGTTGATAATGGGGATATGATGTTCTTAGTATGATTTTATTTGATGAAAACCTAAACAAATAGTGGACACAATGGTTAGGCCTTTTGGTACAAAAATACCCAGTCATATTTTTCTGTGTACCCTACACTGACCATATATTACCTACTTGCTGGGCATAATAGTAAAATTTCTTTTTTATATGTTGTAAAGATCTGTTACAGCAAGAACACACAACTTATGGTCCTACCACAATGAAAATACAACCACACCTTTGATCAGTTTTCGGACATGTCTAGTTTTTGAACATTACCTAGGCAATAATTGCAAATACTCACAAAATGAAACTGTCCCTGGATATCAGGAAAGCTGGCAGCAAAGGCAAAACATATTCTGTTACAAGATCCATAAGGCAGGGAAAGAAATGATTCACTGGATGAGTGAGTAAAATAACACCAATCCCAAGAGGGAGAAGAGGTAATGAGTAGATTTATAGATTGCTCGTCTCTGTCAGTAAAGGGGTAACTTACATTTCAGTAAAAGCTGTGCTGTACTTATTGGATCTTTTTGTGTATTCTTTCTGCTATCAGCCCCATTACCTGTGGTTCACGTGTCACTCCTAAGCCATCAAGGTTACATCAAACCAAAGATGTGGTAAAGATTTCTGTCCATACACTTCAAGTGCTAATAATGGAGGAATAAACCAAGCACTACTTTGATAATGGCAATTTCAAAACAGCACAGAATCCACTAAAAATGTTAATATTTCTCTCTGGTTAGACACTGATGCACTTCTAATGACAGGAAGCTGAATGCAGACAATGATTATAATGGCCCATAATGTAGTGTAAGTGGAAAGCAAAAGAGCCTGACATGAAAAAGTGTTCAAATTAGGTTTGACGTGATTCTGCAAAACATATTACTTCTTGTTTAACTCTTTTTTTTTTTTTTTTTCTGAGCCAGGTGGATTTTAAAATAGTTCTTGGGCAATGTGTTAGTTATAAGACCTGTGAACAGAAGCATTTGATTAGCGTGATTTGAATCTGGCCGTAGGAACTATGTGACGACATTAGAGTTGCATTTATACAACGGCTGGAATAATATATAGAGACCAGTGGACAATCACTGACAACCCTAAACTAATTAGTTATAAGAGAAATCTAAAACCATTTTCTCTGTATAGCTGGCAAAATGTAGTATTAATTCCTGGGCTTTTACCTTTTGTAACTGGTCATTTGCAGTAAGCAGTAGGCTAAAAGCATTTGTTATAATATTTATAATAAAAGGGTTTGTTATAATATTTTTTGGCTTCTCTTGCATGTGCATTTTCAGTGAATTTTTAGTTTAGCTATCTATTTCAATTTTACCGTATTTATAATGCCCAAGCTGAACAAATAGAATTTTACACCTTGTTGATATTTTCGTTAAAACGCTATTGATGTTGTAGCAGCGGCTTTTAGCACTCTACATTTGTAACTTTACTGGGACAGAATGGTGACATAATTGGAAGTTAAGATGCAGGTTCACCTACAATTTGTGACATACTTCTGGGATGTTTCAATACTTCACATTGGACTAAATATAGTTAGAGGCAAATATTCACAGGAATTGTACGCATTTTGGCAGTTACAGAGGCCTTATGCTGGCAGTTGCTATGATGTCTCCATCCTCTATGATGATTCCTTGCAGACATTGTATTTCAACGCTTTTGTTACCATCAGCTTTTGCCAAAACACACCAAACTATTAAGAAAGACCCACCTAATTAATGTTAAATCTGTCAGTTGAATAATATAGATTTATAAGGACATGGTTTCCCATGTAAAATGTCAAGCAGAAAACATTTTCTTATGTAAAAATTAGCATTGTACATGAAAGGGAATTTGCAAACTGAACTGAAAATGTCAGTATCGGTCGCCAACCAAATTATGTAAAAAATGTAACAAAAATAATGCACTTTGGAACATCAAACCAATAAAAGCCTCTTAATTGGTTTGAAATAAATAATCAGGCTAATAGTGATACATTCACTCACATTTCAGTTGCTTTCTTGATTATGGCTGAGATTTATTAATGCTTAAAATTGTGCAAAAAGTAAGAAAAAAATGCATGGGCATATTTTTTTTTTTATTAAGCAATTTTCTTGCATTATTTAACTAAGCCGCTGACATCAATTCTGTCCAGAGGTGCACACCAGCAATTCTTTTATTGAGTTATATGAGACTTCCCAAGCTGGGTTAGTAAATCCATTCAATAGACTGCAACTGGAAAATTTTTTAGGTGTCTTCTTACTCGACAAAATTTTTGTGTGAAAAACATAGATATGGCAAAATGAGCGCTTTCATGAAAAACCTACACAAGATTTAAACCCTTTGTTTGCTTGTGTAGATCCTACATCTTTGCATAGGACTAGGCAGTCCTTAATGTAGTTAGTAGTTTATTTTTTTTAACCTTTTTTTTGTATCGGATCTGCACTGACTTGCACTGCTTTGCTTTCTCTTATTTATCCTTGTTAATCAGTATAAACCCATTCATATTACTTCCTAGAGTCTTAACTGGATGTGTGAGAAATCAGAAGGACCCATCAGGAGTATAAATAGCACAGGCAAGCCAATGATTTAACTCTTCTGTCACAGGATAGGTCAGTGATGAGTGCAGTACATGCTCTGCTATTGCAAAATGATTAAATATGTAACATCTGGATAATCTCTTCATCTCCTGCTCTCACTGGGCCTCTAAATTGGTTCCCCAGCAAGCCATCTGTAATTCTTCCAACCAAGATTATATATTGTTCCTACTTCAAATCCATGCACGACTAATATTCATGCTTTGACAGATCTCAGTCAGATTATTATTTTTTAGGACTCATTAATGCCTTGCCTATACAATAAGCAGTGAAAGTAGTATTAATACAAATAAGAAACTTCACAGGAAAAGCCAACCAGGGACTGAGAAAGACTGGGGATTTAGCTACTGTCATGCAGTTGTAGCACACACATTATTTATGTATACTACTTTGCCTTGGCCCCACATGCACCATTTTAGAGGTTACCTTAACTACTTGTTAGTTTAGAATTTGCAAAATATAAAAGTCTAAAGCTGGTCACACATGGACAGATTTTACCTGCCAATAGGGCTCCTTCAGTCCATGTCAGCAGCTTTTCTGCTCGTATATGGGCATTCTGATGGGTCTACCTGACTGATATCTGGCCAAAAATCGCACAGGCTCATTGATTCAGTCCTTGTCCCAATATGTATCTGTTGCCAGGATTATTTGGCCCTAAGGCTAAATGCTTGGATCAGACCAATATGTCCACCTAGAGCAATACAGGGGGCTTTTTTGTAGACCTTGCCAAATGAGTGGATCTTTCAATGTCTGGCCAGCTTTATTGTGGTTTAGCCAAAATCTCATTAATAACTGGGTTATTCTGCCACTAATACAGAAAAAGGTGTAAAAACAGCAGAAACTAGAGGTACCGAGATGGCAATGAACAGAATTTTTTTTCTTGAATTTATAGGGACTCTTAACTATACAGCTTGCACTAAACAGTAAAATTTGCTTGAGTTTTTTTCAGTACTGTCATCACTTGCTCCTAGGCAAGAATCGAATGAAAGATTAACTTGAGAATCTGGCTGCCAGCAAATTTACCTGTTGCAAGGAAGATGCTGACAGCTCAGTTAAGTTTGCTGGCCCAGAGCCAGTGTGGGATATTGTCAGAGGATGGATAGGCTTTGTGCAAAGGAGTTTGTATATACTGTAGCCAGTCACCCCTATTCCTTTTCACCAGCATTGATATTATAGCTCGGCTACTGGTCTTCCCTAAACAAAGAAATTATATTTTTTTAAATTTGTAACTTGCTGTAATATTGTATTAGAAAAATATATCCAGGGTATAAGTAAAATATTAGTTTCTAGATCCTTCTGTGTTAAATGGCCAGCATTCAACAAATACACTACTTTATATGAATGGAACTATAATGTATCTTAGAAGGGCTAATTTAGTAATAGGCAAAATACACGAATGCATTTGATAATAGCAAGCAAGCATTCAGCATTTACCTTTGATCAGACTACTGTATTTATAGGAAGAAAATGAAAGCAATGGGTCTGATTCTTAGCTATGTTTCCTATCTCTATCTATCTATCATCTATCTATCATCTATCTATCATCTATCTATCATCTATCTATCTATCTATCATCTATCTATCTATCTCTATCTATCTATCTATCTCTATCTATCATCATTAAGCTGCCTCTCTTGTTTCCTAATTGACCCATCTACTACTCTTTTAAGGGCGAAGACACACACACTACTTAGTAGCAGCTACTTGTCACGGTTACTAAAGCTAGAAAATACGCTGACGCAGACTATACTGAAAATTGCCCCTGCTAAAACACACGTAAAGACAGTTATCAGTAAATGATCAGCATTGTCTATTTCTGTAGCCATGACAAGTAGCTGCTAGTAGTAGCTCTTTACCCTAAAACCTGGGCTACATGGACCCTTTGTAGGTTGTTGGAAAGTAGATACAACTAAACAATGCTTGGTATATCCATCATGTTTTCATTATATGTAAATGTGTTCTGTAATGGTATGCTATTATTCCATACTGTATATTTACACTTGCATGTCTATGCTTATCTCAGTCACTTAACTAATGAATCTGGTTAAGGGGGGCCTGAAAAATGTAACATAAGAGTGGTTTTTGGACATTGTATTTTATACTACTGTATACTACCTTTCAAGTAACTTTTCAAAATATAATTTTTTTTGTTTTTTTCGCCATTGCTCATAATCAATATAAGCCCAGATTGCTGCCTAAATATAACTATAGCTCAGCTTTAGCCAAAACCTTGATATTAAACATTCATTTTGCGTGTTTTTTCTCTTAAATGGTTTAGCTAAATATTACAGGTAGTAGTTTGGGATTTTGACTGTTACCTTCACTTTAGCAAGCGACCTTTGGTTACTGGTTAAATCCATGGTGTGCATGGGTTTAAGCCATAAACGGAGTTAAAATAAAGTATCTTTTTTCAAATAACATGCTCAAGTAACATTACTTTGATAGTTACTGTTTAACCCTGTATGCCTGCAAAATAGGGGCCTTACTTTCTCACCAAAAGCTATATGAAGCATAAATCTTTACTGACTATACGGTAAAAAAAGAAATAGAGATAGTTACTAAAAGTGCTCCATGAGCAGTTAGGAAAATAGGAAATTGTCCTGCCAAACAGAGAAAGTTATATAATATAATTTAGCAGGGAGTTGTATTTTTATATGAGAAGGTGACACCTTCCAGCTTGCTAACAGTATTCTCTAATAATGCCTTGTCCAAGTGAATCACGCACCGGTCAAAAATGGTATGACTGTTATAATAAAAGTGCACAGTTCCTATTTTTCTAGGAAGGGATCAGGTTTTGACAATTAAATTACTATACTCAAGCCTTTACTGTTTTCGAGACTGCTGCAGAAATGTAGTACGGCTGCTGAATAAACGAATGGTAAAGGGAAGTTAGCAAAGGACGTGGTCAGAAAATAACTGAATTGAAAAGATGTACTGATGGGTTGACAAAGGGGAATGGTTGAAAATACTATTGATAAAAGAAAAATTAGAGCAAAAACATATAAATGTATGCTCTTCAGAAAGTAGCTTTGACCCAGCTTGATGTTTTAAATCCATTAGTTAAAGTTGTACAGTCACAACTATATCCCTCATCCCCCTTTACAGGAATGCAGTACCTCGCATTGTTATGGATTTTGTTGTGGTGCTGGAGAAACACTGTTGCATTTTTATATAATCAAATCCAAATGAATACAATGTATTACTATCTGGTGCACTGGAATATAATTATTCTTGGGACTGCAGACAGCTATTGTAGTGGAGTAGTGCTTCCATAGAATTGTACCAGATACAGTAGCTTCATTTTACACCCCTTGAAACATAATTTCCTGAAAATCTTTTGAGGGAAGTTTAAATTGTAAACATAAAAAAATGAACACAAAAATTTTACAATGTAGTATCCACTCCGTTACATTGTAAATTTTAATTGTGCCCTGCTCGTAGGACATTAAAGTTTTATAAACACACTGCCCAATGGCACAAACTGTAAAATTTACCTCTTTCACCTGGTGAATGAGTTGCTAGCATGTTTCCAAAGATACAATATAATAGATTTGCACAAAGGGAAAATTGTATCTATATAGCATATTTTTCCTTTAACAACTTTTATTACATTCCCCATTCAATAAAAAAAAATGAAATTTGAAATAAAAAATATTGGCAACTAAGACCTGGTGAGCTTCTGTAAAAGTGAACAAGAGTTGTGGTTTTAAAACTAAAGCTAATATATAAATTGAAGTCTTTCTAAAAAGTTAAAGATTTGGTACAATGTGCTTTCCATGACAATATTATTTTTTTCCCACAAACTACTGCAAGAATTTTTTTTTTTGTGATTGAATTTCAAAAAGACCTTAATGTTCAAAATTGATCACTCAGCCTATAAGGGGCAGATTTATCAAAATATGACTTTAGAGCCTGTACATAAAAACTCACCCACGTTATATTCATTCCTGGATTGGATTTTTAGAAGCATATTTATCAATGGGTGAATGTGGAATATGGGCAAGGTTTTATATATTAAGCTCTCAACTCACATTTTAGAAGTGGAAGAGTTCCAGGGAGAGTTTGTGTGAATTCTAGGGATGGGTTGCTGTTCTAGTAAAATGTTATGTTTGAATGAAGTATGGCGGAGCAGGTCAGTAGAAGTGGACAATGAGTGTTTTGATGTGTACTTGGAGAAAAGTGGATAGCAAAACAGAACTAAAAGCCCACAGGCACAGGTGCAAAATTTACAACTGGACCCAATTATAATGCAAGACCTGCCAAGGCACACCAACCGCCATCACCTTGCCAATATTACATTCTGCCCCTGGTGCTCCTGGACCCTGTGGTGGGGTGAATGTGCCCTGGTGCAAATACACACCCTGCTGCCCCCCTCTTTAATTGTGCTACTGGTTCAGATATATAGGGTGAGGTAGGTTTTAATTTTAGTAGTTTAAATGCTATCCTGAATGCTAGTTGAAGCCAGTGTAGGGACCGACAGATTGGCATGGTAAAGGAAGAGCAGATATTGAAGTGTATGAGCTTGGCTGCTGCACTTATTATGTGCTGGACTGGTGATAATGTCAGGAACTCCCTGGTTTATAATTGGCCAGTTCCCCTTGGTTGAGCCACAGGAACCTTTTATGGTTTAGGTCTGGTAGTTCCTACAAATGTGCTGGCACAATGTGGCAATTTAAAGCAGGGAAACATACTTGTACTAATAACCACATGGGGTATCCCTGCTTTAAATTGCCACGTTGTGCCAGTGCATTTTTTGGAACTACAGTGTTGAATGAGGATGGGGGGGGGGGGCAATCCTTCTTTTTACATTGAGCACCGGGAAAATCTTTTGGGAAGGCCAGGGTGTGCGGGTGAGTGATTTTCTATAGATTAGGTCTGGTAGTTACATCAGTGACTTTTTCCCATTGCCTCTGTATTCTGTGGCTCACACTGCCTGTGCCCCAGCTACAGGCTATAGCCCAAATAAGGGGCTATTAAAGCCTGTTTCTGACAGTCTCTGGAGTGAGAAGGTAAGTCAGTTGAGTTGAATTAATTTTGTATGATGCATTATTGCACTGTAAAAATTCACATTTTGCTCTTATTATTAAACTCATCTTATAATTTTTTAGTACAGAAGATTTACTTTTGTTTTGAATTTTGGTTTTGATTTATAGATGATTAATGAGCTAGAAAAACCACTGGACAAAGACTGAAAAACAAGTTGGCAAATAAATATTCATTTTATAACTCACCTAATTGTTGACAGAAGAATGATTTACTATGTACTGTAAATATAAACAAGGGAATCTGAGCAAAATGTGAAAAAAAACTCTGTTTTGAATAATAATGGCTATATTAGTTTAAAAATATTGTCTCTCATTTCCTTCATATATAAAGTAGGGCCTATGAGTCCTCAAAATCCAATAAAATACAGCTTCTGTGTATCAGTTCTTCGCTAGCCCTATCAGATGTTCTACAACCAGAAAAAATCCAGTTTTCGCTGTTATCAATCCAGCCAGAGCTCTGAGCTGTAAATACCTTTTTATCCATATCAGCCCAGGAAAAATGTTTATATTTCAAGATGAAGCAGCCTTGTGAGGGTCAAAAGCAAGTCAGATATAGACCAATGGGATTCCTGGAATACTCTAAGCACTAAGATTTTATACAATGGGTAGGTATTTTCATATGACTTGAAGCTAAGAAGACAGCAAAGGGACTTCTTGTAATTATAACGGGGCTCTTAGGTTATTCAAATCTGACTTTAGGTTAAATTGTACATTCCCAGTAGCTGCAGCTGAAAATGACCAGAAGTAATTTATCTTGCATCATACTGTAGATAGGTTTAAGTGGTAATTACCAGTCACGTGTGTACATTGATGCTCAGTGGCATCCCCAATGCACACTGAAATCAGCTCTAAATATTCTTCTTGTGAAAGAAAGATGACTTCAATAACTGCTTCTTCATACATTACATAATGCCTTTATTGCACATAGAGCTAAAATTTACTTTTAAAATGTTTTACCAGAGAGGATGCCACTACAGTTATGGGACCTGTTATCCAGAATGCTCAGGACCTGGGGTTTTCCAGATAAGGGGTATTAACATAATTTGGACCGCCATACTTAGTTTACCAAGAAATCATTAAATAAACCTCATAGGATCGTTCTGCTATGAATAAGAATTAATTATATCTTAGTTGGGATCAAGTACATGGTACGGTTTTATTTTTATTATAGAGAAAAAGGAAATCATTTTTTAAACTCTGAATTATTTGATTAAAATGCAGTCTTTCTGGATAATGGATCCCATACCTGTTTTGGTAAACTAATAAACACAAAATGATAAATATATGTACACCTGCGTGTTAGGGGGAGGATTTAAAAATAGGTTTGTGGATTGTTACTTTAGCACATTTTTTTTTAGAGCAGCATTAACATTAACAACTGCTATGAATATGGTATAAATATTGGGCCAAATGATTGTGCATAAAAATAGTTATTTTTGTATTACTGGATTAAAAAGTACTTTCAAAGTCACCAAGCCAACTAAATACTTCAACCTGGCAATAGGGGTTAGACTTGTTAGACTTGTCATGTTCACAGAACCCCAACTCCTAATGATGATATAGTACATTGAACATTCAATGCTTTTGTACCATTGTTGACTCTTTCCACAAAGTCTTTTCAATTGTACTGCTGATTTGGAGAAAAGAAAGTCAGGAGATGATGGGCCAGATGTCTGCATTAAAATGGCACCCATTTTTAACAAGTTTTATTTATAATTTTGTATATAAAACATACCAGCAGGAAGAGATGGGGGGGAGGTGATTGGAAAAGGAGGGTTGGGTACAATGTATGCAAAAGCCAGAGTCTAAAGCAATCCAATACATTACACAACTTGACAATGGTTACATTATACCAAGGTGCAGTATATAGTGATGAGCAAAATTTTTCCGCAGTTATGGATTAGCAGCAAAATTCTGCATTTCTCCATTAACACATTTTTTTCATGAAACGGGCGCAAAAATTCATCACAATAATAATTCAGTGAGTAAGGATATAGGTGCAGTTGCATCAAAAAAGTCATGTGGTAGCATCTCGTGAAACTTTCAGCAGTTTTGCAAAGTTTTTACCGAAACGAAATGGGATAGATTCACTCATTACTAGCAGTATACATTAGCCATGATATGAGAGCATCATTGATAAAGCAGCCCATGTTTTTTCATACTTCGGGGCATACTCTTGCCGAATAGGTTAGATGTGTAGGTACTGTAGGTGTTGCTATATAAGACCCTACCAAAACTTCAAAGAGGCTGCACACATCAATTTTTTTTTTCTTATGTAAAATAACAGAGGATCTCCAGAGACACACAAGGAGATTAGACACCCAGCGATTAATCTCCTCTAGTGGTGGCAACTAATCTCCACTGAATGCTTTCCTACCGGGGCAAATGTAAATCACCGTTAGGAAAATGCATCACTTCAGCTTTCCAAACAGTTGTGACAAAACCTTGTGAGTATATGTAAGTGAAGCTGGTAGCAAAGAAAAGATTGGCTATGAAGCGTCAGTTTTGGTATTACTATTTTATATTGCTTATCTTTATATTCAGGCACGCCAATTAATCTCTAGCAATGGGATAGCAGTTAAAATACCATGTCTGAAAGCTGCACAACAAATTGTAAATGATTCAATAACTGCAAAATGGTGAAGGCCAATTACAAATTGTTTTGGGATACTGTTGTCTGCAACATATTAAAAGTTAATTTCAAGGTGAATGACCTTTAAAAATAGATATTCACATGGCACAGTCAGGCTGCTGTGTTTATTTCTGTATGTGTGCAGCTACAGAAAAATAAATAAATTACTCTGTCTGCACTTTTCACCCTTTATAACTCTTTCATGACAGATTTAAACTGTGGCATCCTTCGCTGTATACACAAAAGAGAATTTCGATTGTTTGTCACATCATAATGATTATTTCTACCTGCTACACAGATTATGTCATACATTGATGCACAGTGGTGTAGCTTTCTTTCCTTTGTAACTCATTGGCTCACCATGTTGATGAAACAGGACATGGTCTGTTCTATAGGTAGAAACAAGTGATGAATCACTGACAGTATTAATGAGTGTCAGTTACACTGAGAGGCAGTTACTATTATGGCACATGACCAGACAGCCGTACCTTTATAAGATGTATATAGTATTACACTATGCATAGTGGAGGGCACACAGGCGCAGGCTTTCCTTTTCAAGTTGGACCCACTTAGAATTGACTTGCACTTTATAAATCCCACATAGTGCTGCAGCTTGTACACAGTTTGCTAACACAGGTGTTAATTGGTTTTGATAGTGGTAAACTGCTGCAAGTTCCATTGCATGCTATTATAAAGGTTAGTTGTATGTATTAAGGGTAAAAAAATATGGCGATGTTGCATGTGTTTTTGCACTTTGAACAGCAACTTAAAACCACAGTTGAGAAGCACCATTTTTTCCCAGTATTCAAATGTGACAGAAAATGTAGGACTTGCTGGTAGATACACACTATTGGCTAAGTTGTCTGCAGTGAATGTAATGGAAACTGGATTTAACAGATGCTCAATGGCAGATATTAAGACCACCTCCTGTGCCTAACTTTATAACCGATTCACATCTATGGCTTAGGTATGGTAGGTACAACCAAGTTGACTCTCAAGATTAAATAATGGACAGAAAAGTGAACTTGGTTGTGTTGCTTCCATCAAACACAATTCAAATGTTTCCAGGTTTCGTCTATATGGAAATGTTGGGGTTGTATTTGCAGCTGTTCTTTTTGCTGGGCGTATACAGTACCTATGCCAGAGGGAGAACTATATTGTACAGACTTCCCTGTGTCTGGCAAAGGTACAGTGTTTACCACTTGCCAATGTTTTATTGACTTTCCGGTGACAATGATATAATTATCATTATTGGATTACAGCCAAGCACCATCATATTTAGAGGTGCTTAGTTTTTCCTTTATATAAACATTTTCCCCCGACAATACAGTTCTTTGACTGGTACTGGGGCCATTAATCCTTTGATGTTATGTGAGAGACAACACTTTAGGGAAAGATTTGCTAAGGTAAGATAATAAAATATGCATGCAAATACAAGAGAGGAACATTTGTTCACTCATAAATGATTGATGGTATTTACTATACATGATTTAAAAATGTGGGTTGTTTATCTAGTCCTGTAAGGCAAATCATTGGGCAGTAGAATTTAAGTACCTGAACAAAATGATGCATATTTACACGCAACAGCTGAAACACATAAATGCTCATTCTTATATTGTTTGATGTGTCTATTTTATCTGCTTTTTTGGGCCAAAAGGGAGCTCAGAACTCGTATGCAAGCCAAATGGCATATCTTATATTTAGTATTCTCCATATCCTGTGCCTTGTTTTATGTTCAGGATAGATTTATTGCTCTAATATTTATTTCCCTTACAAATATTGGCCTTTATTATCTGCATCTATCTCATGATTACATGACCCTTGCTTTACTTGTAATTCATTCACAGACAGTCTACGATCCTCATTTCTCCAGAGACAGAAAATATTCTAGCACATGTATATTGTTTATGTATTATGAAAATATGAGTTTAGTATGGATGTGAGAAAGTGACCAAATTATACCTGCTGGACAGGAGAAATTTAAGAGGGTCTTTAGAATATTTGTATCCTTGTGATGGCCCACCAGCTTTATTGTTCAGTTCCAATTTAATTATAATTTATTTAAATAGTGTAGATGTATTTCACTGCAGTTTGTAGACACTATATATAATATATACCAGTCCCTGCCCCAGTGAAGCTTACAATCTAATCAAATGTCCTTGTTTGCACCATTGTTTTGTTTTTTTCTGTACTAATGGGAAACATGAATCATATTGAGAATAAAATGCCTGCTTTGTGAATACAGAAATCAAAAATTCAAAACACAGCAGCATTTGTTCATTCTAATACCAGAAACATTGTACAGATACTTTAATAATGGGTGGTCTTGTTTAACATCATTTATTCCTGCTAATGAGGGATTGACATGTAATGACTGAGCTGATTGATAGTGGAGGTCAACCAAGTCATATAACTTGATTAGTGCAGCCAACACTAATTCTAATTATTTCCCTGAGGGCTTGTGTTTTATGTCACAGATATAACAATAGAAAAATGCCAAAAAAACGGATTATTCCAATCTGGAGCTTGGAGACATTAATTTAATAATCAGATGACTCAGCCGCTTCTGGTTTCTCTTTTCAAAATCATTTCTTAAGATGATCATTTAAGGAAGTGATGACATTCTTGCAAAGATGCTAAAAGGAAATAGCTATTTTCTGAGAATGGGTTATCTTTGTGTTAAGGTACAAACTCCATATTTTTTTATTTAGCCATGTAATTGTCAGATGTCCTACTTTAGCTCTACAGATATCCAAATTATGGAACTAAAAATAGCTATACTAATTCCTTAATCATGATTATACAACTATTAGTGTCCGACTCCATTCGCATATATATATATATATATATATATAAACAAGTAATGATCAAATGATTAATAGTGTTGACTTGAAAAACACCCTTAGATTTGACTGTGTTTGGCAAAGTTTAATGCATTTTTCAGTGAAGCAGAAAGGGACAGATTCACTCATCACTAATGATGAACTCTTTTTATCTTGCAGAGTCTGCATCTGCCATCACTTGTCTAATGTATGTATAACAATTGGTATAGTGCTACTAGGATACGCATCACTGTACAATATAAAAAGTTTCAAGAATTGTAATAAATAATTATAACAATAAAGTGGCATGTGGTAAGAGGCAAAGAAGGGCAGAGGTCCCTACCCTGTAGAGCTTACAAACTATACAATCTATGTATGCCTAGAAACTTCTCTTCACAGAGAGACAAAATTGCTACTGGGACTTAATTTAATGAGGCATGTATGTATGTATATATGTATGTATGTATATATAACATTATATGTTGTTCATATATTTTTCGAATGTGAATGCACAATTTAAAGTGCATAATGTGCTACAGACAATGCTTCAGGCCCTTCAAGCTACTTACTTTGCCTATGGCGCTTAATATATCTTTACATTTGCATTGGAATTTGAAGTGCTAGAGGATTTCCAGTGTGCACCCCAAAAAAAGTGTTTTTCTGATGTGTAACACTCTGCTTCCATTTGCCAAACCACTTTGTCTCTAAGTGGTTAATATAAGATGCCTTATTAATACAAAATGGTTATAGAACCCTAATTATGTAGTATGGGGGCAGGCCTTTTGGTGGAGGATTATACAGTTGCTCCTCTAATAGGAGGCACTGCAATTTTTTTTTAGATCATGTTCACTCCTTGATAACCTCTGCCTAAGGCCTAGTGGTAGGGTTTCTACCTGGTTAGTATTTTACTAGCAAAGTCAGTAAAAGAAAGTTAACACATATAGTATGGCCAACATTTTCTCATTGATAGCTGGCATCTCTACAAGTCAGGCATTTTGTGCATTAGTTATTCTGTTTTTAGGTCCTAAAAACCCCTTGTGAATGGGTTGTGTTGGGTGAGCACTGGGAATTGTTTAGCAGGGTGATAATGATGGAATAGTATACATGTACGACATCTATTATCCAGAATGCTTCGCACCTGGGGTTTTCCTGGATAAACCCAATATGATTGTTTTGCCACCAACATGGATTCTTGCAACTTAGACTAAAGAAAAAGCTGCTTTTACATTATAAAAGGAAAAATTGGAATTATTTGCTATGGAAGGTACCTTCCCATAATTCAGAGAATTTTGGATAATTGGTTTCTGAATAAGGGAATCCCATACTTGTACAATATACTTACAATGAGTGCAAAGTTTAAGCTCAAGTCAACAGATCAGTAGGAATCATATTCTCATTTGCTGATGTGACTAGTTTGCTGGAGTACCTTTTTATTGTATTACCCTGTAAGAATGTTTCAGCCAAGAGCTACATGCCCAGAGCTGATTTATCATGACTTGTTCATGTTAATTAAAACATTAAACTTTACTGGCACTTTTTTAGATTTAACAGTTCGCAAATTGTTCCTGCTCAGAAAGATATTGTCCCAACCCTTCTTCTCTGCCTGATATTTGAATCAGGGAGTACGAACCTGGGAGAGTATTTGTGGTTGTGCTGCTCTATAGATAAGGAATATGTTTGGCTGCTTTGAGCACTCAAACACATTCTTCCTGTTGTTTTTAATAAATAAATTGGTTAAAACAGCGGTGCACATGGTGCACAGGTTAGCATTGCTGGTTTTTGGCAATAAATGGCACTATCTTCATAGAATGTAAAGGTTCCCCCCAAATTTGTGTGGGTTTTCTTCTATAGGTTAATTGAGTCCTGGCCCATGTATGCAATATGGAATTAGATTGTAGGCTACATGATTAATACATAGAAACACTAATGTATTTAATAAAATCTTATAGTAGTGCAATAGTCTTTTCCATACATGTTGGGTGGGAAGGTGTTCCTTATTATAACCATTGGGTTTTTTCTGTGCCTATTGGAGTTTATCTGGCCCCAACTTTACTTTTGTAAACAATGTGTTACAATGTGTTTTGCATTGCCAAAATGTTTAAATGCAAGAGACTAGAAAGTTAGAAAGTATAAAATCAGGAATAGCGCACAAAGTACCAGCCTAATAACAAAGCATCTTTATGTTGTTCCATATAATTACACTGTTACTTTAGTACTATTATGTTATTGAACTGCACCATGTGATAAGACTGTAGGCTGAATTGCTAGCGCCTGTGAATTCCTACCATGGTTAACTGCAAAACAGTTTGTGGTTAACCATGGAATGAAAATGCTCTGCTTATAAAAAGCTAGTGCAACCTAATGAAGACAAAAAAATGCAGTCATCTTTATGTTTTTGTCAGAAATGGATCAAATGAGAGCCTTTCAGACAAGAACAGAGGACAGGTGCTTTGTATATGCCATATCAGAGGCTAAAGAAAGATGAAAGTGTTATTATTTGTACATTTTTCAGGGGCATTAAGGAGCTGGATAATAAAGCACTTCAGTCATTTTCTCTTAAACAGAATGTCTGCATTTGATTTATGGCAAGAATCATCAAGACACAATGCATGTAGATTATTGTTTGCAGAATGCTGGCAATATGCGTACAACCTTCATAATACTTACAGCTTTCATAATACACAGCAAAGGGAGCTGCAAAATAAAATAGAATTTGTGTGACTATAACAGTTATAATGAATAAAATTAAAGACACAACCCCAAAATGATCTACAAGGCGAAAGCCCCCCAAAAATACATTGTAGTTGGGTACTTTGTTTTACGTGGGATCTGTCAAGATTTTGATATATTTTAAACATGGGCCATTCTATGATAAACTGGTATCTTCCAATAGACTGATGTGCAGGTTGGAGAGCACTTCAAGCTGCATGTCATTTGTGGGGGGGATTGATACTTTGCTTGAATGTGATTTGAATTAAAATATAGCTTTAATTGTTTTGCCATTTGCAGTTACACTTCTTATTTACTTGGGCAAAGTCCTGTCTTTTCTTTAGGGAGGAATGAACAATGCCACTATGGAATCTGTTCACATAAAATGTAAACAAACAACTCTTAACCAGTTTATTTATATTTTTTAAATATTTCTTATATAATTTGTATTTCCTAAGGCTTATGTGTTTAAGCGGATACATTATGTATAGTTATATAAGTATATAAGTACAAGGACAATCTGTTTGCATTATCCTACATGAAATAGTTTTTTCTCTGTATCCAGATGATTGTATTTCTACTAGAGATTATTTAAAAACGAGGTCAGCAAACGTAAGAAATTATTTATGCATCTTGTTGACTTTTATTTGTTATTGTTCCTTGGAAAACATTTTTACTCTGCCTAGTATTCTGGCTACGCGGTTTTAGAAGAATACAGTGGAATTTGTTGTGCATTCAGGTAAAGCTGCTGCAATTAGTTGGAGAGGATGATGCTAATATTAATTATATATGTCAGTGATATGCAGCATCACTTCTGGCCATTTTTGCTGTGTTAGACAGGGTATGAATAGGGTATTCATTAAAATTAACTTTCCTTTAACCTCAAACACAATTATTTCAAAACCTTTGTCTCTAATGGACTTAAGCAATGGCAGAATAAGGTCAGACAAATAGCAGCATTGCCTAAGCAAATTATTTGCATAGCAACATTTATATCTATCCCATACAGACTAATTACTACTTTACCAGAAAGAAACCTTTTGTACAGATAGAACAAAATATGATCAATAGTTTTATTTATTTATGGTTTTATAGCCAAAAGTGGCAATTTGAACAAAAGTGGGGAAAAAACATTTTGCAACAATTTGTTTTCCACAACAAGTGTGTGCCATAGCCCATAATGTCAGTGAGGGGGTTTTGCATGCTTTGCATTAGTTCAAAAAGCAATATATCCAATTGCTCCTTAAAGTCAATAAAAACATATTTTTTTGTCTGATATTTCATGTGATGAATTTTATTTTAACATTCAGTTATCAACTTTTCTTTCCAACTTTTTCTTTGCAAAGACTGTGTGTTATTCTAAATGACACTCTAAATGAGACTCTGTTCTAAGTTGTTCCATATCAGAAGTTCTAATTTGCTTGATGTACATTACTGCTTTCCTGTTGCTCATCCTGTATAGCTGACTTAAGGCTTCCCTTGGCAGGAGTTGAACCAGTAAAGTGTAAGACATTTATCAAAGGTGCCTGAGACTGCAAAGTGAGCTGGATTGCAATGCAACTTTGTACAGAACAACATTAATATTTTGGGTTGTGTCTTCAGCAGAAGCATTGTTAGTATTCTGCCCTCGAAGTCTGCCATCCCACAAGCTTTCCTCCAGCCTTTTGATTTATTTACTTCCTGAAATCAAATGACAGCAGAATCCCGAAAGACAAAATGCACTTCATCCCTAACACCTTCGCAGCACAATCCAGACTGTAAATTCAGCTTTGTTCTTAGTTTCATTGGGAGTGGCCTGTCTCTGCTTAAAAGTGCTGTGATAGATCCACGTCCCATAAGGCAGAGCTGAAGTACAGTTTATTTTTAAATGTATGTGTGTTTGTGGGTGGGGGAAGCGCATTGCAGGGAATGATTACATATAGGGGACCAGAATAAAAAGGCAGAGCATGCATTCTAAACAATGTCTGTTGCTGAATTTCCCTGATTTCCAAAACCTGTTGTTTTCATTATTCATCTCTGGTATTGTCCCAGTTTTTAAAACTGCACACCAGCACGTGCATCCTTTATAAATAAGATTCACTCTTTAAGTACTTGTTCTCAATGCATGTTAACACATTATACCATGAATTTATAAAAGGACATATCATATTTAAGATTGCCTTATACTTATATTGTGTGTGATGCTTTATGTACATTTAGGGCTATTGCATTCTAGAAGCTCGGAACCCCCACGAAGAGCAATGAAAATGCAAAGTATTATTTTGGATCTTCTCTCCTTAACAAAATATAGAAGTGTAACATGTTGCTTTGAACCTGTGACTCTTAGCTAAAAGTGTAAGACAATAATCCAAAAACCTTAACCCTTAGCGGCAGATATATCAAAATGCAAGATTAGAGCTCACTGCAGAATAATTTACACACATTCTATTCATTCCTATGGATTTTTTAGTGTGTATTTATCAAACGGTAAACTCTAACTTTCAACTATTGATAAATGCATTGACAATCGCAGAGGAATGAATAGAACATGGGTGAGTTTTTCTGTAGTGGTCTAATCTCAAACTTTGTTAAATCTGCCCCTTAGAGTAAGCCTCATAAGGAACTAGTATTAAAGGCTACCTTTCTGGAGAATACAGGGGGTACTGTAATAAAATGTGCTAAGTTTGATATAGGACTTGTTACACCTATAGCAACCACAAGTAGCATATTCTGGTGTGTCCTGCGTTGGGTCGGGTATCCAAAGGTAGCTGTGGGTTACCTGCAGAAAACAGGTAACCTGTGGCTTGCAGGTAGGACTTGCAGATAAGGGTGTGGGTGCAGGTACCAATATAAGCAAAGTTTACTCCTGGCAGTCAGTGAGTAAGGCAGCTTTGCATTGGGTGGGGTTGTGGGTCCTAAAGGGGAAAAATGCAGGTTACAGGTGTGGGTGTTGGTCTCCTTTTGTGTCCAGGTTTGAAAAACTGGACCTGTGCAGGACCCTATAATGGTTGCCTGTTTGAAAGAAAGAAGAAGAAGAAGCAGCAAAAGTGCATGCAAAGAGACGCTTACTCTTTGTACTCTTTGCCTTTTTGCCCTATTTTTTTTTAAATAAGCCCATTTAACTTGGGTCATTGATAGTGAGCATTTTTTAGAGCATTTTTTTTGGCCAGGCATAGATGTGCTAGAAAATTCAGCATCTTTCCATTGGCAAATTGTTTTGTGAAACTGTCTTAAAAAATTTGCTGCGCCAAAAATTTGCAGTGAGGAAAAAGTGGCGATAGTCACGCATGTCAAGGAAGACATGCGGTAGCCACATTTGGCAAATTTTTCAGCTGGTTTGCTTATGACTAGGCACTGAAAGAGCATTGTAAATGCAAATGATCAAATATATACAGTATGTGACATGATAAGCTTGGTTATATTCTCAGTGTACTTGTGTGATATCTACATATTATTTCTAGGGTGCACAGAAATGAGTTATTCCTAGTTACTGCTGCCAAGTCTATTCCCTGTGCCAGAGAACTCTGGCTATAGAGGCTATTCAACAGTATTATGTTGCATTTTATGCCCATGATTTAATCAGCACCAGCTGCCTAATTGTACCTGATTCTGCTGGTTTGTAGGATGTTAGTAGAGCTCAGTTTGCTTCTGTTTAATGAGCTTCAGTGTTTGGGGCCTTTACTAATTGAACCACTGCACTGTATGTGTTCCCCTTTGGTTGGTTGGGAGCCTCCATTTTCTTCTGAAAGAAACTTTGAATTTTTATTGGTAATGTTTGTAGCAGATGGGAAATTCATGATGCAGTTGTTTTATGTATACATTTAGATGGTATTTCTACTGCACATATAAATGACTATACATAACTCAGCCAAGAGCTGCTGTAATGAAGATGTCTATCTTTTCTGCATCTTATTTTGCTAGATAGCTTCATAAAATAGCAATCCTTCAGGATTTTATTTTCACATGTACACACATTTATTTCTGAATTGCCTTATATGTCCTAAAAAAGCACACACACACATAGATGTATGCTTATAGTATAAATATATATTAATACAAGTGGGGTGACCTGATTACTGTGCATGTGTATTTACCTTTTGTTCAGGTATGTAACATAAACCAAGATTACACCAAGATTAGGGATGCACCGAATCCCGGATTCAGTTCAGGATTCGGACCGAATCCAGCCTTTTTTCAAAAGTATTCGGTTTTGGCCGAATCCTTGCTCTACGCCGAACCGAATCTGAATTAGCATAAATTAGCATATGCTAATTGGAATCCAGAAGGGTTAAATGTTAGGGGGAAAATGTTTGCAGTGCGCGGCGAAAATTACCCCTTTCTGATCCTGATTAGCATATGCTAATTAGGATTTAGATTTGGTTTGGGATTTGGCCGGATCCAATCAAGGGTTCGGTGCATCCCTAACCAAGGTATACATCCCCCTGGATATATTATCAAAAATGCTTGGGAACTGGGTATTTACAAATAACGTGTTTCTATAATTTGGATCACTATATCTTAAAGAAATACTGTCATGGGAAAACCTGTTCTTTTCAAAACACATCAGGTAATAGAGCTTTTTCAGCAGAATCCTGCATTGAAATCCATTTTTAAAACCACAGACAGGTTTTTTTATTTAACTTTAAAATTTCAAATGGGGCTAGCCATATTCTTCATTTCCCAGGGTGCCACAGCAATGTGACGTGTGCTCTGATAAACTTCAATCACACTTAACTGCTGAGTTGCAAGTCGCCCTCCTCCCAGCAGCCAATCAGCAGAACAATGGGAAGGGAGCAAGATAGCAGCTCCCAGTAGATATCAGAATAGCACTCAATAGTAAGAAATCCAAGTCCAATTTAGGACTCCTCCAGTTACATGGGAGTAGGAGAAACAATAGGTTACCTGAAAGCAGTTCTAATGTGTAGCGCTGGCTCTTTCTGAAAGCTCAGACTCAGGTACAATGCACTGAGATGGCGCCTACACACCAATATTACAGCTAAAAAAATACATTTGTTGGTTCAAGAATAACATTTTAAATGGCAGAGTAACTTTCAGTCCATACTTAAAAACAGCCTACATTGTGTTTATAATACAGATTGTACATACCAAAATGTGTGCTATTTGTCTAAAGATATCATATTTTTAAGGCCATTTGGTAAATTGCTGACAATTATATGTTATGTGATTAATTATGTTTGGTGGATGAAACTCTGTGTGGATTGTGAGATGATTGAGCACAATGAAAAACTGTGGTAACCAGTGACCAGCATGGAACTACAGGGGCATGTGAACCCCTCCCCCCACACACACACAAAAATCTAATCAGTTTACAGCCTCTTTGAAAACCTTTTAGTGGCAGGTATTTAAAGGTTTATTTATAGTAAGGTTGCAGTATCCCCTTAATGAGATATTTACTTTGGCTGTTGGCAACTGAGCATGCTCAGTTCTTCTCAGCTCAGATTACTATACATGCCCTCCAGTCTAGTAACCAATACAAAAAATGGCATTGTTGGTACCCATAGAAACTCTACTCTAGCAGTCTGCTCCTATTTTTCCTAACATCAGTTTAACTATGACATCATTTTTTATCAAAGTAAGTTCTGCCTGTGTAAGCCTGCATTCATAATTGCATGAACTTTTTAGCACATGTGGCTGGGTGAAAGCTGCTATTTTTTTTTTTTTTTTAAGAAAATGTGGAGCTGGCAAACTGAGGGGATATACTGTATGCAGTACAAATTCTGCCATTTGGGTAGGGGGGGAGATGTGCACAACATATATACATGGTAGTAAAATGTAGGCTTTACATGTCCTTTAATAATCATACCAGCCCTCAGGACATGATCTTACCAATGCAAACTGTCCAGTCACATGTAGGCTAAATATTATTAATATAAGACTAACCACCATATGTAATAACATACAAAGTTTTCACAGGTGCAGTAACCCAAAGCAACTAGTAAGATGCACGATGTAAGGTGTTGAACCGGTCACCAGTAACTACCTACTGACTGGTTGCTATACATAATTAAACCTGTAGCAAACTTTGCCCCTCTTATTACCTTCATAACCCCATGATTATCATTTTGAAACCACCAGTAGAATAACTAGGAACTTGGCTCATGTGTGGCGAGCATTAAACTTCAAATAGCTTTTTATGTAAACAAACAGCCTATCTCCTGCTCACTCGTTTGTGGAATAATTGACATGTTTTCTGTTTTCACTGTGGTTAGAATGCACATATTAAACAGTGTTGCTTTTGCAGAACTATAGTAGGACTCATTATGTAAAACGCTTGGTTTTCTCGTTTGCACATGGATATACATGCTCATTTTGTATATAAGACAAATATTATTTTAGATGATCCATTCTTAATGTTAAACACAGTGAAATTTTACATTGTTTACAACTACTCATAGACAAGTAAAATCAATAAGACTTTATCATTTTATTCAGATGATGACATACAGATTAGTACAGTATATTTGTTGTTACACAATACTTTTAGTCGACTGTGTGTTTAAAGTAGTGATATGCTTTTAGCACTAAGTAGTGCAAGAGCCTTAATATTTAGTTTTTTTTTTTCCCCAACAGCTCATAACCATTGCTGATGATTTCTGTGGCTTGGACATGAATGCACCACTGGGAGTATCAGAAATGGTTCGAGGCCTTCCTGTCTTTACAGAAGACCGAGATAGAATGACTTCTGTGATTGCTTATGTCTACAAGAATCACTCACTGGCATTTGTGGGGACCAAGAGTGGCAAACTGAAGAAGGTAGGGTTCAGTATTTTTTGTTTTCTTGTGTTTATGTTCTTAGAATATTCTTGTCAAAATTAACTTTTTTCATTCTTTTTACCTTGCATTCTAAAAATTCTGTGAAGATGTAAATTAAATATATTGCAATATATTGCTACACTTCCATTGTTGTCAGTTATCTTATTACCCTCCTTCCTATGGTTTTATAACCCCATTACTTTTTGTAAGTTGCCTAATGAAGTTTGCGGATGGGACAACTTAAAATGGCCAGTGATGGCCATTAAGTTTGTTAATATCCTGTATGAATAAATACCATTAGACCATGCCATCAGAAAAATAATGATAACTGTGGGAGTTATTATTTCTAATATGGCCTCTGCAAAGATTAAATGAAATTCTTATTTCTGACACTAATCAAGATCTTTCAGCATTTGTTCTAATGCTGTTGAGGCATCCCCAACACTGCAAAAGTAGTGAATGTTTTTAATCCCCATCCATTTTTCATTTTTTCCTATAGAATATACAGCTGTACAGATATAGCCATGGGCTATAAATCTTTTGGGAGTTCATAAGGTTCAAGCTTATCTCTAGCCATCAGATTCCATTAAGACCTCAAGATCAATAGCCTAACAATAGCATTTCACACATACAATTTAAGATAACACTGTGGCTTAAGTGGCTTTTCTCCAGTTAAAAGACTGAGATAACCATTGATGTATGGGCATGGTTGCACAGTATTTGGGGTTCTAAGAACTGAGCTTCAAACTGGCTCTTCATTTAATTTTGTTAATTCATGGCAAATTCATTCTAAAAAATGTTTTTTATATAAATAATTCATTTGTCCAGTAATTCATAATGTTCTATTTAGGTTTTGAGAGATATTGCCTTTTTATGGTATTGTCCATTTTTCCTTAAGGACATATATTTTCAAAATTTAAAGCAGGTGGACTAATGAGCTGGTAACACTGATTGTATGGAAACAAGTAGTAGTAGGGCTTTTCACATAGCATTGATGTGATAGTACAGTTTGAACAGAAGTAGCACAGTGAATGGTCAGGGAATACTGTGTAAGCAATGATCAATCACTTTGTTCTACATTGAGCTCCAGCTACAACTTGAATGCACAGCCATTTTATAATTGCCTTCTGAGCACTAGAGCAGGAATCAATCAAAATAAAGCTTTGACAAGAGTAACAATCAATTAGAATAAAGCCAGGCATTCAAATCTGTTACTGAGGGAAGACTTAGAATAATATCAGAAATCTTTTCTAGAAACGCAGGAATAATCCAGATTATCTATCTATCTATCTATCTATCTATCTATCTATCTATCTATCTATCTATCTATCTATCTAATCTTAGATGCCACAGACTGTTAATTTAAAAGTCTTATTAATTAAAGACTGTAAAGATTTGAGAATGTGTTAATAGTTCCTTTCAGATTTAACAATGATCAGAATTGGTAATTAATCAATGAATTACTCATTTAGAATGTGCTTTGCTGAGCTGTGCTAACTACTGACATGCATAGAAAATTAATGTGTTTGACTGACACTTAAAATTACTCTTCAAAATAGTAATTTACATCGAAAGTTACCTATAGGTCATGTTGATGGTATTTTGCCGATAGACCTGTAATTTTTACTTGACGTTCTTAAGTCTCTCTGTTTGCCAACCTGGCTGTCCCTTCTTTAGCTGTTAGCTGCACAAATATGGCAGCCCCCTCATAGACAAACATGGGGGATCTGATGGATAATGTAAAAGAACTGGGCAAATACTTTTATGGCAAAATAAAAATAGCATACAAAGACAATGTTATGATAGATTTTTTAAAAAGTTTTAACTTTTATTGTCAATATATCTTTAAATCAGTTAAGCGCACTGTGATAAATCATCTATTTGTTCTGATCATTAACATTCTTCTGCCTGCAGGAAAACTCTCAGCTCTCGGATCATTAGGCTCCACCAAGATGACTACCAATAACTCTTACCTTGAAATAGTTGTTTAATAACATTGTTTTGCCCAACTGTTGTGCTTAAATGCAAGGACAGCGAATTGCAAACCGTTAAAGCTTTCCGGGTTAAGGGCCAGGCTTAATTTTTTTGGACAAAACATTGCATGTTATAGGCAGAAGTGCTTCCTCTGAAATGTTCTCTTCTGAGCTGGCACTGTATTAGGTGTTCCATAAAGCAGAGGCAGAGCTAATTCATATATAGTCAGACCATTTGTGTAACATATATTGTCTCATAGCTGAAGAATTGACAATAACATTTTGTAAGTGGGGTGGTTAGGATTGTTCCAGATTGGCAGGGCTTTTCATTCTAGAGCTCGAACATATACTTTTTTCAGCAGTGAGTTCCAACTCCCAAAATGTTTTGAGGGATAAATAAATGAAATCATAGTCGTATGCTGAAAGAAAGAAAAAATCTGGCCAGTAGTGTACAGATTTTCTAATAAGTGTGTATAATGTTTATTTTTTTTAGTTGTTTCTCATTCCATTGAAGAGAGGAGATATCACATAAATGTATCAGTGAAATCTTAGCCTTAGAGGTTGTTGTTTATTAAACAGTTTTTCTTGGGAGCCTTGCTATTGTTTATTGGGTAAATTAACCTGAATGCTAGATACAGTAAATCTGCAAAGCAAAACAACCCTCTCTCATGAATATTACCAAAGTAAATTATCGCTTAATAAAATACTTTCTGTTATAAGTGGAGTTCAATACCAGAAACAGGGAAGGTTGTTTGGATTCCAAGTTTACTTGCAGGCATCTGTCATTAATAGGATTTCTGTCTCTAGTATGGTACTTTGTAGAAAAAAAGCACATATATCATCCAAACCGCTATACTATCAATAATCCTACGTGCTTTATCCAATCCATTACTCTGAATGTGTCAGCCTCCATCATAGGGCTAGCCCTAGGAATATTAGCTCTTTGCAAAAAAACAAAAAAAACACACACGTGCAATTATACCTATTGTACTGGAGAGAAAAACATATTAGCATTTTGATTTTGAAAGATGATCCAAGGATAAGACCAGAATAGTTGCTGATAGACAACAGGTGGTTGAGACTGCCAAGACATAGGTTCAGTTTTTTCAATATCCTTAATTTAAACTTAATTTAAACCTTAATTTAACCCTCTAGTTAAATCAGTGTTGCATATGTAGAAAAAGTTATTAAAGTGGTTACTTCAGGTCCACATGTAGTATGTTCTAGTGTGTGTAGTATGTTGGGGGCTTTGGCTCTTCCAACTTCCAGTCTCAATTAGACTAAAGGTGGCCATACACGGGCCAACTATAGCTACCGATATCGGTCCCTTGGACCGATTCGGCAGCTAATCGGCCCGTGTATGGGGAGAGCAGAGCGGCCTGGCCGACCGATATCTGGCCTGAAATTGGCCAGATCTCGATCGGCCAGGTTAGAAAATCTGGTCGGATCGGGGACCGCATCGGCTCGTTGATGCGGTCCCCGATCCGACTGCCCCATTGCCGCCCACATAATCCGATCGTCTGGCCCCAGGGCCAAACGATCGGATTATTATTTTTTTTACCTAAATGGTCCCCGATATCGCCCACCCGTAGGTGGGGATATCGGGGGAAGATCCGCTCGCTTGGCGACATAGCCAAGCGAGCGGATCTGCTCGTGTATGGCCACCTTAATGCTGATTCCAGGCTCTTTCTGATATCTGGTTAGTATGGGATCAGCTCTGGCTCTTGGTTATAGTTTCTTATACTGGAACTGGAGTACAAGCCCTTTCTTATACATACCTTACAAGAAGGACCATATTTAGAGGTAAGAAAACCTCACAAGCACTGTATAAAGTATTAAAGAGATACTGACACCAGAAATTAAACTTTTTTTTAATATGTCATATCATTTTCCTTACATGAGCTTTATAATTTTGCCATAAAAGTATTTTCCTGGTGTTTTCACATATCTGATCCCCCATCATATTCCATGAGGGGGCTGCCATATTTGTGCAACTGGAGTCCGTTAGCATTAGAAGCTATAACTTGAGAAGGGACAGTCAGGTTGGCAAAACAGTCAGGTTTAGGAACTTCAAGCAACAAAAGCAAGCCTATCAGTGAAAAATGATCTACAGGATCTATATAGGGAACTTTTAATGTACACTAATTTTGAAAAGTAGTTTTTTCGTGTCAGTATCACTTTAAAGCTGGCCATACACGCACCGATACTATCGTACGAAACCTCGTTTCGTACGATATTCGGTGCATGTATGGCATGTCGGCGAGTCGACCGATATCGCAGGAAGCTGTTGATATCGGTCGACTCGCCGATCGGCCAGGTTAGAAAATTTTGATCGGGCGCCATAGAAGGCGCCTGACCAAAATCTGCCGTCAGGGCTGAATCGGCAGAAGGAGGTAGAAATCCTATTGTTTCTACCTCCTTATCTGCTGTTTCAGCCCTGACTGTGTGTGGCGGATCTGACGATGTTTCGTGCGACCGATGGTCGCACGAAACATCGTTAGATCGCCACGTGTATGACCAGCTTAAGTGTTTAGTGCTTTTACCAAGCGCATGTTCTTCCTAAGGGGCCCCTTCAATGTCTGGGCACAAGCTTTCACTGTTCTGCACATATGTTGTAAAACAGTGTTCATTGATTGCTTTAAATTTGCGATGTCATGTATTCAGAATGTAAATTTGAGATTCGCCTTTGACTAATCAAGTGGTACTCACTAAAAGGCTATGGAATCTTGATGGAATTGAAGTATTAATCTTTGTTACATAATGTAAATTAATATATGGCCTTTATTTTAATTATATCAGGCACTGGCAGTTTAGTAAGGACGCTGGATTCATGCTAAAAACTCTGCGCTGCTCTAGGCATTTCTAGTCCTGGGCAGTCACAATGCAAAGGTTGTTGACAATGGAGCAAGGTCACAAGCCATTGGAACAAAATCCAGTCCTTTCAACAGCAGTGACATGATCACAAATAGGTAGAGATAGAAAGCATTGTTCTACCATACTGCACTGAGGCTGATATGTTAATGCAGTTGCTACTTAGCTCTCTGTTTATTGGAAATCACACCTCTTTGTTAAGAATCTTGGCTAAAGTCCACAGCCTGGTTTTGTCTTTAGAAACCTTGGGATGGTTGCCTTTTGACAAATGGAATTGATTAAGCCAACACACAACGCTACAGGCATAATGGCACCACACGTGCTGTGATATAACTAAGATCACCTTAAACTGAAATGAAGACAGCCTATAACTGTGCTTTCCAGTTATAAATATTAGCTTTATTACATTATTATTTTTAATATATCCATTTATCTATGGTGATGTCTGCAAATTGAACACCACAATTTTGTAAACCTGAGAATATTTAACAATAACAGAATATTTTTTCAGATGAATGTTGATTTGGTGAATTTAGGACTGGGCAGACTATGGACCAGAACTTCTGGTAACTTATACTATGGGGAATTTTGAAGATTACAGTTCTATATCTCAGACATCTGAAGTAGTTGTGACATATTCAGATATCAGGAAATGCTTTTCATTAGACTGAAGTGATGGTATATCATATAGGTAATGTTGTGTGTGTGTCCCAGCAGCGTTGATTTGAAATGTCACCACTATATTCTGTACCTCTTTGGTTTCTCTCTGTGGTCATAGATAAAACTCTGGGTGGCAAGTGCAAGTTCATAGGGAATTCTCTACTTGAGCAATTTGGCTGACAATAGGCAGAAGGCCAGATGCCATTTTGCTCCCCATTGTGCTGCTCCAATTTGCAAGAAAAGTATTAAAGATGTGCAGCTAATTCACTCCTTTCCTTTTATGCCCATGCACACTGAGGGTGATTTGTGATGCCTGCATTTTAGAATGAGAACTTTGGGTGGTCCGTGGATATGGCACACTGAAGCAAATTATTGGTATGCTGGGAAAAACGCAAAACTATGGGGGAATGGAGAGTGCTTCTTAAGGGAAGTTTTTTTTTGCATTATTTAAAGCTACATTTACAACAATTTTGTGCAATGTTTTCTCTGCTGTACATACAACATTGTACCAAAACCAGCGTTTTTGTATAAGTAGTCCTCCCACATATTGTTGTTAGGGGCTACAAAATATTGTATGACTTTGTACTTTTGTACATTGTATATATAAAAACTTTTTTTTTGAAAGAATTGATGAGTAGCTGTGCTTATAAGTCAAATGAATTTTCCCCTTAGGTGCATATTGTATGTTATTAAAAACACTGTTTCAAGTATTGTTTTATAGAAAACAGCGAAGGTCACTGTGTGGATGCAAGGACATGTTGATTCCCTTCTGAGCTCTTTGATGGTAGATTACATTAATTGATCTTCAAAGGGATACCTTTAATGGATGTACAAAATGATTTTTGTTTCTTTTGCTCTTATTTAATGCACCATGGTGGCAGATGAATAAGATTTTAGGGACTATATTCAAAGATGTGAGTTGCTCTGCATATAAACTAGTTTAGTACAAAAATCCTTTCCCAAGCACTTATGACTTTCGAACATATCTGATACCTAGCAAGTGTTTTGGGCATGCCAAACAAGTGGTATAATAGAAATAACATAATTGAATAATTGAACTTGCCCTGGCCTATTTGTGCCCAACAGCTCTAGGCTTTCTCCCTGAGTCCTGACAGGGCCAGTCTGACACTGATTCCATCTCCTCTTCCGTTACGTCAAGCCAAGCACAAAGCATCTCAACCCTCTCATTTAAACTACATCCCCTTTTGTATCAATGACTATTATCTTGTGATGACACATTAAGGGCTCTGGCACACAGGGAGATAAGTCGCCCGCGACAAATCTCCCGTGCCGCGGGCGACTAATCTCCCCGAAATGCCATCCCACCGGCAAGAATGTTAATTGCCAGTGGGATGGCATATGCAGCGCCGCAATTTCCCCAAAATCGCGGAAGTTGCCTTGAGAGGAAACTTCCACGATTTCGGGGAAATTGCGGCGCCGCGTATGCCATCCCACCAGCGTTTTACATTCTCGCCGGTGGGATGGCATTTCAAGGAGATTAGTCGCCCACGACCAGGGAGTTTTTTCGTGGGCGACTAGTCTCCCCGTGTGCCAGAGCCCTAAGGACTCACTTGTCAATATATAAATCTATCATCTATCTATGTCTGTCTGTCTATCTATCTATCATCATCTCAAAAGCAAAGAGTATTTGCGAAGGTGCTGGCAAGATATATGCTTGTTTAAAAATGAACTGCACTCCCAGGGCTATAAACCAAACAATACAAAAACAGATCAACTTTTGTTAATATACAAAACGTTGCCATATTGCCATGTTAAAGAATATATAGAATATTGATTGTGCTGTCCTGCAGTCGGCTTTTCTAGCTGTGAAGTTTCCAGGCTTGTCTAGCCGAGTATGCACTGCCAAGGATACATCTATAGCAATTGTTTCTTTTTCAGATAATCAATTTAGCTTTTCTGCAGCTCCTGGTTTCAAATGATGACAAAGTGATCCAATTTAGCTGTCAAACACTTCTTCTGATCCTCTGAGTGAAGGTAGCAGCTGCGGCAATGCAGTTCTCCCAAAATGCTTACACTTCTGAGTGCATGCTGTCTGTAGGGCTTACAGAATGGCAGAGTATCGAACCCATGCTGTCCATGTATATTATAAAAATGGATCATGCATTGCACATTTTTTTTACCCCAATTTAGTTAGAATGAAAAAAATGCCATTGTTTTATTTGGAATTAGTTCTACAAATTAAAAAATGTGGCAGCCTTCTAGTATATGTATTTTTTAAATGAACTTGCTAACATACAGTACCTTTTATTACAGAATGCTAGATCTGTTTTCCTAGATTGGGTTTGGGAAACAGATATGGGTTTGGACCTTGTTTCCCCAGCCAAACTGATATGGTAATGTTAAATATTGTTTAAAATGAAAAAAAAATTGCCTAAAAAAAAAATCAAATGTACAATATATCATTTCATTTGACATGTCTGTTAAGTAGATTCTGTTTTTTTTTCCCAGCAGACTATCATTAACATATTTGATTAAACTTCATACTTATCAGTGAGCTGGAATAATACAAAGGCAGAGATAATACACCAGTGCCCCAATGCTTTCTGTGCTTCTTTATCCACTGATCTGTTTATCCTTGGCTTATTGTTGACTTTGTCTCATTTCACTACTTTTCTTTTAATCTATTTTGTTTCTAAATCATTATCAACTTTGCCATATTCCTAATGAGTTCTGTACTGGTGATGTATCTATAATATGATGTTCAGATAACCTAGCTAAGGAAATTAGGTATTGTTCTGTATGCATCACAAAATTAATTGCATCCCACGTTATGACTGCATAGATCTTTTTTTGCATATGTAGATTAAAAATAATTCTACAGTTTCCACACAGACTCCTCTCTAAAATGAAGTGTGACACCTACCCAATTGTTGGAACCGCCCCATGACCCAGAACCTGAGCTTCTGAAACACTTGATAGCACATGGGGAGATTAGTCGTCTGCAATAAATTTGCACTGCCACAGACAAATTATCTCCCCAAAATGTTTCACTGGTGCATTACGTAACATGCATAACATAGTGTAGACATACTGTGGGGAACAAATCTCCCTATAGGGAGTCTATAGGGTGATGAACAGGACTCAGGAACCTTGCATTTAGTTGTTTCCAAGTCCTTGCTACAGCAAAGTGTTGGTCAAACTACTTGGTATTCTATTACTTTTGCAGTCTAACAGAGTCCAGGAAACCAAGAGATATTCTTATACTCCAGCATGAAGGTTTATGCAGTTGTGCTTCAGCATGAATCAGCATGACTGGAAATATCTATCCCCCTTTGAAAGCCCTGATCCACTTTTTCTGCCCACATTAACCTTTGGAATAGGACGATGGGCAACATTCCTGTCTTGCATTTGTCGCTGCATGTTCCTACAGTAATACTACTATAATGTTGGTTGGTTGTTAAGCTAGTATATTATTTGCTTACCACATATTACTGTAAATTAAATAAATTGAGCTTTATAAATAACCCCAGGATTCCCTAACCACCAAATTACTGTAGATATTAGCAGCAAGTTTCTGCTTACCAGAGTACAAGTGACATCAAAATATCACAAACCATTAACATTTCGGTGGAGGATTTGTTAAAGCATTACAAACAAAAGTGTATACATGCAATTCAAAACTAAAATGACCCTGCATGCTGACCCGTATTTCCCTATTGTGATAGATTATGCACCCAACCATCCAAGTTTTTTCTTTGACAGAGTATTGCAGTGACATATAAAAGGTGATTGTTTTGGAAGAGAGCCCAGGCTATGGCAATGAGCTCTCACAGTACAACATGATCATCTTTTTTTCAGGCGCACATAAAATAACCAAGCCACTCTAGAAGCTAGTATGTATAATATGGAAATCATTTAAAATAGGTATTTAATTCCATATGGAGTAAAGGAAACTGTGTCAGCCTCAGTGAGGCTAAAAATACCCAACATTTCTTGCAAGTTCACTCTAGGAGTCCATTGATTTCATGCCAAATACTACACATATTGTGTATATATACTAGCAGTTCCTTAAAATAAGATCTTATTCTTGAAATTTGTTGGTAAATTTTTTATTCATGTAATGGCCATTTCTACAATGCATATCTGTACACAAATAAAGAATAATTATAAAATACTATAAATACTGTGTAAGGGTGTTTGCAAATGACAATCGACAACAATCAGTGAATGTATGAAGTTACAGGAGGGTTCATCTGCTGATAACAAAAATGACTTAATATCAGGGAATTTGCTTTATGGCAAAAGCATACAGGGTTGGACTGGGGGCTGGAAGCCCACTGGTGCTACTGCCTCAGGGGCCACTGCACCTCCCAAATTGGCCACTGCCTTGGCCTTCACACCCCCCTGAACCCCCACCCCTGAGCGTGGGTAAATAAAACTTACCTTCAGCGTGTTGGGGAAGGGAGACCTGTGGCTTGGCAGAGCACCGTGTGGGGATCAGGTCTGGGCCACCAAGTTTTCTCCCGGTGACCCAGTGTGACCCTGCAAGCATAGTTAGATTGTAATAGACCATCAGTATACATGCTATTGTTGTACTGCATATAATGATATAAATGAAAATTGTTTAATCAGAAAAGTATCTTGTAGAATAGAAGACAACTACTGTTGGCAATGAAAGGGAAATTCATTTTATATTTATCCCACATAATGCGAAAAGGAACTTTTTGTTATCAAAATGAAAAGAGTATGTATTTAATATATTTAATAAATTCATGCATTGTTTTCATTTTAACCCCCCCCCCCCCCCCATCCAAACAAAATTGTATGGTTTTGTGAGAGACAGTATCATATAGTTGTCATTATACACATCTCTTTAGATATGGGTTTACATGTTTGTCTCTGCACTATTCTGGATTTTTTACAAAATGATGGAAAGTGATTCTATGCAAGGCTATCACTTCTTAACTTCTAAATTCAGGTTATGCCAATGCATTTATTGGAGGAGAAAATGGCTACCTGTTAGATACCCTTAGACAGTTCAAATGACTTTGGGGGAATGGCTTCAGACACCAGACATTCTGTAGGATGTGGGAAAGGGAGGACCTATCACCTTATTAGATAGGTTTCATGGATTAGATGTCACTTCTGCTTTGCTTTCTGACCTTTTCTTGTGTTTGCAACTGCAAAAAAAAGATACCATGTGGTAATAGGCAGTTTTAAATATGCAATATTTGTGGTAAATGAAACCTTGAAAATTCAAATATTCCAAAAATTCATGGAGTTAATATTTGCTGACAGGTTTTTTTCATTGGCATCCTGCTGAAGGATTATCCTATCTATCATCTATCTATCTATCTATCTATCTATCATCTATCTATCTATCTATCATCTATCCATCTATCTATCATTTTTGTTCAGCCATCCATCTAATTTTTAGCCATATTAATAAAATATAGACATAGTGCAGAGTTTTACATACAGTAATTAAAAGATATTTGTAAGCTGTATATACTAAAGCAAATAGCTCCAACATAATGTCCCCCAGCCAAAGTGATCATTGGTTCTGCCCTTGTCACCTTTCTGACAAGCTGCTGTTTAAGACATCATATCAGCACCATTATATTTTGTTTTTTGGAGTTTCTGACTCTGTGCAGCTGAACTTTAGCTAATGAGAAATTCAGGCATTCTCCTGAGAGGTTACAGAAAAGGCCAACAAAAATCTCTCTATATTAATTTTTTGCACCTTTCAGATGAAATCTAATTATAGCTGTGACCTAGCGATGTGCAAATCTCTTTGTGTTTGCTTCTGCTGTCATATTGATGGGCAAGGCATGGATGCAGCAGGGCAGGGATTAGTTCTATGGTAAAGACTCCAAGAAGCTCCAGACATTCAATCAATTGCCCTAGTGCTATGTTTGTTGTCTGTGATATTATCTTTGGATGGTAGATCACAGTATGTTGAAAGACATTAGATGTGAAAGACTTATTCTGCACTCAACACATTTCAGTAACACTGTATAAGTGTTACAGTAAGTGAGATCTGTCCCTAACTGGGACCCCACAAAAAGGCAGTGTTTATCCAAAAAAGACCACAATTTTAAAATCAATTTAGATTGATGTGGGGAGTACTCAGGCAGATCAGGGGTTACCCCTTTTAATGCAAAATTTTAATTTTTAATTGGTAAGTACTGTATGCATCAGGATGTGGGTTCAGTCTGTGGCCAACAACTCAAATGGCATAATTGGGCAAAGTTCTGCTTTTTTGTTCTTCTGACATAACAAGGAAATTTTGCTGAATGCAACCAGTTTTTCTAGTAAAATGAAAGAATGTAACGTAATGATATAAAAAACCATGAGAATGTACAAACTGGGCATAGGATATTTCAATGAAATAGTAGTGGTCATTTAATGCACTAGTTCCAGAAATAGCAAAGAATGATGATGTTATATAATGATAGGTGCAACATTTTCTCAGGGTCAAGTAATCAGATCTTTCCTATCAAACAGCAAAACAATACCTGCTGCCTGGCTTATATGTACTACTCTAGTGCAGACCTTACATTTTTACATTGCCCCCCTCATTATTGTTTCCAGATCTAATTAAGTACTAATATACATCTAGAGATGTAAGGGAGAACTGGTGGTTTCTAGAAATGGGCAAGCATGAAACTGGGTTTGCTAAATGTTTGTTTCTACCAAATTTAGGGCATTTACTAGTTCCACACCTGGTCCACAATGTTTTGCTTGTTGTGAACATTATACCATAAGCCATAAGATATTTTATCAATACAATCACTTTAGGTTGACTGTAAGGTCTGTAATTGTTTAAATATGCAAACTTAATTCTGGATCTCCCAGAGATCTAATAGGGAATAGGGAAATAAGCTGTTATGAGCTGTTACCAGTGAATTACATTTGATGGAAAAAATGTTTCTTTGTCACCAAATGTAGCCACTTCAGTGCTACTGCCACCTGTTGTAAAGTCTTTAACACATAGTTAGAAAGGTTTATCTTAGCCATATTTTAACCTTCTAGTCTCCATTGTATATCTCAACAAGCTTTTTTGTGCATTATGATGGTCATAAAAAAAATATCGAGCACTTACAGCAGAAATATAGCTTGAGTGTACAATGTACCATGGGTAGACTGAATCAGCGGCTTCAAGTGGATACTTTATTGTAACACTGTAGGCTTAAGAACCCTTTTTGGCTTAATGAAAAGGATACGGATTCAGTGGTGCCCCTTTTGCTCTGTTTGAAAAGGATATAATCTGTGGCATAATTTTTAATTGTGCATATCAAACACAGTGTATGGGAAATGTAGCATGAATAATGGTTCCTTTCAGCTCAGTGAGTTTAACCTCTAAATACCTAAATGGACAGAAGCAGAGCAGGAATGGTAATAATTAGTTTATCTAACATCACACACACACCAGGTACTAGTAACCTACAACACCTACTCTGTTGTTGAACTGTATTTGTCCAGCATTACCTTGAAGCCCCAGAAGCTGGGAACTGTTGTTTATTAATGCCTGAAAAGCATTAATGAACAGATAGGATATGTGCATTGGAATCCAGACCCTGTGCATTGTGGGAAGAGATGTGTTCAGGATCATTACTGGTTTTAGTTCCACAAAACCTGCTGTAAATTCTGATTGATCTTGATTAATCTTGGGAGATCTCTGCTTTCCATGTAATGGAAATATGAGAACAATGAAATTATTATTTGCCAGTGTTGTTGTTACACTGTAGCTTCTACTACATGAACATTTTGAGTATTCTCTTTGCACGAGACAGATTTGCTATGTAGGAAAAGAGAATCAAAGGTGTGAAACTATTGTAGCAATTCAAACCTTATTCTCTGAGTTGGTGCTGCTATAGAAAAGGACAAACACATCTGTTTTCCATTCTTTTGTCCCATAATCCAGATTGGTGAGATTATATTGTCATGTCACTGATACCAAAATTGCCAAATGAGACAGATGCTGCAAAAGTTCAGGGGTACTTGAAAGTGTACAATTTCAGGTCCCATGTTGGGCTCCATACAATATAGTTATGTTTGATGTTTATTAAAAAAAAACCTTGTTCCCCAGTATCCTAACTGTACAACAAAATGGCTTATAACAGGAAAGAATCATTATTGTAAGACTAATGGGGTTATTTAATAAAGGTTCTAACCCATTGCAACCAATCAGCAGGTATCATTTACTGGTCACCTGTTAAAACAAAAATATCTTGGTTTCTATGGGTTACTGCTCTGCAAAAGAGTGTCTTTTATTTGATATGATTGTAAATATGAAATATAACCATGCTTACAATGGAAATTGTTTAAACTTTTTGTTCAGAAATAATTGTAATGCCAATGTCTTGAAAATGGCATCCTAGCTAAATATTATCTGCTGTTGTTAGGCCTATCTTGTGACAGCTTTTTTCCCTTTGCTGTTCTGTGTTTCATACCACTTTCATGGTTTATGCATCACAAGCTTAGTCAGTTTACCTCTATTACTTAGTTCTCTTCTAAATTACCTGTAAGGCATTTAGTGTTGAATTAACTTGGTAAATTCTTCAGTTTAAGAGTTTTCTATATTTTTACACTTATATTTCAAACACTTTATTTTTCCCCCGAGAGGCTTTTTGGAAAGCTGAGAATGAATACATATGTAAATGAATGGTAATACAAGGAACGCTTCATTTCAGGCTTCTATTACATGTTGCCATTTAAGGGATGCGTGTTTTGTTAATGCCACTCACTACTTCCCTGCATTTCATACTGTTCATCTCTACGTAGCTAAGAGGTGAAACATTTTTTTTGGACTCAGGAATTATAATTACACGTTGTCTGCCCAAAAAGTCAAAACACTTTCCACCTTCACTACACGCCAGAGCAGAAAAGGATATTTAAGCAAATAGAGAAAATAACAAGAGGGGATTCTATAGACATTTAGAAGTTTAAATGAATAACATGCACTTGGGATAATTTTGGAAATTTCCAACATTATGCATAATTCATTATAAAAATAGTAAATGCCATTATTTGTGTCCTCATATCTCTGACACGGGAACAAACTGAAGGAAAGGGGTACCCCACATATTCTAATTGTTACGACTTCTGTCCCCATGTAAAAGCCACTTTGTTGGGAAAAGTGCGAATTCTGGAACAAAACAGCTGCATGAAAAAGAAAAAAGCAAATATTTGTTAACGACAACCAGATTATCTCTTTGGAACAAATGGTGCAGCCTCTCCCCTTCAGTTAACGTTTTACTGCATGGCTGTACATTTGATTTAATTTTTTAATTGAGGAGCAGATGGAAACAATGACTGAAATTGTCATCTGGTTAGCTCCTTCTACTAACAAGTTTCAGTGTTTCACTGCTGTTGTTATGGATGCCCATGAATTCCACTTTTGTATCACACCAAAGCATGACTCTGGTTTACAGAGAAGCTGAAATTATTCATTGTGCTTTCTCATTGCTGTTGTATTCTGGCACAAAAGGAGTCAGCATTCACCCACCAATAAAATAATCCTAATGAGGGTTGAAAGGTTGCCCAGTGTAAGTGCTCCTTATGATGTGAGGTGCCTGCCAGGCTCACCATGAACAAACATCAAAGATGCTATTTATGACAGCATGAAATATATACTCAGCAACCTCCACACCAGGAGGGCCCCTGGGGAGCCGCAGAGCTAACTATGAATGGATAGCAGTGCTGCACTGACAGGCCAAAGGCTGCCTACGTTCTGCCCTTCACACTATAAGAAAACTGACACATTCTGTGCCCTGCAATCTAAAATATATATTATCATAGCTAACCCAGTATGCACCGGGAATTTGGTATCAGGTCCTTCTTAATAAGGAGTGCAGGGTTAGCAACATTTTAACTCTATTCATTTCTGCTTGTCCGTGTAGCACTTGCTCCTAGCGATCAGTAATTTTTTTTTTTTTTTTACTTGGTATGATTTGCAGTGAAATACACATTTTTTCCCGAATCTTTAAAAAAAACGGAACAAGAGCAAAAGTTTGCTGTGAAAATTCCCACAGAAACGCCCATAGACACCAATGTATTCTGCACAGAAAAGTTGCAGTGAAAAAAGGCCAATTCACTTTAATTTGTTGCACAAATTTTCCAGCAAAATGGGACATATTTGCTTTGTTTATATTCCTGCCGGTCCGCATTCTCTGCTGGAAAAGGATGAAACTTTTATTAACTAACTGGGTGATAGATTACTAAAATCAGTTAAAACCAGTTACGGCGTCCCAGTCTGCAGCATCTTAGCATTTAGAGGCATCTGTGTTTCTCAGAAAGGAGCAAAGTGACCGCAATACTGGCACTTGAGCAGCACGGGTGGAATCTGCTGTCGCTTGCGCAATCCCACAACAAAACAGATCCATTCCTGAAGCAGGATGTTTATAGGGGTCTGAATTAACATAAACTAAACACAAACTCATGCTTCACTTTAAAGCACAGAATATGAGCTCTGCAGAAGTGACTCGATGTTACATGCTCCCTAGATAGAGCCTTTGGGAATAACACATTTTTGAAGGATGTCTGTGCTAGATATTAGTGCCAAATCTCACATCTGCCACATTATCCTAAGCTCCATCAAACTTTGTCTTCTGCACCGATCAGCAAACATTTTTGTTTTAATATAGATGTTTAACCCTGAAACTGAGCTAGCAATGCCTTTTTAAAGAAATAACTGCATAGGATATATGTTTTCCACCTATCTATATATAATAGTGGTTTTCCTATGGAAATATGACAAGGGCATATTTACAATGTGGTGTGGGAGTGGTGTGTATGTATGTGTGTGTATATAATATACAGCATTCATGGGTAGGGCACTCACGATACAGCCGAAACGTCAGTCTTTTGTTATAATTCGTTAATAAATCTCTTTAATGTGCTTAAGTCCTGTGTGGAGCGGCCCGTCTGTTCGAGTTCCTATATATATATATATATATATATATATATATATATATCAATCCAAATGGTGTCCGCACTCCAAGGCTCAATATTCTGCGGGGTGCTTAGCCAAAATTATGTATGCATAGAAAATAATCATCTGTGGCCAGCACACCCTTCAGTGTTTCATCAAAAAATTTTTTATTGCAGATATATTGTTAAAACCAACGTTTCGGTCCTTGTTAGGACCTTTCTCAAGGATCTTTCCCTGACGAAGGTTCCAGTGGGGAACCGAAACGTAGGAACAATAAAACTCACCAGTATTTGCATCTATCAATGTGTCTCCTTTTGGATATTATCATGAAACCCTGTGAGTGCTGACACTGCTTATTACTATTTTACAACTCCCGCTCTGGCACCCAGGTATTGTAAGGAACGTTCTTGGAGTGCTCCCCATTGTGGATTTTGTTTATATATATATATATATATATAAAATATATACACACCGTGTACATGCTTCTTTCATATTGATCATCCTTTAACTAGCTCTTTATTGATTTATGCAAAGTCCTGTTTAGTCAACTAAACAGGGGGCTAATTTGCTATAAGCTGCATTGGTCCCCTTCCTTTATTATGTCTATTAGAGGTAAATGCCAATGGCAAGTGATGTAATGCATTTTTTTCACTTATCATCATAATTGGATAATTGTCAGGACCTGATAATGCTTTCACAATTAGCAAGTACTAAAATCAATACATAACACACAACACAATTCACAGTGGTTATGTCTGCTGTAGAAATTAATTCAAATAGGCCAATCATTCTAAAGTTGCCAATATTGATAGCATTATTATGATTAGTGTTCTTCTAATACTGGATAGGTAATATTCTAGAATCTTTAGATTTACATCTTCTACCCAGTCTAAAGATGTAAACTAAAACCAGGTTATTAGGGTGATCCTGATCACATGAAATAAAGAGTCAAATATGCCTGTAGTGGGTCATTATTATCTTAAGAAAATGGAGTTAGTTGACATCTCTGTAAGCTTTTAACATCTGAATCGAAGAGGGTGTAGTTCTAAAACCCCTAAAGTGCTAAAATTTGCCTCTTTCCTTCCCCTTAGGAGCTACAGGTCAATGAAAGGGTTACATTTGTGGCAGCTGCTCTGTGTGTAAAGGAATCTTAGTGTTGCTTGGCAGACAAGTTAAAGTGTTGAGGCTGATCCCCAGGTGTCCTTCCCACGCTGTGCCTCCTGTGTTAAGCTGTCACACAAGTGCAGGGCAGAGACACTGCCAGATGTCACCTGCAATTCTCATGCTTGTCACTTGATGTGATTTCCATCTTGAGATAGTTTGGTGCTGAGATGCTGCAAAGGTTTAGCGGTTCAGACTGATCTTTGGGAGCAAGAGACAGCACTGGAGTTAAAAGAAACAGACAACCGTTTGTTGCTATGTATTTTCTGTTCTAAAGTAAAGTTTCTACAATTGCATTAATTAAATTACTTCATCTAAGAGGGTAAAATTAATAGGCCTCAAAGCCTGGGGAGGATGTATAATGATTGCTTTTTCAGTAGCAATAGTTGCAATGGCCTGTTCTCTGAACTGCATAGCTGCACATCTCTGCATATTGCTACCTGGGCCTAGGGCAGGGGTACTCTGGGGGGGACCATTGGGTGATATATGTATGTATGTGTGTGCGTATGTACTGTATTTATGTACGTACGTACGTACGTACGTACGTACGTACGTACGTGTGTGTGTGTGTATGTATATATGTATGTGTGTATATATATATATATATATATGTGTTGCAAGAAGACAGGCACTCACGTATAAGTAGGTCCAAGGGAGCCTGGGTGCAGTCCCAAAATAATAGATGGAGTAGCTGTAGAGAGAGTCCGCACTCACAGGTCTTAAGAAAATATAGAAGTTTTATTCAAATCAACATCTAACGTTTCGGCTGCATCCACAGCCTTTCTTTGAGAAAGGCTGTGGATGCAGCCGAAACGTTAGATGTTGATTTGAATAAAACTTCTATATTTTCTTAAGACCTGTGAGTGCGGACTCTCTCTACAGCTACTCTATATATATATATATGTGTGTGTATATATATGTGTGTGTGTATATATATATAAAAAAAACTTTAGGTTTATTAGAGCCAACGTTTCAGTCCCATACTAGGAATTTTCCTGATGAAAGTCCCAGTATGGGACTGAAACGTTGGATCTAATAAACCTAAAGTTTTTTCTTTAATTTTGGACATGTGTATAAAGTTCCTGTGAGTGCCGTCACTCGTATGCAATAAATTTACAATTACTGCACGAGGACCCAGGCATCATCTCAGACTTATGGTGTGCTGCTTACGCTGCTGCATATATATATACTCTATTAGGCATGTGCTGACCAGTAAGGGCAGAGAGTGGTCAGAGGTCTGGTGTCTGAGAGTACAAGAATCAAAAACTGTTCTAAGCAGCAAAATATATTGCTGCTTAAAAATTATGTATAGTGATTTTATTGTAAATGTTTGTGATAAGTGCCACTTGACTATGTCCTTGTGCCATTATAGAATCATGGAAGTCCTTAGTGATTTTTAATACCCTTAAAATGGCCATACATTATTCTGTATAAGATATACAGTGGGGTGGGATCATTATGAGACCATATAAACCATTTGCAGCTGCACTTGGTGGCAAAGCCCTATATCTTTCCAAGTCTGCTTTGCAGCAATGATTTTACATGCTGATAATCTTATATTTTAGAACACTCATTGTGTATCATTATGTATAATGCCTGGGAAATTTATTCAAGGCTGTTTGGATTTTTAAGCATATACTGTGTTTTTTCTTTTTTTTTTTTTTAATCCCTTTTATTTCCAATCCCATTAGTGTCTTCCAGGGGAAAGAAACCAGCTTTCATTTTTACAATATACTGAGTGATTTCTTATTCCTCTGGCAAAACACCATCGCTTTTCTTAGAGAACAATAGAAGAAGAGGGAATTTAAAGGCCAATTGAACCTTTTAAGGTCTTTAAATAGTTATAGTCGGACTGGGGATACTCTTGGCAGGAGTGGAGCTCTTCAGTAATCAGAAGCAAGATGTGAGGTTTGCAGTAGTTTTGGTTCTGAACCCATAATAGGCAGATGTAAGAAACCTTGGGAGACTTGATCTGTGAAAAGAGGCCAGATAGGTGAGAATGCATGTACACAATGAAATTCTGAAGTCAGAAGCTCTCTTCTTTCCTGCATCTGCCTTGCATTTATTCTGTCGCTCTTTGGACTGAGAACTGATGAAAAGAAAACAATTTGGATGTAGGTTTTGTATATTGGGAAAGAAACACTAAACTGCCATTAGGGAGAATACTTTCAAAAAAGACAAATAGTCATTTACAAAATATCATTTTCACAAATGCACTGAAAGAAAATCACATTGACACATAAATATACTTCTGAGGAGTGAAACTTTCCCATTTATTGTGTATATAAGAAACTTAACATAAAATGTTTTGGAGATGGCCATCAGCATTAAACATTTGTCCTACAGTGTTTTTCTTTCAGTCCCTACAATGAGCAGCACTATGTATGGGCAGCACTAAGTATAGGAAGTGTGCATGGCTTTACTTGGCAGAGCTGGGCCAGACCAGGAGTGAGCCCAAGGCAATCCTTTGGCCATCAAGCCAGTAACACACGTTGATGCCATAATGCATCAAGTTGACTTTTTGTCTTCATTTATATTTGTCTTTCTTTTATTTTCTAATTGCTGAATTATTGGTTTATTGTATAAAATTAATCCAGCTTTTGCTTTATGTAACTTTGTTGCTTTGTTACCAATCCCATAGGATTGGTAACTGAACTGAGTGAATGGAAACTTTGCATGTAGGCAAGCAGACAGTTTGAGCAGTACTGGGCCTAAGGCAGGCCGGGTCAGCAATGTCTATTCTAAAATGTATTTTTGAGCGCTGTTTGATTTGTTCTTGGGCGACCTAGGCACAGAATCAAGCAGAAACTTGAATTAAGGACATCCGTTAAATATGCTCCACTCTAAATTAGACACAAACTCCTGGCAGTCGCTGCTTAATGTGAACATGCCCATGTTGAACTAATTTAAGTAAATTAAGAATAGGCATGCTACACATTGCCTGCAGAGTCTTGATTCTCCCAGAATTGTTGGAAACTGAAATGTGTTCTGTGCAGAAAGAAATGTAAACTCACTTTAAGAATGAGGAAAGTAAGAAGAAAGATGAAAGGCAAAGGATATAAAAGATGCTTTTAGGCCGCAATAAGTGCAAAAAATGTTGGAAGAGTACAGTAGTGAGAAAAAGGAATAGTGGCAGTTCAAGTGATACAGAGCTGAAATGTGAACAAGACTCTAGAAATTGGATTTTTATAGAGCAGGGCACATTTGGGACCAAATAGTGCTCTTAACTTAAACACTTACATAATGGTGACGCAATATTTTCAGAATATTTCTCTTTTTTTAGCTTTACTCAAAAAAAGAAATTCCAAAATGTTTCCTAGTGTATATTTTGTTCCACTTACTGTATTAGACCATGTTCTGGTGACATTAACCCATCCCGATTTTTGAAAGGCATTATGGCAGCTTCTAGTTCTGCTTATAGAAATGATATAAATATGCAAACCTTTTTTATGACAGGTGTAAATTGAAATAAAAAACAGAACTACCCTTTTGGATGCTTTAATATTTTCTATGGTTGCACATATTCCCTTTTCCTGTTGTTCAGAAAAACTTTAGTGAAGTGGAGTTTGTAGGCTTTGCAAAACCATAGATGTTTAAAGGTCTGAGGCACTTGCAGAGTAACACCATGCTGGGTTTTATAATAGCCATGCATTAGTAGGCCAGGAGCATATATAATGTTAAAAGGTTATAACAAGAAATGGTATGTTCTTTTTTTCTGGGTAGCAGAAAATGCCAAAGTTGAGCAGCCTACAACGCTTCTTTCAATTCCTTAAATTAATAGAAATAGAAACCATCCAATATACTGATTAGCCAAATCTAATGCTATATAGTGTTTTACTTGTTCAGCTGATTAAAAGTTTCTGTGTAATGATAAGCCTGTTACAAGTGTGGATTTGATCTTTAATGGACAGTAGTTTTTCAATGGCCAAGAGGCATTTTCTATTAGATAATTAGACAGTAAGTGCAACATGTAGAGCAGAGGCACATAGACCATTTTCTTCTTTTTTCTATGTCTGGGAAGGAATAGTACATTGTCTAACAGGCCATAGCAATTAACTGCTGATTTTCTCTGCTAACCTTCTCTACAACGTGCAGTCTCTAAACTACAGTTACAGTTGTACATGTTTGTCAGGACTAACTGCATGAACTGACACAAATCATGGCTTGGAATGGAATTTTATAAGAAAGTTTTGATTGACTGAAGATTAAGACATAGTCCCCAGGAATTGCTGTGAAGATATCTGCCTATAGGGTAAATGTTATGTATTGGGGGACAAAATAGTTAAATGATTTTCACCTGTGATGAAATGCATTCTGTTATATTAACATCATTAACATTAAGCATCATGTTATATTAATATAATTAAGAAGACACATTATTTTTGGCTCAATTTGTAATTATGTTCCAATTTTCTATGGGGCCTCCAAGGATTCTAGAAAATGGGAACATGTTTTTACCAGTTTTAATTTTTCTTAAATTGAAGAGTAAGAATTTTTTTTTATAGTTTCCCTAAAAACCTAAATGTTACAGTATATTAAAAATGACTATAAGCATTTATTTATAATTTTATTAATGCATCATATTCGGCAAAGCTGTCCTTTCTCTGACTTTATTCATGTCTTCATTCTGCTGCTCACTACCCCTCCCTTTGATTATTTCATCTCCTTGTCCCACCCCTTGTCCTTCCTCCCTATTTCTGATTATTTCCTAAATGCATCCTGAGCAGGTCCCTCCAGCACTTCTGCCTCTCCCTTATCAGCCCACCACACATTCATCTAGAAGCTGTAAAAGCATCATAATAACATTTGTCATTTGCTTTAATTCCATCACTGTCAAGCACATCTGATTACATTCCTCCTTCTTCTGTTTTTCAGCAGTCTTCTCCTTAACTCCTTATATGCCATAGGGCTATTTAAGAAAATAAAGATACAAGCGTTGTAGTCTTGTTCTTCTAGATGCTTTTCTCAGCCCCAATGCACAGGGCTGTAATGCATATTGCAATGCTCAGTGTGTCTGATGCAAGGGTAGCCATACTGTTCAACTGCTAGTGACCTTGTACAAGGTACAGTTACATCCTGCTAACACATTGGTTGGTTGAAAAACTGCACACACAAATATATAAGGGAGGGGCAGACACAAGTAGGCCCAGAGAAGGTGGAGGAATCGGAGTGGTATCTATGTATCATCTATGTATCTATCTGCCTATCATCAGTGTATCTGTGTATGTGTCTGTCTGTCTATCTATAGTGGAAAGTCATTCAAATGGCATAGGTGGTAATGCCTTTCCTAACGTTAGAGATACATTCACCCTGATGCAGTAACAAATTGTGCTTTCAGACACAATCACCATGTTTTTCCCCATAATGTGCCATATTTCTCCAGAATCCATGCATCATTGCATGTGCAATGTGGTCATTGAATTAGATGCAATGCACTGACTCTTGCACGCTGTGTCAGACATAGTCAGACATATATATACATAGATCTCACAGACTAACAGAATCATCGTATTTGAAGTAGAATCTTACCCCCTACTTAGGTGGGTCCAGGTGCTCATGCCCCAGACCATCAGCTTGGGGAGTCATGCAGAATCATACTAGAAGAAACAGGCAGGCACATCTGGGATCCCTTTTGCGTCAGTAAAGTTTTCAAAAAAGCAGCTTGTATGTTGATAAAAGTATCAAAATTTATTTATTCCATAAAAAATAACAACTGCAACAGCCTTATGCGTTTTGTACCTACCAGGGTACTTAATCATGCCTATGCCAAATGTCCATCACATTCACGTTGGACAATTTTTGTATATGTTTTAATAGAGGTGGCCGTATTGGGCGGGTCAAACGTACTCACCGGGCGGAACTTCTCTCAACTTGGTCTTTAAAATGATCCTTCAATTTCAATTTGCGTTGAAACTTGAAGATATCAACCTCAAGATTAAAAGCATCAGTGTAATTTACAGGTATAAAAGATTATATCACTATTTATTATATTCTAGTCACATTATTATGAGTATGGTCGTATTCGTGTTCTCTGATAATCTAATGATATGCACAGTAATTTTTTTATTATAGTGCTATTTTTTCTGCTTTAGTGATTACCAATGGTTAATAATACATTGGTTTGTGTTTCTTATTTTTGCAATGGGTTAATCACTACTGATTGTAGATTGGTGGGTTTGTGTATTTAATGGGTTATCTCACTTCCGATTTTATCCTGATGACGATCCCTAGCGGGTCGAAACGCGTCGATATGGAATACCAATAAAAGTTTTTTATTGATTTACAAGCCGTGAGTGCGATTTATGGAGTGTATATATATATATATATATATATATATATATATATATATATATATATATATATATATATATATATATAGATAAATTAGGCAAGGAATATAAGTATCTATGGGTGGACAGTTGCACCTCTCTTTACATCTTCTGGATGTGTCTGAACTTTAAAGTGATGCAGGGCTAGGCAGAAAAGTAGAGTAGCAGCTTTCCACAAGCCAGGAAACAATAATCATGAAACACTTTGTGGCATTTAACTCTCTTGCCTCCTTCGAACCAGCTCCCTTGTGGGCAGGCTCAGAAGCAGCAGCGTTTAACAGTTTTACCTCTTTGTCAATTAATTGAATGCTAATTCGACAAGCTGCAGGCATCATACTCTTTCTTGTGCTGGAAGATTCTATGGCAGCACTGCATTAAACTGATGGTTTATCCGGAGATCGAAATTTAAATGAAAACAATTAATGGAGCTCATCACTCATTTATGAGGAATACGGCGCTCTGCCAAAGGAAGTTTAGGAAGGATGTGATTAAGACTGAGAGGAAGAAAAACAAACTTTTTTATAGACTTCCATGAAAACTTTTTTTTTACCTATTTAAAATTCACTTTTACAGAGTATATCTAAAAATACCCTCTTCTATAATTTAGGCATACTCCCTCAAACATTTTCATGAAAACCTTAACTTATATGTAATAAAAGGCACTGTGTTTGCCGGGGAGCAGTAACCCATAGCAACCAATAATATGTTTGCTTTTAAACAGGTGACCAGTAAATACCTGCTGATTGGTTGCTATTGGTTACGGCTTCTGGGCAAACTTAGTTCCTTTTATTACATAACCCTCATAGTATGAGAGTTGGTATGGTCTAGTGAGGGTTAAAAAATGTTCATTTGGTTTCCACAGCAACAACTGTTACTTAGCCTCACCCTAGGGACACACTATTACTTCCCTCAGGTGCACCAAGAAAATCAGCGCAACAAATGACTGCAGCTGATGTGTTTGCAATTATTTACAGGGACACTGTTCTTTCTAGCTAATGACAATATATTTCAAATGCTCAAATCTATGTAAATACAGCATTATAATGACATAAGCAGATATATATCTTACAGAACAGTTTTTTTTTTTTTTGGTAACTAATATTTTTATTGAATAAAGAATTTAAGGGATACAGAAAGGAAGAGGGATGGGGGGTTAGTAAAGAGTTTACAAACAGTGCAGTCGTATGATTTAAGTACTAGCATATAAACATTTGTTCTTATACAGTTCTAAGTACATAGTGCCAGTGAGATGATAAAGCAGTTAGGGGTACAGTAACTTGGGAGATGTTTGTTCTTGTGATTGACCAACAATATTTCAGCTTTGTCTATATTGACGGAGTTTAAGGGTTTTCGCTTTGAAGGGTTTTTCATCTGCTTTATCTTTTGACGTTACTAGGGATAAGTTAGAGGTTGTCGTTGTCTGTATTCGCACCTTCAACCTGGGTCCTTTCCGTGGTGGTTGAAGGGTTGGTTATAAAATAAGTTTCCCATGGGGACCATATTTTGAGATATAGATTCTCTTTGTTATGTAAGCTGTCATTTGCTCAAAGCATTTATTACTTTCCACTCTGGAAATTATTTCCGTTATTGTGGGTATTGTTTGAGATTTCCATTTAGATGGGACAGCTAGTCTCGCTGCTGTAGTTATGTGGTTGACTAGTTTCTGGGAAGAGTGCTTTAATTTCGGTATAGGTAGACCCAGGAGGAGGTGTGGGGGTTTGATGTCGTTCGTGGGTGTACAGAACAGTTTTTAAGGGCATTAAGAAGAGTCAACTTGATTTCTACTCAGCTCTGCCCATATATGCTGATATACAAACATAGTGCAGTGTACAAAATGAAAATTGAGATGCCAATGTCTGTATTTTTTTTTATCCACAATATAGTTTCCCCACACAATTTCAGTACAATTGCGTCCATCACAACTTGCGTGCCTTGCATCAGTATAGATGCAAATAAGCTTCTGTTTTGGTAGATTGAATGCAAGTTGCAGCACATGCATTACTATGCAATTAGTACATGAATGGCAGAATGGCACATTTGTGGCTGCTAGTTGCAAATAAACATATAAACATATATGGATAAATACATTTCTGAATATCATCAATGCACATTCCATTTTTGTAATTTGGGGAAAAGTGTCCCTAGACAAAGTTCTCATCTGCAGCTATTGGATCAAAATTGTTCCTGTTTTTTGGTTTACCTGTCCCATGTCAGCCCCCCATTTGCCACCCCCTCACTCCCTCCTCCCTGCCGCTCAAATTCACCCGATCTCTAGTCATGTGCCTCATCTTCCTACCCCTAGTTTCTGCCCTAATTTACTGTATGGCAGCTGTTCTTGCATTGACAGCAACAATAGCTTGACAGCAGCAGTGACAGAAGCTACAAAATATAAATTGCTAACATGTATTTTCTGTTTTTATTAAATGGGACATTTTGGCCCAGAACTTTTAATGAGTGAGTTTGGTTGATGGGGAGTGGTCAAAAAGTTTGCACAATGCACAAATTTGCACAGTGCAGTTTGAGTGCCAAGTTTTTATACCTGTCCCTGGATTTCACAAAAAAACCTGGCAACCGTAACATTATCTGTTGATAAAAAGAGACTGATTTACTATATGTTCTCTGATTTTGCCCTGCACATTGAAACTGACAGGCCAGTGTCTCTCTAACTGTTGTTGTACAGGGATAGCTGACAAGCTATTTTCTCATTTTAATTTCTAAAGCAACCAGTGTTGGTTTGTGTCTGTTCCAAATATCATTATATTAGACAGGGTTATTGCAAGTTATTTGGGCTGAGAAGTGCTAAGTGAGGGCCATTTTCTTTACATTACGCTACCTTATCAGCAATCTTATCAATGTGGCACACTGCCTTCAGGGGAGATGATCCTGTTAGTGGCAATTTACTGGTGACCATTGGCGGTCTAAGGATTTAATCTTTTTTTGGGGGGGGGGGGGCTGAGCTGGCAGCTGAAGAGTGAAATAGTATGGTGTGTGCTAGAGTATACTGATATGATTTTCAGATTATTACTCTTATTTCCAGGGCTTGTGAAATACAAGAGCTAAGAGCAGTGTTATAACAACAACATTTGGGAGATGGAATAGAAGGTAAATGAGGCAGACAGACTGGGTGTACTGAAATACTTTAAAATTGCTGCTAATATTTCTTTCTCTAAATTTGTTATGACTAGAAAAGATAGGCAAAATATTGTGCTGAGCATGCCCTTCAGCTCTGCTAAGAAAGTAACAGAGGGAACATTGCTATTCCTTGTTCTAGAGCAGGGGTGGGCAAAGTTTTTGGCCCGGGGGCCACATTGACTCACAGGCGGGCCAGGCCGGGCGAACGTCCTCCCACCAGCTCCCCCCCCCCCAGCATCCTCCATCTCCCCGACCTGCGGCTCCCTCCATCGTTCGGCTGTGTCTGTTCCCCGGCTCCCCGCTGCAACTTTTTTTATGGTTGGCGCAACCAATCAGGGCCCAGTAATTCTTTAAAGGGACCCGGAGTCGGCGGGCCGGATTAAAAAGGCCAACGGGCCGGATGTGGCCCGTGGGCCGTAGTTTGCCCACCCCTGTTCTAGAGGCTGCCTATGCGTGGATTTGGGTTAAGCACTAAATATTTTTTCAGGACTGAAAACTTTGGCACATAGGGTATTTTGATTACCTCTACTTGGAAAGCCAATTAAATGCTGACATCCTGCACACATCCTGGTACAGCTTTGCATTAGTATAGTATGTAAAGCAATCAATCAGCATTATAGAACAATAGAAACTAAGATATTTTATGATTCATTGTGGACCGTTCCATTTGCCTTGCCAAAAAATGTACTTGCTACTGAAAGCAGTACAGGTATAAGATCTGTTATCAGGAATACCATTATACAAAAAGCTCCAAATTACAGGAAGGTCATCTCGCACATACTCAATTTTAATCAATTCCAATCTTTAAAAATAATTTTCTGTTACTCTGTAATAATAAAACAGTACTGTCTACTCTTATTGTATCTTGTACTATAATGAATCCTTACTGGAGGCAAACCAGTGCTATTGGATTTAATTAATATTTAAGTACATTTTTAGCAGACTTAAGGCATGGAGATCCACATTACCAGGTCCTAATGATGTGTATGTCTGTCCCTTGCTATTTCCATTATTTCAGGTACACATCACATATGCATTTAAACAATGCAGTAACTCTCCTCCAGCCAAGACTACAGTTCCCATAATGCCTGGCATGCTTCTGGGATTCTCCCCCACAGGTCTGTTAATGAACATTAACATTTACACAAGATTATGAGATAGGAGCATCATTGTTTGGCTTTGAATATCTTCCCAGCATATTTTTCTCTTATTTCTTTCCCCAGGTATCCCTTATGGCTTTCCTTGGCAGTGCACATGCACAGCAGAGTAAATGTTTGGATTTTTTTTTCTTTAAAGGAACAGTAACACCAAAAAATGAAAGTGTTTAAAAGTAATTAAAATATAATGTACAGTTGCCCTGCGCTGGTAAAACTGGTAAGTTTGCAACAGAAACGCAACTATTGTTTATATAAATGAGCTGCTATGTCAATACGGGGGCAGCCATTGAAGCTGGGAAATAGGAGAAAAGGCACAGGCACATAGCAGATAACAGATAAGCTTTGTAGAATATAATGGGGTTTTATCTGTTATCTGCTAAGTAACCTGTGCCTTTTCTCCTTTAAATGGCTGCCCCCGTGGCTACACAGAAGCTTTATTATATAAACTATAGTAGTCTTTCTAAGGAAAACACCCCAGTTGTACCAGTACAGGGCAGCATTACATTACATAGTAATTACTTTTATACACTTTCATTTTTTGGTGTTACTGTCCCTTTAAGTTCTGATTTTCTCTACTGCCCACCTCCCTGTGTGATGGTAACATATAGTACTCTTCCATCAAGTTCAACCTTTTATTCCTATATAACCTGCCTAACTGCTAGTTTATCCAGAGGAAGACAAAATAAACCCCACCTGAAGCCTCTCCAATTTTCCACAAAGGGGGAAAAACGTTCTTCCTAAAGGTCCCCATACACACTGAGATACGCTCGCTTGGCGAGATCTCCAAGTGAGCGGATCTGCACCCGATATCCCCACCTACGGGTGGGCGATATCGGGGAGCGTGTAGTTAAAAAAAAAATAACGATCGAATTATATTGGCGGCAAGGGGCAGTCAGTTCGGGGACCGCATCAACGAGCCGATGCGGTCCCCGATCCAACTGGATTTTCTAACCTGGCCGATCGATATCTGGCCAATTTCAGGCCAGATATCGGTCGGCCAGGCCCCTCGTTTCTGCCCCTACAAGGGCAGATAAGCTGCCGAATCTGTCCAAGGGACCGATATCGGAGGCTACAATCTGCCCGTGTATGGGGACCTTTACTCCAAAATGGCAATTGGACCAGTCCCTGGATCAACATGTCCCTTAATGTATCCCAAAATTGATGTCATAAATGGAGGGAGAAAGTGTTTCATCAGTACTTTAGCTGATAAAACTTCTTTTGGTGGATTGTGGTTTGATGACTGCAGGTTGGTATCAGGGTGTTTAAATATTCTCCCAAGGATGTGATTAAGGATCCAAGCGTTGCAGCTGCACAAAATACTAGAGCTGATATCTCCTTTGCCACATGGCAGTGCAGTTTATTCCCTCCTGGGTAGACTGAGGTTCAACACCAGCTGCTTGTGGGAAACAAGTCTTCCATTCACCATAGATATACGACTGTGTCTACTACAGCTGTGCCCTGGCAAATAGACTAGTTACCTCACTATTTAGAGTACAGAATATAGCCACTAAAGAATGGGACACAAGGGCAAATTCTTGGTTTATTTTGTTTCTTTCTTGCTTTAATAAAGTTATAGCTCCATGGTTTGATGTGTTAATGAGCCTGCTAATATACGAGCACAGGTGGAGGACTATAAAAGCGTTGGCTTTGATACTGACTTATCATTGACTTAGGAGTAAAAAGATTTCTTGTTTTGAGTTTTACAAATTATTGGGGTTGATGGCGTACGGAGGCTGGTCTTTGTGTGTAAAATAAAGAAAATATGCAGGGGGGTTTGGGGAAAGCTTTCCATGTGGGACAAAATAACATTCCTGTTTAATTTATTTCACAGTTTAAGTCTACAAAATAGCTCTTGACATATATAGAGCACTGAACAGAAGAGCGGCTACACTTCTTTGTCAAGCTGTCTAAATTCACACTATTAGGATTATGTAGCCACCTGGGCATATGACCTCACAGCCATTTTCCTCTCTGGTGCTTTTCACCTACAGTGATTAGTGAGGTGCGACAGGACACATGCTAAGGACAAGCATTAACCAAGGTACTTGGTCTGAGATCTCATTTGGGAATTCAACAGGATTTTTGTACAGTTTTAACAAAAAGAAAATCCACAGTAACAGCATGGGACAATTGCTTACAATTACTCTGCATGCAATTGATAGTCGATGGAAAGAAAAACGAGCTATTAAAGCAATAAAACACAATAAACCTACAGCCCCCAGTATGCTTGATTCTTTCGTTCTGTCAGTGACTGCTTTGGTTGTAAGCATTATGGTGTGAATGGTGTGAATAGTCCCAGAGTGAATTATTTCTTATTGTTAAGGGAAATCCTGACTTTGTGTTCAAGTTTTATTCATTTAAATGACCAAATCATTTAAATAGGGAACTGATAGCTTTTATATTTCTTGCAGAAAAGCAAGTTCCTACCCAGTTATATAGTTAAGTTGGGTTGAAAAAAGACCAAAGTCCATTAACTTCCAAGTGAACCAAGCACATATAGACCCATACCGACATATCTAAACACTCACATACACAAACTATATATACCAACCTCAATACTAATTGTAGATTTTAGTATCCCAGTAGCCTAGAATATTATGCTTGTTCAAGAATTCATCGAAACCACTCTTACCATCATTTCTTAATTCAAAGGTCAGACAAAAGATTAATTGGATAGCTAGAAATAAAAAACTAACATGTATTTGTATGAATACAAATCATATATGTAATCATATATGTGTTTAAATTTGTCTAAATGTGGCGACTGTCTTAAAATATCTATCACTGTTTGGAGGCCAGTTTAATTAGTTACTCACTGGAACACTGTAGGGGCAGCACTGTAAAAACTGCTGACTTTCCAACTGCAGTTGGTTAGAAAGGTTTGACAAGAACTCAACTAACAAAACAAAAATACATCTCTAAGGAGCACTCTCCTTTATTAGCAATGTGCTATCATGTAAAATATTTATAACACTCTCAGCAGAAGTTTCAGAGGTGGCCTGACTCCATTTTACAAAAATAAGAATAAAGATTCTTGTTCTTATAGAATAAGAATCAACTAGTTTTAGATTATCTTATTAGTATAAATTATTATTGAGGTGTAGGGCTGATTGCACAATGCAATAGTAGTTAAGCACAATGCCAGTTTACATACCAATTTCACAGCTTAGTCAGTAAGAGTTTCAAGTCATTAACTTAAGAGAATGCTTCTTGGAGATATATATTGTGCTCCTTTAGTGGAAGAGCTACCACAGGTAAGCAGTCTGTGTTATTTTGGTTTATTGCTGCAATGGATTGTAGAGAAGCCTTGCATACCAGGTGTGGATTATAATCATGCTCTTTTGGTAACACTACTGAATGCTTAGGTCCATGCCTGAAGCAGGGACCTAAGTGGCACTGAAAGATCACATTTTTTAATCAACTTATGTTGACAATAAAAGGTATCACCTACTCTATATTTTCTGGTATGCTTACCAGTCTGACTTGGACCATAAAGGATATACATTCTTATTATCTCTTAGTTCTGTTTTGTAAAATAAATTAAATCCCATCAAAAATTTGGATACTAATTTCTTCCAATGTCTGGTTCTTGATTCCATAATCAGAATAGTATTTCATTCTTACAAATTTGCATTATATATGGTTGTTCCCCACTAACACTAAACATTAATATAGGTTTTTTTCCATGCTTAAGGGCACACATGGAAATCTGGTGAAGTCAGAGTAGAATCATGTGTTGCTAGCATTACATTTTACAATATTATGTGGAGCCAATTTGCAAAACAATGTTTTATTTTGTTTTTTGTAATTTTGATGGTGATGATTTAAATGATTGACTATGATATGTGAGGCCATGATGAAGAAACAGTTTGAGAACCCCTGCGGTAAGATTTGAGTGTTCACATCTGTTTCATAGCACTGGGGGACATCTGGCAGCTGAAAGGTTAACACATAGACTTACATTGCATCTGGCATTTTATAAGCGTTTATAACAATATGGCACCTTGCATAACTATGGCCTTGCCATGTCTTTGCTGACTTATTTTTGTTAGTATTGTATATCAAACATGGAAAGGCTTAAATGGAGTGCAGATGTTAACTTTATTCCAGATTTTATTCTAACCCAAGTGAGAGCTGCTAAGAATACTTGCTCATATTCACTCATTTTATTTTTTTTGTTAATGCAAATAAGTCCAGTCGACAAATTCATTTGACCTCTGGTGACAGTTTCATGATTTTTATTTTTTAATGATTAAATGTACTTTATATGATAGAACACATTCACTTTTTGCGCAATAAATTGTTTGAGTGAAGCCAGCTGAGTTTTTGGTTTCATTAAGATCAGAGAACAGTAGGTGCTCTATGTTATATTAATGCAATGTCCTTGGCTGTGTGTACTGTTTGTGGCTTCAACACCAGTTGCCATTGTAATAAAGGAACATTATTAGAATACCTCATAAAATAGATATGGAATATGTTATGTCCTGTGTTTTTTATTAATTGTTTTTCTTTGATGCTTTTACTGTAAAAAGGGATATTTTTAAAATACCTAGGTGTTTGCAAAATCTCTCATTGAATTGTATTCCACGCATACTGCAATCTCCTCTTCCTTATCTCTATGCACTTACAGTATACATATGCACTTATACATAATCATTTGTCTTTGATCCACACTACTCTTTTGTACTAAGTAGCATAATATTGATACCCCTTCCTTTATACTTAACTATTCTGGTTACGCCTTTGCTACTTTGCTACTATACTAGCATATATTGCTCTATAGCCTCATAAATGGCATGCTGACCCCTGATCACTCCTCAGGTCCTCAGGATTGGAGCTACCATTTGTATAAAAGCTAAATCTGTTCTTCTATCTCTGGTGTTGCCTCTTTCCTACAATACTTTAGCATTTGCCTTTCTCTGTGTATTCCCTTACCCTGAATGTCACTCATACAAGAGTAATTCTCCACTAACCATCTTTAGCGCACGTCCTTCCAATGACAATTGCTTTGCAGCTGAATTGTATTATACTCTATTCTAGTTACCATCGATTCAAGAGCGATGTGGTATAAACAATACAAACAGCTTTGTGCAGCCATTTTACCAACCATTATATCCATTTATAAAAGAGGCTGTAAATCATGTGCCTTTTGTATATCCTTGTCGTCACCTTTGGATTGCTAAATATTTGAAGCAGTGTTCTTCATATGTCTGCATTATTTAATTTTTTGGTAAGCTATGTTCATATGATCAGTGCCTTATACATAAAAAGTTAATCTATTACTACCCAGCTTTTAAACAATGTGCCAGCTGTAAGCTTATTTAATCATAACTCGTATAATTGTTAGTAAAACAGCCAGTACTTTTAGCATTAGACTTTTAATATTGCACACAACATAAAGTTGCTATTTTCAACTTTTGTGTAAACATAATAGGCATGCGATTGGTTACAATTTAGTGTTTCATGTGTTAAAGTACAACAGATCATGCAGTAGCATTATGAGCATTACTTAAATCCAACATAGTGATGATGTTGCTCTATATATAAACTTCAGGCATCTAAGAATTTACACACCATATGTTCTTCACTCCATCGCTTCTTTGTTGAAATGAGAAATATTAAATTCTAGTTTGTCCTTATTTTTCCATTTATTTTATATAATCAGATATATGTTGCTTAGTTTGCTCTCCTATGGATCATAAGTCTGCAAACATTTGACCATGCTTATCTGACTATGGTGTCATCTTATGCTGCTCTAACAGTGTAATGTATTATTCTTCTGTTACTTAGGCACTGTCTGCTACACCAGCATGTTATGTTTGGTCTCTGTCCCAGACTTGTGCTGGGAATGAGAACTGAAGTGGGTGTTGTAGAAATGCTAATGTGTAAAAATAGCAGACCAAATGTGTGACATCTGATACACAAATGGTATTAAGTCCAAGAGGCTCCAGATTGTGTTATCCAGACCTGCGCACTGCTGTTTCTGTGCCCTTCATCTTTCACATATCAGTTCTGAGATGCCAACTTAGAACTACAGATCAGAATGGTACATTTACATGTGTTAAATCAAATGCAGGGAAAACACTCATGATAGTGCTTCACCCAAAAACTGATTTTTTTTTGGCAGAATGAAAGAAAATGTTCTTTTCAATAGACAATTATTACACATTTTCAGTGGATTCAAAATTATTTGTATATTTGCTATTGAAAGCAGTGTTTCTTTTTATCTCTTTATTCACGGCAGAGGTCCTCCAACTTTTTAAACATTGGGGCCAGTTCATGGCCCTTCAGACTGTTGGGGGGGCCGGACGGAAGTCCTCAAATTATGCCCCCCCGTGCGTCCTCTATAGCCCACTTCCTGCTGCGTCCGTCCGCTCCCTGTTCCCCCACTCCCCCGCTTACCACTGTGTCCTCCGGCCCCCTGCTCCCTGTTCCCCCGCTGCATCCTCTGGCTCCCTGATCACCCGCTCCCTGCTGCACCCTCCGGCTACACGCTCCCCGCTGTGTGCAGACAGGTAGTAGCCAAATGCTAAAAATGTCTGGCAAAAAAGCCAGATTATGAACTGCTTTACTGTTATCAAATTATATTTACTCACAGCATCTTTTCTGTTATGTGCATGACTTCATGTGTATTTCAGCAAACTAATGGTGCCTCTTTAAAGAGCTTTATGCCACCCACAAAGGCTTCTGCCCTTTTGGTATAAGCTCCAGGTGTTGTGTAGGAGTACTGTAGAAAATTTTATGAACAGTCACAGTTCCAAGATGCAAATTTAGAGTATTCAGGCCTGTGATTGCACACTAATAATGATATGGGGCTAAATGCTCCTGCAACCTCCTCACAATAAACAAACTTGGTGGCCCTGCAGTGCTCATTGGTAACTGTACTGCCTTATTTCTGCTTCCTGTAGATGTCTTTTCTATGGCAGTTATCAGATTGTAAACTCAACTGAGCAGGGTCATCTTTACCTCCTTATTGCTCAGTATTTGGATGTATATGGATCTGTATGTTACTGCTGTGGCTTTATAACAGTGTTAGAGTTTTGAGGTTCTGGGCCCTCCACCCAAGCAGAGGCCATTCCCCTCTAGTAGAAGCAATTACACCCCCCCCCCTTCCCGTAACTAATGTAATCCCAGGCTGCCCACTTCTTATATATACATTGTATTAGAACTCCTGATCTGACAGGCAGAGAATAGCATTATCAAGTGTTTCATCTTAACAACTCCTTATCTGACAGCCTGGGAAATAGAATATTAAATTCATCAGTCCGCACGCAGTGCCCTTAAGAGCGTTGTGTGTGATCATGTGATGATGGAGGGTAGAAGTACTTCACGTAACCACTGATCTCTAACTACTGCCAGACCACTACCTAAGCCTGAGACACTTACCTCTGTAACACAGAAAAGATCAGTCTCTGTCAAGCTACTTCTTAAAACATATCCATAGCCTTATCCTATCCTGCCCAGATTACAACACTGGTAAAATATTTTAATTGATAATCAAGAAATATTTTTTCATATATTGATCTTTCCACTGATTTAATCACCTTTCATCATTTTTGCTGACTTTTGTTATTTAAAATGTAATGTGGTAGTAAGCCATGGGAATTGTAGTCTTTCAGCTGACGGCTGATATAAAAGACTACAAATCTCAAACTTAAAGTGACTTTTCTTAACAAATAGGTATAAAAATCGTTACACAGGTAAGTTTAACAATGTATTTTGAATAAATCTGGTCATATGATGCAGTATGCATATATACTAAATTGGCATGAGTGGCTAACTGCAGTACTGTTAGCTTAGTTGGTATATCTGAACAGACCAAAGCATTAAGTGATGTGAAAATGAATAGTAGTCATAGCAACACAATTTTTATGGCCTTGTGTTTTTATGTTCTACAGTGACTTTTACATTTAGCTGTAACATGGCATACTGTTACATTTAAATTCTTGCCTTATCACATGCAGTATTTGAACACTAAAATCTATTTATGGTTACCCTGTATTTGTTTTTTTTTTGAGATTGTGGTTTTACTTTGAGATCTTGGATAAAAACAGACTTTTCTACAATGAGAAAAATAAGTCCTTATAATAGTGTGGTTAAAGTTTTTCTAAACCTATTATGAGTTCTGCACCTGTTTTATTTGTTTGTCGTACAACTAACATGTAGATAGAGATAGATAGATATATATAGATATGTAAAATTACTTTTTGCCTTGAAAATGTTGATTTGTAGATGATAATTAAGGAAGGATAAAGATACAATATTTGATCATCTGTACTTGCTCCAAATGTGAAGAATAAAATGCCCAAAGCTATCTCTGCTTAGATTTCAGTGCAGACTTCCCATGTAGATTACTATAATTATGTAATTATTTCTCATTACTCTCATAATTGTTCTCTGTTCTGTTTCTTAAACTGATTAGAAAGCAAGTGGAGCCCAGGAAGGATGAATAACATAAAAGGACTTGGCTTGGTGCCAGTTGAATGCCCCTTACCTAGTGATGGTGCAGTGTATATATGATGTGCCTTCTTTTAAGGGAATACTTGTGTTGCTCCAGGAGAAAAAGAGAATATAACTTGTTAGAGTAATGAATGTCAATCCTTAGAGAACTTGATGCTTGCCATCTCTCCAAAGACACAATGACGTGAGTTGGGTCCTTTAGGATCCTGTCAGTAGCCCCTAGAGATTCATGCAAAAGCCTTCTGCCTGTGCCTTGTTTGTTTCTAAAGCCAAGAAAACCCAGGCTCTATACATCCACTGGGAAATAAACTATGCACAACCCTCAGGTGTGCCATTTCTATTTTTCTTTGCTGCTAGTTTGATAATTGATAGGGTGGACAGATGAATTCTTCTAGGAACAACAGGCTCAAAAGAAGACTGGCAGTCATTGTCCTTTTTGTAAATTAAGCTCTCTAGCGATGGGCACAATGGATATTCACTGTTATTTTTGTGTCCCTTATCATAATGCACATGCCAGATAAGAAATGATTTATGCAGCCAATATATTTAACTTATTGAAGTCCTTGGTGGTTTGTTTAACTTCTGAAAATGACACTAGTTTAATATCAAATCTCTGAATATCTTAAAAAGGAAGTTAAAAAGTGAACTCAATGAGCTTTGCTATTCCTCATTTACTTTCACTGAAATAAAACCATTTTTACAGCACATATTTTACTTGGTAAGTTAAGCTTCTTTGGTGAGGTTGGCAAACGAGCGGATCTTCTCCTGTTATGCCCACCTGAGGAGGGCGATATTGGGATAATTTGATTGTTGATAATTAAATCAGTGGGTATATGGGCTGTCAGACAGAGGACAGCATCAACGAGCCAATGTGGTCCTTGATCTGACAGGAAAATCAAACCTGCCCAATCGAGAGCTGGCTAATCGTAGGCCAGATACCAGTTGGGTGGGCCCATCGGAGGTGCTCATACATTGGTCTGAAGGACCCAAATCTGCCTGTATATGGCCTCCTTAGGTTACTAACTTTAATGTAAAAAGTCTATATTTCCTAAGTATTTAGTTAGGCTTCTATTAAGTTTGTTTTGCTAGTGTACAGTTGGCAATAAAAATTCTCCGCTTGCAAAGTTGTACACTTTTATGCAGCGGCATAACTAGGCCCCCTGCAAAAATGTTTGGCACCCCAACCTCAGGGATTATAATTACTTACCTGACACCCCTGGCTGTGGAATGCCACCATCTTCTTTGACTTCTTCTGTCTTCTCTTAATTCTGGTCTGGGTGTGTATACGCAATATAGTAATAAGCCTAAATTAGAAGCAATAAGCCAGCTTTTCACTCACTGGTCCAGGGTCAAACAGAAAAGCAAAGATGTTGAATACAACTGCAATGTGCTGCTCCTCCAGTAATGCTTCTGGCCTGGCAATTTTCAGTGAACAGAAGCACTAACCTGGGGGTATCAGGTAAGCAATTATAATCACAGGGGTAATTTAACTTTGCTTCTTTAAATTGCACTGGGCAACAAAAAAAGTGCATGTAACTTTTTAAAAAGGATTTTTAAAAGTATATTTTTCAATGATAGGTCCCTTTAAGATAAGCTCACTTCAAAGGACACAGTATTTCTGACAGCTTTTAGTGAAAAGTTTCAGACCAGCTTTTACTGAAACAGAAAAATGTGGTTTCTTTTTATGGAACAATATCTCAGTGTATAATTCTTTTGGTATAAATGCTTCAAGAGTTCAGCTACTGTCTGTCTTTTAAAATGGGGAAAAACTCTAGACTTATGAAAAGAGAATGTTCTGATTGGCTTATTCTTCCAAGTTGCATCAAACTCTTACAAATATAAAACTGAGGCTTCCTTTCATGCTCAGAAATGTTTTTCATGTCCTCTGTCCTTTATTTCTCTTGCTATGACAGATCTTGTTACGGCAGTGTCTACATAGCAGGGCCAGATGACAGGTTGTGGCAGCGGCTGTGTTTGTGCATTTTTTTCCCTTTGCACTGATTACGAAGTGGAGAAAATGTGAGATTTTAGATCTTGGAGACAAGCTCAGAATGCAGGCTGGTTGGACCTGACTTCAAGTTCAGAGGCCAAGAAACAAATACATGTTTGAGAATCCAATTAGTGTGAGATATCTGGCAAGAGACAAGAAAAGAACTTTTTTTTATTACTATTCACATCATTTTATGCCAAATTACATCAATGAATAATGTATTTTCTCTGGAAAATATTGAAATCCTCGAATCCTTTTATACTCTTAGAGGAGAAGGTATGCGACAGGCTCTGTAATAACCCACACCCAAAGCACTATAGAAATTGTGTAAAGCATACAAATAGTTTTATGGAATAATGATTTTGTTAAGATTTTTCCCCTTCCTATTGCTGGAAAAACTTTTGTAAGATAAAAATATTCAAAAGTGAAGTGATGTTATAGTGCAAGATTTGCTAGAACAATTGCATCTATAGCTAAGCTTTTCTCTGCATGCTCCTATTTGTCAGATTAAAGATAAAGGTAAAAATATAGAGTTGAGCTTCAGTGTTTTTGGTAAAACCACCCTGTGCAGAAACTTACTATACTAGGGAAATGAGAGTTCAAAGTTTTGCATCCCATACATAGCTGGGAAGTCTTGCCCCATATGTAGGAAAAGGCAATAAAAGTTTGTCTAGGTGCAGTAACCCACAGCAACCAATAAGATAGGAGGTGACCAGTAAATGCTTCTTGCCCATTGGTTGCCATTGGTAGTTAGACCAGTAGCAATCTTTACTCATTTTATTACATAATAGTTTAGGTAAGGAATGATGGAACAGGAACCAATATACTCCTAGTGCAGTGATCCCCAACCAGTGGCTTGTGAGCAACATGTTGCTCACCAACCCCTTGGATGTTGTTCCCAGTGCCCCCAAACCAGGTAGCTATTTTTGAATTTTTGACTTGGTGGCAAGTTTTGGTTGAATAAAAACAAGATTTACTACCAAATAAAGCCTCCTGTAAGCGGATAGCCAATCTTAGCCCTTATTTGGCATCTCCTTGAACGTTTATGATGCTTGTGTTGCTCCCCAAGTCTTTTTACATTTGACTATGGCTCACAAGTAAGAAAGGTTGGGGATCCCTGTCCTAGTGGTATGAACGTTGTACTGGGTCATTTATTAAGTGCTAGGCAAAAGTCTCTAGAGCCGCATGCACAAAGCAATTTTCCTTTGTGCATAAGGTGGCACTTTGTTTTTTTTCCTATTTAAATATGGCTTGGAAGATGACACAAATGATTTCCATATTTCATAGTGATGTAAAAGTTTCTGTCCTCCATTGTAATGCTTCACTGTTGTGAAAACTGCTAGTATTGAACACCTACTATAGGTAGAAAGCAGAGCCAGGAAAATGTTTGCTCCAGGAACAGCAACCCCTAGCAAGTCAAATAGTCATCCAGTAAATGCTACCTACTCTGTGGTTGATATGAGTAACTGAAGCAAACCAAGAACTTGTTATTATAACGCACCCTACATCCTTCAATCTATAATAAAATGCTTACATGACAGCGGCTAAGGTGGTGCCTGGGATAGATAAGAACGGAATCATAAATGCTTGTTTAAGTTCTAAAAACACTCATCATAATCTTAGTATTAAAAGGCTATTCTAGATCTGCAGTATTTGTCTTATGTAAGTAAGTAAGTAAGTAGAGTTTCATTGTCATCCCAACAATATACTTACAAGTACTAAGTGGGATGAAATATCGTCCTCCTGAATCGAAAAAAGGTGCAATACATAACTATAATTACTATAATAATAAAAAATAAAATTAAATAAAAAAAAAAAAAAAATCACAGAACTGTGCAACACAAAATCAGTGCAGTGGTAAGGTAAAATGACTAAATGAATAAGTAGTACTTTTCACACCTATGTTATGTAAAAATATCACTGATTATATCCCATTCTGGATAGTTAATGTAAAGTAAAAATGATGACATGAATGCAAGCACTGATTTATTTCTTTATATATCATTACACTTTCCTATTTAGAGTGTTGTGCAGTGCAGAAGGCAGGATGGCTGTGCTCTCAGAGGAAAATGGCAAAAGGAAGCCAGCAGTGTACATTTCTCACTTCTAATAAGCATGTTAAATAGGGCAGCACCCTCGGGGCTGAATGGCATCAGAAGATGCAGATCTGACAGGTTCAACCTTTTTGACTGCAAGTTTGTTGGAAGTACAGTCTGTGGATTGCAGTATATTACAGTATATGAAAACAATAGGTGTTCTGCCGCATGCTTTTCTGACACTGCATTATTTGCTTAATGTATTAATGCAGTTTTCCTCTCATACTTTTGAAAGGAAAGTATAAGTGGGAAACCTATTTCTCCAACTTTCAACTTTTTTTTAACTTGCAGAATCTGAGTGATACATGATAGCTTATCCCAGCTGGCAGAAGACATTTCATACAAATGATAGAGAGACTGCAGTCATTTAGCCTTGCCCACCAATTAGCATTTTTAAACCCATGGACTTTTAGAATAGAAAAAAAAATCACAGCACACTAAGCATATTGCTGCTCCACTTATAATCAAACTTTTCAGCACAGACAACTGTCAAATCACACTCACTAGATAAAATGTCATACATACTTTTGTCTACAGTACAGTGGCTGCCAGAAACAAAGGCCACAGAGAAAATTTCCTTTGTATTAAATGAAACAGTGACTCCCAACACCCAAAACATAAGACAGCACTGTGATTCCCCCCAGTCCCAGCTTACAACAACACTGTGGCTCTCTCTGGTGCATTGGCCCCAGAAATATGACACAGTGGCCCCAGTATTTCCTAAAGTAACCAGCAATATACGACACACTGACCCATAATTTCATGACACATCTTATTGTACAGCACTGAGGAATATGTTGGTGCTTTATAAATACATGTTAATAATAATAATCATCATGTAACAGTTATCACAGTATTTCATATCACAGTCATCCTAGCAAAACTGTATATAAGTAATCTGATCCCTTTATTTTATGATACGGTGGCTCATGGCAAAGTAAGCACAGCAGTTTGACAAAGTAACCCCCAAAATGTTATGATGTGGCCCCAGCATTTAAACTTTGTTTAGCAAGCTGCTAATAAAACAATGAAAGTAAAAATATTACTGTTTGCCAAGAATTACTACACCACTACTATTGCAAATTTGCCCAGTTTTAGTAAATGAAAATGAACCCCATGTGTGTAAGGATGGTTTAAAGTGGTATTCATTGTGATGCAATATTTTGTTTTTAAATACGATTAGCCCATCAAATTTAATTCTGAAATTTGTAACTTTGTTTATGCAATTTCTTGTAATGAAAATAATGTCCATGATATACACTGTATAACATTAACATGCTTGGGCTAAAACACTTTGATGTCATATTGGGCCACAGGCCTCTACTTTGATGGGCCCTATTTTTAGAACCTGAAGTCTGTCTCCATTTTTAGTGTTCATGTGTGAGTCTCATATAGCTAGGGAAATTTCTGACACCTCTGAAGTGTCGGAAAACCCTTTGCAATTAATTTCCCTTCACCTGGTATTTATCAGACAGACGTAGTTGCTGTGATACAGTAATTACTGGTGGGGGGGGGGGGGGGGGGGTTGTTTTAAAGCATTAGAAGCAATTTCAGTAGTAGGAACAAATGAAGAAGGACAGAAAATTAGTATTGGACTAAAAGAAAAGGGTCTTATTCCCAAGAGTTTACAGAAGAACAATAGTAACAAGTGTTATGTACAAAAGACTTACTATAGTAGTTTTAATATGGATGGTCTTTCAAACGGGATTTTGAGAGAGTGTTTTAATGATGAAAAGGTCAGGGACAACAGATTAAATAAACGTAGAAGCGAGCTGCAAAGTGTACAGCCCAGGCTTGTGAATAGGAAAGATGTCATAGGGAATAAGGATAATAGCACATCAGTGCTGTCCTGAGCAATGCATTTTAAGATGGTGGAAGAAATCTAGGAAAATGCAAGAAATGGCAGAAGTTTTCAACTGGCGAAAAAGACATGAGCAGCTGTTAGGGTAAATAATGTTATAAATAGGTATAAATAGGGCACAATCTCTTAAAAGGTTAAGGGAATACTGTAATAATCATGGAGATACAATGGTGGAATAGGTTGGGTGTTAGTAATGTTGTAGAGTCTAAATGAAACTGTGGAAGAAACAAAGTAATTTGAGACAAGGATGGCTCTAGGTATTTTAGACCGATTCGGCAGATTATCTGCCCGTGTATGGGCACTAACAACGTTTGGCCCTAGGGTCGCTTGCTGGCCTCGCCAAATGAGCGAATCTTCCTGTGTATGGCCACCTTAAGGGATGTTTATAACAAGCTTATCCTGTATATGTCCAGATGGGAAATGAACAAAGTAATATTTTGCACTGCTTTAAGTGATGGCAAGATATTAAAAATTGATATATAAACAAGGTTTTTTAATAAAAGGCACTAAGCAGGAGCAGTAACCAATCAGCAGGTAGAATTTATTGATCACCTGTTTAAAAAACAAATGTCTGGTTCGTTGCTATAGGCTACTGGGGAAACTTAGTGTCTTTTATTACATTTGGGGGATAGAATATAAGACAAAAATCTTGGGAAGGAGAACTGGATCTGTATATCCTTGGTGTGGAGCTGATACTGAAGCCTATAGGAGGATGGAGTATGGGCATATTGCTATTTCAGTGGGGGTTCTGACTTTTTTTCATCATGCAGTGGACAGAATATCTAATGTAAGGTTCAGTTTAAATAATGATGTTATACAGTGAAGTCTGTGGTGACCCTAGGCAGGCTGGGTACTAAAAATAACAATACTAATAATTATAATGGCCCCATCTGGCATGGTAGGCTTCTATCTGTTTTGATCAAAAAGCAGTTCCCTTCCATGTATGCAAATATGAATATATAGAAAAGGAATGTTCATTTAGCCTCTTGCAAACTACATGGTGCAAAAAAAAAAAAAAAAAGGGGTTGAATAAATCTCTCTACATTGAAAAACGAGAAAAATAATAAAAACTTTAATGCCTATAGTGAGACTAAAAGGTGATACAAATATAAAACGGTCATAGAGTTTACAGCATAGATCAGTTTCATGCTCTAGGGAATTTCAGCTCCTGCAGTAGTTAAAGAGTTGCAATGGTTTTGGAGGCCTTGTACACAATTTATGCTACACTTTTGTTGACATGCTTTTAAATTATGAGGATGGGAATACATTAGTCAAGTAATAACATTATGCTTGGATATCTGTGATTCTGTGATGGACCTTAGGCTAATACCCATTTCTTGTGTCAAAGAGCTGAGTAGTGTTGTTTACTTTCAGATGAGCCTGAAGTTCTATGAATAATAGCCATTGTTTTAGTGAAATAATGTGACGGGTTTAGTACAGTCATAAAGCAGAACAAAGTGAAAACATCAATCAGAATGCAGAGCCTGAGTTGGACATTCCATGCTAGAGAAAGCAGGATATCAATAAATGACCTTCTAAACAAACAGCGCCACCAACTAAGTGCCAGGAAGCTGCCATTATAGTTTTCTGTTATTCTATATATCTTTCCCATACTTTCATTCATTATTTTATTTTAACATGCTTTCTCACCCCTGAACTTGCTAAAAATTGGCAGCTTTTAGATGTTAAAGACTTCCCCCCCTTTGTTTTATCTTGTGTATACATTTATTGTTTCGTCAGCTTGTAGCCTTTCAGAATCACAGCTCTGCCCAGTGAGCTCCTTGTTCAGCCTCTGCTGGCAGGATGTCTGGGGTTACTATAACATTTATTGTCGTCTACTCCAGTGGAAATGTGTTCTGTGGTGAGCAGGCAAGGTTGGATTTCACCAAGGTTGGTATTTAATAGAAAATATAAAACAAAAGCAGGCCTGATACTTCAGTCTAAACTTTCCTTTTATGTTCATATTTTCCACGATCAAGTTTTTTCCTCTTTTGTGCTAATGAATGGGAACTGGAAGGAGAGAACCTGAAGTTATATACCATTCCTGTGTATCAGAATTAGGCACATGTAAGGCATAAAATGCCACAGAAGGAGACCGATTTCTTTCCCCATCCAATGTCTCAAAGTGATCTCATAAATCTGTGCCCATGAGCAGATGTTCAGTGGGTTTATAGATTTCAGGCATGGTAATTTTGTGTTGAAATGGTACTCAGAAATCGGAGTACATAGAATATTTCTGTCCTCCAACTGATCCTCATCAGACTGTCTAATGTATTTGGTTGAAGGTTCAGAAGTAGCTTCATCTCATTGTAATATTACATGCAGCATAAGCAAAATAAAATTGCAATCTAATTTATGTATGTATGTATGTATAACTTTATTTATAAAGGGTACGCAGCGCTGTACAAACTTACAAAATACAAAATTACACACAGGGGGAGGACAAGTGTTATAATAAATAAATACAATAAATATATATATAAATGCACAGGGAATAAGTGCCATGTGGTATGAGACACAGTAGGAAGGAAGTCCCTGCCCCGTAGAACTTACAATCTAAGTGTTTACATTGTGTATAAAATATATGCAAGTGAATGCATCTTTTTAGTGGCATGGATGTATTCTGGTAGAGAAACATCAATAAGTTCCAGCTGCAACAGTTCGAACCTTTATCAAAAGTAGAGTTATGTAAATAAAACATGATGTAAAATTATGCCCTTCAATAGCTATCCTATGTACACAGTGAACCCAGTTTCCTAATTTCACCTCTTCTATCCGCCGTTGCATAATGTGACTTTGTGGGATTAATGGGGCTATATACTTGTTTTCCATCATGAGCTCAGTGAAATGGGCCTGTGCTCATAATACATTTTGTTTATTGTTTAAGTTAAGAAATATCTATTTGTTATTTATTGCACCTAACAAGTAATTGATACAAGGGTAATTTTTAGGGCTCTGGCACACGGGGAGATTAGTCGCCCGCGACAAATCTCCCTGTTCGCGGGCGACTAATCTCCTCAAATTGCCATCCCACTGGCGAAAATTTTAGTCGCCGGTGGGATGGCACACGCTGCACAGGCGATTTCTGCAAATCGACGAAAATGCCTCGCGAGGCATCCCACCGGCGACTTACACTTTCGCCGGTGGGATGGTAGTTCGGGGAGATTAGTCGTCCGTGAACAGGGAGATTTGTTGCGGGCGACTAATCTCCCCGTGTGCCAGAGCCCTTAAATTCCTGGTTCTGCCAAGATAGTGGTTGGGGAAGAGGGGGGTAGTTGTACAAATTATAAGTCCACAGAAGAGCCCTCTGTATAAAGAGCTGCTCCTTACCTCAAAGTCTTAGAAAGTCTGCAAGCCAGGGCTGTGTTTATACAGAGATCATTATCTCCATGTAAACAACTTCTCCCATTTACAAGGGAGGGGGTGTTTTCCATTTGTACTTTATAAAAGCAAGAAATGAGGACATTGATTTAAATTGTGTACAAAGGTTGCCAGTGGTTCTGTTCAGGATAGGGATGCTACCTGGAAAAAAAGACCTTCCTGTATTTTGTTTGTTTTCCCTATTAATAACATTAGAATCAAGCATCATTTTTACTGACCAGACCAGTAAAATACTGACAAGGTGGCAGCCCTAGTTAAGGACGAGGTTATCTTATTGGAACACAGCAAATGCAGATAACTGTTTTACTTTTCATCTGCAGAAACTTCACTTCAGCATTATTTATACTTGTCTCATTCAGGAACAGCAGTTTTGCAACAGCTTATAGTATCCCAGTATCTGAATGTTCAGTACTTATGGAAGGTGTAGAATCCTTATCTGAAGTTCCCTATGTAATATAAAGAATAACAACAGAGTAGATCTTATTGGGCTCCTTCAAGTGTGCCTATTGGCGGTGATTATCTTATGATTGACACTATTCGTCACTTACAAGCTTTTACTTGCGCGTTAAAATATTCTTCCTGTCACTGCAGAAATCAGAAGAATTGGCACGCAATTTACAACTTGTTTGGAAGTCTGTCTTTTATTTAATGTGGCTTATTTTGAATCCCCCCTGCCTTGGTATTGGTAATAGGCTGCCCCTGCTATAGTACAGTATAGAACTTCTGTTGGTTTTTTTTAATCTATACAAGGCAGGAATCTTCATAACACTACACATATTTTGTATTGGCATGTTTGGAGGTTATTGGACTTTCAATATGCGTTGGGGTATTGTTATATTTTATGTTTCTATATTATAAAGAATTTGATGTGTTCAGTGTATTTAGAGCTTTGTCTTGTTAGAGAAGCTAATGATATATACATTTTTAAAACCTTGTTTTCCTGTAAAACAGTATTTTGTTCTGTAATAATAAAACAGCACCTTGTACTTGATGGTAACTAAGCTGCATTAATCCATATTGGTGACAAAACAATGCTATTGGGTTTAGGATAGGAACCAATCAGCATTGAGACTGACCTGATAGGGAACTGAAGCCTGTCTTTGCTTGTGTTAGTGCAGGGCTGTGATTGGCTACTGTGCTTCTGGCTTGGGACCATTAGGACACACCCACCCTTCATTACAAACACGGACAGAGAACTGATAGGATCAAATAAAGGGGCAATTTTTACAGATAGCAACAAGGTACAGTGATTTTAAAACCCTAAGCAATGCATATAATAGATCCCTAGATCCCGTGCCTGTATATAGTTAGCTAGAGTTACCATGAAAGGGTTAACTGCCATTTAAAACAGTCCCTTTAGCACCTTCCTGTATTTATATTATATTGCTAACAAGTTGGCTTTAGTGTTCTTATTTAATTCTGTTAAAGACTTTCAAAAGTGATGTGAGGGAAGTAGGAAATATGTGAGCATGAAATTAAAGTTAAATTATACTAGTGTTGTATATCCCTAGTGACCCAACGCTCAGGCAGCATTTCCTACAAAGATACAACTTATGTTGTCTGCTGCTCTGAAATACTGACAACGTTTTAGTTATGAATTGATAATGGCAACCTGAGACGTGCTGCATTCAGTAAAAAAAAAAAAAAAAGATTAAAAATCCAACTGCAAGTTTAATCAGCTGCATTAAGCATAGTGGGAGAGCTTTAGCTGACCCTTCTGTTTTCCAGCATGTCTTTTTGCTAATAAGGGAAAACTTTCTTCTTTGTGAAGCATAATTAGCATTTTTTTCCCTTTAAATCACAGTTTTGAGAAATCTAGCTAATTAGCTGTTTGCAAAACTGCAGTAACGAATTTATGTCTGGATGCAGAAGCCAAGACGCACTATTTACTCAGAGAACGGATCACTATACTGTAATTTTGTAGAGCGCAAGTAACTTTATGCAAAATAAAGACAAAAATACAGTGAGAAATATGCAATACGTGGCTGGGGAAGCATAAACATTTAACTCAAAACTAATAAAAGCAAGCAACATCTAATACTTGGCACACATGACATGGCTTTTATAAAAACATTATACAGGTTTGAGATCTGTTATCCAAAAACTCATTATCCAGAAAGCTCTGAATTACAGGAAGGCTATCTCCCTTAGACTCCAAACAAGTAATATACAGTTTTAAAAATGATTTCCTTTTCTCTATAATATTAAAACAGTACCTTGTACTTGATCCCAACCACAATATCATATATCCTTATTGGAGGCAAAATATAAATTGGGTTTATTAATGTTTAAATTATTAGGGTGCCTCAGGTCCCAAGCATTTTGGATATCAGGACCAATAATTGTATATTGTACAAGTACAAGGAAGGAATTGGACTATCACATCACCTCCTCACCCATCACTAATATTAGAAGCACTGATTGGGTTACAAGACATGTTTTTCCCCACTTACTCATAGCTCCATAATGAAAGCAGATGGGCAGATTAGGGCAGACTTATGCCCATTAAATTCAATGGGCTGCCAAGCAAAGTATCAAAGTCAGCTCCCCCTATACCTGTGCTGTTCTCCACTTTGTTGACTAGTTTGTTAATTAAGACCCCAGCTCAGTTTGACCTCAGCCAGTAAACTTAATGTGCAATTCTGCAACAGCACAGTAACGTATGCAGAAATGTATGCTCAGTCTGTCAAAGTTAGTCTATGCTAAAATAAACCTCTGATTGGCTGTTCTAATTGTATTTGTAAATTTCCTTTTATATACAGTATGTCATGCATTTTATCATTTCCTTAAGGAAGGGATACTTAAGTATAACATACACACAATGCGAGAGTTGCACCCTTAAAAGATAATGTTGGCATATACAGCATGGAGGAATCATTCTTGAATGGAGATTAAGCTTTAGCATGTTTTATATTCTGCTGATCCAGAGCAGGACAGATGACCAATCAAACTGGATGCTCACCGTGATGTTCTTTAAACACAAGTGGCCATGTCTTAGCCACACATGATATTTCCATGAAATAACTGATTCCAAAGAGACTGTTTTGGCATATGTCTATTTTTAGTTGGGTGATGTTGCTGACCTGCTTAGAAACTCACTTCTCAATAGTGTGCTTATTAATGATCTCTAATACTGCTGTTGGAGATGGACTTACTTTAATAAACTGACAAGGGCTTTATTCTCCCCCGTTGTTTTATTTTATTCTCCAGTTCATTAGAGTGATTGTACATTCTGTGGCACTTTTTTGTTTCAGCTGTAACAACCATGGAGTAGTCCCAACTGTGCTGTGTTCTGCTTCTCGCTTCTAAAGATGACTAAGATCCCTAATTAAAAGTAAAAAGAATTATATGCTTTCCCTCCCAGCCCCAGCTAATGATTTCAACTCGTTTACCTCAGTTCACAGGGTTTCTGAGTCCGATGCTAATTGCTGGAAGAAAGCCAGATATTTTCTTCTAACAAGAGGTTTGTAGCTCTGAGGTGCATTGAATTGTACCTTCAGTTTAGAAAAAAAAAAAGAACAATTGTATGCATGATTATCTATCAATCTATCTAACCATCCACATCTTTTCTCCCAATTGTGTTCTCAACCTGGCCATACACATTCAGATTTCTGTTGTCTTAAGATGAACATTTGGATATCGATTGTATGTTTTAATGCAACAATCTAAAACATTAAATTTGAAATTGTAGGAATAAAGTTGTAAAAATAACAAATCTGACAATGTTTTGCCCATTAATAATTGTCAGATAATGTTTTGGCCAAGAAATACATTGTAGGTCATCCCAGGATATTGTTAGTTACACAATACATGCAGAGATATCGTTATACGACAGAAATTTTCTAACCTGTCTGATCAACTAAACAACCGATTGCCAGGGTCCGAAAATTGTGGGGACAATAATTCAGAGCCCGCACATTGGTCAAAAATTGTACAAAACTTTGTTTCGTATAGTTATATTGGTGTGTGTATGCCCAGCTTTAGAGGGGAAGGAAAGGTCTATTTACTGGGGGATGTCAAAATGTTAGGCACCCCTCAGTGATTGTAATCACTTACCTGATACCTGTTAGGAGAAAACTGCTTCAGCCCAGGGTACCTGCAACAGAGCAATGCTCTTCCTTCTTCTAAGGCATGTTTTATTGATTGTCTAACATTTGGCACCCCCTTGTGATAACTTTCCTTATCCTTATATCGCCTGCTACTTTGGCTTGTTGGACAGAAACATATTCAGTGTAAATATAAAATGACAGTTGTATGGTTGAAAATACTTTGGGTTCATGTTTACTTTTTTGCTTAATTTATAGCTGGGCAAAGAGGCTCTCCTCCTCAAAAGGGGCTTCTAGCACAGAAAACATATTCTTTAAATGTTCAATTAGTCAAGAATGGGCTGGCCTTATTATGGACTCCTAAATATAACTATGGTAAATGGTATGCCTACAGGATTGTTTTGATGCGATAAATCTGTTTTCCTTTTATTTATGCTGTTGTTGATTCCAAACAAATCCCTTAATTTATACAACTTGTGGGGAAAATAGCTCGGCTTGAAGCTTGCACAGATAAACATGATACCCGAACTAGTAATGGAAAAGGATAGAGGTAACACATTCAACCTATGCTTACCACTGCCCCAGTGAAAATAATTCTGTCTATGCCAGCCAAACATTGGGCAACAGAAACTCTAACAGGATACAGGTATAGGGTAAAATGTGATATACAGCTAAATCCTTGTATTTAATAAATATAAGACATGTTTTATTGTTTGCCACAAGTTAAATCTTCCACTTACTAAACTACCTGTACTGAAATACCTGTGCTGCCATATACTGAATGATTACAGAGCGCTATGGATGAACAGAAGTGCTGTTGTTTTGTATGTGTATTAATAAAAAAGAAAACTGATACAAATATCTCTAAATAGCCATGTTTCGCTGGAATTTCATATATATATATTTTAGGAGAATTAGGTGTTTAGACCAGCAACTTATTAACTCTAACTCTATGCTCTATGCAATACTGACCATTGGGCTGCCTTCTGATTTTGATAGGGTTAATGCACATATGGTTGACTGCAATAATGAGCACATGAGATTCAAGGCTTATGAAGGTGTAAAGTGTCTAGAGGATACCAACATTCTTTCCTACCTACCACCAGCTGTCCATCCAAAAAGCAGAACAGTTTAATGATCTGCCAGGCTACTGGAAAAAATGCCTTGTCATTAAGCCAGTGTCATGAGCCATGCCTGCTGTGCTCATAGAGACCCTCAGCTGATTTCTGTTTGTGGCTATATTTGGGCTGATTGTTGTTGCTTTGGGATCAAGAGGGTAGGAAGTTTAGCTATTCTAAAATTAAGCACAGCGTTATGGGTACTGTCTTGCAGCAACATGATATTCATATTCATCTGTGTGGAAAGATCTTATGGGATATACAGAATTAGTTACCTTAGCCCCCCATCTGTAAACACAGCCCAAAACAAGATAGAACAATACCATATATCCAGATACCTACCATGTTTTATTAAGGACAGACAGTATGGTTTGTCAAGCTCATATGGCAACTACAAAATAATCTAAGCAAGAAAAAAGTTAATGCCACACATTGTACCTGAGAAAAAGTTATTTTCATGAAGAAAAAGTTAGATTGGGTATATGGGTTGCAAGTGCCACTGACTGAATAAGAAATAATGGAGGGTCTGCATCCCATTCAACAGAACTGAAAGTGAAGGGCTGCTTGTAAGTAATGGAGACATATTGTATCGATAATGTACTAATGGAGAGTTAAGTGCAAAAAAGTAGGCCTTGACCCCTCCCTTTTTTTTGCATGAACTGCTCAAGTATGGGGTTCAGTCATAAGCATGGGGTTCAGGCATAATCATATTACAGCTTGCACTCAGTATATAAGGGGCAGTAGATTGTTGGCCTATTGCCGTCAACGTGAATGCCTCTTATTCATGCATCATTTCTTAGACATAACAACAAGCACCTTAAAGAGCAAAACACACCAGGAACTCAAAGCTCCCTTTTGCCTTTGAGCAAAGCAGACTGTGCCTTTTGCCTGAAGTGCCTCAAGAAGCAACTGGTGCAAGTGCAGAGAGCACTTATTATTTGAGCCAATCATTTGCACAGGGCAATGTGAAAGATGCTGTAATAGGTACAATTTTGCACTCCTTATTTTTTCTAGCCCATAGTTTCTGAACTTTTCTCCATGGATTAATGGGTGTCATTTCAAGATTTTGCATTCAGGAATTTCTGGCCCCCATTCCATTCTGAAAATACTTTGGCAGGTGTAGAGATGTATATTTTGGACTCTTTGCATTGTTTACATAGGCAGACTGACAGGTGAAGCCCCTGCAGCCTAATGGGCAGTGAGTCAGGTAAAACTAGGGAAAAGTCTTTACATCAACCCCAGGCCCTGTTGGCTGATTCCCTGGGGATGGGAGATAAATGGATGCAAAGAGACACGTTTCCTCCAGGAAAACAAAGAAATCTGCTCCTTGTTTGCTGCCGAGTAAACACATACATCCCTGCCAAATTCACCTACGGTCTGGGAGATGGTTTAACATGCCACAGCTGCCTGCATCACATGCTTGTGTGCCGGTTTAAGTCGCTCTTGTAAACAGCCACTGCTAATGAAAAAAAAATGAGAACCAACAAAGCTTCTACGTATTTTCCTGCCCTACAGCTATCAATATACAGTTTCCAGCAATTATTCATGCACCAGCAAGAGCAGTAGATATTTATAAAATAACAGGCAATAGAATATCAAATTTAGGTTCCTGATCTACTAACCAAAAGCCTTTATTGCTGCATTTTATAAATCACTGAGCACCGATGCTGCCTTTATTTTCATCTTTGTTTCAAAGGATGTGCTCCAAACTTAATATCTCCATGGGTAATAAATGGACTATATAAACAGCTAACACTCCAGCAATCAGGGTTGTACTTTAAGCACAAAAGGACTACTCTCCACAATCCCTGATCTCCTTGCACAACACTGTTGATATTTTCTGAACTGCTGCTTTTGAATATTGAAAGCCAGCTAAAGTCCAGTCAAGAACCATGCAGTGCATCATTGGAATTGAAGTTTTGGTTGGAGGAGAAGAAGGCTTACGCTACAACAATTTCTCATTAGTCAAAAGCAGCAGTTCAAGTGCAGAGAATAGCAAGGGACAGACAGATACTGTTGTTTTAGGTAGCAATTACATTTAAAAATGACTTTAAAATTATACAACTATTTAATTATTGCATATTTCAGTTGTTGCTTAGATTTACTTTTTTTCATCATGCAAAAGCTCTTTTCTTATTTATTATTTGGGGAAGAGTTTTCCTTTAACCTGGATTCTAGTACATTGTACCATGAAAGTTACTGAATTTATAATTACTGAGCAATATTCATATCTCCGATTTAAGAATGAAAACGAAATCTGAAATCAGCTGCCAGCTGGCACCGTTGGCAACTCTGCCAGATATTCACACTTAACATATGCTAACCCCTTTGCCCATTGTTGATATCAATTATAGGATTAATTATGGGATTAGGAATTATTGCAGGTTTGATAATTGGAGGCTGTTTTGTGCTTTCTATTAGAAATTTCTTTAGTAGACTAAAGAAGCACTGTACTAACTGCTTTCTGAAAATGAATGTGCTCTGTTAACAAGCAACACAAAGTCTTTCATACTTTAATAAGGCTCATGTTAACAAAACCATTAACTAATGGTTGTGTCTCAGCCTTTGCCTATTTAAGTGTCATGTACTATTGTTTAGAATAAAAGCTAGCTATAATTTTTTGGATTCAATCTCCAGTGAAGATTTGACTGCTGAGTGCTGAACTGAATCTGAGCCTTAGTTAGCACATTAGAATCCAAGTTAAATCCTCCAAAATTGCATTATACCTCAAATCCTCTAAAGCACTGAATTCTTCTGCTCTGTGTGCTTCGTTACTGCCTGTCACTTTAAATAGATTCAGTTTTATGTGTACATTTCAGTGCATAGACTTTATGTTTAATATGGATATACTCTCTCTTAATTATTATGTTGTAGTTTATTATGAATTAGCCGAATCCAGAAGGAAAATGAAAGTTCAATGACATGTCTAAACAGAGTGTATCACACCACAAAGCAAAAAAAGGAGAAAAATATCCATATTTGTCCATACTGTTGCACTCTAGCATTTCTGTCTGTATACGTAGGAAACTGGACTACATGCGTGGGAGTACTTCACTCCGTCAACATGAACTATTAAAACCAATTCTAGACAATGAATTTCTGAATGTTTCACCTCCTTCATTACCCACACATCTGGCATCTGCTTCATTATTCCAGTCCTAATTATGCTAACAAAAAAACTCATAATTCCTTCTCTGATGCAGAATTTACAGTACTTAGAGGAAGTATTTTTTCAAGGATATTCCTGCCCTGGTGAGCATATATATATAACAAACATGGCATTATAAAAGATAAAAAGAACAATTCCATATTTGCATAGTAAACTAAGTCCAGCATGCTATTATAATACTTCACTTCGTGCTTGGTGTCGAAACACTGAAAACCAGGGTGGCCCAGCTGGCCTTAGATGCTTGATTTAAGAGATTAAGAGTTGTAGTTCACACCAGCTGGAAGCCTATATTCAAATCTTCCATAAACCCCTGCATAGTAAAGCCACCGTAGACACAAGGGTAAGCCTGTATGGTTGCACATCTGCTAATCTGCCTGGTTTATAAATGTCCCACACTTATTAATTATAACTATATTTACTTTCCTGCTCATAAACAGCAGTTATCATAAATTTGCAATACAAAGACTTCCCAAGAGTAATAGCACCCAGGATTTTGACCACACACACATGGACTTACTCTTCTGGGCAAGCTAAGTGGTACATAGCAAATGAGTAACCTCATACGGAATAATTAACCATTAAAGCAACTAACTAAAACTGGTTAAGGTAAATAGTGCAAACAGAATAAATTACAATAGATGTTGCCACACTGGTAAAAGACACAAGGATGTCGTCTACCCACTTGTGTATGGTTTTTTTTATACCAATGTTCTTTAATTAGCCCACTATTTTAAAGGAAAATGTAATTCAGAAGTTGATCTTTTACCCAATGTATTTGAATCTTATGAAGATAGTATGTCTCTCCAGTCCTATTATTCCATTGCATTAATACTAATTGATTAATCTGTTCCAGTGCCTCCCAACAATAGGTCACAATGGGCCCACACTTGCTGAAATAGCAGTGATATTAGGTAGCAGGTGAACATTTGGTGTTTGGTACCAGGAGGGCCATTTCTGTTTTTGCACTTATGAAAGATGTTATTGCAAACTCAGTGCCTGCGTGCTAGAGGTTAATAGAATGTGAAGGAAGAACACTTAGGCACCCGGGAAGAGCTGATTTATAGATGATTCATGTAGAACAGGCTGTAAGATAGATGCATTCTGCAAATTAATTACTGGAAATCTGCTTTTATGTAGGAGTTATGATCGGGCATTAAAGGTGAAGGAGCGCAGATGTGAGGGTCACAGCTATGTGGTGTCTGGGCCCTGAATTTATGTCAGCGTGCAGATGGCAGAAACATTAATACAGCCCCATTATTTCTAGTGCCTTGCTCGAGATCCGATTCACTGTAAATTAAAGCAGTAAAATCTTGTACAAACCACAGAATGAGACTTATTATCGGAAGTCTTTGTAGTTTTGCTTGTTTCTTTAACCAATAAGTAAAGGTGGGAAGAAAAATTTGATACATAAAGGCCTGAGTGGATGCTTCATGTATTTCACAGTTTAACAGTAGTATAACATTTTTATTGCTAGTTCATTCAAATGGCTTAGATGGCTTCTCATATATATAGCAACAATGTTGTGAAGTACAGTTCTGGAGCAATTTCTGACCTTTTCTTTCAATTGGTGGTGTTGGAGGCCAGTGCCATGTGCACAATATAAGGGCAGGTGTTTAAGGGATGGGTGTGCCAAAGCACAGTTCTACATGCAAGGCTTAAATGGATGTTGGTGGATAGAGGGCAAGAGATTACCCCCCATATGTAATAAAGTAACTAAGTTTGCCCAGTAACAGTAACCCATAGCAACCAATAAGATGTTTGCTTTCAAACAGCACCTTTCATTACATAATCCCCTAAGAACCTTGAGTTAATCAGGGTTGGGTGCAACAAGAAGAGGGCTCTAGGAAGGCAATTCTACCTCTTGCCACCTTCCCAACTGGTAAATCCCCTTAAACCGCAAGCTTACAGAAAAAGTCAGCACTGTAATAAATGTAATAAATTAGGTGCTAATGGAACTTAAAATAATTGTATTGTAAAGTTCTAATAAAAGGCCATTTCTTAATATGTTCCCATGAAGTGACTTTTCTGGCCTTTTCATTGGAAAACAAGTTAATGGACCCCAATCTGGGGGACTGTAATGACAGGAGTGTGCTGACATATATAATCTTGTCCACATTTGGTGCTTCATGGTGCTCCTGTTGATAATGTCTACGTAGAGAAAACTGGGTAAGTCCCGCCTTTCTTGTACCCTATATTGACATCCCTTTACTATGTTGCAAAACAAAGAATAATGACACCCACTGTAGGGTAGGGCTGTTGTTTCTCATCAGATGCATTGCTTTCTCTGGCTTAGCTAAGGATACCAAGACCCAGAATAGAAAATGATATGCACAGATGTTAAGTCTGTCCCTGTTCATCATTCCGAGTATGAATGGATTTCAGAAAATAATAACTTCTTTTCTAATCCAGAGCTGACAGTGCACACAGCTGCATAGAGTTTACTAGATTTGATGCGTTGGACCCAGATGACTAGCCTGATGAAAGCTAATGCTAGCAACTGAAAGTGTTTACCCACATACTGTCTGACCTAATCCTCCAGCTAGTGTGGCAATAATGATGTGATTTGATGAACCATACCATTCATTATTCCTCCACTGTTTGCTGCTCTATAAATTTGATCCCATTCCCTCTCAGATCAGGGAATCTATTCTCAACGCTTCTCAATGCTTCTCAATTGATGTACTAATCACGTTCATGTAGTGGAACGCAGGCATTTGCTCTGCAAGGTCCTGTGTGTATATATGGAGCTGAATAAATAAAGCTACAGACATATGTACGCATGCTCACTGTGTTCTATATAGACCAGTAATAGTTTTTTTTTTAATATTCAGTCTTGGTTGCTGTGGAAACTGAGTGGCCAGCTCTGTCCCATATCTCACAATCACAGGGATACTCCTGAGAGATCCAATCACCTGATCACTATTTTTCTATCTAGCACCTGACAAAGAATAAAAATAAACAGCCTATATGGACGGCTTCTATTCTGCATACTGCAATGCCTCAACCTTATAAAAAAAAATGTTCATCATGTTATATGGGGTATATCTTGACAAGACAAATGATATTCATACGGTATGTTCTTCCACTCTTGTCCTAATTAATAGTCCAGTACATGTGAAATGTACTTTATATATTCCAAGCCTTAATACACCAGACTTTAATCTGGCTCACTGCTCAATCTTCCGATGGCTGCTTGCAGGTGCCAGCACAGGACCCGATACTTCTGCTGCAGTGCCCAGCCCCAGGCCTCCTCTGTGTGATTAATGCCGCTCTCTCTTCCACTCTCCTTATCAGCAGCAGAATTCCTGGATCCCATGTGTGTGCACTGCATATGTAAGAAACTTTGGATTTTTGGGCATTTGTGCTGTTGTGTTCTGAAGGTGCACAACTCCCTGCTGTAGAAGTGGTTTAAAATGAGGTATGCTTCTAATGATCGCTAGCCATTTAGAAACCCCAAGCTTTATAACTTTAGTGTGCATTAACATAATGTAGCCTGCATTTACTTAGATCAATACTTTCTTTTATGACTTGAATTTTTTTTTGTCTTTCAAAATGCATTACTTATTAATACAAAAATATGACACAAAAGATACCATGGCTTTCAAAAATTGTTTTCTCTTAGTATGCATGAACTCAGGAGAATTGTAAATTATAAATATATTAATATCTCATAAATGGACCTCAAAGTGCATTGTGAAATTGTCCAGAGAGATGGTAAAATACATATTGCTAGCTCCAAGGCTGTGCAGATGTGGCCACTTATGATCTAACCTCTGATCTTAAATAGCATAGAGACAGCTTGTTCTACTGCTGCCTAGTTAAGAAAACTTATTTATTGTTAGCGTTATCTGTTCTTATATGGTTTACATAGAATACTGAGACCTTTTACAGAAACTACAGCTGGGTTGATAGTGGAATAGCATAGACAGTGGGAGAATAAAAGGCTAGCCCCTTGTATTTTCTCTGGAATCTCCAAATCCATCATATTTGGGTAGTATTTTTGTGGTCTTAGTGTGGTTGAATTCCAGCCTGGGTGCAACTGTTTATAGAGGCAAACATTTTTCAACATTTTTTGTATATTAAAAGTAGCCACAAGGTGTATATAAATTACAGTTTTCATCAGTTTCTCTAATCTCAGTTGTAAGTGACTACAGGATGTACCGGCAACTCCTAGGATCTTGTATTAACATTGGTACCAAGTAATTAGATTTTTTTCACTTTTTGATAATGTAAAACAAGGGTACCTAGAATTCTGGTGAATTTTATTATACATTGGATATTTCTTTTAGAAGAAGTTACATACAGAACACTGTTGATTTGTTAAAACAAGCGGATCTTTATGCTAATCCTGCACAGCTAACTCTGATTAATAGAATCCTTGCTTCTTGCCTGTTATAATTTGTGCCATTGTACCTCTAGCCTCTAACTGTACAAATCAAGTGCCCCTTTAGAATTTCAGTGTGTGTGCAGGTTGCACAGTCCAAGCCTGAAAGTGGTGGCTTGAAAAGAAAAGTATTGTGTAGCCACTAGTGTGAAAAGTATTTTTTTTTAGCTCTCTGAAGATGTGGTATCCAGATGTAGGATCGATTTTGTTTCTCTCCCAGAGAAAGCAATGAAAGCACATGGCAACATTCTACTCCCTCTGCTGGGAAATGTTTTACAATAAGCAGCATTTTACTAACTGTGATATTAACCCTCCCTTCCCTGGGAAAGAAATCTTTCATATTGTGATCGCTCTTACCCAGAATATAAACTAATGGGCTGTATATTTGTGTGTATAAAGTCTCTAATCTTAGTATCCCAGCTTATTTATAAAGAAAAGCACATTTTTATATGTATAGGAAATTTATTTTATAACCAAAATGTTCCAGTATGAGCTGCTCTTTAAATAGATAAGGATTTTTTATTAAGATCGTACATATTGACTGTTAACCTGTGATTTCTCTGTTTTGGTTAATTTGTGAAAAAGCTAGACAGACATGCAAAGTTTATGTTGAGAACACATGATTAAAAAGCTAAATTCTGATATATAACCGTGTAAGAAACAGGGACTAAAAATATTAGAAAATAACAGATCTCATTGAAAAGAGTTAATATATTGAATCTATGAACCTCTGAATTTGGTCCAAAATAGCCAAAGCTATGCAACAAAAAATTCTTTAATAAAGATGCTGACGTTTTAAACCAGATAATGTAAGTATTGTAGCAGAGGAACCATATTTCTATTACATGAAACTGAGGAGTAATAATATAGCGATAACAATGTTTGATAATGAATCTAACGTTCCGTGCACCTTCACCCATTACCCTACAAATTCTTCATTGCAACCACTTGCTTCATAGTTGCTATCACTGTAAAAACTTGTTACACTGCAGGTATTTCAAGTGCTGGCCCCCCCCTCTCATTTCCAGCTTCTTCTTGCTGTTATGAAAAAGCTTCCAGAGTTTGCTGGCTGTCTGATCCAGGGGAAGTCATTGCCAACTGGAGCTGGCTGCAAACCAGCTCTGATATTTCGGACTGCTGACAAGAAGGGCAGCTGAGGAATGAGCAGCCAGGCAGCATATTGCTATTCTGTTGGGTCAGTAATCGCATTTGGCACCCGATTCCCAAGAAGACCCTTGGTACAAGCAATATATCCCCTATGCTTGCCCACAGCAAAAACCTTACATAGCCCACTCCACAGAAATTAACTAGCATGATAGTTTGTAGTTTTCCTCAGATACTGTATTACTGTATCTACCAACCAACAGTGAGAGTTGCTTTCTTTTTTAGACCAGGTACTTGATATTTATGTCTGACACCACTCTGTTGGAGGGGGACATACAAATGATTGTATGGTAACTGTATGTTTGGCATAGATATTTATATGACAGATTTCTGTGATAATGTGGTGCCTTTTACATGAGGGTCAACTTACGGTCAGACAACCAATCGGTCGCCATGTCAGGCCATAATAAGTGACTGCTAAAATGATTGGGGTGCAGCTGGCTTTCTAATCTGAATTGATTAGGAGAAATGTAACTGCATCACTTTTAGCCATGGACATCCTGCTTTGCAGCAGAATATATACCCTGAAAGGACTGAAATTTATGCCATTTCCACAGTTTTTCACTACAAAATTGTAATAAGCCAATGTTTTAATCTACACAAAGAGGATTGTTACTGTGTCCCTCTCCAAGCCTACCTTTTGCATTACTTATCCTCATGATTTTCAATATTCCAGTTCTAAACTCTGTGTGCATGTTCTACCTGCTTTATTTTATATTGATTGCAGTGTGTCCTGGCTCTGTGGGCTAGACTCCTATTGTGTTCATTACTTACTATGGTTGCATCATTTTCTTCAACCAGATTCTCAGATATTAACATAGTATTGGGGAATAGTGGGGATAAGGATGAAAAACAGAAAGCGGGGAGTGTGGCAGCTTTTTTTACCTTGCAGGAGAGCAGGCAGTATCAGCCCCCACACAGCATTTGAGCATGGTGAGGTTGCCCTAGTGAGTAGCAAAAAAGGTGTAAGGTCAAGGGGTAGTTAGCGCAAGGTACAGGTGTCTGGGTCTGGGAAAAAGGGCAGAAGAGACTAAGGAGATCTAGAGGTGATGCAGGAAGCAGAGACTTGGTTGCATTCTGGGTTACTCCTCCTGGAAGGAGAAGCAAGGTGTAAATCATTGTTTGCTTATGTGCATGGTCCTTTACAACCACACAGGTCCACATTAAATGGAGGTGTTTCACTCACAGCCCCCAGGAGTCCAAAGGTAGTGTTTGTTATTATTGGGAGTTGCCTAACAAATTGCCTAGTTTTGAACTGGCCAAAGAAAACAGTGGCCACATGAAACTGGTATAAGGAATTCCAAAAAGGTATTCAAGGGCCTGCAGCTTTTCAACATCAGTAGTCAGGACTAGGTTTATATTGATGGATCAGTGAAATGAATAATTAAGACTAAATATAATTACTGTAACAAGATAATTATTTTCTGTTTTTGCTGCGTTTCTGTTTTAAATGATCTCTTTGTGGGTTTTGAGCTTGAATACAAAGGTTATATCATTTATTCATTATAAATATTTATAAATGCACATTTTTACATATAAACAGAGCAATCCATTGGGTTTCTATTTTAGCATCACCCAACTCTAGGGAGAACAGCAGTGTGTAATCTCTTTTATTCTTTTGTCGCCATTGTTTCTTCGCTTGCCTACACACTAACGCCACCAAGGGGGATGACTTCAGCAAGAATTTCATTTAGAAAAAATAAGGATTCTTAAGAAGAATGCTGAAGAGAGAAACACTGAGCAAATAAATCAACTGTTTTTGTTGCTGAGAATGCATTTTGCTATTCTTTACACTAAAGCAAATTATATATAGAAAGAGAATATTTTCAGTCAGTATCCCTGGTATGCCCTAAATAAAGGTATGTGATAAAATGCACTGCAGTCTAACTAGGAATTGTAATCATGTGTCACATAACTCTGAGGCAATCTGCTGTGCAATAAATATATTCAGTGGCCGTGCATCACTTTGTCTGGGTGACAATGGGGCATATTTACTAAAGTGCAAAAGTTTGAAAGCTCCCTAAGGAGCTGGAAACTAGAATGTCCTAAATATATTTATTGGTACAGATAGCTGCATAGAAAGGTAACCATTGCAGGGCACATAATATCAATTCCAAGTAAGGAAGAGGCCAGGATTGAATTCCTTTTATAGACATAAATCATCCTACTGATTGACCGAACAAATTAAATACACATCTGTAGTATAAATAGGACAAAAGATACTTAAGGTGGCCATACACGTAGCAATTCTGATCTTTCCTGTGACCATCGGTCGTTCTTTACCCCCACTGAACATCAGGGCTGAATCAGGGCTGAATTCTACCTCCACCTGCCGATTCAGCCCTGAACGTAGATTTTGTTCGGGCGCCTTCAATGGTGCCCGTTCAAAATAGTTTAACCCAACCGATCGGCGAGACGACTGATATCCACAGACTTTGCGATATCGGTCGTCTCGCCGGTCTGCCATACACGCACTGAATATCGTATGAAACAAGGTTTGGTTCCATATCATCAGTGCGTGTATGGCCAGCTTTAGCCACTTTCCTTACGCAGAATCTCTTTATTATTATTATTGTGCAACATAACTAATAAAGTGACTGCTTTATATATATATATATATATATATATATATATATAGGTACAGAATAAAACTTGAATTAAAATGATGTATAAAATGCAATATCTTTATGCTGTTTATTTCAGGATTTTATCTTTGCAATAAATATCTGCAGTATATACAAGTATACCTACATACCCTGAATGGCCTGAAAAAAAAAGATATCATAACTATGAACTTGACCTGTATGAGTTTGATGCACAATAGTGCATCAAACTAGTGCATTCATTTTAAAGCCCTCCAGGGGAGAGCAATGTAGTGCTGTTCATGCAGCATTAATGCTCAACTTTGGAGTCACATGAACTGTTCACGTGTCTAAAGAATACAATACATATGGTCTATTAACACAGGATATCAAATGGAGGTCAAGCTACTGTCAATTTATCTTCATAGGTGCTCTGACCTTGATTAACCTCTTTAGTGATGAGGAGGTCAGTGGGATCAAGTGCAGATTATATGGTGGGCATTCAAGCATATCGCTGGCGTACTCCCATTGCTTGTGGGCCTTTCCCGTAGTGATATAAATGCTTTTCACTAACCATAGAGTATGTACATATTTTCTTAGTTTTATGACTGAAATAAATATTAAAAAATACTGACTTATTTGAAGGTAAATATAACAGCATGACTATTTAGATCCATAGCCAACACAAGCATTACAAATTGATCAACATGAATATGCACACATAACACTCCATTTGCTGTTTTATTTAGAGTATTTTGCAATTTCTAAACATTCAAAGATTAGAAATTGTGTTCTGTGTTGGTAAACAGCATACCATTCTAGCCCAGTAATAGGAAAATAGATGGGGACTTAAGAAGGTTAATCCTAAACATAGCTTTTATGTTTTATTTAATGAAAATTGTTTAAACAATCAGATCCTCCAAACTTTCAAAAATGTGACCTTTATTTTTTTAAAACATCTATATTTCATTACAACATTACTGACCAAGGAATATGCAGGCTCACACTTTCCACGCTGTTGTTGATCTAATGTTTGGACTGATCCTCCAAATGAGCACAATTCTCCACATGCACCCAAAGCGCTGTAATATTTGAGCAACAGCACTTGGTTTGTCTGTTGAGGTTTGGATATAGAACAGAGAAATATCACTGTCCATTAAAATATAATTGATCTAAAGCTTCTGAACCTTGAAATTATCATTTTATTTTTGTCTACCCATCTGATGTTACCTCACAATTACATCTTATCATCTAGTCTATGCATAATTATCTAAGCAGATTTGGTTAGTCTCCACTTTTATAAATCCATGGTGATGACAAAATTGTTTATTATTGTTTATCTACATGTAGATGTTTTTAGCAGCACCATGTGAAGCCATGGTGCTTAACATTACTAAGAAACCCCTAAAACCCAGAGAGAACTCAAGGTTCCAACATTCTGCATAGAAGATCCCATACTTGTAGAACCTAGCCAGATCCTGGCAATACTTAGAATACTTATAAGCCCATAATTATTAATTAAATAAGAATACAATAATCAGCAACCAGGGCCACTTTAAAGTACTAGTGAGCCCAGGGTAAAATTTCATTGGTTGCCCCCCACTGCCCCTAGGAACTTGTGATAGAATAACCCACTTGATTAAATGAGGGGTCTGCCATCTCGGTAGGATGAATCTGCCAAAAGTTATCCCAGATGAAAGGTGTTCTCATGGGCCTACTATCCTGGTGGGTCCTGGGCATATGCCACTTTTGCACACAATATAATATTTGCTCAAATGTACAGTTAACTTTATGCACAAAAGAGTCCCAAGTTGCTAATGGGGACTGCGGAGACATGGCCAGGCATAACTGTTCTATAATAGGAAACTGTATTGGAACTTACACATGGTATTCCAACTCTTCTAAACTTTAACTTAAGTTGAATGTTTTTAAAAAATAACAGTGTATTTTAGCAGGGTTTGTAGTTCTGCAGTTTTACGCATCAGTTTTTTATATTAATTATTCCTACATGAATATCTGTAATGCATAAAACATACGCTTAAGCAAGTCTTTCACCTACAAAGCAGGGCTTACCATTGGCCCATTGGCACTAAGATAAATAAAGTTGCCCATGCACATGTAGATGGGGTGATTAACAATGCATTGGGATGAGCACAGCAGTCAGGGGCAGTGGTGCCTGCTATTCTTCTTCTTGTAGCTCTTGGTGCTTCCTAGCCTGCTTGTTGGTTAGGGGGCATTCCATGAGGTGCAGCTCTTTGCAGTCCAAGTTGAAAGAACTCTTTGTATGTTGCTCTATACATAGTAAATGAGGCCTAGTATCTATGATTCCTTTAAAATTTGTTAAATTAAGAATGGATTAGGTGTTATCTCTGGTAAATATAAATAAGCATAGTTTTAGAGCACCCCAGGATAAAATGGTATTACTGATTTATAGGTACAGTAGATGTACAGAAATGTGTTGGTTTCATTAAGCCACTTGCTTTATACTGTACGCCTGATAATATTTGTGCTATTAATTTTTGGTGATACGTTGTTCCGATTCTACTGCTTGCATAACAATGAGATGATTATTTCTGCTGTTCATTCGGTAGCAAACTTGCTCTTAGCTTGATGGAAAAAAAGAAATTCTCACACAGTTATATGGATATGTCTTTTGTCTTGGCAATTCACATTCTTCATTTAGAGGGATATGCAACATGCATTTTTTTTAGTTCAAGCCTCCCTGTGAAGCACAACATTTGGTTATGCCTGTCTTAGTTCACATCTAGGTTACAGATATAGGAAACAATTGCTAGATCAGCCATTCAGCCGTAGTTACAAGAGTATCTATGAAATTGTTCTCTCCAAATTACATCCTAATGGACCTTCAAGCTGGGATTTAAGGTGTATCCAGCAGAGCATACTGGCATTCTCTGGATATGTCATGCTAACTGGCCTTCAGGTTGGAGCACCCAGCCACTTCCTTGGGTAACCAACCCCTCTGGGAGGTTTGCACTGCTGTGAATTACAAATCCATTCATCTTACAGGCGCACAGCTTAAAAAGGGTAAACATTAAGCATCTCAGCTGGAGGGTATTTTTTTCTCTAAACATTTCAAAGCAAGTGAAATTGCAAATATCAATAACCAGGCTAATGTCAGTATTGAGAATGGACTGCTGACTCCAGGTTGCTGGAACAAAGTATTTGCAGACACATTGTAAATGATACCAAGTGAAAACTGCAAAATCATTTCTCATACAGCAGGAACTTTCATTTACCTTGAGCTTGACAGTTAAAACTGAATTCTCAGCACCTAAATTATTGTTTTTGTTGATTTTTCAGCCAAAAACAGTTATGTTAGAAATAAAGCATGGAGGGGAAGGTAGGCAAAACCATGGTGATCCCCCGAGAAAGCACTTTCTAAACTCTTAACACCTGTAATTGGCAGCTTGAGTATATTGCCAGTTTGTGAGTCCCCAGTGGAGTGAGCTTGAAGCCTGAGAGTTACCAGCACGAGCAGCTTTAATGTATTGCTGACGTCTCTTCCTATTTCTTTCTTTTTCTTTTATTTTTTTAATTTCTCATCATGGCTATTGTTTGTGTGAGTGTAATGTGATTCTGAAAATATGCTTGAATCACGTAGCAAGCTTTTTAAGCCATTGTTATATTGCACAGCTATATTAATTGAGCAGGCTTATTCATCTGGGATCTTTCTTCTTCAAAATGATGGGAAAGGGATGGTTTTATTTAATGCATACCTCTTATCATAGATATGATGCAGTTAAAGCTGCCAAAATAACTTGGGGTTGTGTATAGCAGTCAATTGCCCTAAAGCTATGCACCTATGCTATTTGCCACCTTTTTTTAAGGACTTTCCTCCCTGTTGGTGACATTGTGTGCAAGGCTAGTTCTGCAATTATACTTACAGATGGAGCACTTTATCTAGACAGATATTCCACCGCATTCCTTCATCAAACCTGTTTTCATTGCCTGTTTTTTTTTTTGTTTTTTTTTATAATGGACTTGCCCTTCCTGCATTGCTCGGAGCAAGCCCTTTCCCAACCTAACTCCTGTGGAGCTGACTTATTCAGGATTTTTTCTGCCCTATGCAAATGGTGAGACTCTAACTTTCACTTATCCCAAAAATCCCTTAGGATTGAATAGAAAGTGGGTTTTTCTGTAGTGAGTTCTAATTTCACACTTTGAGAAATCTGCCCCTTAGAGTGTGATATGTGATGTTGATATATATGATGTTGGTTCAGACAACGTTTTTATGTGACATTATTGTTTGAAAAAATAACATAACAGAATTTGCAGTATGAGCATTCAATAAACAAACTGGTCTTTATTATAAAATAGTCTTTTAAAAAGGTGCATATAATAAGACTTGTTCATTTTAAATCTTCTTTAACCATTAGTGATTGTTAAGGAGCAATACTAAATGGCAAGCACAGAAGTTATACAAGTCAGTCTGATCCTACACAGAATAATGGGTTCCTTATTGCCTCTTTCTCCCCTCTGTGTGTGCATTTTATCAGATATTAAAAGCATCAAATCAGCCTATAAGCGTATCTGTCATTTTTTATTAATCACCGTCAATGTCATTTGCTGCTTGAAATAACACATTTTTGCTTTAATATTACAGATGTCTCTTTATATTACAGTAGATTTCAAACAGAGGGATTGGTTCAAATCCTAGGAAATGGACAGGAAAAGTAAAACAAAGGGAAAGGAAAGAAAGAATCCCTTCTGGCTATGTTTAATGCTTTACCTGCACTGAGCAGAATCATAGTTATTTTATTACAAACAGCATCAGCTGCAGCTCACAGAACTGGAAAACCAGTTAAGGCAGAAACATGCTGCATCCATCTTTTTCTGTGATTGGATAGCATTGTGTCAGCGGGGGCCACTGAAAGAACCAATATAGGCCAGAAATGTATTTGTACGTGCAAAATAAATGGGGAAAAAATAAGCAAAAAATGTTTTAATTTTCTGCAAGAGCACCCTACAGATAAAGTAACAAGCCCCCAAGATTCATCACACTCCTTCCCTATCATAAAATACAAGATAAGATAAGGAAGCTGCACATGTAGCTAATTATTTAATTGTTGCTTTTGGGCTTAAAGAAGCACACAACCACATAATACCCAGTACATCTTTGAGAAACAGTCCCTTCTCCACAAACTAGAATAAATATAAATATAATAAATGTTGAGGCAGGCACTCTAACCATAAACAAGTATAAACATCAGATATTTTGGTTGTATGTACTCTGGAGAAACACAAACAGAAATCACAAAACTAATTTTGGCTAATATTTCTGTTTATATGATGCACAATACTAAATTGTTTTAAGCCTGGACACAGCTGTTATAGGTATGCCCTCAACCCTTACAATGCAGTTATCTTGGGTATAGATTCCAGCCTTTGATATAAACTACACTTTGGTAATAAAAGAACAGAGTTTAGTAAATCAGACCAGCACATGTAGGACATCACAGTCCTCTGAACAGGGCATCTGTGACCCCATCCGGTGCTTCCCATATGTTCTTACATTTCTCACTCATCTGGTGCCACCCAAACATGGCAGTTGTCTTATTTAATTGTGAATAGGGTTGATACAGTTTAACGAACCACAATCCAGATGCAGGGCAAATTAGACCCATGGCACATAAAAAGGGGAATACAACAGCAGTCTATAAGGGACAAAATAATTGTGATCCTACAGTACATAATCCTTTCTTCATGCAAGCACTGCAGGAATACATCAATTCATATCTGGTGCCTTTAACATTTAAAAATGTAAAAAAAAATAAATGAACTAAAGGGAAGTTAATTCCAAATAGGGCCATCTGAATCATCTTACTTTGGAAGATACTTTATATTTTTGTCTCCTTGCTATGGCTTCTCATTAAGCAGAGAATAACTTTTCCTTATCATGTAGTATTGGAGCCAGTGGGTAAATGTACATCTTGGCCCATGTGTTGTTTGTAATATTTGTTATTATTGCATTGATATTGATAGATAACCTTTTGCTCTGGTGATACTTAATATATTTAGTCAGTGTTGGGACACTATTTGGAAGGACTTTGTCCTCTCCTCCCTGTGCCTCCGTGAAATTCCTCTGGGTATTCCTTTTTTCATCCCTCTATTCAGAATCCTATAGGCAGGTCCATTGGCTGTGTGTGAGCCCAGGGTCTCGTGAACAATAATCTCTGTGAAATGCTGCAAAACAGGTGACAATGCATAATAATAAAATGAATCCTCAATACTTCGTGATCCTAGATACTGGCATACTTTTACATGCAAAGGCCTGGCTATGATATAGTTGTATATAATTGGTAAAATTTGACATGTAGACTTGGAAATGTTTGACACCCTATAAGACTGCTTACTACATAGTAAAATATCTCATCATTTATTTCCTTTATTCCCGGGCTTTAAAAACCAGAGCAGGCAACAAACAAGCTTGTCATTCCAATAACGGTGTGGCTGAGTAATAGACTAGGGAAAACAGCTGCAGGAAGAGTAGCTATCAAAAATGCCGTGTAATGGTTTGGTGAATCTTGGAAAACAAGACAGATAGTGACAGCAGCCTGAGAGCAGTCCTGAACCCAGCACATTTAGAAGGCCTTGTGCAAAGTGATGCTAATGTGGTAATTGCAAGCACTTTGATTTTCTCTAAGCTGCTCTTTAATGATTTATGTTGCACAGCCGAGCTGAGAGCACAATCAGATACACTGCTACTCGCTGGGCTTGTAAGGGAATAACAGGTCAGGAGAAGTCAAAGGAAAGAGTTATAAGGGCAATTTAAAACATAGTGGTGCCTGCATAGCCCTGAATCAAAGAAAAATACTGTGTCATTTAGTCTACTTAATGGGTTAAATTTATGGTTATGCCATGCGTGCACTGAATAATCTCTCTCATTGCTTTGCTACATCCCTTGGCTTCTTGTAGATATGTAAATAAAGAATAACACACATATATCACTTAAACTGTACTGACTCCTCAGTATAAGATTTTAATAATACCATTGCTTGAGGAACATATTAGATGCCTATAGTGCACTGGAAATCAATTCAGTCCTTGTTTCTAAGGCAACATACGTGTCAGTGCACAATAAAAACCTAGGGCTCCTTGGTGCCATTATCTGCTAGACTTTGCCATGGGAGTTAACATTTGGAAAGCTTGAAAGCAAGACCATACATCACATGCTCAGGGCTTATAAACCAAGAGGTCAGTGATTTTTCTCTGCACATTTGAAGCTTTGTGGCATGGCACAATAAAAACATAAGGCTTCTTGGTACTATTATATCCTAGAATTTGGCATGGGAGTTATTATTTGGAGAGCTGAAAAGCAAGACCATACATCACAAGCTTTGGGACCAAATATTAGAAACCAGAAGGTTAGAATGTGCAGAGAAAAATCACTAAACTTTGTGTCAGGGCTTATGTGTCCATTTTAGTTGGGCTTAAGGCTGAATAGACTTTCTGAATTATGGACAGTTTAATCTACAAAGAAGGGTAACAGATCAGTAGCACCAAGATTGGTTTTGGTCATTTAAAATAAATGGGGCATAAAATGAAAGTAAATGCTTAAAACTGGGTATAAAGCTTGGGTGTATTAAGAGGACTACTATCTAAAAAGACTTGAGAAAAGTTTGTTATAAATACAGTGTTCTCTCCCACTCCTTTTCTATAGAGTTAGTTCATGAAGGGTCATTCCTTTCAAATTCAGTTCATGTAGAACTGGCTCTGCCTACCTGCCCTTCCCAATGAGAGCTATGCATTCCATCTAATGTAAAACAAAAAAGAAGCCATGGGTATGATGTCTTAGTGAACTATAATACAGCTGCTACATTTGTGTTATTGACATTCTCTGGTGTTTTTACAGAGGTGATTGGATTTGTTTTTCCCATCGATAGCTGTTTCCACTGTTGTAGTAAGTCACTGCCTCATAACTCAATTGGTTGAAACAGAAAGGATATCATAGTTTTTTTGCTGAAAGTATTTAAATATTTTAGCAAACACCATTTTAAAAAATGTACATATTTATTACATTATTCACACCATTTGGGATGCTTAGGGCAGGTTGTAGCCAACATTAATAACACCAAGTGGGTATATTTATCATGCTGTGTAGAAAGTGGAGTAAAACATTACCAGTGATGTTGCTCATAGCAGCCAATCAGATGCTTTGCTTTGGTTTTCTTACTGTTGAAATCTAATTGCTGATTGCTTTCCCTGGGCAACATCACTGGTAATGCTTAACTCCACGTTTTACACAGCATGATAAATATACCCCCAAGTAAATGCATTCTCCAATTCATTCAAAAAGTTCATTTAAATTTGTGTATGGTTTAACTCTTTTTTGCTTAATTCCTTAAGTCAGTGCTGTCCAACTGGCGGCCCGCGGGCCGCATGACCCCCCTCTGTGTGGCCCCCCACCTGTCTGGCTGCTTTGATGGCTTACTCTTGTGTAAGCTTTAAATGGTATCAGTACTGTGATTAACTGCCCCCCCTGCATGGTTCTCACCTCAGATTCAGGCTGTAATCAGGCTGTATTGTTTAAATATGTAATTCCCTGTGTTGTTCACACCTTTTAATCTCTGCATTGTTCACCCCCTGCAGTGTTCACACCTCAGGCTCAGGCTGTAATCACCCATATTGTTCCCCTGTTCACACCTCAGGAGCAGTAGAAACCCACAAATAATCCCTGCACACTACAAAAAGAACATATACTGAGGTGGTACTGCAATTAAAAAGTTTTTTAATATATAGTTATTGTGCAGACTGTAGGAGCAGTGCCAGCATTGTGTCACTGTAGGCTGCCTGTGTGTGCCATACACACAGGCGTCATAGGGCAAGCAGAGTATGGCATACACAGGCAGGGTAGGGAAGGCAGAGTATGGCACACACAGGCAGAGTATGGCACACACAGGCAGAGTATGGCACACACAGGCAGAGTATGGCACAAACCAGCCAAGAATGGCAAACACAGTGAAAGTATGGCACACGCAGGCAGGGTAGGGAAGGCAGAGTATGGCACACACAGGCAGGGTAGGGCAGGCAGAGTATGGCACACACAGGCCAAGTATGGCACAAACCAGCCAAGTATGGCACACAGGCAGGGTAGGGAAGGCAGAGTATGGCACACACCGGCAGCGTAGGGAAGGCAGAGTATGGCACACACAGGCAGAGTATGGCACAAACCAGCCAAGAATGGCACACACAGTGAAAGTATGGCACACGCAGGCAGGGTAGGGAAGGCAGAGTATGGCACACACAGGCAGGGTAGGGAAGGCAGAGTATGGCACACACAGGCAGGGTAGGGAAGGCAGAGTATGGCACACACAGGCAGGGTAGGGAAGGCAGAGTATGGCACACACAGGAAGGGTAGGGAAGGCAGAGTATGGCACACACAGGCAGGGTAGGGCAGGCAGAGTATGGCAGGTTTTGGCTGTACTACAACCATTAATACGGGTATGGTCATGTGATAACATGGGTGTGGTTTCAAGTGGGTGCGGTTTCAAAAAGGGGAGTGGTCAGAACTGGCTTCCATTATCGGCCCTCCACCACGTAGGTCGGAAAAATTCCGGCCCTCGGTACAACAGAAGTTGGACAGCACTGCCTTAAGTTATAAAATAGAAAGCTAATATAAAAGAAAATATGAAATAATAATCTTCATAGCATTTATATTACTATATACATGCTTAAACTATATTGGATCTGATTTTCCTGTATGCCCATAGCAATTGGTACCCGTATGTTAATATAAAGAACATTTTAATGTCAAATAAATGCAACTTTTGTTTTCAGTTAGATAAAATAATAGAGAATTCTGTTATTGTATTGCTTGTTGTTTAGATTTAATGTGCACTGCTGTGCAGCTTTTTGGCTCCTAGCACATGATGAATCTTCTCTGCTTCAGTGGTTTCCAGCCAGTGGAGGATAGTCCAAACCTAATAGCGCAGCCTGCCATTTACCTTAATGGAATAGTAGCAAAAATGCAGCAGTAAAATCTGACTGATTCCAGTGAATCCAACTAATGCAAATCACAGGCCTCATGTGTGCAATTGGCGCTCATATCTACCATTCTTCCAGGTTCTAAGCAGTTCTGTTTATCTTACTCAGTTGCTAGCTGAACCATCAAGTTATGAATATGCACACTGAGCATGTTAGTGTCACTGACACTTCTAACAGAACCCAGGATGGGGAGCCTCTGTGACAGCTCTAAAGGGCTGATTATTACAGTTATGGAGATGTTGAACCTTTAGGCTAGTGCAGTAAGTTCAGCATACAAAATATCTCATGTCTAGCTGTATTCATTTTTAGGGTTTAGTGTTCCCATAAGTGTAAAGGCACACTAACCATATTATAGAATCTAATTATTTTTCACATTTGTTACGTTGGGCTGGATTATTTTATTTCAGCTACTGGCCAAATGATATAGAATATATGACATTCATAATGTATTCAAGATATTTAAATGTAATTTCTCTTAAATCCACGCAAATGACTAATGCATATTTTTAACCCATCCCTAATAACAGGTAAAAGTCTGCTGTAATTTTGTGATATAAAGTGGAAAATATTAACAGCACAGGAATTTTACTCTTTACTGGCCGATCATTCAAACCTAGTTTCTAGGCAACACACACTTCTGACCCCCAACATGTGCAAGAAAAATAATATATAATGTGCTAGAACGAGCTAATACTGAGCCATCCCCACATAATTTCATTTCTAAATTCATGCTGTCTTCTAACTTGTATTTTAAGGGGAAAAGTATGTCTGACTGTTAGAGAACAAGCTAATCATTATGTAAATTAAATTTTGCATAGCACCAATACAAATGTATGCAAGCTATAACATTTTCCATTACTCTTTGGTGATAACCACTATGGAGTTCCCTACCCCCATATGTGAAAACTATGAGTAAAACATTCTAAACATAACCATAATTTACATTTGGATTTTCATTGGCTCAATTAACAGTATATATAATACTTGTGAGTGAAACTTGTGAGCAGTATATGGTTTCCCCACTGGATAATGACCTTTCTGCTACTTTCTGTCCTGTACCATTTCCCACTTTTAAAAATATTAGTTAGTAATATTTCTTAAATGTCATAAATGGCTTCAATGGCATAGCAGCAAATCATACATTATCATTTGTAATTTTGACTATTTTAAGATTGAACTGTTTTAGTTGACTATTTTATTTGACTATTTTAAGATTGAACAAATTTCTGGTGATTGGGTTTTGTATATACTGCATAACTGCTGACTCAGATCAGACTGCCTCACCTTGAGCTGAAGGCCTGCTTAATGTGAAGCTAGCCATGATTTTGTGAGGCAAACCAAAAACACATGTTTTAAGTTGAAAGCAGCAACATTTAAGGAGAGGGTCTAACATTTCAATTTATAGTGGAATAAAAAGTTATTCTGTGCCTTTTTTTTTGCTACTTTATGGTTAACAATGGATTTAAATATAGGCCGACAGGACCCCATTAAACATATTTGCTGCCGTCTCAAAATTAAACCCTTCGCAACATCTATATAATAGTGACTGGCCAGAAAGAATCCTTGAAGACAAGAGTGCATTTTTTAAAATTTGGTGATATAATGTGCACTAGCTATACAGAGACCCAGGATAATGTAAAAAGGGAAATAACCATATCCAGAGGAAGCGAGGAGATTCAGCCTCTAAAAGCTGGAGAAACATTACTGTAAATACAATGTGATCTACATTATACTGCCACTGCAGTCTAGCTAGCTGAAGTCTACAACTCCCGGACACTGCATTTTACTATAATCCATTCATGTGAGTGTTTTTTGATTTGATATGAATCAATAATATGCCTACAAATCTAAATAAATACAGGTATATAAAATTGTTTTGATTATTGACATTCTTCTTTTAGCTTGATCTTAAAGGAGAGTATTGTTATTAAAAAAAAAAAAAACTTTTCCCCCATGTGTCTGGTATTGATTTGGGATAGTAATTAAAGAGTGGAAAGGTAATATTACAGCTAGAACATATTACAGGTTTGGATATAAAGTCAGGCATCTGGATCCCATCAACTTTTTTTCTATTATTTTAATAGTTTTGCAAATTGGCAGCACCTTCTGGAGCATTACTTGCCCTGTGGTAGGGAAAAGCTGCTCATTTAGCTAAAATAAGCTTTAAATAGGAATCATCTTCTGTCTTAAGGGAAACTTGTTACTTTCTATAGACTCCTAAAGATGTGCCTTGTACCAAGTTGTGAGTTGAAAATGGCACTCCTTGTTGCTGCATTGTGGCATGTTAAATGTCCCACAAGAGATTACATTATCATTGACACTTGAATGCACTTTCAACCATCTGACTCCCAAGAGAACAAAAATGTTGGATTAGTGAATATCTCAACAGAATAACCTTACATCTAGGTAACACAAACTTGATGCCATGGTTTGGCTGGCAAAATAAGTCGAACAGGAATAGAAAAATATCTTGCCCAGTAATACCTGATATTTAGCATATTTTATTATTATTATTATTATTATTATTATTATTATTATTATTATTATTATTATTATTATTATTATTATTAACATTTATTTATAAAGCGCCAACATATTTCACAGTGCTGTACAATAATTGGGTTTCATACATTGGACATACAGAGTAACATATAAAGCAATCAATAACCAATACAAGAGGTGAAGAGAGCCCTGCCCAAAAGAGCTTACAATATTTAAACAAAACTATGCATCTCGTCATCTAAAGTATGGTTTGATTACAATCATCTATACTAGCATAGTAGGAATACTGTATCCTTGTTATGCTTACTTATAATGATGTACATTAAATCATTGTACCTTTAACTGTATGTATTTGAATTGCCTACTGTATTTGATATAAACCAGGTACTGTGGAAGTAAGAAGTTAGCTTTATTTGGCTTAGGAAGGTGCTTAGGAAGTTAGGGAGGTATCAGATATTGTATGCAAGCGATTGGATGGTGATGAAATTCACTGACTATCCATCATGTTTCTGTTTTGCAGGCAGAGTATACACACATCTCCAGTGATTTTACCTATTCTAAACAAGTTGACTCGTTCATAATTTTCATTGTATTCCTCTTCCTAAGTCAGAAATCCATTCATTTAAGCAGAAGAAGTTAACCATCTCAGTGCCTTGTAGACTTTAACATTGTATGTTAAAGTCATTTTTTACTATTGAGCAGTAAAGTGTGACTGAAGTTTATCAGAGCACAGGTTACATGGTTATGGCACCCTGGGAAATGTAGAAATGGCTAGCCCCATGTGAAATTTCAAAATTAAATAGAAAAAAATCTGTTTTATGGAAATGAATTTCAATGCAGGATTCTGCTGGAAAAGCTCTATCAGCTGATGCTTTTTGAAAAAAAAAAACCCAACATGTTTTCCCATGACAGTGTTCCTTTAAGACGGAACCTCCTTTCTTCTAATCAGAATGGGTGCCCTTGTGTCTGCTGCGAGGACCTATAGGTGAATAAAGAATACACATATATTTATACATAGTTAGCATATCCACCTTAAGTGCCTCTTCTGCTTAAACAACCCCAACTTCATACCTCCCAACATTTGAAAAATAAAGGGAGGTACAAAAAGACTTGGTGCGCACAGCGCGGCAATTTTTTTGGACCATGCCCACTTTTGTGGCCATGCCCCAATTACCCCACCCCATTTTTTTCAAAAAATATTCCTTTTATAGAGTTGAAATGGTGGGATCAGACGCAAATGTGCTATACCTTCATACTGTACTACTTAAGGAAAACAATATAGCAACTCCTACATATAAAATACAAATATAGAGAGAAGGCAGTCAGTTATAAGTGAGTTATAACTATGTACCAGTTTTGCACCCCATACACAGTGCCCCCATAGAAAGTGCCCCAATTGCCCCCATAGACAGTACCCCCATACACAGTGCCCCCAATTGCCCCTATAGATAGTACCCTCATACACAGTACCCCCCATAGACACTCCTCCTTCTTCAGCGGCTTCTGCTCCTTGTGCGGCAGCGACAGGTCCTGTTATAAGGTTGCGCCCCGTGCGTACATGTAACGTCAATACGTACGGGGCGCAACCTTATAAAAGGGCCCGTTGTTGCCGCATAAGGAGCAGAAGCCGCACGAGCTAGCGCATCCCGCTGTCAGGGATAGTTCCATGAATGTCCTGCATTTCCGTAATCTATTACTAACTATCCGGGACAGCGGGATGCGGTATTAAAAGCGGGACCATCCCACAAAAAGCGGGACAGTTGGGGGGTATGCAACTTGCCCAGTCTTCATAACTGAGACTTTTCATATCCTTTACCAGCTTAGTTGCTCTTCTTTGGACTCTCTCTAATTCAGTAATACAGTGGAGGAAATAATTATTTGACCCCTCACTGATTTTGTAAGTTTGTCCAATGACAAAGAAATGAAAAGTCTCAGAACAGTATCATTTCAATGGTAGGTTTATTTTAACAGTGGCAGATAGCACATCAAAAGGAAAAAGATAGCAACTGATTTGCATTTCATCCAAATGATACTGTTCTGAGACTTTTCATTTCTTTGTCATTGGACAAACTTACAAAATCAGTGAGGGGTCAAATAATTATTTCCTCCACTGTATGAGTTTAAGAATATTTAAGAATATTACTGGAGACTGCATGGTATACAGTATTCTCAAGGGTCTTACCAGCAATCTGTAAAGTGGTAGAATCACCCAATGTGAATCACACCTTTACTTGTTTCAAGATTAAAACCCACTTATTGTACAGTGATGCGGAATATGCAGAATATGTTGGCGCTTTATAAATAAATTTTATTAATAATAAACAGGTGCCAAAGTTTAGGCCCACAAGCATTTTGATAAGCCTGTCACAGATCCTAATGGCAAAATAAGTCTGTTTGCACTGCTCCGGGTTTGTCAACAATTAAAGAAACATTTTGAGCAGTGATGGGCAGAGAGGACTGTTAAGTCTGCTGTTAAAGACCAGTTTAGACAAAACACCCTTGTGTGCCATTAACCTTTCCCATACATGTTTTGCTTCAGGCAAGAAGCTAGGTGACACACAAATATTAATAAGAAACCAAGGTTATGTAGTGATTGGTCAAGACGACTCATTGTGATTAATTGCCTATTAGAGTAGATGAGCAGTTAAGTACAGTAGATTGCCTCAAAATGTAACATGTGGATCTATGTGTCTGTATTGCACAAACAACACAAGCTGAGCTGTTGCCAGCCAGGGCTGGTCACGGATCAATTCTGCAGACACTGCCTTATCTTCCATTCTTCATGGGTTTTTACTTGGTGTTTATTCACTGCTCGATTGTGGCCCATTTTTGACTGTAAGTGGACTAGCCCTGCATGCAATAACAGGTCTGAAGGTGACAGTATATAGACCTGCCATGCAGATTAAATTTACATCCCCACAGTCTATTTTGCTGTCAAAAGAAAAACGTCAATATTCTCCTCACTCCAAGAAAACAATGCTGTTCCTGCAATTTAGGCTTCATTTGTTTAATCCTCATTGACCATTGCCATTGACTTTTGCTGCATTATCCTGCCACGGAAGCTGATAAAATCACATTAACTTTAGATTAAATGGAACTCTTCTTGAAAAACTATATATCACCTAGGGATGGTATACAGTGCGATGCAAATTAATCCAGACCACCAACCAATTCCTTCATTTTACTTGGTAACAAATATTACACTAAAATTGTTATTTTTTAAATGTTTTTAATTGATCTTAAAATATGAAATTAAAATAGTTATTTGCACAAGTATGTACTAACCATACTTTAATACTGTGTAGAACCTCCATTAAGCTCCAAATTACAGGAACGCTATTTCCCATACAATCCATTTGAAGCAAATTATTTTTTTAAGATTCTGTTTTTTTCTGTAATAATAAAACGTGAATTGTACTTGATCCTAACTAAGCTGCATGTAGGGTAGGGGGGCGAGGGTAACATCATGGGGCTGAACTGTGATGTCACGGGGCATGGCAGGTGCTATTGGGGTGGGGCTGTGATGTCAGGGGGTTGGGGGATGATGCAACAAATGGCTGGTTGTTTGTGTAAATTTGGGAAACCAGTCAGGCAGCTTTGACAGACAAGCCTTCTTAAGACCGGGCTGTCCTAGTCAAAACTGAACAGGTGGAAACCTAAGCTCATGAATACAGTCTCACTGGGTTTAATCAATAATTAAATTAATTTTATTAGGAAGGAGATTTGGATTATGGGAAAACCACCTTATTAAAAAAAAACAAAAAAAAAACAGTCCCAAGTATTCTGGATTAGAGATCCCATATCTGTACCAACTTTGTACACAGTTTAGGAAATATTTAAACTATTCTTTCAGGCAGCTTTGCTTCAGGTTGTACTGTACTGTTTAGTTGTTGTGCCACAGATATTCAGCTGGATTAAAAAAGTATGGTGCACAAGCATGTGACTAGCCTGAAGTACACAGAGTAAATCTGATGGAAAGAAAGAAAATGTGTGTACAGTTTTTATTGCTGTAAAGGCTAGCTTTATTAAATAATAAAATATGTGTGATTAAATACCCGTGCAAACAGCACATTCCAGAACTTAATACTTTTTTCTAACATAAAACTATGTCACATTAAGAAAACTAATTTTAAGTTTCAGTCCTTGAAACAAATATATCATAGAAGACAAAAATGTAAGGCTAGGATTTGTTATTCAGTAAAGTGAGAGAATACGTGAAGCATCTGAATACCTTTGCAGGGAATTTTATATAGCCTGCATGTTCCGTAGGGTGTTGTTTTATTGCTAGCCATAGTTACTGTCAATCACTGCTGCATCCTCAAGAAAAGAAACATTGTTTTATAATGATTTTTGGCTTATTATGGTGCTGGAAACCAAGTTGAAAGAATGTTTTAAATCAACGGCATTAGAACTTTACACTTTAGTTCTTTGAGTTGTCACTAATTGCAGACTAACTGTGTAGCACAATGTTATTTTTCAATAGGAAATTCTACCCTGCTTTTTTCCAAGCTAATTTTAACAATACTGTAATAGTTTTCTGAAATTGCCATGACGTTTGAACATAATCAAATTTTATTATTTAAATACTAATTGCACTTTTAGCAAAAGCTGGATAAAAAGTGTCGAACACTTGATTGAACAATATACTTTAATACCAGGAAGATTCAATTCAGTCATTGTTCTTTTCCAAGAACTAAACCTAAATAATACAGTAAATGAATTGTATGTTTTCTGTATGGGTCGTTGAAACAGCAGAAAATAATTGGTTGTTTTCATTTAACTTTACATTCGTTGTTGAGGGGGACTCGTTTAGCAACATTAAAAGGAGGCTAAGCAAGTACATTAGAGGGAATTATAGGCAGATAGGGGATGTTCTTTTTTCCCCATAAAAACAACCAACGCACCAGAGGTCACCCCTATAGATTAGAGGAACGGAGTTTCCATTTGAAGCAGCGTAGGTGGTTTTTCACGGTGAGGGCAGTGAGGTTGAGGAATGCCCTTCCTAGTGATGTGGTAATGGCAGATTCTGTTAATGCCTTTAAGAGGGGCTTGGGTGATTTCTTGAACAATCAGAATATCCAAGGCTATTGTGATACTAATATCTACAGTTAGTATTGATGTTGGTATATATGGTTTATGTATGTGAGTGTATAGATAGGTCAGTATAGGTTGTGTGTGCTGGGTTGACTTGGAAGGGTTGAACTTGATAGACTCTGGTCTTTTTTCAACCCTATGTAACTATGTAAGCTGGACCCAATCATATACTACTGTTGCCAAATTGGGACAGCATACTACTACAATAAATACATTGACTGTGCCTTATAGCTAAACAAGGGGAAATCAGGTGTATTGGTTTGTGCAGTCTAATGCATAATGCAAAATCTTTGTTCAAGTGTCTTTACCAAACTTAAAATTCAACAGCTCTTCTTTCTAATATCCCTTTTCATGTTTACTTCTAAACAGGAGAATTTGTCAGTACTTTAAAATGTAAGCTGAACATAATGATACCAAAGTTTTGGTCCTAAAAGTGTAATTATTCTTCCAAAAGGTTTGCTCTGCCCTTAGATTTATGAAGTGTAACTCACAGCATACCCCAACATATTCTTACATCATACAAGGGTCTAAATTCAGCTTTAAGGCTGGATCCTTAAGCAGTGCTCAGTAAAACATTCTTCTGCATCTCCAATGTTTGCAGAATGCTTAATTCAAGAAGATTCCCCAGTTAGAACCATTAGTTATTTATCTACTGTTGTTTGGAGGAATGAATATATTTTTTCTTGCTACAAACACAAACATGTACTATTTAGGCTCTTTTATTAAAGTTTACTTTTATCATAGTGTAATATTACTAAGCAAAAACTGCACAATAATCTCCTTATTTTAGATTACAATTAGAAAGCTGATATATTGTTGGCTTTAAACAATCCGTTTGCATTGTTAGATTAAGATGTTTACTTTGAAAAGCTATTTTAGAAAAGGTTTTAAGTCCCATTTGGGCAAGGGATAACATAATACAAGTATGGAGTCTCTTATCCATACCACATATCTTATAGGTACAACCTATTTCTGATTGCTAAATAAAAAAGGGGGTTAAAATTTTCTGGCCTCAGGGAAATATAACAAATCCTTTTGAATACAGAATTGATATAATGAATAATAAAAAGCTGGTGGTTTCAGGTAGGCAGCCAAGAAATGAATATGTATAAATATTGATTAACACTGTGCTCTTCTTGAGAGTTTGCCAGCAGTCGAGACTCAATGCATGTCGTCTGCAAACTCACAGATAAATGGAATTATTTCTTTGCAGAGTGCGCTACGCAGGGGGTTTGACTAGGAATAGCCTAAAATTTTTTGAAACTGTAAATAAGTACACATGCCGTGCCAGGGGACACAAACTGTGGCTCCTAGTATCACAACCTCTTGTTTTTAATTGCAGTGTGTTTAGTGCAACTGAGCAGCCATGAGAGCCAAAGATAATTAGACAAATTAATGTCAGACCATGTAATGCCAAATGCCAAAAAATGTGTAAGTTGAAGGGATAGTTATCCTACTTATACTTGACAAGATGAAGGAAGGTGCAATTATTACTCTGAACTAAGTGGGATTGTCAAAACATTTGGGCATTTACTTTTCAGTAAATGATGATTTGATGCACTCAGCCCATCTGCAGGTGCCACAGCAGGCATTACAGTGTATTACTGTATATTTGCATCGAAACTGCAAGAATTTGGTCAGGTAAAAGCTACACTGTTACAGATGTAGTGTATAGTTTTCTAGTTTTGTTTCACAAAGCTGCGAAGAAAAAAATCTCAAATACCACTGAAGAATGTACAAATTTATTTCAATCCATTAAAAACATAGGTAACCCCTTACAGATATGGCCTGACAACTTTGCCATTCAATGCAGGATATTTGAATCGACAATTATTTTATTTAATTACTATTATATAATTATTAAGTATGTGGTAAATAGTGTTTATCATACATTGCATTAGAGGGGACAATTGAAATTGAAGGTTGAAGCTTCAGGGTCTGCCAGGTTTGAACTGGGACCTGTACAGAGCACACAGAGGCCCAAACAGCCCCCCTCCAGCCTACACAATACTGCCTCTCTTAAGACTTTTTCCAGCAGCCTCTCTGGCATTTGACAGAATCCACAGATATTAAATTAGTCAGCCTACTTGCTGATAGTAAATTAGTCAGCTACTTGCTGGAGCAAATGCAGAGCTTGGAATATACACAACTATTATTGGCATTGAGATCTGCTGCTATGCTCATATAACTATTTAGGGGTTAATTCTAAATTGCAAGATATGTTACATGACCACTTAGACATATCAAAATAAATAACCTCAGTGTACATAATTATTTAGGGATTCTTCAACTCCCTATGTAAATTTTCCATACACTAATACATTTATGCAGCTTCTGATATCACTGTTGTATATAGTAGCTTGGTTGTTGCCCCCTTCCCCAGAGAGATTGTGTTGATCATGCTAGGAATGAGCTTTTGTGCATCTGAGTGTCCTTCTGGGCAAAATCGTTCTTGATAACTTGCTAAGTGTTTGGCCAAATATATGCATAAGTTATAATTCCTACAAATGCAGGTCTCGGAGTTAATAAAAATATTCACCCTCTTGGGTTTATATTTCTCTTATCATGGCAAGAAATAATTGCCTGTAACTTACTTATACTATGAAAAAAAGTTTGTTAGGAAACTTATTTTTACCTTGAGTGAATGGGCAATAAATTAGCACTATCTTTATTTTTTTTTGTTTGAAATTTCATTGAGCAATGGCTACTTTTAGAACTTATTCTGCATGAATAGGCTGATTTCTACAATGCTGTGTATGCAAATCCTGTTCCATGCATAGGAACAAGAGTTCTTTAGCACACAATGGGCATAATGTACATCCTTCTGTGCACAATAGATCCATAATTGCAGCAAAGGACCTGATAAGTGGGAAAGGGAGCTACAAATTTCATCAGACTCAGGAAACACTAACACAGATACGAAAAGACTTAGGCAACAAGCATTTGTATTGGATGTACTGTTTCTTTTATCTTCATTGACTTCATTTTACACTGAGATTTCTGATTCCTCTTTATGTACTAGGAATACTGGTTACATGTCAGAAAAGGGATGTCAAAAGCCTTAGCCTACACATGTTGCAAGCTAAAAAGCTTTAGTTGTCTGCTTCTTATGCAGCTATAAGGCAGAGTTGTATTAGAGATGCAGCAAATAAAGCATTTGCCCAAAATGTAGAATTTGGATGCTGCCAAACTGAGCACAGCAATTTCTTGCTACAATAAGGTACTGTTTTGATAAAGGTTGATCATCTGGGGAGAAGCATGCACAAATTTCCAAATACATATGAAGATTCATGTTTTAATATGTGTTCCTCCAATCTTTTTGAAATATTTCTACAGATCTCAAGCTCTTTGAATTCCTTTACCTTATTCCTTATTATGACTGGTGCTCACCTTTTTAACTTTTTTCTGTTAGTTAACGTTTAATTTGCTCTAAAATAATAAAAACTATTTAAAACAAAATATTAATTTTAGGCTTAACAGCTAGCATCATATAGGTAAAGATAAATAGATGGGATAGTTAATCAATATTTATGAGACTAGATAGACAAGTAAGTGGACTTTTTGCTTAAGAAAGTAATGGAATATTTTTCCTAAGAGCTCACCGAAAGATTTGAGTTGACAAAGCAAACAGATTTGTTCAGAGATTAGCCTGAATGTTCTCTGTGTGGGCCTTGACTGCTGATAGGAGGAAAGGGTTGTCAGTGCTTTGTGGTGATATGTGATGTGTAAGGCTGGTCTCGGTTTAGCTAAGTAATTTTTCTTATTCTGGTTGTCTGCAAAACAAGTTTTTGGCTAGTGAATACCCCCTTTAGGCAAAAGACACACAGAGCTACTTAGTAGCAGCTACTTGTCATGACAACTAAACACCAGGAAATACCCTGCCATAGACAATACTTAGAATTGCCTCTGCTAAAACACACATAAAGGCAATAATCATTAAATGATCAGCATTGTCTATTTCTGTAGCTGTAACAAGTAGCTGCTACTAGGTAGCTCCATGTGTTTTCACCCTAAAGGGCATACATTTTAGAAATCCTGCTCAGTTTTTTCCTTTGTATCTGATTTTTTAAAGCATATTTTTGTATTCATTATGTGGAAGGCTTCCTTGTTGTAAGCACTTAACCCAGTGTGGTTTTTAAAGATGTGCCAATGAGCTTTATATTCCTAAAAGAGAATCTGATCACATTCTAAAAAAGAAATGTAGGTATGATTCAGATTTAATTTGGGAGTTGGAATACTGAGATTATACCAAGGCTGTAAGGATTCTATGTGTATTATTGTGAAATGATATAACAAGATCTAATTTAGAATGAATTACAGGCAGATTTGCAGCAGTGAATGAGTTGATGAGATTAGAACTGTGCACTGATACTTTGTGTACTTGTCTTGGTAAAATCATTTTACAAATAAGAAAGAGACAGGCAACTCTGGCTTATCCATCTGTTGCAGTATTACAATTCCCAGAATCCCCCTGCTAAGACTGTTGGCAGGCTGAAGGTTACCTGAAGGAAGTAGGGAACCCATACTATTGCAGATTAAAAATATGTGTGTAGGTGTCAGAGAAAAATAAGGCTGTCTTCTGATTTATAGCTGTTTAAATTGTTATACATAATGCATGTATATGTATGTGTGTGTGTGTGTATGTGTGTGTATGTGTGTGTATGTATGTGTATATATATATATATATATATATATATATGCACTTTGTATTTGTGGCATTGCAAAAAGCATTAAAATGGTACAGATTACTTTGCATATTTAGGATTTAATAAGAATTTAGCAAAACATTAGATTTATTTATACTCCAATGATAATGCTCATGAAGTTTATTCATATATGTATTTATATAAATAATTATTATATTAGATATGCGAATGTTATATACTATGTGAATATAAAGGCCAGAAAAAGTAACATTTGCAATATATGTGATAATGAGGCATGTGCTTGATTTTCTTTGTGTCTTAGATACAGTGTAGAATGGAGTTCAAAGTAATTATGTAAAATAACCTGTTACTGCTATGTTAGCTGAATATAACTCTCCAGTAGAGAAATCATGAATTCCTCAAGAGTTCCTTACCAAGAGTTGGTAAGCATTGTGGTCATCCTACAAGCATGGTGTGAGTCTTAAGGTATTTGATTATTTAAACTTTAGGCAAAAAAATCTAATTGTGTCTAATTTGACCATATTTGTGGATAAAAAGTAAAATAACTAGTCTACTCGTAAAACTCCTGCCTGCATCCTTGATGCATCTGAAACCTGTCATTGATATTTTTAAGCTAGTTTTACAAATTAGTGGATTATTTTTTTTTAAGGAATCTAATTGTATGTGTGTTTTGTACATAAAGATCCATATATTATGTTTCCTGAACAAATACCATTTATCTTAACCAAAAAACTTTATTTGTGATCAGTTTAGATGAATTTTCTAGTTTTAGTTTAATTCTAGTTCTAGTTTAGTTTCTGAGATACCGTATTAACAGTTTAAGACCTAAAGTTAAGCTGGCTTTACATGGACCAGTAAAAGCTGCAGACTTCAGATTGATATCTGCAGCTTATTGGCCCATGTATAAGGGCCACTAATGTTGTCCGCCTAACCTATTTCTTGCCATTAATTGAGCAATTGATGCTGCCCTTGTTAAACAGATCATCATAGGTTCTGCGGTTGCACGATCTGGTTTGGCCCAGCACGTTGGTGGCCAAATCTGTCCGAGATCCCATAGTGTATGGTCATGTGTAGACTGCTTATAGCAGCTGAACAGCTCTTTTTAAGGCCTGGAAAATCAGTGATCCTAACTCTCTATGCACTTTCTATGTACTTCCTTTATTCATACAACCCTCTGGTTTCTGATTCTCAGTTGAGCCAAAAGCAGCAATTTCATTTTACTGTTTCTCAACTGCATGTACTATGCTCAAGTTTTATGTGCACATATGTAACTTACAACTTGTGCTTTTTAAGTGTTTCAGAAGTTATATAGTCAAGCAAAGCCAGTGAGATAAGTTGTGTTGTGTTATGTGCTTTAGAAAAATAAAAAGCAAGGAGCCAGGTAAAGATCCTGTGACCTGGAGTAAAGCATATTATGACATTGTTTAAACTCTGTGTTCATTAAACAGTCCAACAATCTCCCATGACATGCCAGTTAACCTAGCTCAGGGATGACAAACCCACAGCAATCCAGCTGTCTCTGAAATAAAACTCCATTTGGCTGCTTATGAATGGGTTCTATTTTGCCAACAGACGGAAAGCCATGGGTTTTTCATCCCTGTTCATCCCTCAACTGACCTTTACTGCCCTCAGTACACACCATTCAGGAAAATATTTGGGTTAGTTGGGCCTCAGTAATCATGTTGCTGATAATCATTTTGCTGATAATCATGTTGCTGTGCATGTTGACAACCATGTCCTTTTAACAAATAAATTTAATAAATGCCATATTTTTTGAAATAATGGAACACAATGCTAATTTGGGTACATTTGACTGCAAAGTGTCTTTACTAGGCATTGCTGTGTTCATAATCATGGCCGATAGATGTTATTTTGGTGCCCTTTCCTAGAGGTATTGGTGCCATCTGGAGGCATTTTGCTTACCCATTTCTGACAGAATGACAAATGATGACACAGGTGAAGAGATGTTGACAGCTGCTTATCTTTATATGCCCAATAATTCCATTACTATGCATTAATTAGTTTGCATCTGCCTGTGTAACAGAGCAGCATCTGGTGCTGGTTAACGTTGCACACTCTTACTAATTCTGAACTGGTGAAGATGAAGGGGACAGTCAATTGAAGCAAAATTGGGTTACATATATTAATTGTATTATGGGATTGATCCACAATTAGATTAGACTGACAGGAGTTGAGGGATTTGGAATGAAAGTGTATTTCAGGTTGTGCATGAAAATAAATCTGCCACAAAAGTCTGTATTATAATGTAACTTAATGCTATATCCACCTCAGGCCAAAAATAACATTTATTCTGTGCTTTTCATTGTAAGATACAAAGCCCATTAAGTAATATAATGAGAATTTGTACTATGTCTAGTAACCCATGACAGCCAATCAGTGGCTAGCCTTTATTGATGCCCTGTTTAAAGGAGAAGGAAAGGCATTTTGTCATTTTACTGCCAATAGATTAGCCACATTCGTGCCACCTAGAACACTATATTTATTTTGCAGAAAGCTTTACCATACCGGAGTAAAGAGATCTAGAAGCTCTCTTCATTTAAGATAGCAGCTGCCACTTTAGTTTGGTCTCAGTAGCTTCCTGGCAGAGACCAGCCCCCAGGAATGAAGGATTTTTCTGAGAGAGGAAGTCTGATACCGAAGGACATGTTTACAAAAAAAAGACAAGACGTCCTGTGTTTCTTTTGATAGAGGACTTAATGCAGCATTACTGTAAGTGCTTATGGCTGTATTTACATAGACCTTTCTGATAAAGCTTACTTAGTTTTTACGTTCCTTCACCTTTAAAAGGCAACATCTGATTGGTTGCTATGGATAACTTGACTGTTGTGCAATGAAATACATTGCACAACAGTTTTTACTTATGTTTACAGTAAAACTAAATCAGTTGAAAGGCCATCTTGGACACATTGTGCAATGTTAATCCCCTAACCTGTTTGTACTAAATTTTATTTTGAAAGAAATTACATTTGTATTGCATTAAAATGTTCTGTGCCTCTTCTGAACCATTGTTGCTTTGTCTCCTGTACGCTGCAAAGTATCATAAAGTTACAAATATGAATATTTAATGGAATTTTCTGGTATCATCACTGTAAGCTTAAAGTTAGGCAAAGCAATCAATATGTCTAGGATGTTGCTAAGAGAGATATTATTACGATGCCTGCTTTGTTTATACTGATACAAACAGTGATATATGATGATTGCTATTGACAGTTTCATATAAAAGCAGATTGCTGAAGGCAAAGCAAAACCAACATGTAATGAACTGAATTAGACTCCTCAGGCAAAGCCCATGGTACTGTGCAGACAGGGAAGTGATGCCATCAAGTAATGATCTTAGCATACAATATGGTGTTGCTTTAAATGGGACCTGTCAGCCTAAGAAATAATTCCAAATATAGCAACCAAACAGTGATTAGAGTTTTTTCATCCAGCTGCAAGTTAAGCAGTGAAAGCACATACCTGATTGGTTGCCATGGGATATTGGCCATTTGCAAATCTGCCCAGTCTTTATAAATGACCCCCGATAACTTTTCTGAATAATAATGAGGCAAATATCATTCCTTGTAGTATTCATTAATATCATCAAGAATGAAACTGTACAACAAAAACAAACATTTTTGACATTGCAAGTTTCAAATGGTGCACCACAGCACAACATATTTCTGCATCAGTTTTAATGGAAAAAGGTATGATAATGATTCATTTATATATGTTTTTTTCAATTAGTTGTTTGGACCTAATAATTATATAGAATTAAACGAATGCCTTATTTTTTTTTTTTATTTCCTGGTATTGGTATAGCAGCAACATATCTTCACAACACTTTGCAGAAACCCCTGCACCAGTGGGGCTTACAATCTAAGGTCCCTATCACATTTACACACACACACTGAGGGCCGGTTTTTATAAGGAGCCAATTAACTTGCCTGTATGTTTTTAGACTGTTGGAGGAAATCAGAGTATGTGAAGACATGGGGAGAACATACAGATCCCTTAAAGATAGTGCCCTGGCAGGGATCAAGCTAAGGAACCCTCAGTACTGCAAGGTGGCAGTGTTACTCACCAAGCCTCCATCCTGCAAATTCTATTCTGTTCACTACTCTTTCCTTTTGGTGGAAGAAATATCATATCAGCAAATTGACCACTTAAGAATAGTGATGAGCAAATCTGTTAAAAGATTTGCGAAACGGCAAAAATGCCGCACTTAAAAAAAATTGTTCTGCGTGACAAAAATATGATGCACTCAATATTTTTCTGTGGCAAATGTTATCGAATTTTAGCGAATCCATGCCTGCTGAAAAATTTGGCCCATCACTACTCAATAATTATGGATGCACCAAATCCAGGATTAGGTTCAGGATTCGGCCTTTTTCAGCAGTATTCAGATCAAATGCATGTGCCTGACTGAACCGAATCTGAATCCTAAAAATCATGTGACGTTTTGTCACATAAACATGGAAATTTTTCACAGAGTGTGAAACACGTGGTTCACTTTCACACTTTCTTGGCCTAATTTGCATATGCAGATTAGGATGGTATTCGGCAAAAACTTTTACAAAGGATTTGGGGTTTGTCCGGATGCCAAAATAGTTGATTCACTGCATCCTATTAAGAATCCTTCATTTAAATGGAATGACATGGTGGGACTTGGTAAGCTAAGCTGTCTGAGCCAAGTGCCTAGATTTTGAGCCATCTTTATATGCTCTTATGATTTACTGAAAACAAATCTTCTTACAGTAAAGTCAAAGATAAAAAATACCCCAGAAAATTACATGAAATCAAAGCTCTGGTTTCAGCAATTTGTTGTTCTGCAATATAACTTTTTCCTCAGTGTCTCTCTAGCACTTTCTAACATTATAAATCATCGACTGAAAATGAATCTTCTTCATAGAGAATGTATTGAAACGGTTCTTCCTTACATGAGTGACTCCAGGTGCATTTGACCTTTCGCTTGTAAATGCTGAGCTGTAACACTGCACAGAGCCATTATGGTAAGGTTGGAGGTTCATAGTTTGTATCTAGTTACTTAGCTTCCCTGGCCTCACAGGTGGTGCTGTAACAGCTAGCCAATTTCATATCTATCTTGACGCTGTGGAGTCAAATCTTTATGAGTTTAAAGTTATGAATTTATATCTGGTAACATAAAATATAGATTTTAAGACTGTGTATCACTTTAAAGAGAATTTAAAGCCTGCTATGTTGTATATTACTAAACTTGGCTATATGTCAGTACTGCCCTACTTTTGTTATTGTCATTTATTAATGGTCTGCACTGTTGTTGAGTTATTACTATCTGTGGCTACTTTTTGAGTCTGAAACAACTAAACAAAAAAATGTTTTTTTTGTGAGTTGTTCACATACAGGGACCTACACTGGGTGTGAATATAGTAAGCATTATAGCAAATAAGTTATAATGGTTAAAAAAAAAAAAAAAGCAATAGTTGAAAAGACACCAGTTGGGCATCCCTGATACTAAGATCTATCATTACACAAATATGTACTCTGCAATATTATCTAAGGTTCCTCCCAAGGGCCCCTGTGATGCTGTGGGCTCAGTACAACCTCCCTGTGCACTTCTGATGTTTCTGCCACCCCCAGAGTTACCCGTTTATTTGCTCACCGCTTAGCATATTATAGTTATCTCGTTCTTGGATTGCCACAAGGTAACCAGCAGGGCTTAAAGGCAGAGAGTGCATGTGAGATATATACTTATTAGGGCTTCAATTCACTTTCGGGCATGGAGTCTGTCATCTCACAGCATCAACTATTTGGACATCCGTATTATCCATTGATGTTCCTTGTGATGTGCTAATGATAAGTGAAGAATCCCTTGGAGCTTGATACATGAACACCTGTTCTGTTCATCAAAGGTTATTCAAGCATTAAAGTTTGCCTCGTGTCTCCTCCGACAGCATTTCTCCCTGCATCTGTGTTTATACTTTTCGTGTCCCATAATGCTCTGGAAATTTAGGGTCAAGGTTGACAACAGTCAATGCCTTTGCATAAAAAATTCGACTGATAGACAAACACCTCACTAACAAAATGTCAGGAAAACCTTTTTAGATGACTAAAAAATAAAATAAAAAAAAAACATGATTTGAACAAACAGACGTTAGACAACTGCAATTGAATTATTTGTGTATGAGTCGAGTGATCATGTTTGCAGTTTCCAGGGCAACCTGTTTTTTTTATAATGGCAAGCAAGCTTAACAAAGACTTGTGAGTCATAGACTTACTGCACAGCACGGCTCTGAATTTCTTTAATTGACTTCCCACAAATATATCAAATGCTCAATAAATTAGAAATAGAGAAAATGTTAAGAAATCTTTATCCTGATACAACAAAATATCAGTAGACGTGTTCTCTCTCAATGGTAAATACAGTGTGTAAGTGCTCTCTTTTGACCAAGTTTAAACGAGTTTGCATTCTGAACTTTGAGACCTTATTTATAATTTGCACCATGTATTGGGCCTTTGTCCCCTTTCCTTCTTGCCTCATGAGGAGCAAATCTTGGCCCACTCTTCATGGATTATGCAGCATTCATAAGGAGGGGTGGTTAGTGCGCAGCCCTGGAAAACTCCTAGATTGTGCATCATTTAGACATGCTTGCCAGGTACTGACAACACAGGCAAAAGTAGCACTTACCCTTGAATGAACCCTCCAAGGGTTGGGGCAGAGGACATTACGTTTTAGGAACACTTTTCTTTAATGAAAAATTTGTATCTAGTATAAAGTTTCACCCTACATCTGATTGGTTCATACCAGTTGAGGGAGACTCATTATATACTGTAGTATATAATAGCACTCATTTTAAATTAAGCAGTATGACCGCAGAGCAGATATGTTCTGCAAATGAAATGAAAGTAATTCAATAATTATACTTATTGCACTTAATGTGCTGGTTCTGTATAAATAATGCTGATGTCATGGTTAATACAGGTATGGGACCTGTTATCCAGAATGCTTAGGACCTCAGGTTTTTTAGATAAGGGGTCTTTCTGTAATTTGGATTTTCACACAGCCTACTAATAAATTATGTAAACCCAATAAGAATGTTTTGCCTCCAATAAGGATTAATTATATCTTTGTTATGTACAAGTACAAGGTACTGTTTTATTATTACAGAGAAAAAGGAAATCATTTTTACAAATGTGAATTGTTTGCTTAAAATAGACTCTCTACTTCTGGATAATAGGTTTTTGGATGACAGATCCCATATCTGTATGGTTTACAAGAAAATATCTAATAATAAATACACATTGTTTCCCATTCCCCTCTACTTCTGTCAATGCCTAATCTTCACCTTTCAGTCTGTGTGACGCACTGTTTTCAGAGAAAAGCTTAAGGGATTTTTACATCTCTTGGTCTCTCCATGCTATCCTTTTAAGTATTTTAGGCAGATAGTACCTTAGCCTTGCTTGTCTTTAACCTTTTCTATACTCATTGATATTTATTTTTGGAAATTTTATATGGATTTAAAAAGTCAAAATATTGGCCTATTGAGAGTTTTATATGGTAAAAACAATAGGTACTCTTATATTGGTTAAAAAGCTCTGTTTTAATAACTAAAATGTTGTATGTATTATTAGGCCACTGGGGCAGTGATTCATTAAATGGCCACTGGACAAACAGTATAGACGCTTTCACTTATTAAAGGAACAGTAACACCAAAAAATGAAAGAGCTTTAAAGTAATAAAAATATAATGCACTGTTGCCCTGCCCTGGTAAAACTGGTGTGTTTGCTACAGTAACACTACTATAATTTATATAATAAGCTGCTGTGTAGCCACGGGGGCAGCCATTCAAGCTGGAAAAAAGGAGAAAAGGCACAGGTTACATAGCAGATAACAGATAAGCTCTGTAGAATACAATATAGTGTTTTATCTGTTATCTGCTATGTGCCTGTGCCTTTTCTCCTTTGAATGGCTGCCTCCATGGCTACATAGCAGCTTATTTATATAAATTATAGTAGACTTTCTGAAGTAAAAACACAACTTTTACCAGTGCAGGGCAGCAGCACATTATATTTTAGTTACTTTTATACACTTTAATTTTTTGGTGTTACTGTTCCTTTAAGGAATTATTCAAATAAATGTAGAATAAAATGTTAAAGTACACGTACCCCCATTATATTTTGTGCTTTAAATTCCTAATTACCTAACAGTAATTATGGGGGTTATGTAATAAAGGCACTAATTTTGTTCAGATAACCGATAACAACCAATTAGCAAGAAGCATTACTATTCATCTGTTTAAAAGCAAACATCTTATTCATTGCTATGGGTTACTGTACCTGGGCAAACTTAGTGCCTTTTATTACATATAATGGTTAGAGTTTTGACTTCAGAATGTCTAGCCTACTGCTAACTCTCATGTGCATGGCTATGTAATCTGCCCTGAAAGCACAGTACCATAGGTTAATAATTACAATATAAAACGAGTGTTGTTCTGCAAAGTGAAGCTTTATTAATGTATGATTCTGCTTCAGATACAAGCACTATATTTTGTGATTTTGTATTTCTGTCATTCAACTGTATTCCTTTCCTTTCCATATTTTGTCCATTGGTATTGTAAATATTGAATAGGCCTATGCTGCAGTATGGGTTTTGTGGCCCCTTCCTGTTCTTTGTTCTTTACACAAAGAGATAAATATGTATTCAGCCAGCATAAAAACGTAGATAGAAGGATATCAGGCATATATAATGGGTATAGTTGATAAATTCTGATACGGAGTATGCCTTTTTCACACATGCCATCAGCATTTTTTCTGAACAATAAATGAAGTACAATGCTTGCCTGCAGATATAGCTGAAATGCCACACACAGCTTTCTAAATGTATTTACATACATAAAGTCAGCCTAGGGTTTATATGATCTCCTGATCTAAACAGCAATGTATCAAAACTTTGCTTTTTCATATGAAAAAAAAGGTTACTATTGTTAACGGCTCTGGTGCAGTTATATTCTTATACAGGTATAGGACCCATTATCCAGAATGCTCGGGACCAAGGGTATTCCAGATAAGGGGTCTTTCCGTAATTTGGATCTCCATACCTTAAGTCTTCTAAAGAATCAATAAAACATTAATTAAACCCTATGGGATTGTTTTGCATCCAATAAGGATTATTTATATCTTAGTTGGGATCAATTACATGGAACTGTTTTATTACTACAGAGAAAAAGGAAATCAGTTTTAAAATTCTGAATTATTTGATTAAAATGGAGTCTATGGGAGACAGGCATTCCGTAATTCGGAGCTTTCTGGATAACGGGTTTCCGGATAAGGGATCCCATACCTGTACTAGTAAATCAGCTCAATTTAAACATTTAGCTTGAGCAGTGCATTAGGGGCACCAGCCTCTGCAGTTGCACTAAAACTTCAAATAAACCAACTGCAGTGGTTGTTGCAAAAAAGTTTTGCATGCAGTAGCTTTTTTTTTCTCCATATTTGTGTCTTTGTTAATGTATTAATTGTAATTGCAACAAATTTGTGCTAGTTTGACATAGATATAAATATAATTGTTATCGCCCTAGTAGAACTGTGCCAGCCCATGATCACTGTATAAAGTATAGATGAACTGAATATTAAAAGGGTTGTGGAACCTGTTGAAGTTTACTTTTAGTATGGTGCAGATAGCAACATTTATGAATGATTTATATTTTTGTTCTACAGAATACAGAATAACTTTAAGATTGAGTCCTAGTAGTTGTAGTTTGCCAGGGTTGGTAACACACAGACAGCAAATTTAGCTAAGGGTTGAAAAAAAGCCAGAACAGACAGTCAATAGTTTAAAAGCCATGAAAATTGAATAATGAAGGCTTACTTGATTAGAATATAGGTCTATAAATAACATAGTAAATGTTAAGGTGAAGTTTGTTTTGCATTTCTCTGTGCTTGAATGGAAACATACAGTATATCCTTAGAATCAGTAGAGTTTTCATATTATTAATAACAAACAATTAAAAAAAAAAAAAGCTTTCTTATCAGTAAGTAGACTTCAATTATAGTATCATCTTTTCATGTTCTGAAGCTGTATGCTGAGAGATTGTAGCACAGGATTCTGACATGGGTATAACTGCACTGGGACAGATGTTTGAGTGCTAACCAGCTGCTCATAACATGAAGGAGTGCTATCCAACTTTACAACCTTGTCAAAACTAGATGGCATTTCAAACACTGCTTAAATGAAAACAAATGTAACAGCCTGTACCATGTGCTGTAGATCAGAAGACCGGAAGGTTTGGGGATTAAAGGGAGTTTGGCCACTGTACAATATAATTATTTGGAAGCAGAGTACATTCTTGACTGGACTGATTTGTTTGAAATCAAACTTGTAGTATACTCTCTGGGCAAGGCTGCATCACATATACAAACAACGATGAGCAGCACTCCGGGGAAAAAGTCACAAAAACTTTATTATGGAAAGGCTGTAGACATGGGCAACACATATACCATAGATAATTTATCTCTGTGCTGAAGGATCATATACTCTTTATGGCTCATTTATGAACACAGTTGCAATGTACAAAGTCCTAATATGGATGTAACTTTCCATGGTTTTTTTTTCCATCAATGGCAGTATCATTGCAGGTGCACTCACTAATAAACTATAAAAGCCTAAAACCTGATGACATAATTTCCAACACACAGAATCAATTCAGCATCAGTGAGTTATTCAGTGGAGCCAGTTGCCTGTATATGCACTACTTGCTAAGGGAACCCTTTGTGTTATTTCCTAAAGGACATTTAAAAATACATATATTAGGCACAGTTTGAAATAAATATATACCATGTCATACCAAACAACTAAAAGATGGATGGTTGTTACTGTTCATGCCCCTTTGGATCGACAGTTTGAGAGACACAGATGGCAGGAAGAATCTCAGAAAAATCAAGATCTACTGCACCAGTCTGCACCTCCACATGGATGCCTTTGGCCTAGAAGTCACCTTCCAAGAGGTTTTTTTAATGGGCCCAGCATGCCCAAGATCTTTGTAGACCATCATAGTTCTCCATTGCATGTGATGCCCTTAACTTCCCGAAGGGATAATGTCATACCATAACTTAAGTGCACTATTCTTAGTTTATATTTATGTGAATCTGTTCTGTTACAATTTAGAACTTTGTTTAACTAGCTTGGGGTTGCAGCTTCCCTTAATTTATTTACATCAGTTATATCATAGTCATAGTTTTTAAAAAAACAAACAGTATTTTTTAATTGTACTCTGACTTTTTGACTTTTTAAAAATTACACATTGTTCTCTGTTTAAATTAATTATTTGTTCAAGAAGTGTCAGAACTGATTTTTCTAACTAGAAACATAGCCGGTCAACCTGACATCAAAATGTATATAGAAAACTGTAATATTATGACCTTAGAGGCAGTTTTGAAATAATACATGGGTTGTTAATATTATATATCATAATTCAAATCTAGCCAGGTATTGGCACCTTAGGTACTGGGTACTGATCATGGTGGTCTGTAAAAATGCCATGACATTTAGGCATATGTGCACTTTAGTAGATTCATTTAAGCCTTGTCCACAGTTATGTGTGAGCAGTAGTTGAATGTAGTAGAATTTATATCCAAACTCTTGTGCCTAGATTCAGAGATACCATTGCTCACATAAAGCTATCTCTGTAGTGTTTGTATGGTAAGTACAAGTAGACATCTTAAACATCAAACAATAGCTTAAAATGATTAATTGAGAATGACCTATAATGTTAGCCATACATTTAACTCACTGGCAGTATTTCAGGAAAATAAATGTAATTATGTATCAGAGCATGTTACATGTTTACAATGCATTATACATTTGTTGTTTGCTCCAGACTGATTTGTAACGGCCTGCTTTTCTATTTGAGATGAAGCAAATTAAATTTATGCTTATCCCCTTAGGTTATTATTTTAAAATGGCAGGTACAATTCTACCCTTTCCCCTATTACAAATTAGCATTTGGAGCTTTTTGTTCGTTCCATAAAAAAATGCCGGATTTATGCAACGTTTTGATTAGTATAATTGATTGCAGCATTCGCCAGCTCCTTTACCTGATTTAGTAAACAGGCCAATTAGCGTATGGCAGCTTAATTTCCATTGTTTTACTGAACTGTAAGTAATGGGTACTCATTATGCTCAGAATATGTGTAGGTTATATCAAGAAGGTCTAAATAAATGACTTGCAATACAGAAACAAGAACTGAGATTATAAGGAAATCTTTCAGCTTAGCTAATTAACTTATTTCAGTTTTTGCTGTCTTAAAGGAAAGTTACAATGAAGATTTGCTCTCTGGTGAAAAAAAATAAACTAAAGAACTAAAGTTCTTCTCAGTATCCTCTTTACTGAGGGTAAGTGTATATGTACAGTATATTTATATGGGCTTGTTTTTTGTTATTAGACAGGGCTACACTGGCTACAGGTAAAGGGGCTGTGTCCAAACCTCATTGCTTTAGTCTAGGTCTGAACAGAAACTCCTGTGTTTCTCCTTCTGTGGCTGTGACCTGTGTTAGTGAGAAGATTGGTCCTTGTGGTTCTCTATGCCACATGAAATGATCCCTATTTAAAGTAAGAGGTGAGAAGATAGTCTTCTAAGAGCTGGAGAAAGTTGTAATTTACTGCTCTGTGTTTCTCATACTGTACAAGCAAAAGAATTGTCCAACTGTCCACGCAGAAAAAAAACCCTTTGCTTGATATTTACACATGGTGTCCCTGTCTTTAGGCCTGCAATCCAAATGATGTTCCTATGCTCGCCAACACATTTTTCCTGCAAAGTAGAGTAGTGTGTATATACTGTACAAATAATATGCTACACTGTGTACCTTTAAATGGAAATACATTGATGTCACTCTTGTTTTATACAAAATGACAAAGTTTTTTTCTTTTGAAGATTTCTACAAATAATTTATAATAGCTGACTTCAAGGATTTAAGCAAAGCCATTTTTAAAACAAATGCACATACTTGGTCAAATAAAAGCCTGTGAGCCAGATGTTGCCTGAACTTCAGGACAGCACAAGGGGTCCATAGATGTAATTTTCTGGCATAAACATTTTAATATCTTTAGGTCACTAAATATAGAATAGTGAGCAAGGGTGGCCTTTGCGCATTGATGCCCAACCAATTGTTCTCGAGCAACATGTTGCTCACCAAGTCCTCGTATGCTACTCCCAGTGTCCTCAAGGCAGGTGCTTATATTTGAACTCCTGGCTTTGAGTGAAGTTTTGCATATGTAAAGCCAAGGTGTACTGCTAAGCAAAGCATCCTGTATAGGCTACCAGTCTATATAGGGACTACCAAATAGCCATTTACAGCCCGTATTTGCCACCCCCAGGAACATTTTTCATGATTGTTTTGCTCCCCAACTCTTTTTTTTGCATTTGATAGTGCCTCACAGGTAGAAATGGCTGGGGACCCCTGCCTTAGAGGATATATATATTACAGTGGATATAAAAAGTCTACACACCCCTGATAAAATGTCAGGTTCCTGTGCTGTACAAAAATAAGACAAAGATAAATCATTTCAGAACTTTTCCCACCTTTAATGTGACCTATAAACTGTACCACTCAATTGAAAAACAAACTGAAATCTTTTAGGTAGAGGGAAGAAAACAAAACAAACTAAAATAATGTGGTTGCATAAGTGTGCACACCCTTAAACTAATACTTTGTTAAAGCACCTTTTGATTTTATTACAGCACTCAGTCTTTTTGGGTATGAGTCTACCAGCATGGCACATTTTGACTTTGCAAGATTTGCCCACACTTCTTTGCAGAAACACTCCAAATCTGTCAGATTGCGAGGGCATCTCCTGTGCACAGCCCTCTTCAGATCACCCCACAGATTTTGAATCGGATTCAGGTCTGGGCTCTGGCTGGGCCATTCCAAAACTTTAATCTTCTTCCGGTGAAGCCATTCCTTTGTTGATTTGGATGTATGCTTTGGGTCGTTGCCTTGCTGAAAGATGAAGTTCTTCCTCATGTTCAGCCCCAAAGCATGATGCTGCCACCACCATGCTTCACTGTGGGTATGGTGTTCTTTTGGTGATGTGCAGTAATAGGAAGAAGTACATGTAAGTCTGTGTGTAATCTTAAAACGTTTCCCTGTGTGTGGATGGGGAAAGTCAACATCTGCATGTGACACAGCCAGGACAGCGATAGCAACCCAATTTTGTGTGTGAAGTCAGCCAGTTCTGGACTTTCTCACCGCGTGTAACAAAGTCAGTTTTGACTAAAATGTCTCTTAAATATATATATATATATATGTAAAAAATGCTGATGCACACCAGGAAAATTTTATCAAAAAAAAGATACTTAGTTTATTTAGATCGACGTTTCGGTCCTCACCCGGGACCTTTATCAAGATATCATTATATATATATATATATATATATATATATATATATATATATATATATATATATATATATAAATAGTCTCTTAGAAAGCACTCACGGAAAAATATAAAAATAAGACAATTTATTAAACCAAAAGGTCTACACGTTTCGATCCATATAGGATCGTCATCAGGACCATATATATATATAATATTTTAGCATCCTCTGATCTAGGGTTCATAAACAGTAGAAAGGACTTTGGGCTTTAGATAGAAATGGTCAAAGTGAATATGTTAGGTAGTTAAAATGTGTGTAATGCATTATGGGACTGGATTTTCTGTAGTTTCCCATACTTTTATTAGACTGATGCAGAAAGAAACGAAAGAAAGATGAAAGAAAAAAGCCTGATATCTCAGCCAATCTTATCGTTATGATTTTTACGTACCTTATGAAGAGAGATGACAGAGTGCCACATCTTTTATTGATATACAACTCCCATTATCCTCAGCCAGCTACCAACTGAAAAGCTGAAGATTCAGTGAATGTCTGGCAGAGGATAACAGGAGTTCTAGCAAAAAACAGCTGGAGAGCTGAAGCCACGGCAGCCGAAGATTGATTCTGCTATTATATTAGCTGGCGTATTGTCTCCCAACCTGCATTGTGAGCCTTAGCTGTCCCTGTCAAGAATCATTGGCATCTTTCATAGATGCCATTGTATTACAGTCTTTATCCAGCCTGCTGAGAAACTAAGCTAATTTTTTTCTGTGCTACTCAGAAGGGAAAAGTGTGTGCAATACAGCCTGCAGCAATATTTGTTTAAAGAATAAATCTTGCCCGTATGTTCTCTCTTCATCAAACATGAATGTCAACAAACCCACAATTTCCAAACTCGCACATTTTACAAACCCCCTTTTCCTGTTCTCTAGAGCTCTTCGGTAAAAGTCTGTAATCTTGTATATGTGAGGGTTTCCAGATCATTAGTTATCTCAAATAAATGCGCCATAGATGACTGTGGGTAATTACTAAGCAGGAGTGCTCCAATTTAGCTAATGTTGCTTATAGCACAAGCAGGATCAAAATATAATCATACCTTGTGTTCACCATACACTGGTATTCAACATAGTGTATAACATAAAGGTTTTATTTTTTAACTTTAATTTTATGGTGATTTGACCAAATTGTCTTAGCTGGCCTTTACCACTGTATCCACTCTTTCATATATAACATTGCTTTTTGGGTAAATCTGATTGTAAAGCCACCCCTAAACTTGCCACCCTATGCACAGGGCCTTGGGTGCCTATATATAAATACAGCTCTGAGTCTAGTACTGAAGTCTAGCATGCCAGTGGGGGGTTAGATGTCCCTGACTGCAGTCATTACTTAGCTAAACATGCAGCCAGCTTGCTGTAAAGATGTGTCATTTTCCAAAATGATAGTGTTATATAATTGTCCTTTTATACTAGGGCACCATTATTATTTCTATACAAATGCTCAGCATTAACTAGCATGATAAAAGATGAACCCATAATGAACCTTTTAGCACTGGCTTTGGCCTATAGCTCTTATATTAATAGATTTTCATACAGCTGACTTCAATAAACATCAAGTGAAAACATATTGTGGGTTTTTATCAGAAAAAGGCCCATTTGATCCTACAAAGGTGTATACTGTCAAAGTGAAGGAATAACAGAAGAATTATAGTTTCTACCATCAAAGGCTGAATTTAGTTTATGATGTGAAAGCTTTGAATGCTATTTATATATTATGTGTTTGGGCTTATTTAGAAATAGGATGGGCCACTGAAATACTTTTAGTAAAACATTTGAATAATGAGAAAGTCTTTGATGTGCAAAATCACAGTTTTTCACTGCTACTGTGTCTTGGAACTTAAAATTTGTCTTTGTCTAGTATAGTTTCTGCTTTAAAGGAGAACTGTCATGAACTATAAACCCTACCATTTTTCTTACTATTATAATAAAATCCATTAGTACAATAACATCTATACTAAATTGCATTACATTTGTAGGCAAACAACTCTTTATCACTCATCACACAGTTGCACAGTAAGGGTGAAGACACATGGAGCTGCTAGTAGCAGCTACCTGTTGCGGCTACAAAAATAGACAATGCTGACAGTTTACTGATAATTGTCTCTACATGTGTCTTAGCAGAGGCAAAACTCAATATTGTCTATGGCAGGGTATTTTCTGGTGTTTAGTAGCCGTGACAAGTAGCTTTGCCCTAAAGCCAGAAATAAACTCTTGGTTTAAAAAAACACTACCTAAATGAAAGTCTGACCACTAGGGTCTTTATTTCATTGCATTCAATGTCAGACATTAAACTAAAATATTTCATCCCAAAATTGAAATATATTTCCACTCATAAAAAATACCAATTTTTACTCCAATTCAGGAACAAGAATTGTATAGAATTTTAATAAATCCGCCTTATCATTTGTAATGTGAGCTATTTTAAGTTGAAGTGTTACTCTTGGCAGCCTTTGGGTGCCATTAACAGTAAATGTGCTGTTATTATGCATACATTTGTTAGAATATGACACAGAACAATTGATTCAGGTTTTTCCTTGTGGCTCACAAAGATGACTTCAGCCTGCTCCATGCTGCATTAGTTCTGTAACAGATTAAATGGCCTCTCCTATCAATGTACATAAAAACTTTGACCTTGAGCAACTTTATTCCGCGATCACTAGTTTATGGTTTGGAGCACGAGTCATAGCAACAAGTTAACATAATGGGAAGAGTATTTAAATGAACCTGCAGGCTGGCAGAGCCGTGCGGAACAGGGAATTATAATCAAAGAGTTGGCTTATTGTGGAGATTAGTTCAGTCTGTGCTGCTGATTTTGCCGAAGGGGGAATAGAACTGTGGAGAGAGATGGGGTTTCCAACATCCAGTTATCATTCAGCTCCTGACAACTGATAATGCAATGTAGATGTGTGCATGTGAGTGTGCATATGTTTATGTGTGTACATTTCTGCAGGTTTATAGGTTAGAACACAACTATTGATTATACATGTGACAGATCAATTATAAAACAAGAAAAACAACTCTTGCTGTACTTCTGTTCTATGTAATTCAATACTGTGCCTGGATCGTCCAGATTAACAGGAAAATATGAGCATTTAAAATAATCCTAGAATTCTTCATATTGTGGGCTTTCTCTTGTTTCAGATAAAAAAAAATCTTGCCTAACCTGTTCACAGGCAGAACCCCTGCCTGCTCTACCATAAATGGCTTTACTGTAAGAGCCCACAGTCTACCCTCTAATACAGTGCTGTCCAACTGGCGGATGCGGCCTGCGACCCCCCTCTGTGTGGGGGGTGTCAGTACTGAGATTAACTGGCCCCATGCATGGTCCTCACCTCAGATTCAGGCTGTAATCCCTCTGTATTGTTTAAAAATTTAATCCCCTGTACTGTTCACACCTTCTAATCTCTGCATTGTTTAGCCCCTGCAGTGTTCACACCTCAGGCTCAGGCTGTAATCACCCATATTGTTCTCCTATTCACACCTCAGACATTGTATGTACTGCCTGGCCTATGCTGCCTGAGTGCCTGTGTGTAGGCAGCATAGGGCAGGGAGGGTATGGCACACACAGGCAGCATAGGTCAGGGAGGATATGGCACACACAGGCAGCATAGGACAGGGAGGATATGGCACACACAGGCAGCAGGAGGAGGAGGCATATGGATTTAAGGGAGGTCTTAATATGATATAATATAATTCTTTCACATATGAATGATCGTTGATTTCCCTGCAGTGAGGACGAAGCATTTAGGTTTTTGCTGCACTACCACCATTGTGATAAAATGGGTGTGGTTTGAAGTGGGTGTGGTTTAAAGGGGGAGTGGTCAAAACTGGCTTCCATTAGCCACCATGTATGCGAGAGAAATTACGGCCCTCGGCACCGCAGAAGTTGGACAGCACTGCTCTAATATATGCCATTTCAAATTAATTGGAGAGCAATGTTCTACACAGCCCAAGCTATTTCTTCCAGGCACATATTTTGATTCCTAGGGCCAAATAGGTTTACACAATGTAAACCCAACAAACTTTCCTAGAAAAGGTTTCTTAAGATGTTTTATTAAGAAGCAGGTAATATGGCAGTGACATATCTTCTTTACCTTGGCGATTTTAATATAATTAGTCTGAATTATCAATGAGGCATAAACCTAATATAAATGGAACAATGTGTTAGTGTCCTAAATGCTAAACCTCCAGACTAACACAACTGTCAGGCTCACAAAACATGGTCTTAATTTCTGCTAATTGGAATGAGCAATTAACAGACAAGCTGATCAGGGCATATTCATCATGTGAGCACACTGCAACCATAAATGTGCAGGGCACCAAGAGAATCTGACAAGAAATCTGCCAGCTGTAGCCTGCCTTAAAGTATAAGACCTTTTTTGGGTCCCTGCAGCTATTTGCCATTCACCAACTGGTACAAGTATTTATTTCATAGACTGTGTGGTTCTGGGTTATTTGAACATGAGCCCAAATGACAGTGTCAAAATACACCAGTACTTTGAATCAAGTAAGTTTGAGTTATAGTTCATCACGCCAGTTCTTTCTGGAGGCTATATAATACAAACAGAGCAAGTCATAAAACCGGTGGTAATTTTTAAGCTGTTTTGTACTGGCACAGTACTCTTTGGGAAAATGCCCAAAATTCTCAATTGAAACTGAAAATTGAAATCCCCATTGCTTTATCTCCTGGAGCAGCTTGATCCATGGATTGCCAGACCCTATATAGAAGAATAAGGATAAAGCAGGGATGTTCATACTAAAGAACACTGAAAGGAGGGCTATCTGCTCATTGCATTTATTAATACTAAAGTGCATTGGGTTAAAAAAAAATGTATGGAACCCCCTTGTGTTTCATAATTTAAATAAAGTAGAAATAATAAATAGCAAATACAATGTCAGAAACATGTAGTCACATTTCCCTAGGCAATTTTGATCTGTTTTTAAAAATGGAGAACATCATTAAAAAAATGACCTGTGTAATAAGTAGGGGTGGAGATAACACCCCCCCCCAAATGCTTAAGGGGGTTATCTAGTAAAAGGTACTACATTTGCCAATAAGCAGTAGACCATAGCAACCAATCAGCAGGTAGCATTTACTGGTCAACTGTTTAAAAGCAAACATCTTATTGGTTGCTATGGGTTACTGCTCCTGGGCAAACTGAGTGTCTTTTATTACATATGGGAATAAACACTAAAAACAGATAACTACATATAAAGGGTAAAGGATAAATCATGCACTCACCCTGTTAATCCTGCTTCTTGATATATTTGTGGCTTGGCTTACATAGGCTGAGCTTGGGGGTTTATTTAATCATATAAATTATGTTTAAGCTGTTGCCATTAAACCGTGCCATTATTCCTGTACCAGTACTGAGGTGTGCAAGACTATTACAATCTACATAAATGAAGCTTGTCCTACTTAAGTCATCCACACAGGCCCAGAATGGGATTCAAAATAGGCCCTGGCATTTCTGGGACACAGAGGCCCAAACGGCCCTCCACCAGCCCACTAAATAGTAACTGTCTATGGTACTTAAAAGCAGCACCTTTGGCATTTGCCAGACTCCACAAATTGCCAGTCCAGGTCTACATCCACACATCAACTAATAAAGGCTGTTAGGCAACAAATCTTATGTCACTGTCCCCCATCTGTGAGTGCACACCTTTTTTTAACTCATTTTGAAAGTCCGCCCATATGTTCTTAAAAACAAGCTCCACCCTCTGACCCAAAATTCACTTTAAACACGTGTCACTTCATACTGTTGTTTCTGTAAAGGGCCAATATAGGCAGCACCTCATACAACTACTTTTTTCATTTGATTACATGATGTTAAGTAAATTTCTGAGATTATGACCCAAATGCTCCTTAAGTGTTGTGGCTAATTAGAAGTGTGTTCTACAGAATACACATGTGCCAGATGAAGCAATAATCTTCAAAAGAACTAGCACAAAACAATAAAAATATCTGAGAGTTTAGTGTTATAGGAATGACTTACAAAGGACCCAATGTCTCAATTTATTTTCAAAGTGGAAAAAACAATCTTTCTTAAACAAGAACACACACTGTATTTGCACTAACTGCGGAATGTTCTTCTAGTGAAGGAATAACAGTTTTGCTGACAGATTTGTATCTAAATTTTAGAAAAATATAACAGATGGTTCTTGCATGGAATTAAACGCATATTTTCATCTGATTTCAATTTACGGATCTTTCATAATAAAATCACATTCAATGTTATGCTGTTATGAGGCAGAGTTTATGGTGAGCAAAATGTTGCTGACACCTACTGGGCTGATGGGTTACCAAAGGACAATTTTCAGAGTTGTCAATACATGTAACTATACACGAATGCTGAACTGGAAATGTTCTACAACTATGTACAACAAATAAATGTGTTTTAACAGGTGATAAACCTGCATAGCAAAGGAATAAATGCTGAAAAAAGAGCCATGTCCTTCAGGGGGAACCTTGCTCTTTTAGGGTATATTTTAACTTCACATTTTCAACGACCCGGGTTTTTTTGTTTTTGTTGCATGGTAAGCACAAACCAAACATTATGCACTTGAGCCAGTGTCCTACAATGTATGTAATCCAAGGGATTTTTTGTTTTATTTGATATTGGCAGCTTAATCCTAGAATGTATAAAAACATGTGACTGTAGGAATTTATTCATCAGTCCACCTGTAGTGCTACATGTATAAAACCTCTGATAGAGGGAGGGGGAAGTTTGAGAAGCTATGATATGAGATACCTTTATCTAAAAGGGATCTAATCAGAAAACAAAAATGAAATTTGACTTTAATCTCATCAGAATAAGGAGCCTTCTAAAAATAGACAGGGCCCTCTTTGCCTCTTTGTTACCTCTATCGGTTATTGGCTGCTTTGTATGTAAATCTGTATGTTCAATGTATATACTGATTTATTGTACAGCACTGCAGAAAATGTCGCGAATTTTTTTTTTCAAATTAATACCATGGCATTTGCTATCAAACAGCAGGCCAGTTAAAACTACTTTTTGTTTGGTTACTATAGGCTACTAGACCTGAAACAGACTTTGCACCGCATCTTAGCTGAATAGAGTACCAGGGAGATCTGTTCTCTTAAATGGCTTGAGCAATTCTAGAACTGAGAAAGGGCTGGAAAAAAAAAAAAAAATTAAGTAATGCTTAAAAGACAGTGAATATGAACCAGAAGCATAACCGCTGCCAATTTTTAGTCACTACTTTATGACAAAAACAGGCCCCATGTGATATGGCATATGGCATTAGAACTACGTTCCAGCTGATATTTGCACACAGAAAGGTCAAGGAATTTGTGGGATTTTTTTCCTTCCAAAAAAGGCTTTTTCTAAGGTCTGCAGACCAACTGTAGGGTTTTTCTTTTCTGACTTCAAAGCGGCTTTGTGTGTACCCAACATGTTCACTCCACATGTTAGGTTTCTTTAGTGTAAACATGTTACAAATAATATGCTAATGAAATTCCCTCCAAGTCCTATCTGCAGGGTTGCATCTGAATGCAGTTCTCATTAGCTATTCTGTATGTCAAAGATTACTTTTATTAAAGCCATGTTTTATAACCCTAGGCTCGTACTTTGGATGATAAAGGCAAATGGAAAACTGCAAGCCAGTAGTGTTGTTTGCAAAGTGTCCATCCATCCAGTATACACAGTGTGAGCCACAGCAAAGCCATTGGTGAATTAGAGAATTCTCTCCTGAAGCTCATTAGTGGAGAGAGGAGAAACAATCACCGGCCTCTTACAGGGTTTGTCATATAAAGTGTTATGTAAAGTGAAAGGAGGACCCATAGGGAAGAGTATTAGCTGCTGTCTAAAAGGAAAGCCCACAGAAATATAAATTCTAACACATAATATCTTGTACCTGTCTGTTCCCATCTGCCTCACATTAAAGGTTATACCCTTTATAACCTGTATGGAAAGAATAACAAACAGATGGTCTATCTTTTCTTTTTCTTTTTTTTTTTTTTTTACCAAAATATTATATGTGCTGTGCTTATTTGAACAAGAGAGTAAAATTGTCTTCTTCTAATGAAGGGTTAAATGAAACAAATATCTGGTGGGGGGGATCCAAGGAGGTCAGTAAAAAGGCAGGCTTGTTTGAAGCACGTATCTCGCTAAAAAAGCTGAACAAACACTGCCAAAATTGTGGATCTGAGCCAATCGGCAGGAAGCTTCCTCACAGTCTTACAAACTGAGCATGTACACTGGTCTGGGTGCAGGAGCAAAGCATTATGGGAACTTTCTTTACACAGCTCAGCATTTTTTCTTTCTGTTTGGCTTCTGATCATCTGAACAGGTGAAATATGGGGAGACTTAAGGGCACTATTGAGACAACTGAAGGTATGCCTGCATCTTGAGATTAACTCTTTATTAGGATTTCCTTCTCCTTTAAGTGACCTATTAAAGAATCTCACCAAACTGGAATATATATAGCCGTAAACATTGCCCTTTTATATCCTTTCCCTTGATCCACCATTTAGTGAGGGGCTGTGTGCTCTTTCAGAGATCACATGACCAGAAATAATCCAGCTCTAACTGTAACAGGAAGTAGTGTGGGAGCAAAAGAGAGAACTCTGTCCATTTATTGGCTGATGTGACCTAGCATGTATGCGTGCCATGGTTTGTGTGCACTGTGAATCCTATGATCCCAGGAGGTGACCCTTAATTCTTAAAATGGCAATTTTCTGTTTAGGAGTACCCAATAGCACATACTACTAAAAAAGTATATATTTATGGAAATTATTTATTTTTGCTATATATGAGCTTGTTTATGCAATATATTTTTATAGAGACCTACATTGTTTGGGGTATAGTTTTCTTTTAAAGTGTTTCATTGGATGTCTTTAAATGCTTTTTAAGGCCTATTGCAAGTGGGCTTTCTGCACCAGCATGACACAAAGTTTTCATTTTCACCCCCAGGGCCTGACAGACACAGTCCATCCTATATTTGCTCTTAGACACAGGAAAGGGCCATACCTATGCAGTTGAGTGGAAGCCCTTTTTGTGCAAGTAGACACATCTTCCCCATCTTATGAATATTCTGTAGCTATGTCTTCTCAATCTATATGCACTATGGATAAAGAGAGTGGTTTTGTAGGTTTAATATAGAAGGTAGCTGGGAATCACTGGGGTGCCAATTTGTTCGATAATCCCCTGTGACTAGAAGCACTCACTTTCTACCCATGGCCAGCACTCCTCTTCTTTCTATGGAGTGATGCCACCATCTTTTCCTGGTATCCTTGGGACAGCCTAGGTGGGGCAACTTTACTGCACTGCACACATGCCAAGAAAGTAATACCTGGTAAATAGAAGAAGAAGAAGAAGGTACCCACAGTGATTGAGTCATTATTTATGTTTGTAGTTTGTTAAAGAGTCAGGTTTGTTGCTTTTTTATAGTGATTGAATATATACTCATTTTTCTGTGCCATAACATTTCTAGCAGAATAGTTTAGGAAAATGATCTTCATTCTGTGCATAAAAGCTTTTCTATTAGAACTAAAACTGGCCAAACATGAGCCAGTAGGCATGGTTCCATCATCTAATGTGTTGTTTTGTATTCAGTTACAATATTGCTTGACATTAAGTTTTGTAATCAACAAATCAGAGTGCATTGTGCCAAAAGAGACCTTCTTAGGACTGAAGGACTATGAAAGACTTGGCTCATGTTCAGACTCATAACGATATAAAAACAGAATTTCAGGTTTAATAGTAATTTGCAATATGTTGCATAACACAAGCAAAAAACAATATTTTTGTTATTTGGGGCTCATTTTGAAGGTCAGCCCCTGGTTCATAATTGCAAGGCGCTTAATATGTAATGTCCTCTTCTATCCATCATAATTTCTGCTAATAACCTCCAGGAAGTGCAGACATACCACTATCCATGATACTGATGATCTCAGCTCTTGCTGGTATGCAGTCTCAGCAAACTGATAGGGACATGCCAGATGAATCATTTCTTGGAGAAGTCATTTTCCCATTAGCCTTTGTTTTAATGCATTTTTTATTACATTCATTTTCATTAATTTCTTCATAACGTATGCAGAACTCTTCTTGGGTGCCAGATCACTGGAAACGACCATCACTTGCAAACAGTGACCAGGAAGGTTAATGGCCTATATATACTCAAACCCATCTATTGGTGCTCTCCTTATGGGAATGCATGCTGTTTCTTTTCCATTTATGATTTATTGTTTCCTATTAACATATATATTAATAAATGGTTCTTATATAGCTTGGAAAGTGTAGACTTATACATCATGTGTACAGATTGCAGAGTAAGGAAAGTGCAGTTTGCTCTATGAACTCTTAAGACAAAAGATTCATTTTGTAAGGGCCGATTGTTTAAAACAGGGGCAAGGATTAGGTTCTAGTAACCCATAGCAGTCAATTACTATGTAGCTGTCCCATGGCATCTGTTTAAATCTGTTATTAGACCTGCTGCAAACCATCAGTGTCACTCAGGTGCACAGCTTTGTATAGTTTATATTGTGCCTTCCAGGCAGTATATACTATAGTTGTCGCTTGACCTTGTGGACATGGGGGGAATGTAATTGACTTGGGGGAGCTGCAGTTCACAAAGTGCCTTTTCCTATTGATTTATGGCATTATTTAAAACGTTTTACATTTATTTGATTTTTTTTAATGAATTTTGAAATAAATTGAACTAACTAAATAGTGCTATCATGTGAGTTTAACAATCAACAATAAATTTAAATACTTTTCAATTTTCTACACTTAGGAAACGTTTTTCATGTTAAAAAGGGTTTATTGCATCTTAACGACCATCCATTTTGTTACTTTTACTAAATACAAATGAATTAATACGTTTTCCAAGCCAACACTTTCAGCTATGGTAAAAGATATAGCTCCAGACACAGTATTGTTCAAGAATATTCACCTTGCCTTGAACTCACAATTCTGTGACAGGTCATCACACATGTACACAAGGATCTTTCTGTTAGGCTGCTTTGTTTTTCTCTTGTGGGGTGGATAGTTGTGTGGTTTATACAATACAGTGTATACAATGCACAAAGACTTGTGTTTAAATATATATGAGCCAAGTTCCTCTGGAAAACAGATGTCTCTATCTTCATGATCCTTTGTCCTGTTTTATTGTGGAAAACCAATCAATATAACATATGATTTGAGATATATATATATATATATATATATATACATACAGTATATAAAGAACATGTACCCATACTTGTCTCCAGATGTTCTATTGAGGTGCAGGGTAAAAAAAAATTCAAATGTTTGGTAAGGACCAGCACTCTCAACTATAAAAACAACAAAATGTCTTTATTTCACATATCACTTGTGTCTCCCATTTCGGTCCACATTAGGACCTTTATCAAAGATATATATATACTGTACACACTGGGACTTAATATACTGAAAAAAAGTTTTATTACAAAAACAGTGCTCTTCCTCAGGGACAAACATATTTTTCCCTCTACACCACATATGAAAGAGTCACATTTCTTGTAAACCATAGAAACGCATATGGTATTTGCTTTTAAACCTCAGACCATGAAATGACACCTTCTGATTGGTTGCTATGAATTACTGTTCTAAAGTAAAGCTAGAAACTTCATGGTGGAGGTGTAACAACCAATGAAAGAAAATCAGCTAGAATCCTTTGCTGTATGTTGGGCACAGTGTAACTCTGTACCTGATATTGAATTCAGACTAAATTTATACTAAAACTATAAAGCTAATGATATAGATTCTGGGTTTACTTTTCCCAAAATCTTAAATGTCCTTCAGTGTTTGCACTCCAAGGTTTGTCCTGTATCAATTAATGTACATTCAATATATTCAGGGTAATAATGGGCAATGAACCTAAAATGGCTTGCTCTTGTGCCTATTGAATTTTGCATAAGTGAGGGAAGACAGTGGATGCCCATATGTTTCACCATTTAGATTGTTTGTTGTAGCCATTGGAACCCTAGGAAAACATGCATTATGGGTACAAATTCATGGATATTTGAAATACTGGAACAGTTTAAGTGCCCAAAGTCAGTAAATACAACATTAACTAAACTTGAATATTGTACATTACAGTACAGAGGTAAAAAATGCCATTATTCCAGCCAGAGCAGTACTCTTGCATTGAGATCATGAAAACTGGCATATGTATATATCCCTCAAGGGAATGTGTTTGCTAAATATTATAATTAGCTGCCAGTGATGAATTTCCCAGCTCGTAAATCCACAATGATACACATTACCATCTTTTTAGTAGGTTTCCCATCATTTACATATGACATATAATTATACATCTTGATTAGGTCATTGCTCCCAGAAGACTGGCTTATTAGAAAGATCTGGCCATTGTGCAAAGGACTGTAGAGGGAGAGAAAGATAGAAAAAATCTGTGCACAAACCAATCCCTTCCATGAATCTTCTATTAAAGGCAGCTATGGCAGTCCCTTCTTCATCCACAGTATCAGAAAGGGCATGAAGATAGGAAGTGAGTGTCTTACAGAAACTTTCTTGAATTACAGATTAAGAAGCACTAATCTGAGCAGCAGTAGTATATCTGCTAATGATGTTATATTTTGCCATTTGTCCTCTGTACTTGGATACTAGCCCCCATATGTAATAAAAGGAACTACATTTTAACAATTCCAATTAAAACTTGGGAAACATTACTATATGCCTTATAAAGAGCAAAATTGCCCAGGAGCAGTAACCCATAGCCACCAATAAGATGTTTGCTGTTAAACAGGTGACCAGTAAATGCTTCCAGCTGATTGGTTGGTATGGGTTACTTCTCCTGGGCAATTTATTTTAATGCCCATCTGTACCACTTGTAATCACCCCAAACTACAAATTTCTAAGGGTTTATGAGGAAATGCAAATGAGTGGATGTTTGTAATAGGTTATTTGCACACTTGGTTTTACAAAAGCTTAGCTAGTTTGACTGGTTAAACAGTGAGAAGTTGAGCCCAGTGTCCTGGATCTGTTAACGTAAGTTACGTCTTTTTCAAATACAAGTATCCAGCTTCTGGTCTGAAATTAGCCCTTTATTCACAGGGGGTAGTTCTTAACAGTCATTTACATATTATCCCATTGGGAAAATAACATGTTCATGCAGGATGTAGAGATGGCACTTATGGACTAATTTATCAGCTATTTTAAAAAAGGTTTTACTTTGTGCATTAAAATGACATCCTTCTTACTATGCAGAAATGTTATTAACAAAATGTACAATCAAACGGAGCAGAGTCTGGAAGGCAGCTTGCCGCCTACTAATAAAGCAGCATGTGCTTTGTATAAAAGCATCTTCAGATAAAGCAGTGCACATATAGTAAGAGACCACTTAAATCATAAAACATAACATTCTAACTCTTGGGTTGTATGTTGGTAAATGATACGATTCACTCCAGAGCACGTTCAAGCCGTAGGGGATAATGGGAAAAAGATGTCCCACAGTGCAATGTACCTTATGAGCACTATAGTGACACCTTCCATGTTTCGGTTATGATCAGTATGTGTTTTTATGAGGAGATTTTAAAATTGGCCCTTTTGACATTTACATGTCTCAGACATGGCCAATAATGTGTTTTTGAAGTTTCATTATGCACAAAAGTTTAGCTGTAATTTTGCTCTTTATAAGGTACGTAGTACTGTTTACCATGTTTAAATTGGAATTGCTAACTAATATAATAATCTAAATATTAATATTTACTGTAAATCTCAGAAGCACGTAGCAACTCTTCTTTTTTTTTTTAGCAATGCTTTTTTATATTGAAATGCTTCGGTGATAGTGTCAGTTGCTATGGTAACTAGGGAGAATTACACAAGGGCAGTTTGCCGTCTTACAAAGTATGGCCATAGTGATGAAGAAGTGTGATAGGTTCACATCATATTGTTTATCCAATCTAACAACAAGGCGATACTCTGACAGTATTTTGATGGGTAAAAATGTTAGTCACTGGCTGAGGACTGCTGCCCTTTTACTGTCATTTTATGGAGGCTGCAGATACAGAGCAAAGTGTCTGCTTTTCACTGTTGTGTGTCAAGTCACACTGCAGTCTTTGCCATCATTACCCTGTCATTTCTCCGAATGATCTTAACCGATGTGTCACTTGTTACAGTATTGCTTAGACTTGTGATCCAGTACACAGACTTACAAACTGCAACATTATTAAAATGTTGAAACGGTACACTGGTGGATGCAACCTACCCCAGCCAAATGTGTTCCCACTTGGATCCCCCTAATGAACTTGCCGTTCTGTAGGTGCAGTCAGGAGCACTGTGTATCAGATTTGTAAATGCTTAGAAGCTTAGAACGCTTAGAATGTTTCAGATGGGAATACCGAATAATCAAAGTTGAGAAATTACTCAAATTATCTTAGTACAAAGTTGATTCAGGAGTATTTTTTACTCCTTTGAGACAAATTGGAGCTGGTTTAGATGATTTTTTTTTTACACCTCCCATCAGATCTTCTAAAAGTTAGATCAGTTTTTTTGCATTGTAACCATATGTATGTAACCTGTGGATGTGCACGTTTTAGAATTGAATGTAGGAAAATGGTGAATTTATCATTTTAGCACAGTTTTCAAGAGACAACAATCTCTCTTGAAAACCTCACTAGAAAACTTGAAGACTTTGAAAGTTATTAAAGCCATAAAAATGTGTGCTTTGGAATTATATCTCAAATAAAGGCTTAATAAAATTGCTTGATTTTGGTACAACTTAATAGGGCAGTGTACATCTATGCACCCCTTTGCTAAACATGCACAAAGAACTTGAAATTGTAGCCTGCCTCTTCTCTTACATAGCTACATAGTCGATTTGAGTTGAAAACGTTTGAAATGATCTCCACCCTTATCTAAACATATGCACATACAGACCTTCAGACCATCCTACACACCCTAAAGAACCATTTTCACTGCTTTAGGTGGAAATTCTGTTCCTCTAGGGGCTTCTTGTTCTTTGATCTTTTCTAATGGGAAAACAATCTGTCTATAATGTAGTTATAAAGAGTAACCATGTCCCCTCACAGGTGCCTTTTCTCCTGAGAGAATAACCCCAACCTTGATGGTCTTTCCTGATAGCTTAATGGTTCCATTCCAATCTCCATTTTAGTTGCACGTCTCTGCACTCTTTCCACTCAATTTTTTTATTCTTATTAAGGCCTAATGGCCAAAAACGTAAAATGATCCATATTTTCCTAATTCTTTTTACTGTATCAAACACTACTTGACATTTTTTTTTATCAATTCCCTCCCCTTTCTCAAGGGAGGGAATTTTCACAGATCGCCTCCCTTTCTCCCCCTCTAAACATGTTAATTTGTTTGAAAGAAGACAAGTTCTGTATAAAAAAAAAACCCTAAGCTGCAGTCTGTGTCAGGCTTTCAGATAAGGAGGAACATATTATACAGAGGGCTTGTAAGTGGATTGGTAATTTGTTTCACTAGCTTCCTTTCTGCAAACAATGAATCGGAAAAACCAGGATGTGAGACAGGAACTGCAAAAAATAACAATAATGTATATTTGTTATGTGAAAAAAGAGCTATATAATTATGACTCTGTAGACGGAAAGTGAAAGTATAATTTGTTCTGTAGGTATTTCTAAGCAATATTTAGTTCTTGACTAAGCAGGCTTATCTAACAAAGCTGAGCCTCAGTGCCTACTTGGATAAGAGACTTGCTGCTTTAAAAAACCCCTCAATTTCATTACTCCCATAATAAAAAAAATGCTTTGTTAATTTTAAATAGATTGCAATTGCTTGCCTTATTAAAGAAGGATGAGTAGGGTATGATTTGCATCAGTTTAAAGCAATCCTAACTTCTAAGGCAGAGAAACAAAACCAGTACAATCCATGTACACATGATATTTGAAGCTTTTTATATAAGCCATGTTGTTGTCAGGGAAACAGCCTCTCCTCCGTACATGCAACAAAGTACGCTGTTTTCGCACACATTAAGCAGGCACAGGGAAAATGCATTGTAATTAAAGCCTGCTGACCCATTGCTTCGGGGTTGCATTAGCTTTGATTGTCCTGACTGCTTCTAAATATATTTTGTCCAACAAATAAGTTAATAATTTTAGGGCTTAGAAGAATGACTAATAATGCCCATTCTGAATCCTTCTCTCTCACCTGTACTTAAGCACAAAAATGGTTGCCTTCTTAGTGGTCATTCATTAGTTCCTTTGTTGCATGCCCCCCTCTGTCCTTCCACCCCCAATGCACAAACACACACCAACCTGGGTAGAAAGGCTGCTGCTTGATTTATTTTCATTGTACTCTACAATAATTTAACACAGATCGCCATAACTCAACTCAAAATCTTTTCAACTTTACAAAAGTACTTGGATGAAAATAGATTTGTAATTGCTGAAGGTTGCATATAACAGTTTAAACTAGCTTACCATTTATTAACATTGACCAGCTGAACAAGAACATCTACCTCTTAACTTCCATGCCACCACTGCCTACTGAGCCCCCTTACCCCAATGCCTATCCTCAGAACTGCCCCTAAAAAAAAAAAAAAAACACAAAATCTGTACCTTAACATTAACACCCATATAGTTTTACCTCAACTACCTTTAAGCTACCAACCACCTCACTACCACTGGGGCAGCAGCACACTATCTACTCCTCTGCAGTCTAAGGTAACCCCACTACCTGCTGCTGTGTAAAAACCCTGCACACTAACCCCATACACCTTCATAAGAACTAAAACCCCATTATTATTATTACAACCATTAGCTCCACAAGGAATTACATATCTCATGGTCCCTTTTCATCCTACCAGCCAGGCCCCTGACAGTTTACCTCAAGGGGCCCCTTTAGGCAGGAGTTACCAACTTAGACTTCCAGGTCATTTATTGAGTCATCCATTAGTGATAGTTGGCTGATCACAGGCTATATTTTAGCACATTTCATGTGATATTCCGTTAGCCACTTTTTGCCGCATTTAAATTCCTACACATCCCTAGTGCTCAGCCAAACAACACCCAAACACCATAGAACTCATGGGATTTCTTACTGCCTACTAAATAGTGGTACCCAACATCAGCCCTGCAATGGGAAGCACTATAAAGTAAGAAGCTACTTATAGATTGCAGGCTATATAGAGCTGAGTCAGTTATGAATTTTCCTTGCAGTTAATGATTACACTGCGGCTCACTGAGAGATAAGTAATCTTTATTATCCACGGATTGTTCACTACAGCAGCTGTTTGCAGTCCCAAGTGATGAGAGATGAGATGAGTTTTCAATGTGCAGGGTTTTCTTTTTTTTTTTTTTGTATCTGTGAACAGCGTGTTAATAAGAGATGAAGGTATTGAAAAAGGATGCATGATTGTCTCAAGTTAAAGGTACATTGTTACAGAATTAAGGTGGCTTAAATATGGGTGCTGATAAGAACAGATACCCACTAAAGCAAAGATACAACTATGAATACACAAGTGCTTTAATTGCTAGAGCGCCAGTACTCTGAAGACGTGTCTGTAGAAGAGAAACATTTCAGCATAGGGAAAGCCACTCAGTCTTTGTGACATACAGTAGCAGCAGCCAGGATGGAGTAAATGCAGCAAATGAGCTAATTGTCAGCAATTTTCTACTGAAGAACATAATAAAGTGCTTCATTGTGTGTTTACACCTGTGTTTTACCTTTACTGTAAATAAAACCAGTAAAACACCCTTCGTAATTGATGCATTCTTCTGTTTTTATTTACTCAGCTTTGTAGCAAGCAAATTGTTAAAAGGAAAACAACCAAAAATATTTAAAAGGTAATAATGTTCATAAGCTCTCCAGCTTGGAATTTCAACAGCTAACTGGTTGCTAGAGTGTAAGTCCTAGAAACCACAGTATGGTTATTCACATTGACAAACTCCACTGCATAAATGCTGAAAACCATGACTTTAGCGGAGTTAAATGCTGTTAATGAAATGTCCCTGGCCTTTATTGCAATTAAGTGTCTATTTTATATCAGAAGAAATGTATGTCAATCCTAATATAACTTAATAAACCTTAAAATAGAACTTTGCTGTTAAAAGCCAGAAGCCTTAATTGGATTTCAAGATCAGCACAGGCTTAATAGGAGTGAATTAGCCCCTTTTAATCTGTAACTGGTCTGTATTCTTTTTAACAAGTGAGACTTTTGAAGGAATAAAGAGCTTTGCATAGAGATATCTGAGTGAAATATTCATTAAATCTAGTCAGGCATGGATTCGGTTTGATGTTATAAGTGTATTACTGCAACAACTGTTACAGAGTAGGTCAAAATACAGGGGAAGTATTTATAAAATCAAGCTTTTTTTGCAAGGGCATTTTTTGGCTTTGGAACAGTTTTGTGGCTTTTGTCCTTATATTCTCAATGTGTTTATACATATGGTCTGACAGGTTTGGTCAGTGCGTTAGGCTTGGTTAAAAACGCAGAACAATATCATTTTTATTTTATTCTTTTTGCAATGTGTACACCTTAGCGAATTTGTTACATATCTGTTATGTAGAAATAAGCAAAATGAGAGTGTTAAATCATGTAGAGTTTTATGACCCTTTCACAAATCATTGTTTATAGAAAAACAGCAGGCATTTAAACTGATAGGTTTATGATTTAATTTAGAGCAAATTTAATTTATGCCTTATGGCATATTCATTGCATAGAAGCTTTGGATCTATAGTAATTGGATGTACATTGCATTCTATGAGTCTTTTTTTTTACCTATGTTATTGGAGAGCCAATGTCTTATTACTTATTATTATTATGAATGTGCTTTCTATTCGCAACAATTTTGTTGCTGTGCTTTGTAGATGGCCAATGGTTCTAGTGCTTATGTTTAACTTAACTGGCCACAAAAAAACACCAAAAAAATAGAGCCATTAATAGAAATGGTCATGCATGCTATTTTTTCCTTGGATGTGTCATCTTCGGGCTTTGAAGCAGAAGCTGTTGTCTCTTCAGGACCTAGCAATGCTGTTGACTTCCCTATATGATACCAAGGTACTCTGTTTTCACTAATAGATATATTCCTCATACCCTGACAGTGCTTACAATCAAAAGAACATTTCTGGCTGATAAGATATCCAGAAAAGAAAAATAATGATGCTAGATGTTCCTGGCAAAATATTTCCTGGAGATAAAGGAGTTTATCTGAAAGAGAAGACTAAGCACACACAACCTAGCTTTGACCAGTGCACTCATATCCAACTGTGCAAACTTTGTTGAAGGCCACATCTGAAAAGCTTCCAGGTAAAATCATTCTAGCAGTTAATAGTTACCATGGAAATTACCAGGCCGTATTCTGCGCTGTCACTCTAGCCATTCACTAGCAAGCTCTTTGTATTAAAGACTTAAAGGTTTATTTATTTCCTTTTTATCAGCAATGTAACACACCATCTAATCCAGGTTGTACCTCCAAAAGGCAAAACAGCAAACGATTTCCCTTGCTTGTTGTGTTGGCCAATTATCCCAAGCAGTGACAAGTGGAGAAATGAATTAGAGGTAGCTTTGTAATGTCAGTGTTATTTATCTTTTGTAAGCCTTGCCCAGCTCAGCTGGATACCTGCAAAGTAGTCTATTTTTCCTCTTTCTTTTTTCCTTTCTTCTTTGATGCTTCATATTCCTCATGATACTGTCCTGAAGCTTTCTGTTTTCATTACAAAAAAAAATCTTTTTTTTCTTGCAGAGTGGTAGATTAGTGTTTTTTTCAATTTTTGCTCACAAATTTTTAGATTAAGAACTTCGATTACAGCGATTTTTCTTCCATGGCTAAACAGATTTATGAAAATATAAGAATGGACTTAGAAATACTTTTCATTTATGGTTCAGCATTGTAATGCTATGTATTTCTACTGCATACAATAATAGTGATATAACCTAAGCAACCATTGGTTGTGTGCAGGTTCCATTTGGTATGTAGTCTTAGATTCATAAAAGGGTAGATGGGAGGCAATTTGTTTGAAATCTGCCAAATTTTCTCATGTTATCAGCCCCATGTGTTGCCAGCTTTGGTGATATTTACTATACACCTGCCTACTACAAGTATCATCTACTTTTGTAATCATGTTTATGACTGTACACATTTTCTGCAGTATGTACCTGGGATGTAAAGAATGAACAGCCAGCTCAAGAAAGTAAGCAAAACCTGTGGTTTTATTTTGTATAATTGGCCAGTAATACCAGCATATGAAAGTATCTGCAGACAATGTTTAATTTGGTCTTCATTTTCAACATTTTACTAACATTTCTAAAAAGCAAAATATTTGTTTCAGTGTACCTGTAGTTTATATTTTGGGACCATTTCATGAATATGGATTACCTTAGGCTCCAACAAACACTGGAAGCTTTGTGGGACAACAGATCAAATATGGTGGAACACAGCAGTGCTAATAAACACAATAAAAGCAAGACTACTTAAAACAAAAAGAGTTTTTGGGGGGGATGGGAAACATATGTCAAGTAAAATTCAATTTAGTTTTTGCAGTTACTGGTCCTCTAAGAGTCTTGAGTTGTTCTTGTTTGGTTGTATTTGCTCAGTATATGCTTTTCCAGTAGGAAAAATAAACATCTACACAGTTGATGTAATTTCAGAGTTGTAATATAGAGAATGATTGGAGCTGCTGTGATACAGCGGAGATATCTCCTCAAAGAAATCAACTGACTATGATTGTTCAGAAAGCAAAACTCTCACTCTGATTAGCTAAAGCTTTTTAAATTTCTGTAGTTTGTGGAATGTGGATTTTACAGGAATCTCAAATGGCAAAAACCAGTAAAAAAAAAAGAACATTACATTAAAAATACAAATGTTATTTTTCTGGCTAAACTTATATGTAGGTGTACAGCAGTATTATTAAGTATACATTTGTAGGGGCAAAGAGGTGTGCAACTTCTACTTTGTAACCCTGGTGTCTTGATTTCAGTTCTGACCAGAGTACCATTGGCACATATAATCTGCTGTCAACTTTTGATAAGGGTTAAGGTATATCCTTTAAAGTGGAGCAGGAAAAATTAGGAGAGCAATGATTAATTGCTTCACCCTTGCCTTATGAAAAATAGCTCCATGAGTCAAGAAGATAAAACAAGCACTTCCTGACAAACACCAGAGAATGCAGCATTAATAAGCTGCTCTGAAAAATGATGACAGCCTTTGGTCTGAATGTTCTACCCCAAATGTAGTTAGAGTACTATTACCAGCCGCATGTAAATTTTGCTCCCATACGGAGCGCAGGGAACGGCACGCGCAGAAAACTTCAGCGCATCCTGTCCCCAGCGCTCCGTATGAGAACACAGTAAACATGCATGTGTGCAATTGGAGGGGGGAGGGTGCCAGCCTATGGGCGCCTAATTGTGAAATCCAGCACTGACTATTATTCATATTGAAGCCCCTCAGACAGCTGAGAATTAAAATATATTTTGCCCTAAAAGATGGCTCCACCTTCCTTAGAAGAAGAGGTTTATTTTTGAAGTCCTTGTCCCAATGACCCTAACATAGCATATAGTACCATGTTTTGTAAGTGCAGAATAAAGAAAGGGACAGTTTAGGATTGACGGGCCACGATAAGGCTTGATCACTTCAGAGCAGTTGTCTTACCTTTCAGCCTGCCCTCTGCAACTGGATTGCTTTGTTTTATGCTCATATATTTGTGGGCCATGGGTTTCTGCCATATATAATCTAGAATATGCTGCAGTGAAAGGCTCTAATAAACTTCTGAGAAACTGTTACAATGATGAGAACTAACAGATGGAGAAAGTCCCTAATTCTAATTATAGAGCAAGTGGCCTTAACAAGAACGTACTGTATTTGCAAAGTATCTTACACAGTGTCTTCTAAAGTATGCTTTAATTAAAGAACATTCTGTTCAGCATCTATGGCAAAGTTACTGCTGCAAAAGATTTCATTGCTGTTTTACCCATCTGTCCCTCAGAGACAGACATGACCACTTGTTCTAGGATGATTTACTATATACATATATGTATGTATTATGAAATACAAACTGCAGACTGCAAACCCAGTCTTCTGTTTCCATTGTGCTCTGACATTAACTATCATAATATTGTTTTCAATTGATGTTCTGTTGCTGTTGCCTGTAATGAAGTTAATTGTTTATAAAATTGCTCACAATCAGATTGTGCTCTATTTGCCATAGTGATTAGATAAGAATGCCTTGGTGATGCATGAAACACCTGGAAATAGCATCGTAAACTCAATTATAGATGTAATAGATACATACTGCATTTTTAGTTTTATTTTGAAGTATGTCTGTTGAAGTTAAACTATTTTAGTGTGATTATTATAGAATCTTTTAAGCAAACCTTGAAAAATTTCATTTTATTTTGTTTTCCTTGGAATAAAACTGCTTCACAATGTATACATTTCCATAACCATAATGTGTCAGCATTCCCATAATTAAATGGGTATATGCTACTTGGGTTAGGTGCCACTGAGCATAACCTCTAGTCCAAAAATGGCATCTGCGTGTCCAAAGAATTTTTTCTCTTTGTCTGGGTGATAGCTTCTCAATAGATCTAGAAATGCAACAAGTGATCTATAGGTTTATTATGGAGGGTATCACAAGCAAACATTTTATTATGTTTTATATAAATGTTAAAAAGATGACCAAAAATGGTTCTGCAATAGAATTTTACAAGGTAATATCAATGCAAACATAAAGTTACCTACTAACAGCAATTGCAGTAATTTGTTGCTAAGACGGAATTGGTAATTGGAAGAGCTACAAATGTTTGCCTTTCAAGTAAGACAGATTAGTTCCACCTAGACATTTAACTCATGGATGTTAATGAAATGACTAGAACCATCTCTTCTCCAGCCAGCAGGGCTTTCTGCTCCTGGCCATTAGTGTTACCAAAGTCAGTTATCATAAATAACATTATTGTATGCTCTTTATGGTCGGTTATAATTTGAGTCCCTTTGGGAGCAAACTTGGTAGTTTGCTTCAAAAATGTTCCAGTTGGACATGGATATTCTGTTCTATCAACAACTACCCCTTAAATCACTACAATCTCAAAGGTTCACAGTAGGTGTATAAAGGTTAAAAATCACATCAACAAAACTTCTCTTACCAGCAATCTTGGATGCATTTACGTTTAAACGTACAGAATCATTATTGATGTATGATGGCAATTTCTTTGTGGTTACTTGAAGAACAGCTGTTTTAGTTGTCAGTCAAAGTGCTGACAATAGAGAATTATTGGTTAAGCAAGAAGTTTTCTTTTTAGCAGTTCCTTTTTGACTAGGAGATTACCTTGAATTACATGTGGAAATCAGCATTTATGGCATTTTTAGGGCACTTGTGAATTAAGTGACAGGTAAAAGTATCCAATTATTTAAATGTACATGGCATTTGACTCTGCTCCTAATAGAAGAAGCAGAGAACAGTAACGTATATGTTCAGCACGTTTACTTTTACCTGCATGAGAATGTTAATCACATTGATGCAGCAAGCCTAGAATTGCAGTAAAGCTCGATATATCTAGTCTGTTTGTTCGAGATAGCAATTGTTTGTTCAAGATAGCAATTGTGACACATCTGTTTGAGACTTAAAATAAATGCTTAATAAAAAGTCCAATTTCCTAGTGTGTTATGAATGTTAGTGACCTTATAATATTGTTCATTACATTTAAATTTAAGTCCATGATTATTTATGTATTTTAGTGTTCACACATGGCCTGAAGCTCACTTGCCATATAACAAGGCTTTGCAATTGCCTGCTATAAGTGGAACAGGTAATAGGATGCAAACACAAGCATTTATACAGAAAGTATTGTTCTGCTCAGACTCTTAACATGGGCTTGGAGCAAAACTGTTTGAAGTGCGGTGCAACACAAGGAAATAATATATTGTGGTTAAACTCACAAAGAACTAAGACTGTGACACAAGCTAATGGTTTGCCCTGAGTTTCCCATCAAGACAAACAGAGAACAGTCCTATGGCAATAAATTGCTCCAGATGTAAAAGGAAACCTCTGTTGCTTTGAATGCTGTTCTTTGTTTATTAAGCTCAAAATTTTAATAATTTTCTTTTTGTGCTCAAGAGCTGATTCTATGCTAATATACATATAGAAAAAAGATGTTTCAGCTGCATTCCTAAAGCCGGGATATCCAGCCTGAGGTCCTCCATCTGCTGTTGAACAGCTGAAAGACCAGAGGTTGAACATCTCTTTTCTAAAGGTTTTGAGGGATCTAAAGGCAATAACCATTTATCCACAACATGTAAGAGTTCATGTGCAGAGCACTGTATACAGTGGATGTTATCTGAGAATATCTTCCAATTCCAAGTGCTGTAAATAATTAAAGAACATTGTCTAACTCTTGACCTCCATTTGCCCGAGACCTTTTCATTTTAGAATAAGATGCCTTTCTCGTAGATCAAGTATCGGCTGAAATAACTTGTTTTCTTAGTGCTGATTTTCTGTTGCTTAAGAACAACATTGTATATTTTGTTGATGCTCCCGGGATGTTACCCTATTCAAACTGTCTGAACCATTGCTGACTGTAATTAAGAGCAATAGTATCAGCGTCCTCCATCTAATGTATGTCAGATTAAATGTCTGTGCATTGGGAGAGCAAGTCACAAGAAAGCTGCCTAAATGTTCTGACATGGCATTCAGCTAGTCATTACACATTTCAGCGGATGCTTTACTGTAATATTAAGAATGCAGTGGAATGTACAACCAAGTCGGGATTTTGGATAAAAACAGCCAGAACATTTTAATGGATCATGGTTCATGCAGGCAGAAAGTATGGAATAATTAAAAGCTCATGCAGATGAATTCAAATGATTACTTTTTAAGCATATGTAATGTGCCTGGTTAAACTTGTGGTTTAACTGGGGTTCCAGATTAAAGTACAAATGTCATTCCATACCTCTAATCACTTTCTAAATGCATTAGAGAGAATGCATATTCCTGCTACTTTTGGTAGGGATCAAAATATTACAATTCTCCCTTTAATTCACTTTGTTGTGAAGTTCTGTATGGCACAAATAATGGGTGCCTGTGGATCCTCAGTCCATTTAAGCATGTACCATAATCCTTAAAAAAACACATTTTATTAGGCTTAAAAAAGAATGTATCTGCTCAGTCTTGGTATAATGCAGTGTTTGCTTTGCTAAAGTATCTGCTTGCCACTTAGGTTTTAATGTATTTTCTATTGTAGGAATCAATATTATTTTCAATAACTAACTTAAAACATTTTATTTGAGAGCCGTAACCACTGGAAAGGTAAAATAATACAATTTGCTCAGAATGGAATATACAACCATATTTTCTCAGATGCTGTTCTTTATGTTCATCCCTGCAATGCTGATTAAGCAGAACTCACAGTTCAGTGCATTTCCATTCAGTAGCTGTATAGCATAAAATAGTAGTAAACAATAATAAAGGACAGTTATGTAACTTCTATGATACATACAAAATTGCTTCAGCTAATATACTTTAAAAAAAAAAATATATATATATATTTATATTTGAGGTGTAGGGCCTTTGTAATCCTTTAAAGGAGGATTTTTCTACTCTCCTCCTTTTTTCTCTATTTTCTTTTTTTTTTCCTCTATCCTCTATTTTTATGCCATATTTAGTATTTATGCTTTTTTTCAATCTTTATGGTCCCAGCATGGAGAAAATTGGTTTAAGGAGCCTTGCTGGCACAATCATTATATGTTGGGGACCTGTTGTTTGCTTTATTTCTGCTATCTCTCACCCCCATCATACATACTGTCCAATAGGGGAACTACTGTTTCATTTTTTTTTCATTCATGCTGTATAGCTGAATATATATTCTGTAAGCTATGGAAGATTTGTAGATACAGGTATAGGATCTGTTATCCGGAAAGTTCTGAATTACAGGAAGGCCATCTGCCATAGACTCCATTTTAAACAAAGAATTCTAATTTTTAAAAATGTCATTTTTCTCTTTAAAGGAGAAAGAAAGGTAAAAACTAAGTAAGCTGTATCAGAAAGGTCTATGTAAATACAGCCATAAGCACTCACAGAAAAACTGCACTGAGTTCTCTGTAAAAAGATTAGTTGTGTTTTCCTCTGCCAGAGACACACAGCTTTCTGCTTCCTGCTCTCTCCTGCTCCCCCCTCCCTCAAGAATGCTAAGAACTCACTCCACCCCCCCCTTAGGAATGTGGATCTGAGCCAATCAGCAGGAAGCTGACTCATAGTCTTACTAACTGAGCATGTTCACTTGGTCTCCGTGTCTGTGCAGGAGTGAGGCATTATGGGAGTCTTCTTTACACAGCTCAGCGTTTTTTCTTCCTGTTTGGCTTCTGATTTTCTGAACAGGTGAAATATGGGGAGACTTAAGGGCACTATTGAGACAACTGAAGGTATGCCTGCAGCTTGAGATTAACTCTTTATTAGCTTTTCCTTCTCCTTTAATAAATCAGAACCTTGTACTTGATGGGAACTAAGATATAATTAATCCTTATTGGAGGCAAAACAATCCTATTATGGTATTTAATGCTTAAATTATTTTTTAAATTATTTTTAAGTCGACTTAAGGTATGGAGTTCCAAATTATGGAAAGTTCCCCTATCTAGAAAACTCTAGTTCCTGAGCATTCTGGATAACAGGTCCCATACGTGTATATTATTCCAGATGAGTATGAATAAATGGACACTCAATGTGACAAACTATTGTTTTATTGTTATTATATATGTGTACGTTTATTTAAAATGTATAAGCATATTTACAAGCACAAAACACACACACATACACACACATATGTAACTGAAGGGAATTGATTTAATTGAATCATCAATAACTTTTTAAGGCCTAGAGAGGGTTTGCGGCACATGGGCATTTGTAGACAGCTACTTGCAAACCTAAAATGTCATTGTTTCTTGGGAGAACAAAATTGCTACCATTTGAAGATCAAGAAAGCAATACAGGAATGCTTAGGACCATCTAACATATCCAGTTTGCAGTGTACATTCAAAGTCCTACTGAGAACAGCTCTAATAGTCTGAATTTAAAATGGACAGTATAAAATATTCCAGTCTGTGGAACTACTTGCATTTAAGATATTCTATTGGAAAGTGAAGCTTTGTGCCATACTTGCAGTCCCATATTAAATGTATTCCTTCCACAGTTCCTGTGTTTCCACTGAACACACGAAACACAGAGAAAGTATTTATAAAGGCTTATACCTGCTAACTAAAGCTTATAATGCAGACAAAAGCCTAACTGAATGCCATTTGAGCTTGTAAATCTATAGCAACTCTCAGGGGTAGGCCAAGCCAACCAGGCCACCCTAGGCAACCCAGTTGGCCACCTCGCCCCTGCAGCCCCCCGTGTCGGAAGAGGGGCAATGACAAGGAAGGACAGAATAGGGGTAGCCAGGAGAGGTACTTGCCTGGCATAGTTGCACCCTAGGCAGGTGCTACTTTTACCCACCCCTAGTTCTGGCCCTGGCAACTCTCTGTGTGTTTATTCAGACAATATTTTGTTTTACACACAGTGTGTGAAATAAGCTAGCTGTTGCGAATTTCTTGCTATGGGATGGGGGGCTGAGCTGGCTACTGCTATGCTCTATATATGTTTATAGTGAAGTCCCAGCTTGCCCAGTAAATGCATGGATTTGTCATTGTCAGGACGATTTATTGTCAAAGCTGAGCCATTCAGAATCCTCCCCACTCCTGCTTTTCAATTAATACTGCAGTCAGAAAATGGACTTACTCAAGGTCTTTTGGGAATAAAGTGTTGCTGTCCCTGATAGAACAGCTTTTCTCATTTTCTTCTGCAGGAATCTGTTTGTGTTAAAACGTGTTACTCTGTATTTAACCCTTGCCCACCTAAAAGCCAATGTTGCAGATTCGGCCGGGTCTCCTATTTAGTGCAGTTCACTTAAATGCATATTGTAGGTTTTCATAGATTCCTATTGGTCTACTGTATTAAAGGAAGGTCTGGTCACTTTATCTTTGCTGTTTATTATAGCAGTCCTTGGCCTTAGAATGGTTACAAACCCATGTAATCTCACTAAATCAGCATAGACTTTCTTATGAAATTTAAGGAGGGGGGGTTACTTAGATTTATGTAATCTGTGAGTGAGAGGTGATCACAGCAACAGACATGCCATAAGAATGTTCCTATTGATATTTAGTGAGGACTAAGCTATTATTGCCTTTAACAATATTCCAAGTAGCCTAATCTGTCCTTCTAACGTGAGGGGCATAATTGGCAATGGAGGATGACGTATAATTAACTTTGCTGTAACAATAAGTGATTGTGTTTCTGGGAAGCTATGTATCTCTGCAGATGTTGTTTAATATACCACTTAAAGGAGTTGTTCACCATTGAGTTAACGTTTAGCATGTAGAGAGTATACAATTTGTAATTGGTGTGTAATGTGTGTTTTTTTTTTTTTTTTAAATTATTTAGCTTTTTGACCAGCAACTCTACAGTTGGGAACAGCTATCTGGTAGCAGGGGTGCAAATTACCTTTGGTTGATATTTATAGAAAAAAAAAATTATGAAAAGTAACAGTAATGATACAATTACAGCCTCACAGAGTAATAGATTTTTGGCTGTGGGGGTCAGTGACCCCATTTGAAAGCTGGAAAGGTGCAGAAGAGAAAGGGAAATATGTCAAAAACTAGAAAAAAAATAATGAAGACTGACTGGAAAATTGCTTAGAATTGGGCATTATATAACATACTAAAAGTTAACTTATATGTGAACTATCCCTTTGCTATACAGGCTTAAAGTATTTGCCTATATGGGATTATTTCTACTGTTTTAGTTTTTTATTTCTGTATAACCATAGTACATGCAGGAAAAGGTGATGTACCGTGCTAACCAGTCAAAATGTGTACAAGGTAACCCATTTGAAATAAAAAATAACAAAAGTGATATAAAGGTGATACCTTTATTGGCTAACTAAGATAACCATAGAAAGCTTTTAGAACATTACAGAACATTAAAATGTTCTGAAAGCTTGCTATGATTATCTTAGTTAGCCAATAAAGGTATCACCTTTATACCAATTTTGTTATATTTTATTTCAAAGGGGTTACCCTATAACCAAAGTGAGATACAATGCTTTTTAAATTTTTAATTTAATTTTTTAATGCTTAAATTGGACACCTCTGTTTTATTGCCATATGCTATAGTATTGCAAAGGTGTGTAAAACGAGATGCACTATGCATCCTTACAAATGGTTTGTGCACTACTATTTCAGCAGTCTGTGCTGTACTGGCATAACTTTCTGTAGAATAGGCCCTGATGTTTTCAGCCTCGGGCTGTGGAGTCCTTATTCCAGCTTGTAGTGCTTTGAATAATGTTCTCTCAAGCTGCTTTCTTTCCAGGATATAGAGAGTGCTTTTCTTGAGGTGTTATAAATATGGTTAGCATTATTGTTACTTCTATTCCAACAACAGACATTTAATTACACTGCAGCTATGGGATTTAGTGTGATGCTTTCAGTGCAGTATAAAATAATGAACTACAGCCATAAAAGCATCCTTATCAATTAGCAGATGCAATTGCACACAGAATGAATACTATACCTGGCAGTTTGCAGTTTGAGTCCTGTGGTAGATGTGGCTGCTCAGCGCTGTGGGATGTACAGTAGGTTTAGTGGGTACTCTTGAAAAAGAATTTGCCCAGGAAGATAACTTGATGGTACTCTTTGCATTGACAATGGACCCTATATAAATACCATTCCAATGCCTTTACAGGTAGTTGGTTCCTTTTGTATTTATGGGCAACTGGATGCTGTAAGTAGAGGGTATCTCTTTCACTCTGCAGTTATTTATAGCCATTTACTATGGGGAAGTAATGTGGCTACAAGTACATCACTGCTTATGCATTTACTAGTTCTAAGATGGACCTCAATGTACAGGTTAGAAACATGATAAAACAAATATTCACCAAAACTTTAAAATAATAAAATATATATTTGCAGTTTAGGTCTCCTTTAATGTGCCAAAAGGGGGTGATTAACAGTGGTATGTGCTTGGTCTGGTCTTTTTGTTCATTTATCATTTTCCTTTTTTTTATCATTGTATGCTGCAAGCAAAGCATGCAGTTTGTAGCCTTAAAGGGCTGCTTTGTTGTTATCTTTTTTTTTTTTAATAGTTATGATTTATTTGATTTGTGTGGTGCAGCATATGTATAACAGAAATGTACAGAAGAGTGTATTATGCTCTACAGAATGTGACTAGCATGGCCTGCTGATGTAATATCATTTTTGTTTATTTTAATGGAAGCATCCAAAGCCCAACATCAAAGACTTGCCACTTCCTGGCTTCCAGAAGCAATTCTAATTGGCTTAAAGACATGTAAAAGGCAATTTGTTTCCATGAAATAATTTATATGACTCGATTTCATGTGTCTGCAGCAGAGAATGACCCAAATGCATCCCTCTGGGATTGTGTGCCTTAGGGTCAGTGTTCTATTCAGTCAGAGACATTTCTCTCCGGTTTTCAAAGGGCACCGGAGATCACTTAGATTTTCATGAACAGTGACCTTGTTGCAGTAGAGAAGTAATCCTATGTGGCTCAGCCAGGGATATTACATTAGTATGCTGTGGAACTTCAACCTTGTCTTTCCTAAATCCCCTATGAAATTAGAGGTTTAGCTTCAAATGATCAGTGTGTGAGATGCTAAGAGTATAAAGAAGGAAACCTACATGAGATATCTGGGTAAAGCTTGTAAATGTAATGGTTTGCAGGGAAGTGCTCTCTAAGGTTGCATCGCTCATGGCAGCCAAATAATACCATGAAGGTTGTTTGTAGCTGCTTCATACTGTCTACACCTTAGCTGCCTGCAGGATACCGGCAAGTAATAAAGCTTGTTGGCTCAGTGTGTAAAGCTTTTCCTACACCATGAGCAGAGAAGTTATACTACAATAATTGTTTTTAATGATTGTTTAATTAAAGAGGTGAGGTGATTTTTTTTTCTTTCTTTTTTTTTTTTATTTTACTAAGGCCATGATTATAGTTTAAAAACAGATATACAGTTTCCATTTTATATGATAAAGGAAAATGCAAAGGGAAAATGGCTAGTATATTTCAACCTACTGGTTGAATAAGTCTCTGACATCCATTTGTAGCTATTTGTGCTTTTAGACTAATAATGCCGGTTTCTTTGAATGCAAAATGCCAGGTGTGACGTTTTTGTAATTTTAGAGAGTGAGCATCCTCAACAGCTTAGTTTTGGATCTGTTCCGGCTAAAATCATTGCACGTAAATGCTGCTACTTGCAGCTGCATTGCAGACACATTTTTGCTGTGCCAGTAAAATTTGGTCTTGATTTCCTCAACCTGTGCTTTCCTAGGTAATTTGCCTAATTTGGCATATAGCTGAAATCTCAGATTTTCATTCTAATTTAAATCTCATCATCATGCACACAGCTGAATACGCTATCCAAACCATTTGTTGTGCTAGAATGCTATGTGTCTGGTATAAATAAGTCCACTGAAACCAAAAGGGAGTTGAAGTACTTTTTTGGGTGTAATGGAAATTTCTTACATTATATCATTTATAGTGAAGAGTAAAGCTTACAGTTTGTAGGTTCCATGTGTCTGTCCCTATTGAAGAAGAGAAAGTGTATGGTACCTCTGAAATGGACCTACATTTTGTGATCAGTAGTATGTTTGAAAGTTACTTTTTGAAGTAATTTGGTTCTTCAGTATTGTATCTATTTGCCCAATTTTTTTTTGTGATCATTGAAATATTCAAAATGTTAAAAATGTCAGCTTTTTCAGTGATTTACTGTGTTTTTTCCCGTAGACACAAAATCAAGTGCTGGATGAAATATTTGTGTAACTTATGAGAAAGCTTTATTGGAAAATCCTGACCTATAGTTAGCAGAGTGCCACGGTGCAAGCACTTACGTAATTCTGTATTTTAGGTCAAGTTTACTCCTTGAGCCTTTGGATACTTTACTTTATTCCTTTAGGCTGATGTCACATGGAGAGATTTAGTTGCCTGCCATAGACCTTTGCTACCACAGGTGACTAATCTCTCCAAAATGCCTTTCCAGTGGCAGCAATACAGATCATTGCTGGAAAGGTCTACACATAGGGGCACATTTACTAAGACACGAATCTGAACCGAATTCGAAAAATTCTGATTTGAAAACGAACATTTTGCGACTTTTTCGTATTTACGACTTTTCGGAAATTGTTGCGACTTTTTCGTTACCAATACAATTTGCGCGAAAAAACGCGAGTTTTTCGTAGCCATTCCGAAAGTTGCGCAAAATCTGCCGATTTTTTCGTAGCGTTAAAACTTGCGTGAAAAGTTGCGCCTTTTTCGTAGCGTTAAAACTTAAAAGGTGCGACGTTTCGCGCAAGTTTTAACGCTACGAAAAAATCGCAACTTTTTGCGCAAGTTTTAATGCTACGAAAAATTGCCAGATTTTGCGCAACTTTTGGAATGGCTACGAAAAACTCGCGTTTTTTCGCACGAATCGTATTAGTAACGAAAAAGTTGCGACATTTTTCCGAAAAAATCGCAAAATACCGATCATTACGAAAAACGCAATCGGACGCATTCGGCCTGTTCGTGGGTTAGTAAATGTTGCCCCATAGTATTGGTTTTCCAAAATTGTTCAAAGTTGCCTGCAGGAGGAAAGTTCACAAAACTTTGTAAAACTGAAGTGATGCATAGGCCTTTCCCCCAGCGATTTGTATTATTGCCGGCAGAAAGGCATTTTGAAGAGATAAGTTGCCCACGGTAGCAGAGACCCATGGCTGGCAACTAAATCTCTCAGCCTAAGGATTATTGGTCTGTAATGTTTGCATAAGAATTACTAAAAGCTGAGCTGTGCTCTGCATTGGGCTTATTTCTGTATTATAAAATAAAAAACTTTCTAAACCAAGCTTGTTAGAGCATAATATTTCATTGATCTGCTTGTAGATATCAATAACTCATGGTGTGAACATTCATATGCATTACTGCTTGTACATAGGTTTTTGAGAATGCAAGGGTCTCATCTTTCCCATATGTAAAAAAAAAAAAAAATCTAGTGTATTCTTGACCTACTATGATAGTTCATAACATCTAATGTAGAACAATGGTTACATCTTGCATATAATATGCACAGTAAAGTATCCGCAGCATCTAAAATTCTGCCCATTAGTGAGCAGGACTCATTTAGTGTTTAAAATTCAATCTGTAAGGGAAATATTTGAGAGGCACAAAATAACTTCAGTTTGTAAAAAAATGAAATGCAATATTGTTTCCATTTTCGGTACAGCTTAAAAGATGAAAATTTTCCCTTAGAACAACTCTTTATTGCATCTATTATGGCCCATTCTTTAACAATTGTATTTTAAGCAATTTAGCTGCACGTTAAATGGATTATTGTGATATAAATGGGCAGACCAGAGCTATATTTAATGTTATATTTAAGAGCACCTGCTGATACTGTTCTTTTCTAATTTATAGTTTCAGTAGAAGGAACCCAATTAAGGTGTATCATTGCCATAAACATTGCAGTTTAATGGTATCAGGTTTTTTTTTTACCCAGCAAGGCTATACATGTATCAATATAATATAGCTGTATTAAAAAGCATTTTTTCTATTAAATGTCTTCTCACTTTTTTTGTTAAGTAACAAAAAATTAAAGCCCAGAATTGGCAAATTATAATAGATGTAAGTACAAATGAGTTCCTCTGGAAGAAAACAATATCTTGCTAAAATAATTTTGCAGTTTTGCCCTGCCTGAAGACAGGAAAATGCGGGTGTAGATTGTGTCTATGTGTTTTTAGGAGATACTCAAATTGTATGCAATGTTGTTTTCCTTTAGGCTTGTTTGTGAAAGAAATTGATTCTAAAGTAGAGTTTTAAAAAAATCTTTTGGGAGATGCCCTTAATCCTGGCTGAAGCCATGTGAGTACCTTTGAGACATAATCTCTCAGTAAATAAGCTGCATTGCCAACAACATCAATCTCATTGGCCCTGAAGCACAATGGTCCAGAGGGAGAGCATGGGCACACACAATTTACACATACTTCTGTGATTAACGTGTTTTGCACATTTAAAAAGGCTCATTAAGGCATAGGTTCAGATCATTAGGAAAATTCAAACTGTGTCTATTTTCACCTGATGCCTTAAATGTAACCTGTTGCTCTCCCTTTGATCTTTGTGACCATCGTGACAAGCATTTCCATTTCAGAGTATATTAACAAGAAGCATTGTATGAGATATGAGAAAGGTTCTTTAAAATTCCCTTTATTACTTGTCTGAATTAAAATAGGAGACACATTGTGCTCTCTTCGTTAAATGAATTTTGTTTGGGGAACTGTATTGTTGTAGAAAATGTACCTTTAGTACAGTTTGATGCTTAATAATTCTTATTTGTTATTCTGTTTTTTTAAAAGTTTTTGAGCTATAAATAGTTTATTTGTGCACCACATCAACCTAACTTTTCCCTACTGCAAACAGCTCAACCATGCTGTTTTCTAGCACATAGCAAATTGCTAGCTTTTGCTGGTGCTAGCAGATTAAAGAAGGTGTAATCTGTCTGTGACCCACAGCATGAGTGTGTTGTTGCACCAGTAAAAATGCTAGGTTGAAAATGTACAGATAAATTTGTTAAATATATATAACAGTTTACTGTATTTTTATAATAGTGGTAGTTTCCTAGCTGAAGACTCTGCCATAATAAAGTATTTTTTTTTTTAGAAATACTTTATTATGCTTCATTTATTACTTAGTTTATATTAAGCCAGTGTTTATGCTTTATTTTACTGTACAGATTATGTAACTAAACTGATTTTTGCTCGGCCTTTATATTTGTGTAGAACAACAGAAAAGAAATAATTGTAGATGTTTAAGCTAGATGTTAAATGCACCATTCTGCAGGAAACGGAACAAATGTTTTCTCTTATGTATATATATCACATCTGTTTCCACTGAGACATCACACAAGGCTGTTGTAGTGATTCCCAGGTGAGGGAGTGTTACCTGAAAGTGCAGGTTGCCCTAGAGCACTTTTTTTAAAGAAACAAAGATGGATGTGAACAGCTGAAGCATCACAAGCTTGCCTAGTTTATGGTTTTTGAGTGCCTCCTAAAGGACTAAGTAAATAGAAAGGGATTTATTTATCATCCTATTATAAGTAAGCTAGAATAACTGTAACAAAATCATTAAAGCTTTTTTTCCTTTCTTTAAGAAATAACTAGATCATTGGTATTTTGCTGGTCAAAAGATTAATCAAGAATGGCCTTACACGTCCTATACTTCTCATTTTGCAGTGTCTTAATACTTGATAAAGTATAAATGAGGCAGGCATTTTTGTAACTCCCACCTTCCAGGATGATAATCTCTTGTAAAGTATATTGGTATTCACAATTACATTTTGGCAATGTGTAAGTAAGCATACAATTATTATTATTATTATATTATTATACCAGCCCGACTGTTTAAGGAGGTTTCAGTACACAACATGGGCGTCCGTTTACAGAATTATTAAGAAACATCAACTTACAGAATACGCATGGTGCCAATTATACACCATAACCATTAACAAGACACATAATTAAAACAAAATATACAGGTTTTGACTTGTTGAATAAATTGTTTTTTTTTATTTTAACACTAGCTCCAATGATGATGTGCATGCAAATGCTCCGATCAAATTAAGTACGGTCATAAATTCTGCCCCATGTAGATGTCACTTTCAAAGTAAAGCAAAGTCTAAGAAAGTGATAAAATAAGTTGATACTTCTGACACAACCAAATAGCAATGAGTTTCCTATAGATTGGGCAACCTGCTTCTATATTTTTGGTGCTTAGTTGTGGCTGGACAGACTTTAGTGGAGAAGCAGGGCCAACTTGAAACCTCATGATTGCATTTGGCATTTAAGAGTTACTGAATGTTCAGCAGGGAAGTACTCTTCTATATTCATCCGAAACCTAATGACAAGGCACATCTGTGCAGATAATAAAAAGAAGAATATGAAGTATGATCGGTAATAACAGTCAAAGGTAACTGGTCCAAAAAAGAATCAGGAAATCTATTTTTAAGAAAAGGTAACATTATTAGAACAAAAGACTTATTTAAAATTATTCTGCCACAAAAGAATTGTAGCTTAATTTGTACAATATAACCCATTTAACAAGAAATACAATTGATACATATTTAAGAGAAGTAAAAGTTTTATTAATTTTTACTGGAAATCATTCCCAGCCAATTTCTTTTATTTTTTGCTTGAAGGAAAAGAATGTGTGTGTGTGAAACTGTGTTTGTGGGGGTTTGATGGCTGAAGGGCTTACTTTGATTTATTCAAACTAAATAACCATAACCATGGAAAACCCCAATTTTTCCATACCACACATTCCACATTATATCTGAAACTGAACTGTGACCTTCACGATATATTGGGAGTCTGTTTATTACACTCAATGTTTTGTCTTAGTAACAGAGCTGTTGCTGTCTGAAATATATTTTCACCAAATACATGTAAGATCTCTGTACTGCACTGAGCCAACTGTTATGCCACAGGCAATTGTCTCAGATGTGACTACACTTATGTCAGTTACGCATTTCTGTTCGCTACCTAGCAATAACTCACATTCCTGAAGTCAGAATTCTGGGTTGCATACTGTACTAGTTCAAGTAACATTTTCAGTGATAAAATAATTGCAGATTAATCCCTAGGCCTTTTCTCGTGCCTACTACCAGGTACTATAATTCATGCTCATTAGTTGGTACCTGATCCACCCATGAACCTGCCATTCCAAGCTTGGTTCTATGATATTGGTGCTACTCGCACTCCCCCACAAAAGCAATGACATTAAGGGGCTGATTTACTAAGACACGAATTCGAATCCTAATTGGAAAAATTCCGATTGGAAAACGAACATTTTGCATCTTTTTCGTATTTTTTGCGATTTTTTTTGGCCATTCGTAGCCATTACGATTCGCTCGTATCTTGTCGCGACTTTTTCGTATTGAGCGCTCGTAAGCGGCGGCCGAAACTTTCAGACTTAGCATGATTTTGGAAGCCTCCCATAGGACTCAATGGCACCCTGCAGCTCCAACCTGGCCCAAGAAAAGTCACCATACTGAAGCTTGAATGAATCCGAACGCTACGAAAAAATCGCAACATTTTGCGCAACTTTCGGAATGGCTACGAAAAAGGCGCGACTTTTCGCGCAAGTTTTAACGCTACGAAAAAATCGCCAGATTTTGCGCAACATTCGGATGGCAACGAAAAAGTCGCGATAATTTTCCGAAAAAATCGCCAAATACCGATCATTACGAAAAAAACGCAATCGGACGCATTCGGCCGGTTCGTGAGTAAGTAAATGGGCCCCTAGGATAAGTTGTTCTGCTTAAACTACTAATGAAGGTGCCTACATTTTTAAAAACTGTAATGATCTGCTAACCTGTGTTATGGAAGGAGGAAAGGAAAAGTATAAAGATGCATATCTTTATAAATTAATATTTTGAGTTTTCGTTAATCTGTAGTTTATTTTCATATTATCAATAAATGGTTCAAATAAATTACATGAAAAATGCAGAAAATAATGTTCTTTCTAAATTGTGCAGAGGTCTGTCTAACTGTACAGCAGGATCACAATTGCCCCATTGTTATACTGGAAGAAAGATCCATGAAGTCATCAAGGAAGCAATTCCAGATGATGGGACAGTGGTTTGAATTGCTTCACATGACTTAGAATAGGAAACACATTAGGTTGTTTCTTTGATAATTCATTGCCAGGAGCTAATTTCTGCTCTTTGAATATTTTGACCAATTTTTTTGTTGACAGAAATTTTATGACTGTCTGACCTCTGTGGCCCTTTCTCTTTAGCAATTGATCTGAAGGAACTTGTCAAATGTCTCAATTGGGCCAGACTGTACTTAAGCATTTCTGTTACTGAATGGTTTCCCATTATATTTTACTAAGGTGCACCAAAAGACCCAAACAAATTTCATCTCAATCTTCTGTGTTCCCTTGTACCTGTATGTAAGTTCTGTTTGTTTTATTCCTTTCGTACCAAGTGTAAAGTGGTTTGCAGTTATTCTTAGTTATCATTTATGGCTAATGCATCTGGGTGCTGGAGAACTATCCCATAAAAAATAGTAGGCTTATCTTTTTGAAAATAGATTAACATTACATGCTGTGTACAGGGTTTATGTTATTTTGTACTACAAATCTGTGTTACAACAATTGGTACAGGGGGGCCTGCCATGCAATTTCACCTATAAGCATGTACACAGTAATATGTAGGGCTATAATTATTCTAGAAAAGGATTGCATTATGTGGACATAAGTTTTAGCACTACAGTGAAACATCTGTAGGTTTAACTTTGACATAATTATGGAGTCGCAAATACGGTGCACTCTCTGACCTTCCTCACATTTCCTCAGGCTTGTGCGCCTTACACACTATTCATTAATTGGAAAATGTATCTCTGCAGTGTACCGGTTTTTGTACTTTTAACAGTATATCACATACAGACTCTTTTTCACATATGTCTAAGATTAACGTTACTAAATACATTGTAAAATATTACAGTAACAACATAGAGCTTTAAGTAATTAGACAACCTTGCAGGCAGAAGTCAAATTTGGGCATGAGTTGGCTTGTAACTTTTAAAGGGGACATATTTTGTGAAAAATAAAATTGTGCCAATTAATTCTACTCATCTCTATATAGGAATGTGCTTTAAAGTAGTTTCTCAGGCTAATTTATTAAAAGATTTCTTCAAAAAAACCTGCTTGTCCTGCCCTTTTGTTCCACTTCCTGCTGCCTCCTTTCCCAGGCTGTGTCATTATGTCATAATTACCTACAAGATTATTTTCATGTATCCTATACGTCTCCTAAATACAGGTATATGTATTTAGAACCAGCAAGTTATGGAACACATACTGCAGATATTATGAGTATGCAACACCTTAATGTGCTAGTAGTAACTGAAGTCCTATCTTTTAATAAACATTAATATTATACATATGAACAAAAAAAGCTATGATGTAATCTAATGATAAAAGGAAGAGATGGAGACTAAATGGTCAATGAAGCTGTTTTCAGTGGCCCTTGTTATTGTTTAAAGGAGATGTATAAGCAAGAGAAGAAAGTGTTCAGTATTAGAAAGGTCACCCTGTAAGATCTAATGATCAGTCTGCGATTGAGAGAATAGTTCACCATCGATCTTCAGTGCTAAAGGACAAAAGATATCTTTTTATATCATAAAGCCTTCAAGCCTCAGCCATTGCAAAAAAGAGATGAATGCCTTCCTTTCTATTAATGAGTCACCAGAAATTAAAGCTAGGAAATGGATATAATTATATTCAGTATAGACTTCTTGTTTAGTGTTGTTGTTGTAGCTTAATTCTTGTAATTAAAGTCACAGGAATACATTGATAGGTTGGGAATATATACTATAGGAATTGTTTCAGAAATAATTATAGACTGTATTTTAGTGACCCTATAAAATGAAATGCTATGACTGGACAGCAAACCAGTCATCATAGTGGTTCTTCATGTGATATCTATGATAATATTGACATCTGTGGTTCCTAAAACAAATGGTCCTGAGTCTCATAACACACACACATACTAAATCAAAGTGGGAAATTTAGATGTTGGCTTCATTTCTGCAGTAAAAATCTGTTCTACAGGAATAGCAGAAACCCAAATACCCTTTTATGAATTTTTGACACTATCTGCATATGGTTTGGTGGTAACTAATCTTAATACACACTAAAGCATACATGTGGGTTATGTATGTGTGTGACCTTCCAATGAAACCAGTATAAATGACCTGACTACTGCCTTTATACTGTTGTATCTTCTACAGTAATTTGAAGGGACATTGTTGGCAGTTTCTGGGAGTATTGTACTGGGGGTAGTCTTGCTTCTTAAGAATAAAATAATGCTCAGACCAGAACCACAAAGACAGTTTTCTTACCTATCTTAAACAAGAAAAGTAGAACTTGCCCTAGAAAATAAGGCAGGATGATGTCTCTCACTGCTCAGCTGCTGCATAGCCAACATAATTGTGAGATGTGCTTAATAGGTTTTCTTGTTTCATCTTTTACTTCTAATAATAAAATGAAATGACTATTATAGGAATGCAACTATTAATGCTGGATTCATCATTTTCCTTTTAAAATAGCAAACTTTTTTAATAAGAGACACTTAAATACTCATTCCAAAAATTGTTTAGGAGTCACTGCTTAGATCCTATGAATTTTAAGGTTAAAAATGCATTTCTGAGTACAAACAAAGCTGAAGTCTGACCTGTCTTTCTGGTGCTATAGCACAAAGGTGGAGATAAAGAAGGGACTTACTGTTGCATTGATAAAACTAGTTTACAGCTCTTGAAAAACTCTGTAAACTCCCTTTACATATGTTAAGTTAAGAGATCTTTTATTTTCCTAGACACGAACACCTAACATGTCCAAGCTTTCCCCAGATAGGAAAGGGTAGATCAAAAGATTAATGATTATATATACTTGTACTACTTACTCACACTTACACTTTACCTTCTCTGCAAAATGTATAAAAACATAAAGGTAGGTGCCAAAAAATAACATACCATTATAAAAGTATCCTATCCAAAGTATTATCCTTTAGTTAAAAGGAATCTCTGTTAATTTTTCAAAAATTTCAAATAAAGCCCATGCTTGTACTCTCCAAAGCAGGGATGAGGTCTGGATACTGTGAGACCTGTAACTGGGGTAGGCAGATAGCTGTGGGCAGAGAGGCATTGATATCTGCCCTTATTTTATGTAAGTTGGTCCCAATGAGACATTGCAGATGAAGTGCAGCTATTTTAGGTTAACAATGGTACATTTTCCATGTAAAATAATTAACACTATTAGCATCCCACCTGCAGAAAGATTCATCTTGGCTTTCTGTCATGCCAGAATCTGCTTAGTGGTTCTGTGTTTTATTTGAGACAGAAACAAGCGCTTTGTAATAATAAGACCTTTACAATTGGATTAAGACGCCATGCACTTTTAAGAGTATTAACCTGGGGACATATTACAGTGCATTAAAGATGCTAATGATGCTGAACTCCTCTAACAGTGACTGGAAGAGCAGGAAAGAAGACATATTTACAACTGAATGTCACTGTTGTTGAAAAGTAAGGTACCCCAAATTAACGATACTGGAAAACGATTTAAATACATGGAAGTAAAAGTACTGGGAAATTGCACCCCTGGCCGAGATATCTCATGGCATACTTTCAACAACAGTGACTACATATCTATAGTGCAATTTCCATGCATATATGGATACAGTGAATCCTAGATTCAGCTGAATTCTAGCACACATTGCAGAATTTGGATCATTAGTAAACATGATATTAAAGCTTATAACTTCAAAGTTGCTTGCCATTTATAAGCAACTACAGATACAGTATCTACAAGACACCACGTGACTCAGAAAAACACATATGGCACTTCCTGCAGATTGTATCTATTCATAGAGCAGTGGGTGGCAAAACCTGAACAAACCTGAGGGATTAAAGAATAAATACAGTTCCTATATGTATTAGTGCATTCAAGGGCATAAGGTAGAGGTGAGCCAATAATAACAAGTTATGACATTTTTCTCTGTACATACTAAGCTCCTTTCTCCTTCATATTTAACTGTAAAAATAGATGGGCCTACTTTCTGCTATTATAGAAACCTGCTTGTCCTATAAAAAGATATTTCAACAAATATAGCTCTGTGGAGCATGGCATCATGACAGTTGCTCAGAATTGTACACTGTTTAGTTATATAATAATTAAAGTCATATAACAGTTAAACTGTAGGAATGGTCACCCTGGTTCCATTGGGCGTGAAGACAAAAGAAGTAATAATTTTCAATGTGAACATTGCGCATTCTGTTTACGTTGAAATAGTGGGGGAACGAAAATGTGAAAGTTCTAACAAAAACATGTTTAAATGTGAATCTTTGGGCTCTCTGTGGAAAAGCGATGACACAGTGCTTGCGATATCATTCATGACAAACAGATAAATGAGTTTCAAAGATGTTGTGATATATGAGCTTACTAGTGTGCAAGCACCTCTTCTGAGGATGTGATAAACTACAGACAGAAAGCTAGTGAATGGGACCTGTGAATGAATGGTTCCCACAGCGAGAGTCTGAATCACTGTCAGCTGACTCCATATATCTCTAGAACAGGAGCGCTTTTGATGCCAGGTTATAAATTTCAAGCATGCCAGAAAAGTGAAGAGCTTGTTGTATTTCAATGCAGCCCGTTTATTAGTTTCTTACTTACCTTATGGAATCCTAGAATGTGATAATACCAGAGTGTTGACTTCAAAGAAACAGTTGCATTTGTAACATTTATTGCTATTGCAGCATGCTAAAGCAAGTCAACTAGGTAGAAAGATTGTTATCCAGAGAGATTTACTGCACCACATACCAGAACCTGTTGTTTTACTCACACATACATACATACACAAATAAAATTAAGCAAAATGTTAAGGCAAAGTGGTAGAAGTTGTAATATTTGGCACATATAATAGCAAGCTGTGCTGCAAGATGGGATCAATGCATATTTATATCAGCACATATAAATGCACAATCCACCTTCCATTGTCACTACTAGTTTCCATACTAAAAGTAAGGAATTTCTCCTAACTAATAAAAATGGCTAGCCTTTTACATTAATTTATACCAAACGGCGGATCTTACAATAATTTAACAAACAAGGGTTTACAGAGTACGAATAGGATCAGAGGACCCTACTCACAAGAGTTTACAATCTAAAGGGTTATAACTACAATTAGACCAGGAATAGCTGTTTCTTGATTGGTGGCTATTCTAGACAGTGTTTTTAGTTTAATAGTTTTTTAGTTTAATTGTCACAAGGTTTTACTTTATACTTAACTCACAGGGGTTAATGTTCAAATGATTCAGTGGTCTGGCTTAGTTTTGTTAGAATATATAGACCCTCAGTTGGACGCTATCTGAGCTGCGAGTTGATTCATGGGCAGTTCTCTAATGTCTAGCTTGTAATACCCTATTTATGTGCTGGAGGCCAGATCTAGCCCACCAATGTGGATCAAACTCTGTATTGGCTTTAGACATTTTTTTTAAGCTTATGGACCTTCAGCTGTTTTAAAGTACAAATATCCCTGTCAGTTTGCCAACAGCCCGCTGGTGATGCAAGAACTTGTAGCAAACAGCAGCTGTATCTTGGATATGCAGCTATTTCTGCTTTTTCCATGACCCTACATGTCAGTGCATGAGAATTTACATTATTTACATTGTCATTTGACTGTCAAAGTTTGGTCATCTCCAATCTACATCATATGCATGTGATAGGTTTTTGCTAAATACACCCTTAAACCATACAAATAATGGGTAATTTATAAGGGCAAGTGTATTGTGCAAAGTGAAATTGTAAATGCAAATTGCCATATATCTTTTTACTATAAGTAAGTTGACTCAATATGCGTTCCCTATTGCATTCACATGCACTTGCAGGTCTGTCTGTAAATGGCCCCTATAGTGTTCTTTTGCTCTCTTCCTATTCCTGTTACAGTGTTACATGACTGCAATAAAAAACAGTTATCTGAGTATGGTTAATCCTTCTGTAATGATTTATGGAAATGAGCAAAAGCAGCCACTGAATTAGACTGCTGTATTTTAAAGACCTCTTTGCTTGGAGACCTCAGTGTTTCCATTTTTTTTAGACATTTTACTCTCAAACCTCAAGCAAGAGGATAAATTCATTTTCCCAATGCATAAGACAGGGTCTAAAGGATATAATATGGAGTGGGTTTTTTTTTGTTAATTTATTATAATGACTCCTTTCTTATTGCTGCAAACAATATGAAAATGTTGCAGGAGAGCAACAATACAGAAAAAAAAGCTTTTCTCTCCATCACAAACATCCCTTTTGTTTTGCTGAAAGGAGCCTTTTCAAAGAAATTTAATTACTACGGCTTTGATCAGTGTATTTAAATCAAAGGAAAGCCAAGGCAATTCAGACCTTTTTAGATGCAATTAATAGAATAGCAGTAATATTATTATAGATATTCTGCTTGCAAGTAAACAAGCTTCATTGTAGACAGAAAGATATCTGCACATGCAAATATCCTACACCGAAATACTCTACCTGCTCTTAAAAATACTATGCAGCATGTTATTAATAATGGATACCATTTGATCCAGAATAATTCTTTACAGCTATTGTGGTACAAGTATGGTATCCATTATCCATAAAACTGTTATGTAGAAAGCTCAGAATTAGGGAAAGGCCATCTTCCATAGACTTCATTATAAGCAAATAATTCACATTATTACAAATGATTTACTTTTCTCTGTAATAATAAAACAGTAACTTGTACATATTCCTAAATCAGATGTAATTAATCTATATTCGAGGCAAAACAATCCTATTGGGTTTAATAAATGTTAAAATGATTTTCAGTAGACTTATGGAAATTATGGAAAGATCACTTATCTGGAAAACACCAGGTCCCGAGCATTCTAGATAACAGGTTCCATACCTATATTTATGGACAAAGTTGGATGTGGTAGATACAGCAGTGTAATTGTTGGCATGTAATCATCCATCTTTAATTGTAATTGCGAACACTCTCAGTGCAATCACATTACTAGTGCAGAGGCTAAGCAGAGGTAGGATCCATGTACCCTGCATGTGCTTATAGACATTGTGATCAGCCATGGTTAGCCAGGGAGCAGTGATATGTTGCTGCACACTGGTATTAAGTATTAGACTGATGTATGTACTCATCACAGAGCATCAGCAAGGAAAAGCCACAAATATGCATAAACTAAATAATATCAAGCATATTTGCTTAATTAATAAATGCATACTCTGCTTAGGAACAAATTGTAAGTGGGCACTTTTATGTACAGTCAGTCAAATCCTCTTTTATCTGATAAATCCTATTCATAAAAAGTTGGAATTACTAATTCTAATCTGAACTTGCACTATTCTCACCCAAAGCAGTCAAGCCTCTGTCCATTTAGGGAATCTCAGATTATGATTACCAAAACACAAACAATTTCTAGGGGACAATGTAGTGTATTTTCCCAGAGAGCTCTTTTTTTTTTTCAAAAGCGGTTCAAGGAAAATAAATCCAACTGTGCCATCTGTTTGGCACAGCATCAGCCTTTTTGCAAGGCAGTTTGACACCCCTGATTTGTAAGCAAGCAAAATTTCTTGCTGAGCAGTTTATTGCATGGCCTTTCTAGATTTGGATAGGTTAATTCACATGTGATCCTTGAGAAGAAAACATCTTGTTCTAACTGAGAGATCACAGCATTCATAAATAACTTGTAATGTACTGGGATTGTATGCAGGACGTCCCTGAATAAGGGGATGCGCAGAGATAGTTTGCCCAGTAACAACCAAACCCATAGGAACCAATTACATTTTTGCTTTCATTGTACACTGAAGTGGCTGAAAAGAGCTAATCACTGATTAGTTGCAAAGGGTAACTATGCAGGTACAAAGTTACCGATATATTTAATTGAAAGTATTTAGAAGACTATTATGGCATGTGCCAATTCTATATCATGAAGCGCCACTGCAAATGGATGCCCATGGTTTCCTCATGGCCAAAAACGATAAAGACAACAATGGTTATATAAAAAAACTCACTAAGTTTGCCCAGGAGCAGTAACCTATAGCATCCAATCAGCAAGTAGAATTTACTGGTCACCTGTTTCAAAACAAACATCTTATTGGTTGCTATGGGTTACTGCTACTCGGCAAACTTTGTGCCTGTAATTACATATGGGGGAAAGAATCTTCAGTGCTGACCACTGTGTTTTGATGATAATTTTGATTCATTATGTTTATCTGGAGAATGTAAACAATAAATTATGAAGGGAGTGCTAAAGTATGTATATAAAAATCATCATGGACCCACATTCACCTGACATGAGGCACAAGGGAATTTTAAGAGTATGGGGGGGGGGTGGATGATTTGGGGTTGCACATGTGCTGCAGGGGAAACTGCAGTCATTTCTTTCAATAATGACAGAATTGCTGTCCATGGTGCTGACATCAGTTCATTTTCAGAAACTTCAGCACTGCAGTAGGAATGTTCCTTGGTGAGTTTGATTTTAAAATCATGTGTTTGTGACCGTAAGAAATAGAATAAATGCCAGAGAGTCACCTGGCCCAAAAGCTTTTTGGAGAATCTCTCAGGTAATAGTGGCAGCCATTCTACATAAACACATTTTCAGCCACTGGCATCATTTGATAGGTATATCCAATCCCCTGGCCTTTGTAACAACAAGCTGTGTTGTCTGTGAACCCCTGACCTTGTCTTGTCTGTCTCTGACCTCATGTTGGAATTGCTTTGTCTTCAGTTACACTGACCCGGTTACTTCAGCCCCATGTCTGACAGGAGATCCCACTGATGCCCTCAGTTTACATTAGAAAATATACTCTAAACAGCGTTGAAGTGAAAGCACTTAAATACTTAACGCTTTCAGGAGTGAGATTAATTGATGAAGGTATCTCATTGCTGTAAATAGATTTTGATAAATACACAGTATTGTGTTTTATTTACTAACATTCAGTTAATAAGTCAAATGCCAAGCAAATCAATAGTGGAATTTATCTGCACATTTGTGTATGTAATATTGCTGATTATGGCATATATATATATATATATATATATTAACATATAATATTGTTAATTTACACTGCTTACTGGCTCCTATTTACCCCCAATCATTTTTAAGAATTTAAAACATAAACATGTTTAAATGAAGGTATTTAATTGTTGCTACAATTAAAATTACTAAGACTGCAATATAAAGTAATGGCTGAAAGTACTACAAAGCTTAAGTAAATGATTACATTATAAACAATGTGCAGTATTGATTTGCATGGATCATTATGTGTGATGGAGAAACATTTTTAACTTTGGCTTATGCAGTCTTATCATTGATATTTTGAAAAAAAAACAAACAACATAGAACTAATTGCCACCAATTAAAAAGTATGTTTCCGTAAGCAAACTGTAAATAGTTTTACATTTATTCGCATATGTGTTGTGGGGGTGCATAGACATATATTTTAACTTCACTTTGAATATGTAAGAAAGCCAAGAAAGGGTCATTTTATGTTGTCAGATATGCTCATATGTAATAAAAGGCACTAAGTTTGCCCAAAACAACCAATTAATGTATGTGTGGCCAGTAAATGGTTCCTGTTGATTGGTTGCTATAGGTTACTATACTGTACCTGGGTGAATTGGGGCTCATTTATAAACACTGGGAAAATTTGCACCTGTGCAGTAACCCATAGAAGCCAATCAGTTAGATTTTGCAGCCAACTGCAGCTTGAACACTGAAAGTAATCAATTGATTGGTTGCCACGAGTTACTAGCCAGGTGCAAATTTGCCTAGTGTTTATGACCCCCATTGTCTGTTATTACAAAGTCTGAAATGCCTTCAGATTTCTTTTAAAATTTTTGACAAAACATTTGCCAACACAAAATAAATGCATTCACTTAATTGCTCAACTTCACCTCCTGTTCAAATCACAACTAATGCATTTTACTTTTTATATTCTAACTTTTTTATTATTATCACCTGAGCCTGTTCCAAGTTAATTGTCCCCATATGGAATGATTAAATTGATGCCTTTATACAATCCAGAAGTGGTTTTAACTAGCAGCACATAAAACTCTCTTTATTTGCTGCTATCTTTCTGTTCCCAAACAATGTAGTACACTATTGGGGGAATTCACAAAAATGTCTGTAAAGGAAAATGTTGTAAAAATGTTGTATAAATATGTTGTTTGTGCGCCAACTTATTCACAGACCACTGTCCTGTCATTTTTCTGCCACTACCGACAATTTTCATAAAACAGTGGGTGTGGCTTTTGTGTACAAACTTTTTTGAGAATTAGTCATACCCATGACATTTTACTCCAAAATGTCTCTGCTATGACAAAAATGTTGGAACATTTCTTTATACAGACTTAATTTGTCTTAAGTCTATAAAAAGACACTTTTTAAAATTTGGTGGCTAATGATGAGTGAAATTTTTCGGTAGGCATGGATTTGCCTACCGAAAAATTTGCCGCGTGTCCAATATATGTGTTTGTGTATATATATATATATATATATATATATATATATATATATATACATTCCAATTGACAATGCGCACTCCTCATCCTTTATAATTCATTTATTGTTGCATTAAAAACATCTCGATGTTTTTAATGCAACAATAAATGAATTATAAAGGATGAGGAGTGCGCATTGTCAATTGGAATGAATATGAGCTACAACCATGTGCAGCACCCTTGAATTGGATATGGAGTAAAGTGAGTAATGGGAGTGCGGACCTAGTGATACAATATATATATATATATATATATATATATATATATTTTTTTTTTTTTTTTTTAATATCCTGTTGTTGACTTTGTGTCATCCTTAATTAAGCCAATATAACATAATGTTCTCCAGTATAAAATTCCAAGGACAACAGCAATAAGACATAAACATTGCGTTGGTTTCACTGTGAAGACTTCTCTTGTTTTAGTTGAGACTGAAGTATTGAAAAAGGATTCACCTTAGCAGTTCCCTAAGTCTTAGATAATGTGGTTGTGTTTACTGTGTTTAGAAGGCCTAGGGATGTTCCACACAGATTTCTCCATGTCATAGACCGGTTATATACTACATTGACTAACCACTGAAATCGGCTCATAAATACTCTTTAGAAGAATGGTTAAACCTTCTGTTTTCTTTTGGTCAAAAATTGGCATAATTAAAGAAATTTTTCTTATTGATTTTGTCGTGTCATTTTTTTCTATGATTTGTTTAGTCTTATGTGTGGTCCATGTAGAAGCAGGTAATTGAACCTAATATTTGAAGACGAAAACTACATATTACTTGATCCACTCTCCCTTCATCTCTTTCGCCCTTCAAGTTTTTGATGTCCTTTTATCCAGATGTGCAGTACTACCACGCAGTCCTCTCTACCAGTTGTTTATCCCCAGTTATTTATCTTCTGCCTTCCTATTCTCACAGCAACCATCCCTCTCTTTTTTATGGCTTTACAGGCTGCTATTACTAGGTTCCTTTAAATAAACATATTCTTCTAGTATGTTAGTTAAAGAAGAAGGAAAGTCATTTTGGCATTTTACTGCCAATAGATTTGCCACATTAGTACCACCTAGAACACTATATTTATTCAGCAGAAAGCTTTATATACCTGAGTAAAGAGTCCTAGAAGCTCCCTCCAATAGCAGCTGCCATTTTAGCTTGGTCTCCATAGCTTCCTGCTGCAGCTTTAGCTGTTGGTAGCTTAGATCACACATTCCTAAGGGAGGGGTGGAGTGCATTCTTATAAATTTTTATGGGAGGATGAGCAGGGGAATGGAGAGATGAGAGAACTGAGCAGATTGAACAGTACCCGAAACCTAAAGGAGAGGAAGTCTGATACTGAAGAACAAGACAAGAAACAAGAAACCTTGTGTTTCTTTTGATAGAGGATTCAGAGCAGCTTTTCTGACCGTGCTTATGGCTGTATTTACGTAGACTTTTCTGAAAAAGCTTACTTAGTTTTTACCTTTCCTTCTCCTTTAAAAGCTCAGTTGCCACCCTTAGGTAATGGGAATGGTGTCTTCTACTGAGATCTTGTATAATAGCGACCTTTACTAGATGTCCTGCAGCTAGCAGACTAATGTAATGATAAAAATACTTGTAATACATTTGTAAGCCATTTCTAACTGGCAATGGTACCATTAAAATTGTCTTGTTGGCATTATCATAAAAAGCTCTAAAAAGTTACATACATATTTTCACTAAAAATAATCTAAAGGCAAGAAAATGAACAACACACGTCAGTTTCACAAAAATTAAATTACATAACAAATGTAACGTAAATTGTTCTGCATACAGAGATATTAGAAAAGTGAGAACACAAGGCAAGCAATCAATAATGTTCACCTCCAAACAATAATCTGTTTTCATAAGATCAAGGGAGAGGGTAACTTTTATTTTATATATTGATTTATACATATTGCATATTATATTACCCTTTTTGTACTGAAAACTAACAGTGCTAAAGACCTAATAATTTACTCATCTGTGAAAAATGTTAATTATATATAAATCATTGGCTGTCTAAAGAATGAAAAAATAACGTCAATGTGTGTGTCTGTATTAATGTATAGATCATAACATTTCATTAAATAGCTATATACTCCAGAGACATTCTGTTGCTCAAGGGAGAGCTGTGTAAATGTCAGGGGTCAAACTACAGCAGCTACAGGCTAATATTTACTGATTTTGCTGCTTTCTGTAATGTTTATACTGAAGGGGTGGGGGGATATAGGTAATATTGGCTTAATACTGTTCCATGACATAACATTGTCCTTTGTGTCTCAAATACAATACTAAAAGATTAGCCTTTGCCAACAGTAGATAAACATTTATTACAAAAGGTTAGGAAGGCTTCAAGGAATGTGTATTTTTACAAGAACTGATATTTAAAATGAGCAATAGGTCACCTTGTATGGACCATTGCAGTTTCCAGGGTATGTTGGGTTATAATCACATTATCCTTGTTAAATATTTGACACTTTGCAGTCAACAGCTGAACCAGCACTCTATTAAATATTATGAGAACAACCATGGAAGAACAATAAGAAGGTTGTCTGGTGTCAGATTTCTGTCTTTATTTTATTGTAAATTATAGAATGCAAAAATTATATATACACATATATATATAGCGAACCCAGGGTGGCACTCTGCTTCAGCTCTTACTTCGGGTGCAATTATTTAAGTATCCAAAAAAAGACCAGCAACACCGAGTTATATTCAACCGTGTATGATATTGGGAGATATATATATAGAAGTCCAGGCAACAGGCACTCACGTCTGATAGAGGCACAGATAGCCTGGGTGCAGTATTAAAGCTGTAGTTTAGAAAGCAAAAATGGAAGAATGCCGCACTCACAGGGCTTAGTGTAGAAAAAATAGAGTAGTTTATTCAAACATAAACCTAACGTTTCGGCTGGAACCGAAACGTTAGGTTTATGTTTGAATAAACTACTCTATTTTTTCTACACTAAGCCCTGTGAGTGCGGCATTCTTCCATTTTTGCTTTCTATCTATATATATATATGTGAGTGCCGTTCTTCACTGCCTCTCTACAAATTGCTACACTGTCCTGGCACCCAGGTAGCGTCTCTAACTTTTGGTGTGCAGCTTATACACTGTTTGTATATATATATATATATATATATATATATAGAAACAACAACAAGAGATCCTCTGCACTCACCCATTATCAATATATATATTGGACATTAAGACATTCGGTTCATTAAGCTACTAAGAAATGCCCTTCCCTTTAAACAAAACAGGGATTGTTTGTCCATATATCGCAATATACTTCAAGCTGGCCAACTGCGTCAAAGTCATCCCTTATGACCAGTTCCTACACTGACTTATGCGATTCATTAAGAATTCTACTGCTTCAATATACATTTAGCCAAGGGACTAAGTTTTACCTGCAACTTTCTTGCTTTCAAGGTTAAAACCCCCATATGGTTGCCCTTTTATTGGCTCCACTGGGATCACCTGACTGCAGCTGGGAAGGGTGGGAGCTACATACATATATAGATAGATAGATAGATAGATAGATAGATACAGGTATAGTACCTGTTATTCAGAATGCTTGGGACTAAGGGTATTTTGAATAAGGGGTCTTTCCATAATTTGGATCTCCATACCTTAAGTCTACTAAATAATCAACAAAACATTAAGTAAACCCAATAGGATTGTTTTGCATCCAGTAAGGATTATTTATATCTAAGTTGGGATCAATTACAAGGTGCTGTTTTATTACAGAGAAAAGGAAATCCGTTTTAAAATTCTGAGTTTTTTTATTAAAATGGAGTCTATGGAAGACCGTCTTTCCGTAATTCAAGCTTTCTGGATAATGGGTGTATGGGTACCATGTGAAATGGTTTTTATAAATTTGTAGCATAATGAAGGCTATAGCATATACATTGCTGTATGAAGTGCTTGTGGGGTTATTACTGCATTGCCAATGTCTTTCTAAGACATAAAAAGGGACTTTGGAAAAATTGAACACATTCTGTTAACACTGTTTATGACTATGAGATCATTTAGGACAGATCATTTAACAGCCCTTGCATGACGATCTCAGACCAAGGGATAAAATTGGGCATAATGGTCAGATCAATAGCACAGTGGAGTGTGTGTTGAATCAATGAAACCGCATGAATATATCATAATAATAATACTGTTCTGTCATTAGATTAAACCATCATTATTGTCTACACTCAAAACTCACATTCTAAAGTACATTTATTTGGGAATAATGTTCATATTCTAGCAAAAAGCTGACTGCTCCATGCTCACTACAATTGTATATAATTATATAGCAGACCTTACATGCCTAGACTACTATCTCTAGCTGTTAGGCTCTGTAAACTCACAGGGTCTCTTGGGCTCTCATTTGCTAACATTGGTGCAACCATGAGTCAGAGCAGTAAACCATAACAACCTAATAAAAATGTGCTTTTATTATTCTGTTTGTAAGAAATTGCATGCACTTGGTCATGTTTCCAAAAACATACATTTATTTTTATTTTGGTGAGCTATATATGTAATATGCCACTTTCAAGTCATAATACATATTTGATAGGTAATATTGTATGCTGAAGCATCTTTTTGTTTTGAGGGTGGTAGAATTTTTAAATATCCACTGAACAATATCTTGTGCATTTATACTTAAAAGTACAACTGAAATATCTCTATCTATTGTTGTATACCCATGCATATCTTATGCATCAGAATTTTTTTTTTACTGAGCAGCAGCATTGCTTTCCACTCAGTAATAACATTATATAGATACTGTCAGCTCTTTTCAGATCATTCAACAGCAGAAAAGATATTTTATGAATTGTTAATCCTCCATTTATTTGCATAAATGATTCAGTGGGGTGTTGGAGTTCTCTGCATCCACTGAGTTGTTCTTACACTCCATATAACAGAGTGGTGCTCAATGCCAAATACATTGGACAAATTGGACAAATTGCTATGCTTTGATACATTTTTCAGTTAAAAAACTATTCTGACTATCAGGAATGTTATTTGACAGTCAGGTAATTGTTCAGTAACTATGCTAAGCCTCAAACTGCAAGACAGCCTTTAGTATTACCCAGTTTGAATTTTTGTAAATCTGTTACATCTGCTGATATCAATAATACATCTGTGGATAAATCACAACCACAAGCTCCCATGATAGCCTTTTACTAATGGTACATGCAGGGTGTCAACAACAGGTGAATAAGTACAGGTGGGTCCTTCATACTAAAATATAATGGAAGTAAAACATGATCGTGGTGTCACAGCGGGGGCATGATGATCGGGGGGGGGGACCAAACAAGATACTGGGCAGGAATCCAATCAGCTTTTGATGACATTCTTCATGGCATATTAAATAAATGATGATGATATTGATTCACCAAACAACAAATAAGTCCAACATATATAGCAAAACATATCCTCCTCAGCAGAAGGGATCTTACTTTTTGCTGCCTTTTCTCACTAACAATCTTCCAGATTGGATTTCTATTCAGGAAACCTGCTGGCATATAACCCTGCACATTTGGCAAACGTACCAATCCTTTAACTCTTCAATGGATAGAGTAACATGCTGACAACACAAGTTTTGTATTACCAAAGCCTTCCCAAAGTCTCTGGAACCTGATCAAGCAAAGCGGAGTCAAAGGCTGCCTGACTGAAAACCGTTTTTTTTCTAATCCTGTAAAAATCAAAGGAGGATAATCCAGTAAAAAGGGTTCATATTATTTCAGTGTGACGTTTTGTGTTGTGTCAGACACATCTCTGCATTTTGTCAGGCACATCTTTCAACTATAGCATTTGCCTTAGCTGCATTATTACCTTGGTTTCAAATTCTGCAGTGCTCTATAATGGGGAACAGACATAGATACATCTAACAAAATAAATTAAACTTTTTGATGTATCAGGGGATCTTGCTTGGATAGTTTATTACCTACAGTAATAAACTATAGTTTATCTAACAGCAATTCAGATTTTGAGGGTCCAAACACTCAGCCTACTCTTGGTTGCTGATAAAAACAAACTTTTTCCTGTTTCATATCCTTGATCTAGAAGATCTGTTCAACTAAACCTCCCTGGCAATGTTGATCAGGCCTAAAGTTGAGTTAATAAATGCTGTCAAATTTGCTAAAAATTTAAATAATTACCATAGTGTTCCTCTGGTGTAACAAACCTGGATTCGGTTGTGTACCCATTTGGCACTATGTAAATAAACACTGTACAATACAAATATATAATAACTATACATTCTAAAAGTGACATTTACACAGAGATCATATCAGCCTTTAGAGAAGTTGTAATTGGCCCATACTATCATGTGTTCTTTCCACAGCACTGGTTCTATCTTATAAGCTATGCTGAGGAGGGTGGGATCAGGGCTTATTTTATATATAAGCGCTTGAGGGCAAGTGCCTAGACTGACAGCTTTAGGGTGATGTAATTGGAAAAAACATCATAAAAATACCTAAATGTGGCAGTTGAGGGAGAGGACAGGGTAAGCCTCTCTTCCATGACTGGCAAATGTACAAAGATTGTCCTGCACTTGAACCAATCAGTGAGAGGCAGTTTTGTAGTTCTAAAAAACAAATTAAAATGGGCTAAAATACAAAAATATACCCATGTTTTCTATAAGCATAATATGAACCTTTGTGTTAAAACATGTAAAAAATGTAAGTATTGTATTTGCAACAAATTAAGTGGAAACCAGGATATAATTTTTTTCTATGAATGCTATGACTTTGTTGTATGCTGTTAATATTAAAGCTAAAATAGATGTCATAGACATTAATGAATTTCCATATCCTCTTTCAAATTGTACTCCTCAGTTAGAATTAATGGGCAGATATAACTGATTTTTGAGTGGCCTTTTCATTCATAGCATTCTCTAATTAAAAGTCATATTAACCTTTTTCAAAGTCTGAGATAGTTGTAAAACAAGACTGCCACTTAGCCAGATAGGACAATAGGTGGAAT